>NC_058524.1:220216884-220841884 GCF_904849725.1 Hordeum vulgare subsp. vulgare | reverse complement strand
GGCTTCGGTCCTTCTTACCCGTGGTGGCTTGGGTTTGCCAGAGACCAAGACACTTACAGAAGCCGAGAGAGAGCAAAGAAGCGGCATCAGGATGAGGAGAATGACAAGTTCAACAGTTGCTTGTCAGGATTAACGAGCAACAGAAGCAGATTGATGAGCTTAGAGGAGTACCGCGCCAGGAAGATCCCGCACTTGATATTACCGGCGCCCCATCTAAGCGGAAAAGCAGCGTGGCTGAATCTGAGGCCCCGCCCGACAATGCACGAAGAATGATAGAGGGCGGTCCCGGCTACCCCGTGGATGGAATCAAGGAGTCAACATCATGTGAACTCCATCAGAAATTCAAGAACATATCCATGAAGGTGGCCGTCGGACAAGCTTTACCTTCTCGCCCTGATGCACGCTGGCATGGCCGTGAGATTCTAGCTGGCTTTGCTAAAGTCGGGGTGGATGAAATCATGACGGGGTTTAATGATATGGAGCTCGACATAGCTGGACCCAAAGATGAGAGGACACTCGGAGAAGTACTGGGTGGAGTCATCCTATGGGACAAGAACTACATCAAGCTTCCAGGCTCGGCCCCAAGGACAACACCGCCTCCGAGTCGTCGCAGCTCACCTACACCTCCATTACCCCCAAGCCCTCCACATGACGTCGGCCAGCACAACACGAGTCCATCCCGATCACCGCCGCCGGACTTGGGTCGTCCGTCTCCACCGCCGCCCGCACAGGATACTAAGCGGAAGCGTGCCACCAAGAACGCTCTGCCGACGTTTCCTAAGCGACGGAGCCCCCCAAAGCGCAAACGGTCGCCCCTCCCAAAGGTACCTCATGCTAATCTTCCTATCAGACCTTATGATCATACCCCCGAGGAAAACGCCAGGATATCAAAGGAACAACATGATGCGCAGATGAAAAAGAAGGAACCCGAGCCCCGCGCGGAATACACCGAGAAGCAAATAGCATGGGCAAAAGACTTCATAACCCTTCCATCACAGTATGACTTACACTATAAGCCTGATGACTATACACGCACATTGCAGAAGGACTTGAAAAAGAGCAGCTCACGTGCAAGTGCAAGTGGGAGCAAATCAAGTTCAACTACAAGCAAGAAAAAATCAGACGTTCCTCAGCTTGGACAACAGGCCAAACAGTCGATCCCACCCCTCAAGGTGTTAACCGAGAGTGTCCCCCTCCGGTGCAGGGGCAAGCTTTTGAAAGAGCAAAGGAGTTGGTGGCTGAATGTGGTATGTCGGTTGAAGATTTGCTGGCTTCCCAAGACGACAGGATACCCAAGGCTGTGGTAGCCCCTAAGCCACAGTTTGTCATGGGAGAGCCTTTGGTCAGCAAAGATGATCTCCCAACAAATATGCGTTACTTGCATCAATGGTACTTAAGTGAATCAAAGAATGGGAGAACGATGATCGTGCTGAGTGTCCCACGGGAGTACTACGGCCGCTCCGAAGAAATCCATATCGACTTTGATGAACTCTTCCAGATGTACAATGGCGACGCCCTTGACAAATCGCTTATGAGTTGCTATTGTCTATAAGTTTTTCAATTCGTTGTCTACATATAAATTGTTTAGTTATTTCAATTCATTGTCTATATATAACTTGTACTCTATTATGCAGAATGAAGATTCTGGATTGCAAAAGTAAGAGCATCCTAAATATTGGGTTTATTGACCCAGATAAAATACATATAGCGAGGCTAACTGATAAACCCAAGGAGACGGAGGAAAACCTTCTAAGGTTTCCAATAGATCAAAATTTCTGTGACCACATAATGTTTCCATAGAACTTCAGGTGAGGGTCTTTACTCTGTTGTGTCCATTCACTTATAAGTGTAACTGATAAGTTACTGACACATATATATATATATATATACATGTGCAGCTTCCATTGGATTATGTTGGACATTCAAATTGATAAGGGAAGAGTTGATGCCTTCGACCCATTATCGAGACCCTTGGAACAGTTCCATAGCCTGCAGGACATGCTCCAAGGGTAATTTCAATCATTCTTGCGCTCTATCGGTCTCTTTCGATGATTTTTTGATATATCAATTAATGAAAAATTTAGCAAATCATTATCCTTGTCGGGCAGGGTTTGGAAGCGGTTCAAGTGCGTGACTCCCGGTAACTTTCCTGAGAAGCTGACCTTTAGAGCCGCTCAGGTAAGTAGTAGTATGATATACTTCTATTAATTTTCAATACATTTCTGATGCTAGATTATTATTTTGATTATATATATTCTATTCTCGTAAAGTGCGACCAACAGCCACGGGGAACGCATCTATGCGGATACTATGTTTGCGAGACCATTCGCACGTTTACCTCTGAGCTCAAGGATCACAGATTCGACGTAAGCAATGAACATTCACACCTCTATTATTACCCGTCATTGTTTGTTATCATGATTGATATTCATATTCATCTCCTCTTCTTATATAGCACACGGCCATGAGGACGAAGGTCCTACCAGAGCAACGCGCGATTGCTGTTGCAGAGGAGCTTGCGGGAATTCTGAGGACGGAAGCTATAGAAGACAAAGGACGATTTAGTGTAGCTAAGGGCCATTACTGATGTTCGTCCATGTAATCGAATAGACGGGCTCTAGTCTCGATAATTCAGATCTCCATATAATTGTATATATATGATCGCTTGTAAGATAAGTTAATCTTATATAAATACATATGCATAATTATTTCTATTTAAATTATATGAAAACTAATTCCCGAACACCAGACGAGGCATCACGTTAATCTCCCGAACACCTAAACCCTAAAACCCTAAAACCCAAAAATAATTTCATTAAAAAAAAACCCAAAAACCAGCAAAATCTGAAAATCTTTAGTCCCGGTCCGTGTAACGAACCGGGACTAAAGGGCCTGCCCCTGGGGCGCTACGAGGCGCCCACGTGCAGCACCTTTAGTCCCGGATTGTAACAGGGCCGGGACTAAAGGTTAGGCCTTTAGTCCCGCCCCTTTAGTCCCGGTTGGTGAACCGGGACTAAAGCCCCTTACGGGCCGGGGCTAAAGGCCCCGTCCCCACTAGTGGCAGCGGCGTCATGGAACAGCGGCGAGTCCTCTTTAGCTCAGGAGGCTCCAACATTAGCACCCCGTGTCCTCTCTCAATTAAGCGGCTCACCCGTTGTCGAAAGCGGTGGCGGCGAGCATCTACGCTAAGAATACTTTCCTCATCCATATGCTGATTTTCACAATGTCATCATATAAAAACAAAGCTTGATGATGATTTATACCAGCAAAACATGGACATAAAGAAAGTTGAATCTTGACCAAACATATACTTAAAACAAAAGCTCTATTACCATGAGAACTAAAACACTTTGTATTATTCTGTTATTAAAATTGTTCTCTCGTATGTTGACGAACAGGTTTTCTTGATATCTGCCTGTGAACTAAACCAAACATAATTCTTTTTTAGGGCTACATCCAGAAAAGTAAAAGGCATTGTTCGTGGTAGTGGTAGCTGAACAAGCAGGCATGAACATACGGATCTTCATTGAATCTTGGCACTGAATCCATCACCCCATCGACCGTGCAGTTCCCAGGGAACTCCAACAATAAGGATTTTATCCCAATATCATCACAACCTTGCACTTTAAATCACCTATCAACACAACAGCTAGTCCAGGAACATGTCCAACTACATCTTTCATGTGATGAACTTCTTGAACAGTCTATATTCTTATGTACTCTGCAATTGACTTATCATAATGGTCGTGCAACTCAAATCATAATAACACATGATTCTGAAATTACACTGAGATAGGTAGCTTCTATTGCGAACAATCTTGAATTCACCTCTATGCTTGTCATGGATGGGACACTCACCTCCATAACCAGCCGGTCTTTATGATGTGCATGAGACAGAGGGTTGTTCACTTGTCTCCCTATTCCAAGATTGCAAGAAGAGCACAGAGTAATAATCAAGATCCGCTTAATCTGGGCGTAATATAAATCCAGATTGGCCCCAACATCCGCCCAAAAGTTGTTGGCCCAGACCTGACACCGAGTACTTTCCGGCGGCGGCAACGACGAACGACGAACGACGACGAACAAAGCCTGCTAACGAACTCGACGAGATACTTTACGTCGAGATGCACCGCGCCCGAACCTGGCTTCCAACACGCACATAGAAAGCAAATATCAATCTGGCTATACGTGTACTAGGCTTAAGCTAGCTACACGATTAGCTGATTGATCTAGCCGGAAACACACCCATGCGAAAACGATTTGGATAGCCACACGCATGTATCGTGCGTGGTTTTTTCTTCTTACTTTGATGCTCACGATTCTAATACAAGGCTGTGGGGTACAAACATATTTATATATGCTAAAGATTGCTAGTACTATCAAACCGACTTGGAGAAATGTACTAAACCTACTCGGTTTACAATACAAACCATACAAGGACTGCTCCATGTATGATCCACGTCGGGTTTAATTCTAACAATCACCCCCCTAAACACGACGTCGTCACGTCACACCTCCGACGTTCTTCTCTCGATCCAAAGATTTAATCAGCATGTCCGCCAGCTGATCATCGGTGCGATTGTTGTTGACCTTCGTCTTCTCTTCTTCCATGCAGTCCTTCGTGTAGTGATACATTGTATCAATGTGCTTGCTCCTGTCATGCCGCACTCACTACTGGAATTGAGAAATTTGACGTCTGCCATGCCTTTGCCGTCTGCTGACACATGGCAAAGATCTTCTTTGCCGTCAGCTGGCACAAAGCAGACGGCAAAGAGGTTGCTGATGGCAAAGGTTTTATTTGTCGTCGGCCACCTCTTTGCCGTCTGCTGACGCATGGCAAAGGCCTCGGATGCGGACGGCAAAGGGGGGCTCCCCCTAACGGCCGAAGCCCTCCCCACCCACCCACCCCTTTGTCGTCCGCCTCCCAGCTTCTGTAGACGGCAAAGGGGGGCTCCCCCTAATGGCACCCAGCCCCCAACCCCGCTCCCCTAATGGCACGCTCCCCGTCGATCTCCTGCCTCATCTCGCGCGCGCCCCTGCCCACTACATCACCGCCGCCACCACCCCCTTCACTGCTCCGGGCCACCGCCGCCGCCCTCCTCCCTGCGTCCCTCCTCCCTACGGCCCTCCTCCCCGCCGCCGACTACCGGCTCTCGCCGCTCCCCTCCTCCCCGCAAAGGGGCGCCACCCCCACGGCCGGAGCTCACCCGCCCCTCCTCCCCGCACTACAGCGCCGCCGCCACCACCCCCTTCACTACTCCGGCCCACCGCCGCCGCCCTCCTCCCTGCGGCCCTCCTCCCCGCTGCCCTCCTCTCCGCCGCCAACGATCGGCTCTCCCCGCTCCCCTCCTCCCCGCAAAGGGGCGCCACCCCCACGGCCGGAGCTCGCCCGCCCCTCCTCCCCGCGCACGTCCTCCCCACGCCCCTCCTCCCCGCCGCCCAGGGCCGGAGCTCGCCCTCCCCTCCTCCCACTTCAGGTAATTTTTTTTCTTTTTTTATTTATTTCCTGTTTTTTCTCAGCTTAAATTGTTCATAGGAGGCTGGATTTTATTTTGCTAGTGTACATTTTTATTCATTATCTTACATCAAGGTAAAGCCTTATTTTATTTTATTAGCTATAAAGTCTTATTCATAGTGTAAGTAAGTTGATTCATGTTACTTGTGTATGTTTTAGAAAACAGTAAGAATCATCAATCATGTATCCCACAAGGAGGTGTGATCCCGGAGCTGAAAATAGTTCGTATATGATAGTTATACAGATATTATATTAAATAACACATGTTTGAAGTTATATAATAAAGTAGAAGTTTGCTTTACTTATAGGTTCTTTTTGGATATTTAGAGCCCCATTTTTTATGTGAAATTAGATAGTTAGTTTATTAGGTAGAAAAAGTAGATAGAGAAGAAAGCAATAGATAGAAAAAAACTTAGAAGAAAATAAGAGAATAATAAACTAGAAGAAAAAGGAAGAAGAAGAAGAAGAAGAAGAAAGAGGAAAGGAGGAGAAAGATAAAAGAAAGAAGAAGAGGAGGAGGAGGAGAAAGAAGAAGAAGAATAATAATATGATGATCAAGAAGAAGAAGAAGAGGAGGAGAGAGGAGAAGAAGAAAGAAAAGGACCCCGACCCCCGGCCGACGACCCCCGACGCCCGACGCCACCAACCCCCGACCCTCGACCCCCGACCTCCGACGCCACTGAGACCCGACTCCCGACCCCCGACGCCCGACACCACTGACCCCCGACACCCGACTCCACTAACCCCCGACCCTCGATGCCCGACGCCATTGACCCTCGACTACAGAAGCCACTGACCCTCACACCCTCGACCCCCGACGCCCGACGCCGCTGACCCTCGACTCCCGACGCCACTGACCCTCGACCCCCAACCCCCGACGCCCCTGACCCTCGACCCCCGGCCCCCTACCCCCAACCCCCGACCCCCGACACCTCTTCGGCCTCTTGTTGACCAAAGAGACCCCAACCCCCGACGCCAGTGATCCTCGACCCCCGACAACACTAACCCCCGACCACCGACACAACGAACCCCCGACCTCCGATGCCACCGACACCCGACACCACCGACCATCGACGCCACCGACACCCGACACCACCGACCATCGATGCCACTAAGCCGACGGGGTCATAATTTTGTAAATTATGAGTTAGGTCACATATTTTCCGATTATGTTAATTATAAAAACATCATATTTGTGTTGATCGGGTGAATTTGAATGTGCAGTTGTTCGACGACCTCCACGTGCGTTGGACGAGCTCCGCCCTTGCGTTTGTTGGTGATCACAAATGACTTCTCCTCCTACCCCCTTAATTTTCTCTATCTCGGTCTTCGTGCCGATGAAACTTGCTAGCTATAGGTTTCTTCAATCATGAGTATGCGTGACGAGTATGCGTCTCCCGTTCAAAAGGGCGACATCTATAAATATGCATTTCTTTGCATATTTATAACCGCCATCCTTTCGAATTGTCCAACATTATCCATGGATAGCCCAAGTATGTGTAGATTGGGTTTGTTTTCCCGTATGCTGTGCTCCGGATCCGATGCGGAATTTCGTCAGTGCCTCCCCTGTTGTTCTCTGGGTACACATCCTCTCTGCTTATTGCCGAGACGTGTATCAGGAGAACAACGGGGAGGTGCTGCCGAAATTCTGCGTCGCATCTGGAGCAGAGCATGGGAAAATGAACCCAGTCTACACATACTCGGGTGGGATTAGGACCTATCTTTACCTATTAGCGTGTAGGTTGCATGGACGTAATAAAACTGACAAACTTGATTAGCGTATGAATATAGATGATGAGTTATATATTTATTTCTTGTGCCCCCATAGGTAGCTAGGCAACATGAGTGATCGTGCTTGGATGTACACTGGTCACCCTAGTCAGAAAGACATGACCCATGAATGGTTAACAAAAACAAGGGGGTTTGTGAGAGCCGCATTTGCAAATGGCCAGCATAAAACATGGTGCCCCTGTCCCAACTGCGACAACTGGAAAAAGCAGACAGAGTTTGAAATGGGTAAACACCTGCAGAAGTGGGGTTTTACGCCTAATTATATGGTGTGGACTTTTCATGGTGAGTCTGACCAACGTGCCAGAGCTGAGGTGATTCGTCGTCGCACCGACGAGCATGGTACCGGGATTGAAGTGTAACATCCCAAAATTATAAATTTTGGAATGTTAATATAATTATTAGATTGATTGCTTGTTTATTTGCTGAGTGATTGAAACTTGTGTGAAATTTGAAACTTTTCGAAACTATCGAATGAGAGGGAATAAAATGACTTTCCCCTTCTCCGGTGAATTCAAATTCAATCTTTCAAAAGCAACGAGAGAAGATGACATGACTTCTTCAACTATAAATAATTTGAACGTAGATGTTTGCACTCGAAATACCCGGGCTTGCAACGAGAGAAGATGACATGACTTCCTTGCATTTCCATTCGTTTTTCTTCGTGCAACAAAATGCCGGGAAATGCATTCTGTCAAACAGAAAAGAGCGGAGGAACATGACCCTCAAATACCCGGGCATTTTGAATGTTATTTGCAACCTCAAACTTAGAGGATCATTTGAAAATTATTGGCAAAACGAAATAATACTTTTAGGGATTTTGGAAAAAATAATTTTTTCTAAAGTTTTTATTTTGACTTTAAAAAAAATGTTATTCGGAAAGAGATTTTTTTTGATTTTTTGGGTATATAATACCATATATGGATATATTGATTTATTTTTCCTTTTAGCCTTTATATTTTTTTTTGTTTTGGCTAGGTTAAAAAAAAAGGAAAAATCTTTTCTTTAACCAGCACCACCCGAGCCCCTTTTCCGTGGGATCAAATCCCATGCCCACAACCGACCCGACCACTCTCCCCCACGTCTCTTTCTTTCCTTCTCCTCTCCTTTTTTTTTCTCTCCCCGTCACTTTCCTTCTTCTCTTCCTCCCTCCTCCCTTCCTTTTCTCTGCACCGCCCGAGACACCAGGGATTCTCTTCCTCCACCGCCTCTCTCCCTTCCTTCTACCCCAAGCCCCATGGCCTATATAAGCTGCACCCCTCCACCCCGTTCCCACCCTACCCCGCCGCCTCCCCTCTCCCGTGCCGCCACCAGCCCCAGCACCACCCTGCCGTCGCTGCACCACCGCCACCAGCGCCCCCTTGCCACCCGAGCCGCTGCACACCTCCACCGCCGCCCCTTGCCACCCCATGCACCCCACCTTCGAAGCCCTCCACCGCCACCCCCGTTCCCGCCCCACCGCCACCTCCCCGCCCGAAGCAGCACCTTGCCGGTGCAAACCGCTGCACCCTTCGGCCTCGCCTCCAAGAGCCAGCACCGGAGCCCCTCCGTCCCCCCGAGCGCCACCCCGCGGAGGAGAAGGACCCCCGTCGCCACTGCCCCCATCCTCTCCACGCCCCGGAGCTCCCCCTCTCCCTCCCCGGCGACGCCATCTTCCTCCATCGCCGGTGCAACACTCCCCAGCAGGTAGTTTCTCTCTCTCTCTCTCTCTGTTTTTCTTTTGATCCTTTCTTAGCCCTTAGATCGCCATGCAACGGCCAGGATTAGATCATCCTTACCTCTTCTGTTTATCCCAGAAAACCAGTGGGTTTATTTTCACTTAGGAATTAACCAACACCTTTGTTAGAGCTCGGCCGTTTGCCCGAAGCGTAGAAACAAACAGCAACCGCAGCTTGCCACGTGTTAGTACTACTAGCAGTAGTTTTTCTGTTTTGACTGCAAAAACAGCAACTTTCAATCCTGTTTTGGCCACAACTTTTGATCCCGAAGTCCAATGACGTTGATTCTTTTTTCAGTAACTCACAAATTTCCTGTAGTTTTTAAAAACATATAATTTGTCTATGTTTGAAATTTGTAAATATAAGTTAGAGCAGATTTAGTTTAAACCTTGTTTTGCCTATTCCAGGAGTTTAAAAATAGATTTTAATTTGATTCCTTCTAGTACTAATCCCTAGTGATCCTATTTATGAGTGGTAAACATTTCAGATTTGTTTGAGTATTTTAACTCATCATTTCTTGTGAAACAATTTCTGTTTCACCGCTTTTAGGTTTTCGCCTAATTCATTTTCTACTTTTGTTTTAAAATATTTTCTTTATTATCTCAGAAAGATTATTATAGTTTTGGTTATGTTAGTTAACAGTAGTTTTGCAACAAGTTCTTATTTTAGTTTTATTTGTTTTTATGAAAACAATTCTAGCTCCGTAGTAACGTGCAATTGTTTTCACCGTTGTTTCAAATCCCGCTTGGGAATACATTCAAAGGTTTTGTGAAAAACACTTTATTTTATCCTAGTTAGGATTTATATATTAGTTCCTTGTTAATATTTTCTGTTAGACAAAACTATTTAGTGTTTGACGTAGTAGAAGACTCCCTAGTCTTATTTGAAGTTTCTCTCGTATTTCCTGTTCGCCCTCTCTCTTTTGTTTGATTGCTAGAATGATTGCTAGTATGATTGCTTATGTGGAGGATATGTTTGTTATATAGATTTCATCGAAGAGTGACGAGTAGTCTATCAAGTTATTTTCTCGAGAAATTCTTCTTCGTCAACATCACAGGCAAGTCACTTTGATCATGTTATTTTACCTATGTTTTCGATGCATAGTAGATCACATTCTTTGCCCAATTTGCATGCTGCCTAGGTACTTGCAAACTTTAGTGTAAGAATAGTATCATGTGGTAGGAACACAACACCCCGATACTTGGCCCCGGGACGACAATTTCTTAATGCTATGCTTGAGTAGACGGGTTATCGGTTGAGTGTATACCACGAGTGATGCGAGGTTGATATAATAATCAAGACCGGACTAAGACAAGATTTTCAAGACCTCGGACGCAATGCAACACTGGGTGAAGGACGGTTGATCGGCTCCCTTGAGAAACCAGTGGATGACCCGGGATGCTGGAGACAGCCATGACATCTTGCGGAAAGCTTCACCCAGGCTCAAAGAGACGGACGGATATTTTCAAGAACCAAGGCTTACCTGCACAGCCACAAGTCATTATGGGCTCTGGCTTGGTTGGACAACGCGGCGACTCTGGACAGGCGGTGCTAGCAGATGTAGAAGAACGGTAGGATTGGATGGGCACCGACAGGGATTCAGAGGGACCCGTTGAAAGACCATGTTTTGATCATCCGGTCTTCAAACACCTTGAAGTGCAAGGACATACTCGGAGGCGATCAAATCTTGTGGGGAACCCGTGCAAAACTCTGCAGAGTACTCAAACCTAATCGATTAGCCGTGTCCACGGTCATGGACAACTTGAGCCAAAGGAACTGAAGTTATATGAAATTCTCAACACAAATAATAATATTGATGTGGGTATTATTGACAACATGGGTACGATAATTGGTTGGTGGAACCATCTCGTTAACAACCAACAATGTAGTAACATTTTGCTTTTAGCCCTCTCTTGATGTAGGAGAAAACTTGCTTTTCGCTAAAAACTTATAGCCCCACCTGCCATATGTGCATATAGTATAGATGATTACTTTTCACCCCTCTCTTATGTGACTTGCAGGCATATTCAATATGCTGACCTACACGGCTGCAACGTCTTATGTTGCAGATATTTTTCTTCGACGATTAAGAGTACAATTCAGGGTTACGGTCTAGACTCAACTTGCCGTTGGTGTTTATTGGGACTCCACTCCCTTGACTGCTTCCGCTGAAATATTTAAGGTATATATCAGTTTTACGCTATTTCCATGTGATTGTACTTTGATATATACATTGATGTACTGTGTGTGTCAGCATACTGATCCAGGTATGGCACAGATACACAGAGGCTTGACTCGTTTTGAGTCGGGTCACTACAGAGATGGTATCAGAGCACATGTTGACTGCAGGACGTGACCCTAGAAACTGGAAATTTCTTAGGAAAGGATCTCTCAAAAAACTTTATTTTCAAGAACACCTTTTACTTCTCATCTCTTCTGACTTCATCAAACGTTCTCCCTCACCTCCAATAGTTAGACAATACCCTTACCCCTTTGACCTCATGAAGAATCAACGGAGTTCTACTTCAAAGTAAAGAGGATTTCATCATGCATTTGAAGAATTGAAGCTGCGCCAATTGAAGACTCTCAAGACCCGAAGAATTCGAAGACCTTGAAGCGTTCGAATGTTTATATGACCATTAGAAGTCCAAACCCCTGTTATATACCCACGTTAGATACGATGATTTGTGAGCCGTCATTGGTGTGTGTTTTCCGACGGACACAAATAAAACCTATTCTCAAAAATATTGTTTGTATTGTGTGTATCTCCCTCTCTCTTACCCGTCTCATCCCCAAAACCTCAACCCTACCAGATGGAGTATGAAGCTGGACTTGTAGTCTCTGGACCAATGACCCAGCTGGAGGCTGATATATGGATTCAAAACATGGAGAACCACTTCGGGAGCAACTTGATCTCAAGGAAGTATGAAGTGGAACACGCTCTTCAGTACTTTACACAAAGTGCTGCAATCTGGTGGAAAATGCATCATGCCATACAAGGATTTAGTGGAGCAGAAAGTTGGGGCGAATTCAAGAAGACTCTGTTAAGATCCCATCTTATTCAGAAGTGCTATGATAATCCGAAAAAGAAAACTTGTGCATGCAAGATCTATGGAGAAATAGGACACACCCAGGAAGAACACAAGGATGGATGCACTCATTGTGAAGAAAATCACCCAGCTGAGGAATGCCCAACTAGTCAGGTGACTTGTTTCTTGTGTGAAGGAACCACCCACTACCCAGCTTAGTGTCACATTTACCCCAAGGTGCAACAAGTTGTCAAGCAGCAGAAAGATGCAGTGAAGGAAACCCTCAAGAAGAAGATTCTGAAAGAACCGGTGATGAACGAAAATATTGAAGACCCTGATGGACAAGGTCTGACCAGATTTTTCTCCAATGCATGCTACTCATGCGGAGAAGAAGGACATTATTCACAGGACTGCACGAAGAGAAGCCAAGAGTATCTGGGATACTTCCCGATGGAAGGAGTGGAGTTTGATCCACTTGAAATAGAAGAACTGGCCAAAATAAAGGAGTCCGGAAAGAAGAAAAAGTACCCTCGGAAGAACCAAATCTCTACAGACATAGACCTGAGTCATGTCAGATGTTACAAGTGTATGAAATTTGGCCACCAGAAATACATGTGCTCAGGAAGGAAGCCGGGAATCCAAGGAGCAAAAGCAGAAGCTAAGAAGCCTCGAGACTTGTCAGAACTCATTTGCTTTCGTTGCCGGGAAGCAGGACATTTTGCTAGCGATTGTCCGCAAAGGAAGAAAGCTAGAATGGAGTAGTTAAGTTTTGACCATGGCAATAAGTGTAATCCGAAGTACTCTTGTTTTCCATAAGATCATGGAGTGAAATTTTTGTAACAGAAGTCCATGAGATTGTAATAACATCATGAATAAATGGAATTTATTGTCTCATGATTGCCTATGTTGAAACTGTATGCGTTGTTTCTCTTCGAGCAAAGATCTCTGAACAATTATGAGGATATGAGAAAATATGGTCTATGCAGGCATGAGTATAATTCATTTAAGTGTGGTAGTAATCGGTAAACCCACAGGATCCATTGAGTAGGAGTGTACCATGATTGCCAAGGAGACATATACATTCCTCTGAGTACCTATTTACTGACACCTACAGATGACAACTCTCTATGAGTCATTCCTCAAGGGCCCAGAAACGATCATGACCCTGACCAGTGATCATGATTACCCGAAATCCTAAAGGACATGATGAAGCACGAAGGGGATGCAGTCTACAAAGGCTACCCATTCATGGAAAGTGGAGTGGAACTTTGGTATGTGGAAGTACACCTCCACCATGTGAAACGAGTTTTTCCAAAGACTACGGGGCAATACTTTTTCATTTCGCGTGTACCACGAGCAACCTTCTTTGATGCTGTTCGTGAAGCTGCCATGGAAGCCATACGTCAGATTGGAGAAATACTTGAAGCAAGACTCCGTCACACCCAGGGATACCTGTGTGAAGTGCATGCGTAGATGATGGAGATGAAGCTCATGACCACCATGATGAAGCAAAAGATGGATGATTTCAAGGAGCACCTCGGAAAGTTCCAGTGGAACTAAAGTACCTCCAAGAGAGACAGATGAATAAAGTTGGCAGAAATGCTCGACCATACCGAACAATGTGGATGGCAGCATTTGTAATAAATTACTTTTGAGTTGGAATTTTGAAGAAAGTAAGGATGTAATAAAGGATTGATTATGAAATGAATATGATTTATGGAAAGAAGCTATGATGGATCAGCAAACGTTTTCTTAGGAGCATACGAAAACCTGAGAGTTGTGAAGATACGATAGATGTTTCGTTCAGCTTGCAGAACCAATGGATTATCCGAACTTCGTTCGTGGACAAGAGAAATTCTGCAATGCTTGTGAGGATGCCCAAGTGTTAGAATGCGAGATTCGCTAAATCTTATACAGAGAAATGATTTGGGTGCGGAATGGATTGATCACCATGACGACTTACTCTTATCATTTATCTAGCTATTCGGAATGGTAAATCTGAGAGACTTACCCATAGTGAGAGACGACGCTCTTTGAAGCTTTTGTTTAAGACTTAGAATGGTATAAGAAAAGCCCATGTACATGGCACTTGTTGTCACGCGTAGGAAATTTTACGGTGAGGATGAAGCCAAAGCCCTTCTCTCTGCAGGATAACCACAAATGGTAGACCACCATGAGAACCATCGATATGTTATTTAGAATTGACCACGAGACTGTCAGTTAAAGAAGAGCCCTCGTTTTTTATGGAGACGTTATGAATATAACGGAAGATATGAAGACTGTGCGATCTCAGATGCCGAAACCCCAGAGGATCGTTAAAGCATTTTGAGGGACAAGTAACTCTCATTTTAAGTGTGGTAGCATCCCACCTTGCCGGAGATTGGATTTGCTAGAAGACCCCCAAACCCTAACCTTTCTTTCTAGCCTCTTCGAATCTCGAGGACGAGATTCATTTTAAGTGTGGTAGTTTGTAACATCCCAAAATTATAAATTTTGGAATGTTAATATAATTATTAGATTGATTACTTGTTTGTTTGGTGAGTGATTAAAACTTGTGTGAAATTTGAAACTTTTCGAAACTATCGAATGAGAGGGAATAAAATGACTTTCCCCTTCTCCGATGAATTCAAATTCAATCTTTTAAAAGAAACGAGAGAAGATGACATGACTTCTTCAACTATAAATAATTTGAACGGAGATGTTTGCACTCGAATTTCCTTGCATTTCCATTCGTTTTTCTTTGTGCAACAAAATGCCGGGAAATGCATTCTGTCAAACAGAAAAGAGCGGAGGAACATGACCCTCAAATACCCGGGCATTTTGAATGTTATTTGCAACCTCAAACTTAGAGGATCATTTGAAAATTATTTGCAAAAAGAAATAATACTTTTAGGGATTTTGGAAAAAATAATTTTTTCTAAAGTTTTTATTTTGACTTTAAAAAAAATGTTATTCGGAAAGAGATTTATTTTTTTGATTTTTTGGGTATATAATACCATATATGGATATATTGATTTATTTTTCCTTTTAGCCTTTATATTTTTTTTCTGTTTTGGCTAGGTTAAAAAAAAGGAAAAATCTTTTCTTTAACCAGCACCACCCGAGCCCCTTTTCCCTGGGATCAAATCCCATGCCCACAACCGACCCGACCCCTCTCCCCCACGTCTCTTTCTTTCCTTCTCCTCTCCTTTCTTTTTTTTTCTCTCCCCGTCACTTTCCTTCTTCTCTTCCTCCCTCTCCCTTCCTTTTCTCTGCACCGCCCGAGACACCAGGGATTCTCTTCCTCCACCGCCTCTCTCCCTTCCTTCTACCCCAAGCCCCATGGCCTATATAAGCTGCACCCCTCCACCCCGTTCCCACCCTACCCCGCCGCCTCCCCTCTCCCCTGCCGCCACTAGCCCCAGCACCACCCTGCCGTCGCTGCACCACCGCCACCAGCGCCCCCTTGCCACCCGAGCCGCTGCACCCCTCCACCGCCGCCCCTTGCCACCCCATGCACCCCACCTTCGAAGCCCTCCACCGCCACCCCGTTCCCACCCCACCGCCGCCTCCCCGCCCGAAGCAGCACCTCGCCGGTGCAAACCGCTGCACCCTTCGGCCTCGCCTCCAGGAGCTAGCACCGGAGCCCCTCCGTCCCCCCGAGCGCCACCCCGCGGAGGAGAAGGACCCCCGTCGCCGCTGCCCCCATCCTCTCCACGCCCCGGAGCTCCCCCTCTCCCTCGCCGGCGACGCCATCTTCCTCCATCGCCGGTGCAACACTGCCTAGCAGGTAGTTTCTCTCTCTCTCTCTGTTTTTCTTTTGATCCTTTCTTAGCCCTTAGATCGCCATGCAACGGCCAGGATTAGATCATCCATACCTCTTCGGTTTATCCCAGAAAACCAGTGGGTTTATTTTCACTTAGGAATTAACTAGCACCTTTGTTAGAGCTCGGCCGTTTGCCCGAAGCGTAGAAACAAACAGCAACCGCAGCTTGCCACGTGTTAGTACTAGTAGCAGCAGTTTTTCTGTTTTGACTGCAAAAACAGCAACTTTCAATCTTGTTTTGGCCACAACTTTCGATCCCGAAGTCCAATGACATTGATTCTTTTTCCAGTAGCTCACAAATTTCCTGTAGTTTTGAAAAACATATAATTTGTCTATGTTTGAAATTTTTAAATGTAAGTTAGAGCAGATTTAGGTTAAACCTTTTTTTGCCTATTCCAGGAGTTTAAAAATAGATTTTAATTTGATTCCTTTTGGTACTGATCCCTAGTGATCCTATTTAAAACTGCTAAAAATTTCAGATTTGTTTGAGTATTTTAACTCATTATTTCTTGTGAAACAATTTCTGTTTCACCGCTTTTAGGTTTTCGGCTAATTCATTTTCTACCTTTGATTTAAAATATTTTCTTTATTATTTCAGAAAGATTATTATTGTTTTGGTTATGTTAGTTAACAGTAGTTTTGCAACAAGTTCTTATTTTAGTTTTATTTGTTTTTATGAAAACAATTCTAGCTCCGTAGTAACGTGCAATTGTTTTCACCGTTGTTTCAAATCCCGTTTTGGAATACTTTCAAACGTTTTGTGAAAAACACTTTATTTTATCTTAGTTAGGATTTATATATTAGTTCTTTGTTAATATTTTCTGTTAGACAAAACTATTTAGTGTTTGACGTAGTAGAATACTCCCTAGTCTTATTTGAAGTTTCTCTCGGATTTCCTGTTCGCCCTCTCTCTTTTGTTTGATTGCTAGAATGATTGCTAGTATGAGTGCTTATGTGGAGGATATGTTTGTTATATAGATTTCATCGGAGAGTGACGAGTAGTCTATCAAGTTATTTTCTCGAGAAATTCTTCTTCCTCAACATCACAGGTAAGTCACTTTGATCATGTTATTTTACCTATGTTTTCGATGCATAGTAGATCACATTCTTTGCCCAATTTGCATGCTGCCTAGGTACTTGGAAACTTTAGTGTAAGAATAGTATCATGTGGTAGGAACACAACACCCCGATACTTGGCCCCGGGACGACAATTTCTTAATGCTATGCTTGAGTAGACGGGTTATCGGTTGAGTGTATACCACGAGTGATGCGAGGTTGATATAATAATCAAGACCGGACTAAGACAAGATTTTCAAGACCTCGGACGCAATGCAACACTGGGTGAAGGACGGTTGATCGGCTCCCTTGAGAAACCAGTGGATGACCCGGGATGCTGGAGACAGCCATGACATCTTGCGGAAAGCTTCACCCAGGCTCAAAGAGACGGACGGATATTTTCAAGAACCAAGGCTTACCTGCACAGCCACAAGTCATTATGGGCTCTGGCTTGGTTGGACAACGCGGCGACTCTGGATAGGCGGTGCTAGCAGATGTAGAAGAACGGTAGGATTGGATGGGCACCGACAGGGATTCAGAGGGACCCGTTGAAAGACCATGTTTTGATCATCCGGTCTTCAAACACCTTGAAGTGCAAGGACATACTCGGAGGCGATCAAATCTTGTGGGGAACCTGTGCAAAACTCTGCAGAGTACTCAAACCTAATCGATTAGCCGTGTCCACGGTCATGGACAACTTGAGCCAAAGGAACTGAAGTTATATGAAATTCTCAACACAAATAATAATATTGATGTGGGTATTATTGACAACCTGGGTACGAGAATTGGTTGGTGGAACCATCTCGTTAACAACCAACAATGTATTAACATTTTGCTTTTAGCCCTCTCTTGATGTAGGAGAAAACTTGTTTTTCGCTAAAAACTTATAGCCCCACCTGCCATATATGCATATAGTATAGATGATTACTTTTCACCCCTCTCTTATGTGACTTGCCGGCATATTCAATATGCTGACCTACACGGCTGCAACGTCTTATGTTGCAGATATTTTTCTTCGACGATTAAGAGTACGATTCAGGGTTACGGTCTACACTCAACTTGTCGTTGGTGTTTATTGGGACTCCACTCCCTTGACTGCTTCCGCTGAAATATTTAAGGTATATATCAGTTTTACGCTATTTCCATGTGATTGCACTTTGATATATACATTGATGTACTGTGTGTACCAGCATACTGATCCAGGGATGGCACAGATACACAGAGGCTTGACTCGTTTTGAGTCGGGTCGCTACATGAAGACATGGTGCAAGACTTTGATGATGCTCGTGATTCGGACGATGAGATGGAGGAATCTGCAAAGGCCTTCTATGAAATGCTGGAGTCTTCAAAACGTCCTCTCCACGAGCAGACTGAGCTTTGTCAGCTGGATGCTATCGCACAAGTAATGACTCTGAAGGCTCAATTCAACATAGGCAGAGAATGCTACGACGCGATGATGACGATATTTGGACGCTTTCTACCCAAAGGCCATGTACTGCCTGCAAACCTGTACCAGTCAGAGAAAATCCTCCGTGTACTTAAGATGCCCTATGAGAAGATACATGCCTGTGAGAATGGATGTGCCTTATTTAGGCTTGAGTATGCGGCCTTGAACTATTGCCCCATTTGCAATTCTTCCAGGTATATTGTGGTAGACAACGGCATGGGTGAGAAGAATCAGACCAGAATCCCCATTAGTGTTCTTCGATATCTGCCAATCGTACCAAGACTTCAACGTCTTTTCATGCTCGAAGAGACGGCCAGACAGATGACATGGCACAAATTGGGAAAAGAACCGAACTAGATGTGGATGGGAACAAGATGCTGGTACACACTTCAGATGGTTTTGCGTGGAAGCACTTCGATGCATTACATAAGGATAAATCGGAAGATCCAAGGCAACCTAGAGTTGCCATCAGCACAGATGGGTTCAATGTGTATGGTATGACGGCAGCACAATACAGTTGTTGGCCTGTATTTGTCATTCCACTAAATTTGCCACCCGGAGAGATTATGAAAAGAAAGAACATATTCCTAACGTCGATAATTCCAGGGCCCAACTATCCGGGGAAGAATATGAATGTGTACATGCAGCCACTTAAGGATGAGTTGCAAGAAGCCTGGGATAATGGGATCAAGACCTATTACGCGGCTACCAAAACAAATTTCAAAATGCATGTGTGGTACATGTACTCGACGCATGATTATCCGGCGTTTGCGCTATTCGCTGGCTGGTGTGTGCATGGAAGGTTCCCATGCACCACATGCAAGGCAGCTCTTCAGTTCCGTTGGCTGCAGGCTGGTCGCAAGTATTCTTGCTTCGACATGCATAGACAATTCCTGGATCCTGACCATAAGTTCAGAAAAGACAAGAAGAATTTCATCAAAGGTAGAGTTGTCAAAAATACTGCACCAGCTGCGTTGACAGGCCAACAGACCCTTGATCAGTTAAACGCTCTCGAGCCTGATCCTTTGCGTCCAGGATACTTCAAAGGGTATAATACGGAACACGCCTGGACTCACAAGTCATGCTTATGGGATCTCCCTTACTTCAAAGACCACCTTTGACCACACAACATTGACGTGATGCACACTGAAAAGAATATTGCGGAGGCCATTTTTGGTACATTGTTTGGCATAGAGGGGAAGTCAAAAGATAATCCTAAGGCTAGAATCGACCTGGAGGCTCTATGCGATAGACCGTTGCAAAACTTGCGACTACGGAAAGGAAAGCAAAGCATAGCGAAGCCAAAGGCATGGTTCAATCTTGAAAGGCCAGCTATGAGGGAAATGCTATTGTGGGTGAAAATGCGGTTGATGTTCCCCGATGGGTATGCTGTGAATCTAAAGAGGGCAGCGAGTCATGAGAAATTGAAAATATTTGGGCTCAAGAGTCATGATTGGCACATATGGATTGAGCGGGTAATGCCGGTGATGTTGCGTGGCTTTATCCCTCAGGATGAATGGCTAGTACTGGCAGAGCTGAGCTATTTCTTCCGTTCTCTTTGTGCGAAAGAACTATCGCCTGGCGTGCTAGATGAAATGGAAGAGTTGGCGCCGGAGTTGATCTGGAAATTAGATGAGATCTTTCCACCGGGCTTCTTTAATCCAATGCAACATTTGATTTTGCATCTCCCGACCGAGGCAAGAATGGGGGGGGGGCCCGTTCAAAATCGATGGTGCTACTCAACTGAGAGGATGCAGAAGACGCTTCGAGCTAAGTGTAAAAATAAACGTAGAATTGAAGCATCGATGTCCGAGGCATTCATTACTGAGGAGGCGGCAAACTTCGTGACAGCACACTACGAAGCCAAAAATCATCATTTGCATAACCCGAAGCCTCGGTACAGTGATGGCGATCGAGAAAAAGTTCGATCCAACCTCAGCCTATTCAAAGGTAAGCTCGCACCATCCGGTGCTTCGAAAGGGAAATCGTTGGATGTCGAAGAATGGCGGACCATTTCATTGTATATCTTCACCAACCTAACAGAAGTGCGGCCGTACATCGAGTAAGTTCTCGGTAATTTATTGTTCCGCAACTTCTAATTGCTTTGAACTACTCTTATTCCCGGATATTTGATATAGTCGATACGTCGCCGAATTCTCGGATGGAGCGGTCATCGAAAAGGATTCCGTCGAAGAGTATGAGCTTCTCGCAAAGCATGGAGGCAACTATCCCGGTTTCATCTCTTGGTTCAAACAAAGGGTAATTTATTACCATTAAGGGCCCATTTTATTTATTGGTCTAATTTGCTAATGCATCCATTCTTTCGTACTAAACTTGTAGACTGATGCAGAGTCTATGGACGTCGAGTTGAGACAAGTCGCTAATGGTTTTGACTATAAGGTCCGTTGATTTGACAAATACAACATCAACAGGTATCACTGTCGTACCTTTGGCAAAGAGCTATCTATGCCCGACCTAAAGACTACAAATTGTTCTGTCTTTGCTATCGGCGAAGGAGACACCGAGTATTATGGAAGAGTTGAAGCAATTTATGAACTTCTATTCTATGGTGAAAACCCACCGACCGTCGTAGTCTTCAAATGTTATTGGTTTGAGCCGAGGGAGAATAGAAGGACTCATGAACATATAGGACTACTCGAAATCAACCAAAACACCCACTTAGATGTTCCCGATGCCTATATTACGGCTCAACAGGCGACACAAGTTTTCTATCTACCGTGGGCCTGCCAAACTGATCCAAATCTCAAAGGTTGGGATGTCGTTTATGAAGTGTCACCACATTTTAGACCACCTACCCTCAATGAAGAGGATTTCGAACCTCACATTAACCCAGACACATATGAAGGAGAATTCTTCCAAGAAACACGTATGTCCAAGAAACGTTTCAAGAACCGCTCTACTTCACCCGAGAACATTGAAGTAGACAGCGACAGTGAATCCGTCTTAACCCCTGAGCCCGAACAGGAAGAGCTGGAAGAAGAAGAGGTTACTGCTGCGGATGACCTGTCACTTCTTGACCGATTACATAATGGTGGCCTTCCACATGTTCTTCGTGATAGTGATGATGATGATGCATTTATTGATGATAGTGATGATCATGATGCATTTATTGACCCCGAAGCATATATAGACGAGGACGATTGTTACTAGTTCATGTCAGGTATTCAACTATTATACTATATATAAATTTTGAGTTAATGTTAGTATTCAATTTTTGTTAGTCATGTTGGTATTTATGACGATGATACACTTAAATTATATACATTTTATTACTCCTGTTTGTATTTATGTTGTACTAATTTCATTTACTCTTTGTCATGACAGGTGTTGAAAGATGGTGGGAAAGGGTCGAAAGCACTCCGCGGCTGCTTCTTCGTCGGCGGGTGATGGGATGGGTACTTCCATTCCTGCCTCGCCTCTTCGGAGAGTGTTGCTCTCTACTTTGCAAGGAGCGCCCCCCGTGAGAGGAGGTCGACCCCCCGTGAAGCCGAGAGGCACTAAAGGTACACGTTGTATTCATGTTGGTATTTATGTTGTACTCATGTTGTATGCATATTGGTATTTATATACATTTTATTACACATGTTGGTATTTATGTTGTACTAAAGGTACACGTGGCCGCGGGAGAGGTAGGGCTGCAATGTCTCCGCCACCACCCCAAGCTGATTCACCTGAGCACAGGACTTCTAGGGTGGATTCGTCTGAGGTGGAGGCTACACGGTCTCCGGTTCACGAGCCTCGGGTCGACGAGCCTCAGGTCGACGAGCCTTCGACCCACGAGACTCCTGTCCCAGAGGCTTCCTTCCAGGCGACTCCGGAGCAAAGCAGGGATGAGGGTATGTCCCAAGAGACCCAGTGGGATACCTGGCCTGAGGCAAGTGGCCATGCTGGTAGCGACGAGGAGCTGGGTGAGGGGGCTACCGTCTACCAGCATGGTAGTTCGGGGCTCCAGCTTGTGCCAGCGACCCCCGAGCAAAGGTGGCCGATTAGGCCAAATGGGGACAAGTAAGTTAATTTACTCTTATTTAACCTTTTGCCTTCGCGTTTTCTCAAATATCTAATGTTTTGGCTTTAATTTGTCATACTGTAGGGGTTGGATTGTTGCCAAGGGTGTCCGCAAGCCCAACAATGTCCTTGGTGTTCTTTCCCGTCAAAACTTCCCAGGGTTTGTTACGTTGCCCGGTCGGGAGCGAGCGGTAGGAATGACCTGGGAGCACTACTTGGGTGCCCCGGCCCCGCCGGAGGTGGAGATCGACGGTGTTTTGTGTGACACGAGGGCGGACATGGTGATCCGAAAGTTCTGGGTCATTTCTCTTTCACACAATTATAAATAAACCATAGCTATTTATTGTACTAATCGGTGTTGTCTCGTTTGCAGACCTACTACAGGTGTGAGGAGGGATACGGGGAGGACGCGGCAAAGGTTATCGAAACCGAATGTCGCCGCCTACTTCAAAACTTTCGGCACGAGGCTCGGGTGCAGGCTGTTCGAGACTACTATGCCACGCGGCGTATTAGGCTTGACAAGGCGAATTGCCGTGATGCTAAGATAGAGAAGGAGCATTACATGAAGGTAATTACATATTATTAAGGCTTTGTAGTTAGTTTCCTTGATTTGGTTCTTACGCGCTCAAATTTCTCTTTATTAACTTAGGTGCCCCCGAGATGGTGTGTGGATAAGATGGATTGTTGGGAGGCCTTGGTGGATCAGTGGTGCTCCGAAACGTGGGAGGCCAGCCACAACAACGCCAAGGAGAGGCGTGGAAAAATGGTTGGCGTGCCACACCATCAAGGGAGCGTCAACTTAATCCAATTTGGAGAGAACTGGGTATGTGGTTTGCTTCATGCCTCATGCAATTCATTCTTAATGCTATCTTGAGCCCTTTACCAATACAATTTTCCTCTCTCTCTCTTTTAGGCGCGTCACAATAAGACGGAGGCGCCACAGATGTACGACCTGTATGCGATGGCCCATACTGCCTCATACAAGAAGGTCAAGGCATTCTCTGAGTCTGACCTCGAGCATCCAGAAAACTTCACCAACATCTCCTCCCACGACAAGCTCGTAAAGTACAGAGATCACGGGAAGGCGAGGAAAGGGGAGAACTTTAACCCGAGTGAGGGGCCTATTGATCCAGAGCTGGTGATGATAGCTGGCAACGGGAGGCCCCATGGCTCGATCGCCATTGGAGACGGCCTTATACGTTGTCCTAGCTCTCTCCGGCAGATAAAGGCACGCCAAACGAGCTCTTGTCCGGAGATAACACATCGTCCACGGCCAGTCGAGCTCGCCATCGAGGTTAGTTTAATGGACTCAAATATCTTTCCGCATTATGTTGTGCGTTGGAACCAATATGCTAACAATGAGTTGTGTTGTAGGCTACTATTCACAAAGAGAGAGATGGAATGTAGGCGGCTATGGCGGAGAAGGATAAGGAAATTAGGGAGCTGGAGGAGAGGACGACTGCATTGGTGGAGGCGGAGAGGACACGGAATGATGCGTCTACCAGGGCCATACACGAGCTCTTCGTGGTAAGTTTCTTCTTCATGTTATTTCAAATCTTGCATTTGAATGTCCGTTTCATTAATAAATAAAAAGTTTGACTTGTCGAAACCAAATGTACCGTCTATGTGCGAGAAGAACGGCCAAGTCCCTCCGCCGATGCCAGTCGTTAACGTGGCGGGGACGGTGAGTTTCATTTCAGTGGAGTGATCTTAAGAGTGTCCTCATGCTAACTACACACTGCAAACGATGTTTGGTGCAGAATATGTCCCGACACGCATCGCACGACCCTTCTACAATCGAGCCTTCTCCAGGGCAGCCTTCTCCACGTGAAACAAGCCAGAGCCACCGTGCTTGACCCTAACTTAGGTATGTTATTTCTAGTGTTTTAATAAAAGATAGCTAGATGACATAATTAGCTTAGTTAGCTCAAAAATACCTATTTAATAAAAGATAGCTAGATGACATAGTTAGCTTAGTTAGCTTAGTTAGTTTAGTTAGCTTAGTTAGCTTAGTTAGCTTAGTTAGCTTAGTTAGCTTAGTCAGCTTAATTAGCTTAGTTAGCTTAGTTAGCTCCACCTTCTCCTTCTTCTTCCTCCTTCTTCCTCCTCCTTCTCCTTCTTCTTTTCTTCTTCTTCTCCTCTTCCTTCTCCTTCTCCTCCTCCTCCTCTTTCTTTTACTTCTTCTTATCTTTCTCTTATTCTAAGTAGCTTAGACTCATCCAACAAAGCCTAAATTGGCTAATTATCCATCTAAATGTCATAATTAGCTTAGTTAGCTCCTAAATGGTCTATTTAATAAAAAATGACCAATACTTAGCTAATTATCCTCGAAATGACATAATTAGCTCCAAAAAGGCATTCTTAGCCAATTTAGCCCGAAGAAGGGGACGAGAGGAGAAGAAAGAGGAAAAATGAAAGGAAGGAAGAAGAAGAGGAGGAGAAGAAGAAGAAGGAGAGGGAGGAGGATAAGAAGAAGGAGGAGAAGGAGGAGAAGAAGGAGAAGGAGCACCTCCTTCTCCTTCTTCTTCCTCCTTCTTCCTCCTTCTCCTTCCCCTTCTTCTTTTCTTCTTGTTCTCCTCTTCCTTCTCCTCCTCCTCCTCCTCCTCCTCCTCCTTCTTTTACTTCTTCTTCTCTTTCTCTTAGTCTATGTAGCTTAGACTCATCCAACACAGCCTAAATTGGCTAATTATCCATCTAAATGACATAATTAGCTTAGTTAGCTCCTAAATGGTCTATTTAATAAAAAATAATCTATACTTAGCTAATTAACCTCGAAATGACATAATTAGCTCCAAAAAGGCATTCTTAGCCAATTTAGCCCGAAGAAGGGGACGAGAGGAGAAGAAAGAGGAAAAATGAAAGGAAGGAAGAAGAAGAAGAAGAGGAGAAGAAGAAGAAGGAGAGGGAGGAGCATAAGAAGAAGGAGGAGAAGGAGGAGAAGAAGGAGAAGGAGCTCCTCCTTCTCCTTCTTCTTCCTCCTTCCTCTTTCTCCTTCTCCTTCTTCTTTTCTTATTCTTCTCCTCTTCCTTCTCCTCCTCCTTCTTTTACTTCTTCTTCTCTTTCTCTTATTCTACGTAGCTTAGACTTATCCAACAAAACCGAAATTGGCTAATTATCCATCTGAATGACATAATTAGCTTAGTTAGCTCCTAAATGGTCTATTTAGTAAAAAATTACCTATACTTAGCTAATTATCCTCGAAATGACATAATTAGCTCCAAAAAGGCATTCTTAGCCAATTTAGCCCGAAGAAGGGGACGAGAGGAGAAGAAAGAGGAAAAATGAAAGGAAGGAAGAAGAAGAAGAGGAGAACAAGAAGAAGGAGAGGGAGGAGGATAAGAAGAAGGAGGAGAAGGAGGAGAAGAAGGAGAAGGAGCTCCTCCTTCTCCTTCTTCTTCCTCCTTCCTCCTTCTCCTTCTCCTCTTCCTTCTCCTTCTCCTCCTCCTCCTCCTCCTCCTCCTTCTTTTACTTGTTCTTCTCTTTCTCTTATTTTACGTAGCTTAGACTCATCCAACAAAGCCTAAATTGGCTAATTATCCATCTGAATGACATAATTAGCTTAGTTAGCTCCTAAATGGTCTATTTAATAAAAAATGATCTATACTTAGCTAATTATCCTCGAAATGACATAATTAGCTCCAAAAAGGCATTCTTAGCAAATTTAGCCCGAAGAAGGGGACGAGAGGAGAAGAAAGAGGAAAAATGAAAGGAAGGAAGAAGAAGAAGAGGAGAAGAAGAAGAAGGAGAGGGAGGAGGATAAGAAGAAGGAGGAGAAGGAGGAGAAGAAGGAGAAGGAGCTCCTCCTTCTCCTTATTCTTCCTCCTTCCTCCTTCTCCTTCTCCTTCTTCTTTTCTCCTTCTACTCCTCTTCCTTCTCCTTCTCCTCCTCCTCCTCCTCCTCCTCCTTCTTTTATTTCTTCTTCTCTTTCTCTTATTCTATGTAGCTTAGACTCATCCAACAAAGCCTAAATTGGCTAATTATCCATCTAAATGACATAATTAGCTTAGTTAGCTCCTAAATGGTCAATTTAATAAAAAATGACCTATACTTAGCTAATTATCCTCGAAATGACATAATTAGCTCCAAAAAGGCATTCTTAGCCAATTTAGCCCGAAGAAGGGGACGAGAGGAGAAGAAAGAGGAAAAATGAAAGGAAGGAAGAAGAAGAAGAGGAGAAGAAGAAGAAGGAGAGGGAGGAGGATAACAAGAAGGAGGAGAAGAAGGAGAAGGAGCTCCTCCTTCTCCTTCTTCTTCCTCCTTCCTCCTTCTCCTTCTCCTTCTTCTTTTCTTCTTCTTCTCCTCTTCCTTCTCCTTCTCCTCCTCCTCCTCCTCCTCCTTCTTTTACTTCTTCTTCTCTTTCTCTTATTCTACGTAGCTTAGACTCATCCAACAAAGCCTAAATTGGCTAATTATCCATCTGAATGACATAATTAGTTTAGTTAGCTCCTAAATGGTCTGTTTAATAAAAAATTACCTATACTTAGCTAATTATCCTCGAAATGACATAATTACCTCCAAAAAGGCATTCTTAGCCAATTTAGCCCGAAGAAGGGGATGAGACGAGAAGAAAGAGGAAAAATGAATGGAAGGAAGAAGAAGAAGAGGAGAAGAAGAAGAAGGAGAGGGAGGAGGATAAGAAGAAGGAGGAGAAGGAGGAGAAGAAGGAGAAGGAGCTCCTCCTTCTCCTTCTTCTTCCTCCTTCCTCCTTCTCCTTCTCCTTCTTCTTTTCTTCTTCTTCTCCTCTACCTTCTCCCTCTCCTCCTCCTCCTCCTCCTCCTCCTTCTTTTACTTCTTCTTCTCTTTCTCTTATTCTACGTAGCTTAGAATCATCCAACAAAGCCTAAATTGGCTAATTATCCATCTAAATGACATAATTAGCTTAGTTAGCTCCTAAATGGTCTATTTAATAAAAAATAACCTATACTTAGCTAATTATCCTCGAAATGACATAATTAGCTCCAAAAAGGCATTCTTAGCCAATTTAGCCCGAAGAAGGGGACGAGAGGAGAAGAAAGAGGAAAAATGAAAGGAAGGAAGAAGAAGAAGAGGAGAAGAAGAAGAAGGAGAGGGAGGAGGATAAGAAGAAGGAGGAGAAGGAGGAGAAGAAGGAGAAGGAGCTCCTCCTTCTCCTTCTTCTCCCTCCTTCCTCCTTCTCCATCTCCTTCTTCTTTTCTTCTTCTTCTCCTCTTCCTTCTCCTTCTCCTCCTCCTCTTCCTCCCCCTTCTTTTACTTCTTCTTCTCTTTCTCTTATTCTACGTAGCTTAGACTCATCCAACAAAGCCTAAATTGGCTAATTATCCATCTGAATGACATAATTAGCTTAGTTAGCTCCTAAATGGTCTATTTAATAAAAAATTACCTATACTTAGCTAATTATCCTCGAAATGACATAATTAGCTCCAAAAAGGCATTCTTAGCCAATTTAGCCCGAAGAAGGGGACGAGACGAGAAGAAAGAGGAAAAATGAATGGAAGGAAGAAGAAGAAGAGGAGAAGAAGAAGAAGGAGAGGGAGGAGGATAAGAAGAAGGAGGAGAAGGAGGAGAAGAAGGAGAAGGAGCTCCTCCTTCTCCTTCTTCTTCCTCCTTATTCCTCCTTCTCCTTCTCCTTCTTCTTTTCTTCTTCTTCTCCTCTTCCTTCTCCTTCTCCTCCTCCTCCTCCTCATTCTCCTTCTTTTACTTCTTCTTCTCTTTCTCTTATTCTACGTAGCTTAGACTCATCCAACAAAGCCTAAAATGGCTAATTCTCCATCTGAATGACATAATTAGCTTAGTTAGCTCCTAAATGGTCTATTTAATAAAAAATGACCTATACTTAGCTAATTATCCTCGAAATGACATAATTAGCTCCAAAAAGGCATTCTTAGCCAATTTAGCCCGAAGAAGGCGACGAGAGGAGAAGAAATAGGAAAAATGAAAGGAAGGAAGAAGAAGAAGAGGAGAAGAAGAAGAAGGAGAGGGAGGAGGATAAGAAGAAGGAGGAGAAGAAGGAGAAGGAGCTCCTCCTTCTCCTTCTTCTTCCTCCTTCCTCCTTCTCCTTCTCCTTCTTCTTTTCTTCTTCTTCTCCTCTTCCTTCTCCTTCTCCTCCTCCTCCTCCTCCTCCTCCTTCTTTTACTTCTTCTTCTCTTTCTCTTATTCTATGTAGCTTAGACTCATCCAACAAAGCCTAAATTGGCTAATAATCCATCTAAATGACATAATTAGCTTAGTTAGCTCCTAAATGGTCTATTTAATAAAAAATGACCTATACTTAGCTAATTATCCTCGAAATGACATAATTAGCTCCAAAAAGGCATTCTTAGCCAATTTAGCCTGAAGAAGGGGACGAGAGGAGAAGAAAGAGGAAAAATGAAAGGAAGGAAGAAGAAGAAGAGGAGAAGAAGAAGAAGGAGAGGGAGGAGGATAAGAAGAAGGAGGAGAAGGAGGAGAAGAAGGAGAAGGAGCTCCTCCTTCGACTTCTTCTTCCTCCTTCCTCCTTCTCCTTCTCCTTCTCGTCTCGTCCCCTTCTTCAGGCTAAATTGGCTAAGAATGCCTTTTTGGAGCTAATTATGTCATTTCGAGGATAATTAGCTAAGTATAGGTAATTTTTTATTAAATAGACCATTTAGGAGCTAACTAAGCTAATTATGTCATTCAGATGGATAATTAGCCAATTTAGGCTTTGTTGGATGAGTCTAAGCTACGTAGAATAAGAGAAAGAGAAGAAGAAGTAAAAGAAGGAGGAGGAGGAGGAGGAGGAGGAGAAAGAGAAGGAAGAAGAGGAAGAAGAAGAGGAGAAGAAGAAGAAGGAGAGGGAGGAGGATAGGAAGAAGGAGGAGAAGGAGGAGAAGAAGGAGAAGGATCTCCTCCTTCTCCTTCTTCTTCCTCCTTCCTCCTTCTCCTTCTCCTTCTTCTTTTCTTCTTCTTCTCCTCTTCCTTCTCTTTCTCCTCCTCCTCCTCCTTCTTTTACTTCTTCTTCTCTTTCTCTTATTCTACGTAGCTTAGACTCATCCAACAAAGCCTAAATTGGCTAATTATCCATCTGAATGACATAATTAGCTTAGTTAGCTCCTAAATGGTCTATTTAATAAAAAATTACCTATACTTAGCTAATTATCCTCGAAATGACATAATTAGCTCCAAAAAGGCATTCTTAGCCAATTTAGCCCGAAGAAGGGGACGAGACGAGAAGAAAGAGGAAAAATGAATGGAAGGAAGAAGAAGAAGAGGAGAAGAAGAAGAAGGATAGGGAGGAGGATACGAAGAAGGAGGAGAAGGAGGAGAAGAAGGAGAAGGAGCTCCTCCTTCTCCTTCTTCTTCCTCCTTCCTCCTTCTCCTTCTCCTTCTTCTTTTCTTCTTCTTCTCCTCTTCCTTCTCTTTCTCCTCCTCCTCCTCCTCCTCCTTCTTCTTTTACTTCTTCTTCTCTTTCTCTTATTCTACGTAGCTTAGACTCATCCAACAAAGCCTAAATTGGATAATTATCCATCTGAATGACATAATTAGCTTAGTTAGCTCCTAAATGGTCTATTTAATAAAAAATTACCTGTACTTAGCTAATTATCCTCGAAATGACATAATTAGCTCCAAGAAGGCATTCTTAGCCAATTTAGCCCGAAGAAGGGAATGAGACGAGAAGAAAGAGGAAAAATGAATGGAAGGAAGAAGAAGAAGAGGAGAAGAAGAAGAAGGAGAGGGAGGAGGATAAGAAGAAGGAGGAGAAGGAGGAGAAGAAGGAGAAGGAGCTCCTCCTTCTCCTTCTTCTTCCTCCTTCCTCCTTCTCCTTCTCCTTCTTCTTTTCTTCTTCTTCTCCTCTTCCTTCTCCTTCTCCTCCTCCTCCTCCTCCTCCTCCTTCTTTTACTTCTTCTTCTCTTTCTCTTATTCTACGTAGCTTAGACTCATCCAACAAAGCCTAAATTGGCTAATTATCCATCTGAATGACATAATTAGCTTAGTTATCTCCTAAATGGTCTATTTAATAAAAAATGACCTATACTTAGCTAATTTTCCTCGAAATGACATAATTAGCTCCAAAAAGGCATTCTTAGCCAATTTAGCCCGAAGAAGGGGACGAGACGAGAAGAAAGAGGAAAAATGAATGGAAGGAAGAAGAAGAAGAGGAGAAGAAGAAGAAGGAGAGGGAGGAGGATAAGAAGAAGGAGGAGAAGGAGGAGAAGAAGGAGAAGGAGCTTCTCCTTCTCCTTCTTCTTCCTCCTTCCTCCTTCTCCTTCTCATTCTTCTTTTCTTCTTCTTCTCCTCTTCCTTCTCTTTCTCCTCCTCCTCCTCCTCCTCCTTTTTCTTTTACTTCTTCTTCTCTTTCTCTTATTCTACGTAGCTTAGACTCATCCAACAAAGCCTAAATTGGATAATTATCCATCTGAATGACATAATTAGCTTAGTTAGCTCCTAAATGGTCTTTTTAATAAAAAATTACCTATACTTAGCTAATTATCCTCGAAATGACATAATTAGCTCCAAAAAGGCATTCTTAGCTAATTTAGCCCGAAGAAGGGAATGAGACGAGAAGAAAGAGGAAAAATGAATGGAAGGAAGAAGAAGAAGAGGAGAAGAAGAAGAAGGAGAGGGAGGAGGATAAGAAGAAGGAGGAGAAGGAGGAGAAGAAGGAGAAGGAGCTCCTCCTTCTCCTTCTTCTTCCTCCTTCCTCCTTCTCGTTCTCCTTCTTCTTTTCTTCTTCTTCTCCTCTTCCTTCTCCTTCTCCTCCTCCTCCTCCTCCTCCTCCTTCTTTTACTTCTTCTTCTCTTTCTCTTATTCTACGTAGCTTAGACTCATCCAACAAAGCCTAAATTGGCTAATTATCCATCTGAATGACATAATTAGCTTAGTTAGCTCCTAAATGGTCTATTTAATAAAAAATCACCTATACTTAGCTAATTATCCTCGAAATGACATAATTAGCTCCAAAAAGGCATTCTTAGCCAATTTAGCCCGAAGAAGGGGACGAGACGAGAAGAAAGAGGAAAAATGAATGGAAGGAAGAAGAAGAAGAGGAGAAGAAGAAGAAGGAGAGGGAGGAGGATAAGAAGAAGGAGGAGAAAGAGGAGAAGAAGGAGAAGGAGCTCCTCCTTCTCCTTCTTCTTCCTCCTTCCTCCTTCTCCTTCTCCTTCTTCTTTTCTTCTTCTTCTCCTCTTCCTTCTCTTTCTCCTCCTCCTCCTCCTCCTCCTTCTTTTACTTCTTCTTCTCTTTCTCTTATTCTACGTAGCTTACACTCATCCAACAAAGCCTAAATTGGATAATTATCCATCTGAATGACATAATTAGCTTAGTTAGCTCCTAAATGGTCTTTTTAATAAAAAATTGCCTATACTTAGCTAATTATCCTCGAAATGACATAATTAGCTCCAAAAAGGCATTCTTAGCCAATTTAGCCCGAAGAAGGGGACGAGACGAGAAGAAAGAGGAAACATGAATGGAAGGAAGAAGATGAAGAGGAGAAGAAGAAGAAGGAGAGGGAGGAGGATAAGAAGAAGGAGGAGAAGGAGGAGAAGAAGGAGAAGGAGCTCCTCCTTCTCCTTCTTCTTCCTCCTTCTTCCTCCTTCTCCTTCTCCTTCTTCTTTTCTTCTTCTTCTCCTCTTCCTTCTCCTTCTCCTCCTCCTCCTCCTCCTTCTCCTTCTTTTACTTCTTCTTCTCTTTCTCTTATTCTACGTAGCTTAGACTCATCCAACAAAGCCTAAATTGGCTAATTATCCATCTGAATGACATAATTAGCTTAGTTAGCTCCTAAATGGTCTATTTAATAAAAAATGACCTATACTTAGCTACTTATCCTCGAAATGACATAATTAGCTCAAAAAAGGCATTCTTAGCCAATTTAGCCCGAAGAAGGGGACGAGAGGAGAAGAAAGAGGAAAAATGAAAGGAAGAGGAGAAGAAGAAGAGGAGAAGAAGAAGAAGGAGAGGGAGGAGGATAAGAAGAAGGAGGAGAAGGAGGAAGGAGGAAGAAGAAGGAGAAGGAGCTCCTCCTTCTCCTTCTTCTTCCTCCTTCCTCCTTCTCCTTCTCCTTCTTCTTTTCTTCTTCTTCTCCTCTTCCTTCTCTTTCTCCTCCTCCTCCTCCTCCTCCTCCTTCTTTTACTTCTTCTTCTCTTTCTCTTATTCTACGTAGCTTAGACTCATCCAACAAAGCCTAAATTGGCTAATTATCCATCTGAATGACATAATTAGATTAGTTAGCTCCTAAATGGTCTATTTAATAAACAATTACCTATACTTAGCTAATTATCCTCGAAATGACATAATTAGCTCCAAAAAGGCATTCTTAGCCAATTTAGCCCGAAGAAGGGGACGAGACGAGAAGAAAGAGGAAAAATGAATGGAAGGAAGAAGAAGAAGAGGAGAAGAAGAAGAAGGAGAGGGAGGAGGATAAGAAGAAGGAGGAGAAGGAGGAGAAGAAGGAGAAGGAGCTCCTCCTTCTCCTTCTTCTTCCTCCTTCCTCCTTCTCCTTCTCCTTCTTCTTTTCTTCTTCTTCTCCTCTTCCTTCTCCTTCTCCTCCTCCTCCTCCTCCTCCTCCTTCTTTTACTTCTTCTTCTCTTTCTCTTATTCTACGTAGCTTAGACTCATCCAACAAAGCCTAAATTGGCTAATTATCCATCTGAATGACATAATTAGCTTAGTTAGCTCCTAAATGGTCTATTTAATAAAAAATCACCTATACTTAGCTAATTATCCTCGAAATGACATAATTAGCTCCAAAAAGGCATTCTTAGCCAATTTAGCCCGAAGAAGGGGACGAGACGAGAAGAAAGAGGAAAAATGAATGGAAGGAAGAAGAAGAAGAGGAGAAGAAGAAGAAGGAGAGGGAGGAGGATAAGAAGAAGGAGGAGAAAGAGGAGAAGAAGGAGAAGGAGCTCCTCCTTCTCCTTCTTCTTCCTCCTTCCTCCTTCTCCTTCTCCTTCTTCTTTTCTTCTTCTTCTCCTCTTCCTTCTCTTTCTCCTCCTCCTCCTCCTCCTCCTTCTTTTACTTCTTCTTCTCTTTCTCTTATTCTACGTAGCTTAGACTCATCCAACAAAGCCTAAATTGGATAATTATCCATCTGAATGACATAATTAGCTTAGTTAGCTCCTAAATGGTCTTTTTAATAAAAAATTGCCTATACTTAGCTAATTATCCTCGAAATGACATAATTAGCTCCAAAAAGGCATTCTTAGCCAATTTAGCCCGAAGAAGGGGACGAGACGAGAAGAAAGAGGAAAAATGAATGGAAGGAAGAAGATGAAGAGGAGAAGAAGAAGGAGAGGGAGGAGGATAAGAAGAAGGAGGAGAAGGAGGAGAAGAAGGAGAAGGAGCTCCTCCTTCTCCTTCTTCTTCCTCCTTCTTCCTCCTTCTCCTTCTCCTTCTTCTTTTCTTCTTCTTCTCCTCTTCCTTCTCCTTCTCCTCCTCCTCCTCCTCCTTCTCCTTCTTTTACTTCTTCTTCTCTTTCTCTTATTCTACGTAGCTTAGACTCATCCAACAAAGCCTAAATTGGCTAATTATCCATCTGAATGACATAATTAGCTTAGTTAGCTCCTAAATGGTCTATTTAATAAAAAATGACTTATACTTAGCTACTTATCCTCGAAATGACATAATTAGCTCAAAAAAGGCATTCTTAGCCAATTTAGCCCGAAGAAGGGGACGAGAGGAGAAGAAAGAGGAAAAATGAAAGGAAGAGGAGAAGAAGAAGAGGAGAAGAACAAGAAGGAGAGGGAGGAGGATAAGAAGAAGGAGGAGAAGGAGGAAGGAGGAAGAAGAAGGAGAAGGAGCTCCTCCTTCTCCTTCTTCTTCCTCCTTCCTCCTTCTCCTTCTCCTTCTTCTTTTCTTCTTCTTCTCCTCTTCCTTCTCTTTCTCCTCCTCCTCCTCCTCCTCCTCCTTCTTTTACTTCTTCTTCTCTTTCTCTTATTCTACGTAGCTTAGACTCATCCAACAAAGCCTAAATTGGCTAATTATCCATCTGAATGACATAATTAGATTAGTTAGCTCCTAAATGGTCTATTTAATAAACAATTACCTATACTTAGCTAATTATCCTCGAAATGACATAATTAGCTCCAAAAAGGCATTCTTAGCCAATTTAGCCCGAAGAAGGGGACGAGACGAGAAGAAAGAGGAAAAATGAATGGAAGGAAGAAGAAGAAGAGGAGAAGAAGAAGAAGGAGAGGGAGGAGGATAAGAAGAAGGAGGAGAAGGAGGAGAAGAAGGAGAAGGAGCTCCTCCTTCTCCTTCTTGTTCCTCCTTCCTCCTTCTCCTTCTCCTTCTTCTTTTCTTCTTCTTCTCCTCTTCCTTCTCTTTCTCCTCCTCCTCCTCCTCCTCCTCCTTCTTTTACTTCTTCTTCTCTTTCTCTTATTCTACGTAGCTTAGACTCATCCAACAAAGCCTCAATTGGCTAATTATCCATCTAAATGACATACTTAGCTTAGTTAGCTCCTAAATGGTCTATTTAATAAAAAATGACCTATACTTAGCTAATTATCCTCGAAATGACATAATTAGCTCCAAAAAGGCATTCTTAGCCAATTTAGCCCGAAGAAGGGGACGAGAGGAGAAGAAAGAGGAAAAATGAAAGGAAGGAAGAAGAAGAAGAGGAGAAGAAGAAGAAGGAGAGGGAGGAGGATAAGAAGAAGGAGGAGAAGGAGGAGAAGAAGGAGAAGGAGCTCCTCCTTCTCCTTCTTCTCCCTCCTTCCTCCTTCTCCTTCTCCTTCTTCTTTTCTTCTTATTCTCCTCTTCCTTCTCCTTCTCCTCCTCCTCTTCCTCCCCCTTCTTTTACTTCTTCTTCTCTTTCTCTTATTCTACGTAGCTTAGACTCATCCAACAAAGCCTAAATTGGCTAATTATCCATCTGAATGACATAATTAGCTTAGTTAGCTCCTAAATGGTCTATTTAATAAAAAATTACCTATACTTAGCTAATTATCCTCAAAATGACATAATTAGCTCCAAAAAGGCATTCTTAGCCAATTTAGCCCGAAGAAGGGGACGAGACGAGAAGAAAGAGGAAAAATGAATGGAAGGAAGAAGAAGAAGAGGAGAAGAAGAAGAAGGAGAGGGAGGAGGATAAGAAGAAGGAGGAGAAGGAGGAGAAGAAGGAGAAGGAGCTCCTCCTTCTCCTTCTTCTTCCTCCTTATTCCTCCTTCTCCTTCTCCTTCTTCTTTTCTTCTTCTTCTCCTCTTCCTTCTCCTTCTCCTCCTCCTCCTCCTCCTTCTCCTTCTTTTACTTCTTCTTCTCTTTCTCTTATTCTACGTAGCTTAGACTCATCCAACAAAGCCTAAAATGGCTAATTCTCCATCTGAATGACATAATTAGCTTAGTTAGCTCCTAAATGGTCTATTTAATAAAAAATGACCTATACTTAGCTAATTATCCTCGAAATGACATAATTAGCTCCAAAAAGGCATTCTTAGCCAATTTAGATCGAAGAAGGGGACGAGAGGAGAAGAAAGAGGAAAAATGAAAGGAAGAGGAGAAAAAGAAGAGGAGGAGAAGAAGAAGGAGAGGGAGGAGGATAAGAAGAAGGAGGAGAAGGAGGAAGGAGGAAGAAGAAGGAGAAGGAGGCTCCTTCTCCTTCTTCTTCCTCCTTCCTCCTTCTCCTTCTCCTTCTTCTTTTCTTCTTCTTCTCCTCTTCCTTCTCTTTCTCCTCCTCCTCCTCCTCCTCCTCCTTCTTTTACTTCTTCTTCTCTTTCTCTTATTCTACGTAGCTTAGACTCATCCAACAAAGCCTAAATTGGCTAATTATCCATCTCAATGACATAATTAGCTTAGTTAGCTCCTAAATGGTCTATTTAACAAAAAATTACCTATACTTAGCTAATTATCCTCGAAATGACATAATTAGCTCCAAAAAGGCATTCTTAGCCAATTTAGCCCGAAGAAGGGGATGATACGAGAAGAAAGAGGAAAAATGAATGGAAGGAAGAAGAAGAAGAGGAGAAGAAGAAGAAGGAGAGGGAGGAGGATAAGAAGAAGGAGGAGAAGGAGGAGAAGAAGGAGAAGCAGCTCCTCCTTCTCCTTCTTCTTCCTCCTTCCTCCTTCTCCTTCTCCTTCTTCTTTTCTTCTTCTTCTCCTCTTCCTTCTCTTTCTCCTCCTCCTCCTCCTCGTCCTCCTTCTTTTACTTCTTCTTCTCTTTCTCTTATTCTACGTAGCTTAGACTCATCCAACAAAGCCTAAATTGACTAATTATCCATCTAAATGACATAATTAGCTTAGTTAGCTCCTAAATGGTCTATTTAATAAAAAATGACCTATACTTAGCTAATTATCCTCGAAATGACATAATTAGCTCCAAAAAGGCATTCTTAGCCAATTTAGCCCGAAGAAGGGGACGAGAGGAGAAGAAAGAGGAAAAATGAAAGGAAGGAAGAAGAAGAAGAGGAGAAGAAGAAGAAGGAGAGGGAGGAGGATAAGAAGAAGGAGGAGAAGGAGGAGAAGAAGGAGAAGGAGCTCCTCCTTCTCCTTCTTCTCCCTCCTTCCTCCTTCTCCTTCTCCTTCTTCTTTTCTTCTTCTTCTCCTCTTCCTCTTCCTTCTCCTTCTCCTCCTCCTCCTCCTCCTTCTTTTACTTCTTCTTCTCTTTCTCTTATTCTACGTAGCTTAGACTCATCCAACAAAGCCTAAATTGGCTAATTATCGATCTGAATGACATAATTAGCTTAGTTAGCTCCTAAATGGTCTATTTAATAAAACATTACCTATACTTAGCTAATTATCCTCGAAATGACATAATTAGCTCCAAAAAGGCATTCTTAGCCAATTTAGCCCGAAGAAGGGGACGAGACGAGAAGAAAGAGGAAAAATGAATGGAAGGAAGAAGAAGAAGAGGAGAAGAAGAAGAAGGAGAGGGAGGAGGATAAGAAGAAGGAGGAGAAGGAGGAGAAGAAGGAGAAGGAGCTCCTCCTTCTCCTTCTTCTTCCTCCTTCCTCCTTCTCCTTCTCCTTCTTCTTTTCTTCTTCTTCTCCTCTACCTTCTCCTTCTCCTCCTCCTCCTCCTCCTCCTCCTCCTTCTTTTACTTCTTCTTCTCTTTCTCTTATTCTACGTAGCTTAGACTCATCCAACAAAGCCTAAATTGGCTAATTATCCATCTAAATGACATAATTAGCTTAGTTAGCTCCTAAATGGTCTATTTAATAAAAAATGACCTATACTTAGCTAATTATCCTCGAAATGACATAATTAGCTCCAAAAAGGCATTCTTAGCCAATTTAACCCGAAGAAGGGGAAGAGAGGAGAAGAAAGAGGAAAAATGAAAGGAAGGAAGAAGAAGAAGAGGAGAAGAAGAAGAAGGAGAGGGAGGAGGATAAGAAGAAGGAGGAGAAGGAGGAGAAGAAGGAGAAGGAGCTCCTCCTTCTCCTTCTTCTTCCTCTTTCCTCCTTCTCCTTCTCCTTCTCCTTCTTGTTTTCTTCTTCTTCTCCTCTTCCTTCTCCTTCTCCTCCTCCTCCTCCTCCTCCTCCTTCTCATTCTTTTACTTCTTCTTCTCTTTCTCTTATTCTACGTAGCTTAGACTCATCCAACAAAGCCTAAATTGGCTAATTATCCATATGAATGACATAATTAGCTTAGTTAGCTCCTAAATGGTCTATTTAATAAAAAATAACCTATTCTTAGCTAAATATCCTCGAAATGACATAATTAGCTCCAAAAAGGCATTCTTAGCAAATTTAGCCCGAAGAAGGGGACGAGACGAGAAGAAAGAGGAAAAATGAATGGAAGGAAGAAGAAGAAGAGGAGAAGAAGAAGAAGGAGAGGGAGGAGGATAAGAAGAAGGAGGAGAAGGAGGAGAAGAAGGAGAAGGAGCTCCTCCTTCTCCTTCTTCTTCCTCCTTCTTCCTCCTTCTCCTTCTCCTTCTTCTTTTCTTCTTCTTCTCCTCTTCCTTCTCCTTCTCATCCTCCTCCTCCTCCTTCTCCTTCTTTTACTTCTTCTTCTCTTTCTCTTATTCTACGTAGCTTAGACTCATCCAACAAAGCCTAAATTGGCTAATTATCCATCTGAATGACATAATTAGCTTAGTTAGCTCCAAAATGGTCTATTTAATAAAAAATGACCTATATTTAGCTAATTATCCTCGAAATGACATAATTAGCTCCAAAAAGGCATTCTTAGCCAATTTAGCCCGAAGAAGGGGACGAGAGGAGAAGAAAGAGGAAAAATGAAAGGAAGAGGAGAAGAAGAAGAGGAGAAGAAGAAGAAGGAGAGGGAGGAGGCTAAGAAGAAGGAGGAGAAGGAGGAAGGAGGAAGAAGAAGGAGAAGAAGCTCTTCCTTCTCCTTCTTCTTCCTCCTTCCTCCTTCTCCTTCTCCTTCCTCTTTTCTTCTTCTTCTCCTCTTCCTTCTCTTTCTCCTCCTCCTCCTCCTCGTCCTCCTTCTTTTACTTCTTCTTCTCTTTCTCTTATTCTACGTAGCTTAGACTCATCCAACAAAGCCTAAATTGGCTAATTATCCATCTAAATGACATAATTAGCTTAGTTAGCTCCTAAATGGTCTATTTAATAAAAAAATGACCTATACTTAGCTAATTATCCTCGAAATGACATAATTATCTCCAAAAAGGCATTCTTAGCCAATTTAGCCCGAAGAAGGGGACGAGAGGAGAAGAAAGAGGAAAAATGATAGGAAGGAAGAAGAAGAAGAGGAGAAGAAGAAGAAGGAGAGGGAGGAGGATAAGAAGAAGGAGGAGAAGGAGGAGAAGAAGGAGAAGGAGCTCCTCCTTCTCCTTCTTCTTCCTCCTTCCTCCTTCTCCTTCTCCTTCTTCTTTTCTTCTTCTTCTCCTCTTCCTTCTCTTTCTCCTCCTCCTCCTCCTTCTTTTACTTCTTCTTCTCTTTCTGTTATTCTATGTAGCTTAGACTCATCCAACAAAGCCTAAATTGGCTAATTATCCATCTAAATGACATAATTAGCTTAGTTAGCTCCTAAATGGTCTATTTAATAAAAAAATGACCTATACTTAGCTAATTATCCTCGAAATGACATAATTAGCTCCAAAAAGGCATTCTTAGCCAATTTAGCCTGAAGAAGGGGACGAGAGGAGAAGAAAGAGGAAAAATGGAAGGAAGGAAGAAGAAGAAGAGGAGAAGAAGAAGAAGGAGAGGGAGGAGGATAAGAAGAAGGAGGAGAAGGAGGAGAAGAAGGAGAAGGAGCTCCTCCTTCTCCTTCTTCTTCCTCCTTCCTCCTTCTCCTTCTCCTTCTTCTTTTCTTCTTCTTCTCCTCTTCCTTCTCTTTCTCCCCCTCCTCCTCCTCCTCCTCCTTCTTTTACTTCTTCTTCTCTTTCTCTTATTCTACGTAGCTTAGACTCATCCAACAAAGCCTAAATTGGCTAATTATCCATCTGAATGACATAATTAGCTTAGTTAGCTCCTAAATGGTCTATTTAATAAAAAATTACCTATACTTAGCTAATTATCCTCGAAATGACATAATTAGCTCCAAAAAGGCATTCTTAGCCAATTTAGCCCGAAGAAGGGGACGAGACGAGAAGAAAGAGGAAAAATGAATGGAAGGAAGAAAAAGAAGAGGAGAAGAAGAAGAAGGAGAGGGAGGAGATAAGAAGAAGGAGGAGAAGGAGGAGAAGAAGGAGAAGGAGCTCCTCCTTCTCCTTCTTCTTCCTCCTTCTTCCTCCTTCTCCTTCTCCTTCTTCATTTCTTCTTCTTCTCCTCTCCCTTCTCCTTCTCCTCCTCCTCCTCCTCCTTCTCCTTCTTTTACTTCTTCTTCTCTTTCTCTTATTCTACGTAGCTTAGACTCATCCAACAAAGCCTAAATTGGCTAATTATCCATCTAAATGACATAATTATCTTAGTTAGCTCCTAAATGGTCTATTTAATAAAAAATGACCTATACTTAGCTAATTATCCTCGAAATGACATAATTAGCTCCAAAAAGGCATTCTTAGCCAATTTAACCCGAAGAAGGGGAAGAGAGGAGAAGAAAGAGGAAAAATGAAAGGAAGGAAGAAGAAGAAGAGGAGAAGAAGAAGAAGGAGAGGGAGGAGGATAAGAAGAAGGAGGAGAAGAAGGAGAAGAAGGAGAAGGAGTTCCTCCTTCTCCTTCTTCTTCCTCTTTCCTCCTTCTCCTTCTCCTTCTCCTTCTTGTTTTCTTCTTCTTCTCCTCTTCCTTCTCCTTCTCCTCCTCCTCCTCCTCCTCCTTCTCCTTCTTTTACTTCTTCTTCTCTTTCTCTTATTCTACGTAGCTTAGACTCATCCAACAAAGCCTAAATTGGCTAATTATCCATCTGAATGACATAATTAGCTTAGTTAGCTCCTAAATGGTCTATTTAATAAAAAATAACCTATACTTAGCTAATTATCCTCGAAATGACATAATTAGCTCCAAAAAGGCATTCTTAGCCAATTTAGCCCGAAGAAGGGGACGAGACGAGAAGAAAGAGGAAAAATGAATGGAAGGAAGAAGAAGAAGAGGAGAAGAAGAAGAAGGAGAGGGAGGAGGATAAGAAGAAGGAGGAGAAGGAGGAGAAGAAGGAGAAGGAGCTCCTCCTTCTCCTTCTTCTTCCTCCTTCTTCCTCCTTCTCCTTCTCCTTCTTCTTTTCTTCTTCTTCTCCTCTTCTTTCTCCTTCTCCTCCTCCTCCTCCTCCTTCTCCTTCTTTTACTTCTTCTTCTCTTTCTCTTATTCTACGTAGCTTAGACTCATCCAACAAAGCCTAAATTGGCTAATTATCCATCTGAATGACATAATTAGCTTAGTTAGCTCCTAAATGGTCTATTTAATAAAAAATTACCTATACTTAGCTAATTGTCCTCGAAATGACATAATTAGCTCCAAAAAGGCATTCTTAGCCAATTTAGCCCGAAGAAGGGGACGAGAGGAGAAGAAAGAGGAAAAATGAAAGGAAGAGGAGAAGAAGAAGAGGAGAAGAAGAAGAAGGAGAGGGAGGAGGATAAGAAGAAGGAGGAGAAGGAGGAAGGAGGAAGAAGAAGGAGAAGGAGCTCCTCCTTCTCCTTCTTCTTCCTCCTTCCTCCTTCTCCTTCTCCTTCCTCTTTTCTTCTTCTTCTCCTCTTCCTTCTCTTTCTCCTCCTCCTCCTCGTCCTCCTTCTTTTACTTCTTCTTCTCTTTCTCTTATTCTACGTAGCTTAGACTCATCCAACAAAGCCTAAATTGGCTAATTATCCATCTAAATGACATAATTAGCTTAGTTAGCTCCTAAATGGTCTATTTAATAAAAAATGACCTATACTTAGCTAATTATCCTCGAAATGACATAATTAGCTCCAAAAAGGCATTCATAGCCAATTTAGCCCGAAGAAGGGGACGAGAGGAGAAGAAAGAGGAAAAATGATAGGAAGGAAGAAGAAGAAGAGGAGAAGAAGAAGAAGGAGAGGGAGGAGGATAAGAAGAAGGAGGAGAAGGAGGAGAAGAAGGAGAAGGAGCTCCTCCTTCGCCTTCTTCTTCCTCCTTCCTCCTTCTCCTTCTCCTTCTTCTTTTCTTCTTCTTCTCCTCTTCCTTCTCCTTCTCCTCCTCCTCCTCCTCCTCCTCCTTCTTTTACTTCTTCTTCTCTTTCTGTTATTCTATGTAGCTTAGACTCATCCAACAAAGCCTAAATTGGCTAATTATCCATCTAAATGACATAATTAGCTTAGTTAGCTCCTAAATGGTCTATTTAATAAAAAATGACCTATACTTAGCTAATTATCCTCGAAATGACATAATTAGCTCCAAAAAGGCATTCTTAGCCAATTTAGCCTGAAGAAGGGGACGAGAGGAGAAGAAAGAGGAAAAATGGAAGGAAGGAAGAAGAAGAAGAGGAGAAGAAGAAGAAGGAGAGGGAGGAGGATAAGAAGAAGGAGGAGAAGGAGGAGAAGAAGGAGAAGGAGCTCCTCCTTCTCCTTCTTCTTCCTCCTTCCTCCTTCTCCTTCTCCTTCTTCTTTTCTTCTTCTTCTCCTCTTCCTTCTCTTTCTCCCCCTCCTCCTCCTCCTCCTCCTTCTTTTACTTCTTCTTCTCTTTCTCTTATTCTACGTAGCTTAGACTCATCCAACAAAGCCTAAATTGGCTAATTATCCATCTGAATGACATAATTAGCTTAGTTAGCTCCTAAATGGTCTATTTAAAAAAAAATTACCTATACTTAGCTAATTATCCTCGAAATGACATAATTAGCTCCAAAAAGGCATTCTTAGCCAATTTAGCCCTAAGAAGGGGACGAGACGAGAAGAAAGAGGAAAAATGAATGGAAGGAAGAAGAAGAAGAGGAGAAGAAGAAGAAGGAGAGGGAGGAGGATAAGAAGAAGGAGGAGAAGGAGGAGAGGAAGGAGAAGGATCTCCTCCTTCTTCCACCTTCTCCTTCTCCTTCTTCTTTTCTTCTTCTTCTCCTCTTCCTTCTCCTTCTCCTCCTCCTCCTCCTCCTTCTCCTTCTTTTACTTCTTCTTCTCTTTCTCTTATTCTACGTAGCTTAGACTCATCCAACAAAGCCTAAATTGGCTAATTATCCATCTAAATGACATAATTAGCTTAGTTAGCTCCTAAATGGTCTATTTAATAAAAAATGACCTATACTTAGCTAAGTTCTCTCCTAAATGACATAATAAGGCTTACGTAGCTGCAACATGACCTATTCCCCCTAACTTAGGTATTAAATGGCCTATAATTAGCCTAGCTAGATCAAAAATGGCTAAATAAGCATAGTTTGCTCCGGAATGACCTATTTTACCCAAGTTAGCTCTGAAACGACCTATAGTTAGCTAGGGTTCCACCTAAATGACATAATTAGCTTAGTTAGCTCCTAAATGGTCTATACTTAGCTAATTTCTCTCCGACATAACCTATATATACACTACTTCATCTAGTATTATTCTTCTAACTTTCTTATTTGTCATTTTGCAGATTACCTTCACTTCACGGGAAGCTTGGAAAATATTGATGGAATGCTTGAAGATGATTTATTGTACCATGGGTTGTATTGAAACTATTGTAGTATATGAATATATGAAACTTTGTATGCACGTGGATGAAACTGGTGTAATATATGAAACTTTGTATGCACGTGGATGAAACTGGTGTAATATATGAAACTTTGTATGCACGTGGATGCAACTTCAAAGCTGGATATAAGAGGTTATTTTAATATGGTTATGAGTACGGAAAGAAATTTATTTATGTCAAATATATATATATATATCCTGATTATTGTTAAAAATGCTGGATATAACAAAAAATAAATAAAAAGGGGGCTGGTTCCCCTCTTTGCCGTCTGCCCCCACATGGCAAAGAGGGGGAGGCAGACGGCAAAGGGGGGAATCTGCCCCCTCTCTCTCCCCTCTTTGCTGTCTGCCCCCACTTGGCAAGGGGGGGGGAGGCAGACGGCAAAGGGGGGAATCTGCCCCCTCTCTCTCCCCTCTTTGCCGTCTGCCCCCACATGGCAAAGGGGTGGAGGCAGACGACAAAGGGGGGAATCTGCCCCCTCTCTCTCCCCTCTTTGCCGTCTGCCCTCACATGGCAAAGGAGGGGAGGCAGACGGCAAAGGGAGGAGGCCTGCCGTTAACACTTAACAGGGACGTTGCACCCTTTGCTGTCCCAGTTAATTTGCCATCTGCCCCCTCATGGCAAAGATTCTTTGCCGTCCGCTTTGGGAAAGCTGACGGCAAAGAACCTCTTCACCGGATTTTTTTTTACCGTCTACTTTGCCGTCTGCTGACCAACGGCAAAGCCTTTTCCGTCCGTGGTTGCACCCTTTGCCGTCCGCTTTGGCAGACGGCAAATTTCTGAATTTCAGTAGTGCTGCATCCTCATGTAGTGAAAATATAGACTCGCTGTCAACATTGAGCACCACTTGTTCCGGATCTTCATCCATGAGATCACCGTGTAGCCTTCCTATCCACACACCTTGACACTTTGCTTCACTTGAAGTCAATGCCACCGTTTTCTGCTTTCGTGATAGCCAGCTTACTACGCTTCCACCAAGGAAATGTGCCACGTCCGAGGTACTCTTACGGCTGTAAGCAATTCCTTCATTGTCACTATCACGGTAGCCGGGTAGTTTCACCATCTTGCTCAGCTCAAGACGAGGTTCCGTTGAAGCATCAATTGGATTGCAATCTCTTATGCCACAGTTTTCAAGTACCTTCCTTCTGTATGCCTCCTCACATAGTGTGATCCCTTCCGGCTTTTGATGTACCTCTAGCCCGAGGTAGCAACTCAAAAGACCTAGATCATCCATCTTGAAAAACTCCTTCATTTGTAGCTTGAACTTTGCAATCACCTCTTCATCTGCTCCAGTAATCAATAGATCGTCGTCGTAGATGCCAACTAGTAGACGATCCCTTCCTTCACCTCTCTTGTACATTGCATGCTCCAGTGGGGCTTTCTCAAATCCAAGAGAAATCATAGTCTGATCAAGTTTTACTTTCCACGTCCGAAGGTCTTGCCTTCGCCTATACAAGACTTTGTATAGCTTCGATAACTTGTGCTCTTCTCCCTCTTCGATGAAGCTCGGTGGCTGATTCACACACACACCTTCGATCTCACCGTCCAAAAACATGGATTTTACATCCATGCGATGTATCGTTCATGATTCTTGAGCCGCGAGAGCGATGAGTAATCTGACCGATTCCATTCGTGCAACGGGATCGAACACATTTTCAAAGTCCATACCTTCATCTTGCATGTACTCTTTGGCCACTAGCTTTGCCTTGTGCTTCGCACAATTTCCTTCGGCTTCTTTCTTGATCGTAAATTCCCACTTGAGCTCCATGGTTTTTTCATTGTTGGGAAGATCCACAAGCTCCCATGCATTGTTGTCGTGGATCGACCCCAACTCTTCTTTCATAGAATGACGCCAACACTCCTTTGTATTTGTGCCTTCAAATTTTATCGATTCCTCGACGCTTGCTAGACACCTTTCCCCACTTCCTTTGATCTTTACTGGATCAATGGTATGAGAAGTAAACAATAGCGTCCCTTCCTCCATAACTCTCGGAGGAAAATGGGCTGAAGAGGCATCCTCTCCTGCATACGACCAAGATGTTGGCGCATCTCCGAGTAAAGCACCTCCACAATGCGTGGTTTCTTCATGCAATGAATGACCAAGAAGTTCTAGCGTTGCTGAATCTCCACGCGCACCACCGCATGTGTCTACTTTTGCATCAGCATACTTTGATTCGTGGTCTTCAGGCGCCACGTACACCGAAGTGACATTCGTGTCCGTAGCATCCACACAAATTTCAGACTTATGCATCGCATCAGTAGCTTCAACACGAATTTTGGAATCACCCCTCATGTTTGTAACAAGGCCGCTTCTCCAAGGCGGAGCGCATGCAATGAGCGCTTCCTTCGCTCCAGCAAAGATAGCACTTACACCCGTAGCATTGGTGTAAGTTTCGGAATCAGCCCCGCATCCGTAGCATCGATACGGGTTTCCGAACCATGATGTTGAGAGCAAACTTTTTCTTCATGGAGTGCGGCAATTTCTTTAGCCGACACTTATAGAACTGGATCCTCCTCGTCCTTCACACATCAACATCATGTCACCTTCATCTCCTTGCTGGGCCATGAGCGCCTTCTCCTTTGGGGGATTCTTGCACTCCGACTTGAAGTGCCCCATGATGCCACAATTGTGACACTTGATCTTGCGCTTGTTGAACTTTTTCTTCTTCTTCGGAACGCCATCGCTGGCATTCTTCTGACTTTGTTCGTTTGGCACACGATCTTGGCGAGGGTAACTGCTAGAGCCCTCACCTTCTCTCCTTGAGTCCAGCACCTGCCACTGAGCCCGTGTGAGCATGACATGCTCATCATTCCTCCCGTCCCCAAGACTGTACCTCATACGCTCGTCGTGAGCCTTGTAGCGTCCGACGAGATCATCAATGGAGAGAGTCGCGAGATCGACGCACTGCTCGATCGCCGTGACAATTTGCAGGTACCGGGGAGGAGCCGCACGCAAGAACCGATGGACAACCGAGGCCTCCGTTAGATTATCTACAAGTGCACGGATCCGATTGACGAGAGTAGCTACCCGTGAAGCAAACGCGTCCATAGACTCATTGTCGCCCATGACCAAAGTCTCATAGTTCCTTAAGAGAGTTTGGAGATTGGCTGGCTTGAAGCGGTCTTGTCCCTCGAACATGAGCTCCAAGGTATTCCACACCTCCTTCGCCTTTCTTTGGCGATCACGTGTTGAAGGACATCCATCGGCATCACCGAATAAATCGCCGACGCCGCCTGCGGACCCTTCCGATGCTCAGCTCCCTCCTTCTTGAAAGCGTCGCCTCCTGGATCGACTGCATCCCACAACACATTGGCGCGGAGACCACACTCCATCAGGGCCTTCCAGACCCCGAAGTTCTCACGGTCAAATCCTGGGTACGACGAACTCGTCGGAGCAGCAAATACTTTAGCTGCACCGGTGTACGTCGCCAGCTGCTGGGCCTTGTCATCCTCCGACATGATCTTCCGTTACTAGAAGATCAACCTTGCTCTAGATACCAATTGGTATCAGACCTGACGCCGAGTACTTTCCGGCGGCGGTAACGACGTACGACGAACGACGACGAACGAAGCCTGCTAACGAACTCGACGAGATACTTTACGTTGAGATGCACCGCGCCCGAACCTGGCTTCCAACACGCACGTACAAAGCAAATATCAATCTGGCTATACGTGTACTAGGCTTAAGCTAGCTAGACGATTAGCTGATTGATCTAGCCGGAAACACACCCACGCGAAAACGATTTGGATAGCCACACGCACGTATCGTGCGTGGTTTTTTCTTCTTGCTTTGATGCTCACGATTCTGGTACAAGGCTGCGGGGTATAGGCATATTTATATATGCTAAAGATTGCTAGTACTATCAAACCGACTTGGAGAAATGTACTAAACCTACTCGGTTTACAATACAAATCATACAAGAACTGCTACATGTATGATCCACGTCGGGTTTAATTCTAACAAAAGTTTCATCCAATTTACCCTAAATCCTTACCAACATTCCACACGAACTCTGAGGTGACAAATTCCAACATCCCGAACACAAAAGTTGGCACAAGAATGCACAAAGAAGAGCAGAGAATCACAGAGTAATCAAGAAACGCAAGGTTCAGGCTATACCATGTTCTTGCTGAAGCTGAATATCTTGCTCACGAACTTCTTCTTGGCCTTCGGCAATCCAGCCTACCCGACAGAAACCAAGAAACGCTAAGTCGAACCCGGATGACTCGAAAAAAAAGACAGCAGGTCGCGCCATCTCAAGCGCAAGAGACGCGTCATCACCTACTCCGCGGCGCGCGCAGCAGCGGAGCTCGATCCCCCGACTTTGAAGATTCGGCCCCCGGCTTGCCTATCGACGGGCGGAGTAGGGGGAGGTGGTGGCGAGGAGATACCGGGGACGCCCTCCCTCGCCGCGGAGGTTGAGTCCCCGACATTGAGGCTTCCGTCCCCGGACTGCTCGTCGACGGGCGGAGGAGTGTGAGGTGGTGGCGACGAGACACCGGGGCCGCTGCCCTGTGTTGCCCCAAAGCGCGACGCCCCAGTGCGGGAGGCGGCACTGGCGTCATTGCGTTGTGCGCCGCGCCCATGGCCAGAAGAAAACAAGGAAGTCGACAGTCATGAATCAGCAGCGCCGATCCGCCACGCGTTGGAACCACGACCTCGTCTTCCTCTGTCGGCGATTAGGCCAGCGCCGCCGCTATCCGCTCCTCCCTCTCTCTTATCTCTTTCTCTCCCCCCCCCCTCTCTCTCTCTACCAAGGTGGGCGCAAGGGACGGGAGGCACCCCTCACCAATCCAAAAGGCGCGCGGCAGCGGATGGAAGGTGATGGGGTGACGAGCACAACCGGCGGCAGCAGGGAGTTTTCCTGGTGAGAGATGGGATCAAGATCGGGATGGGGATGGAGTTGGGAGTGGGGGAGGCGGAGACATGTGTGCGTGTTAGCGAATTTTTTTCTGTGTGTTCGGTCGGGGATGGGAGCAAGTGTTGGGTTGATTTCTGGGCCACGTCGAACAACGGGTGGGCTGCGTGTTTTACGCGCGGGAGGAAGGGGTGTCAATCGTACGTGAGGAGGTGATCGAGGGTGAACCATCATGACAGATGGCAGATCCCCTTTAATGATAGAGATCTTTGCTTGCTGGTTCCTACCTCCATTGCACCGGATGATAGAGAGATAAAAAAAGGTTTGATGCATGCTTATTTTTCTACAATGTCAGATTCAAAAAGTTGAGCTTCACCCCGGATGAAGTACAATTTTCACTCAAGCTTTTGTTGTACACGATCGCATGGCTGTAGAGCATCCATGCATGTTGTTAGAGATACGACACACAATCGATACGATGAAGAACGGAACCAAGCAAAGAGACACAAAATTTTAACGTGGAAACCCCCTCCCATACGAAGGGAAAAAACCACGAACGCCAGCCAGCCAAACTTCACTTTGATCGGGAGAGATTACAAACGCCGGGAATTTACAACTGATCGACTTATCCCGTGCGGTGGCTTACAAGAGGTATATATAACACAGGTGTCCTAGGTCAATCCTGATTCGTACCGCGACGGGCCTCGCTCCGCTCGCTCGTCAGAAGTTGACCTTCCTCTTTATATTAAATTTTGGAGCATAACATAGCACATGTCCAGTAATTTTCTCATCCTAGTTCAGTTACAATAGCATCTCCAGTGTGGCAGTAGCGATGATGAAAACTGAAGTCTGAGATTACTGTTGCTGGGTACATCCGGCAGCAGATATTCTGAAGTTTTTTGGTGAACAACAAATCCTACAAGATAAGTTGGGGTCATTGGGGTCGTGCGGGCAAGCAATATTCTCCACCTGGGTGTACTCTCTCTATCTCTTTCTCTTTGCAATTCTAATCTATTTGTATATTCTATCTTACATACCTGGCCATAGTAGCAGACTAGTAGTGTTGTATGGTCAGCTGCTTAAGGGAGTTTGTGGAGCGCACTACAATGTCTAGTTGAACTCGCATGGATTACTTTTGGAAGTCTGAACTATTTATGGAAATTTGAGCGTGGTTTTCCCTTTTCTTCAGGAAGCCAATTTTCTTTTACAAAGAGCTACATTTTGTGAGTCTACTTTAAGTTTGGATTACTTACATTTTTGTTCAGTAAAAAGGATAAAGTTCATTTGTATGAATACATATGTAGATCTATTGTGCATTCTATTTTAAGTTTGTAAGTTGAAGAAAAAATATGTAAAGTTTAAAAACATATGGGGAAAACCATGTAAAAATACACGCAAGAAGTTCAACATTAAAAATTTGACGAAGTTCAAGCGAGAACAAAAGGAAGAAAGTACCAGTGACACAAAAAATCAAAAAGGATCACCGCATTAAAAACGATCAAAAAGGATCCGCTTCGGCCCAAGCATACTGGAGACGAGTCTCGCTCCGCTCGCTCTTCCGAAGTTGGCCTTCCTTTTTATATTAGAATTTGGAGCATAACATAACAAACTCCACCTTGAGACAAATTCCATCTTGTAGCATGAATGAGAACCTTCTTCCTCAATAACAAAGAAAACACTTTCGGCGCCAAACAACCACTAGGGCTAATGAGTTATACCAAGTAAGTCTGAGCAAAGCTCAAACTTACCAACAGGAACTGTCTTTGTGAACATATCAGCAGGATTATCATGAGTACGAATCTTCCATACCTTCAGTTTACCTCGCTCAACAATGTCTCGAACAAAGTGATATTTGACGTCAATGTTCTTTGTTCTCTCATGAAACATTTGATCCTTAGTGAGGTATATGGCACTCTAACTGTCACAAAACAGATTAATGCAAGAATTATCTCCACCAAGCTCAGCATACAAACCTTCAACCAAACTGATTCTTTGCATGCTTCTGCAATAGCCATGTATTCTGCTTGAGTGGTAGATTGAGCAACTACTGCCTGTAGTGTCGCCCTCCAACTCACGCACAACCAACAACAATGAACACATAACCTGCAAGGGACCTCCTCTTGTCCAAATCGCTGGAAGCAAAATCTGAATCCACATAGCCATCTAGTCCCTCACCGGTCCTGCCGAATTTCAAACAAGCATTGGAAGTGTCGCGAAGGTACCTGAAAATCCACTGAACAGCCCTCCAATGTTCTTTACCAGGGTTAGTCATATATCTACTGACCAAACTCATTGCAAATGACAAATCAGGCCTAGAACACACCATGGGATACATTAAAGAACCGTTAGCACTAGAATATGGAACTCTTGACATATACTCAAGCTCTTCATCCGTACCAAGACATTGAGAGGATGACAATTTGAACTGAGGAGCAATAGGAATGCTTACTAACTTAGCATCGTGCATGTTAAAACGATGAAGAACCTTCTGAATGTAACTTTGCTGACTAAGAAATAACAAACCAGAATTTCTGTCCCTAGTCATCTCCATACCTAGATTTTCTTAGCAGCACCAAGATCCTTCATGTCAAACTCACTACTTAACTGTGTCTTTAAAGCAGTGATCTCTCTCTTGTCCTTGGCAGCGATCAACATATAACAGAAAGTATATAGGTGATCCATCAATAAATTTAATGTAAACACAACTATCATATGCGGACCTCTTAAATCCATGCGCAATCATGAATGAATCAAACCTTTTCTACCATTGTCTCGGAGATTGTTTCAAACCATATAGGGATCTCTTTAACTTGCAAACGAATTTCTCCTTACCAGGCACTATGAAACCTTCTGGCTGGTCCATATAGATTTCCTCCTCTAGTTCTCCATGCAAAAAAGCAGTATTGACATCTAACTACTCAAGCTCAGGATCATTCATAGCAACAATACCGAAAAATGCATGAATGGAACTATGCTTGACAACTGGAGAGAACACATCATTATAATCAATACTTGGTATCTGACTAAATCCCTTAGCCACTAACCTTGCCTTAAACCTTGCAGGCTCACTAGGAGACAAACCTTCCTTTCTTTTGAATATCCATTTGCAACGAACGGTCTTCTTTTGTTTAGGCAAGTGCACAACATCCCATGTGCCATTTTTCTCAAGTGATTGCATCTCTTCCTGCATAGCAACAAACCACTTCTCGCGGTCACCGAAAATAATGGCTTTAGTATATGTGAATGGCTCATGGATGTTCTCAACCTGTTGTACACAACTAAAAGCATAATGAACAATGTCACACTCCTCAATTAGGCATTTAGGTTTGTTAATGACTCTCTTTGTCCTGCCATCTACAAGAGACTAAATTTGTGGTTGCAAAACAGTGGGTGAGTGTTGCACAACATCATCATCATAAATCTCTGTATCTGGAGCATCATCAAAATTATCATGAACCTGTGCATCTGGAGGAGTAACATTATTTTCAACAATTTTGTTTTCCTCATCATCAAAATGCTCCACCTACACAGTAACTCGTTGTGGCTCCACATCAAAGCTATCATTGGACAGATCATCATAATACATACCAGATTCATTGAAAACAACACTTCTGCTCACAAAAACCTTATTAGTTTCAGGATTCCATAAGCGATATCATTTTACTCCTGAACCATATCCAACAAATACACACTTAATAGCTCTAGGCTCAAGTTTTCTGTTATCAACATGTGCATATGCATTGCAACCAAAAACTCTCAACTGTGAATGATCAGCCGGTGTAACAGACCATACCTCAATGGGAGTTTTCTTATTAAGTGGAATGGATGGAGACCTGTTGATGAGGTAGCAGGCGGTGGAGGCTGCTTTAGCCCAAAAAAGTTTGCCCATGCGAGCATTGGACAACATGTAGCGAGCCCTAGAGATGACGGTTCTGTTCATACTCTCAGCCACACCATTTTGTTGAGGAGTGTATGGTATGGTGTGGTGCCTGACGAGGCCCAAGTTTCTGCAATACCTGTTAAAAGCTTCTGAACAGAATTCCACACCATTGTCAGTACGAAGTATTTTTACCTTCCTCTCAGTTTGCCTTTCTACCATAACTTTCCTATCCTTAAAGGCATCAAACACATCATATTTATTCTTCGTAAAATAAGGCCACACTTTTCTAGAGTAGTCATCAATAATTGTAAGCATATATCGAGCACCAGCAAGCGAGGGTTTACGAGAAGGTCCCCATAAATCGGCATGCACATAATATAATATACCTTCTGTGGTATGAATAGCAACATCGAACTTTACCCTCTTGTGCTTACCAAAGATGCAGTGCTCACAGAACTCCAAATCACTTACGTTGCAACCATCCAAGGGCTCCATCTTGGTCAATTCTGCCATGCCAAGTTTACTCATATGCCCAAGACGCATATGCCAAATATTTTTTTTACTGGATATATCAAAAGTAACAGCAGCAACAGCAGTACCAGTCATAGTGCTTCCTCTAAGAACATAAAATTTTGTAGAATTCATTTCACCTATCATATGAATGAGGGAGTTTTTTGTTACCTTCAAAACTCCACCTGAACCGGAGTGTTTATACCCTTTGACATCAAGAGTACTCAGCGAGATGAGGTTTCTCGCCATGTCTGGTATGTGCCTCACATCTGTCAACGTGCGTATCATGCCGTCATGAGGTCTGATCTGAACAGAACCAATGCCCCCAATCTCACATGGGTTGTCATCTCCCATACGCACAACATCTCCACTCTGCACAAACTTATAAGTACTGAACCATCTCTTTTACAGCATATATGAAATGAACATGCATAATCAAGTATCCATTCATCATGACATGAAACAAAACCGGCAAAAACAACTAGAGCATCATTTGAATCAGATTTATTACCAGATGTAACATTGACCTTACCATCACCTTCAGATTTGTTTTTAGGTTTCCACGTACTGTTCCTTTTCTCCTTATTTTCTAGCTTCCAACAATCATCAATTAGGTGACCCTGTTTCTTACAATACCTGCAGAACTTTTCTTTCCCAAATCCTCTGGACTTCGAACGACCTCTGTCGTTCTTACTTTTATCTCTATTGTTGGGGTTGTATGTTTTCTGCTCAGGCCTGCCTCGTACCTGCAATGCTTCTCCTTTGGAGGACGATTCCTCAGATTTCAACATATCTTTCATCTTTTCCTCTATTGAAGGGCCTCATATACTTCCACAACAGTTAGTTCATCACGGCTATATTATAGCGTATCACGAAAATTTGCAAAGGAACTAGGCAGCAAGCATAAAAGTAGAAGACCTAAATCTTCACCATCATACTGTACCTCCATAGACTATAAGTCAGAAACAATCTCCTTGAAGATCGATAAGTGGTTCAGCACCGAACCACCTTCTTGCAACTTGTGCGTGAACAACTTCATCTTCATGTGCATCTTACTAGTCACATCCTTGAACATGCACATCAATTCCAGCTTCAGCCATAAACCTGCTGCAGTTTTCTCTGCCAACACTTCTTGCAAAATATTGTTAGATAGATGAAGATGAATCAAAGCCATAGCCTTACAATCTTTACGCTTCTCGGTTCAAGTCTTCTGTTCTTTACCGCCGAATCCATCGAGCGCCTCATCCAGATTAGGATGCGCCAGCACTGCCCGCATCTTCAGTTGCCACAACAAAAATCTGATGTCGTAGTCGAGCAGCGGAAGATCGTACTCCATTGATGTCATGTCGTCGAAGAAACCCTACAAAAAACAAGGCTCTCATACCACGATACGACACACAATCGATACGATGAAGAACGGAACCAAGCAAAGGGACACAAAATTTTAACGTGGAAAACCCCTCCAACACGAAGGGGAAAAAACCACGTGCGCCAGCCAGCCAAATTTCACTATGACCGAGAGAGGTTACAAACGCCGGGGATTTACAACTGATCGACCTATCCTGTGTGGCGGCTTACAAGAGGTATATATAACACAGGTGTCCTATGTCAACCCTGATCCATACCGCGACGGGCCTCGCTCCACCCGCTCGTCAGAAGTTGGTCTTCCTCTTTATATTAGAATTTGGAGCATAACATAACACATGTCCAGTAATTTTCTCATGCTAGTTCAGTTACAATAGCAGCTCCAGTGTGGCAGTAGCGATGGTGAAAACTGAAGTCTGAGATTACCGTTGCTGCGTACATCCGGCAGCAGATATTCTGTAGTTTTTTGGTGAACAACAAATCCTACAAGATAAGTTGGGGTCATTGCGGGCAAGGAATATTCTCCACCTGGGTGTACTCTCTCTAACTCTTTCTCTTTGCAATTCTAATTATTTGTATATTCTATCTTACATACCTGACCATAGTAGCAGACTAGTAGTGTTGTATAGTCTTGTATGGTCAGCTGCCTATGGGAGTTTGTGGAGCGCACTACAATGTCTAGTTGAACTCGCAGGGATTACTTTTGTAAGTCTGAACTATTTATGGAAATTTGAGCGTGGTTTTCCCTTTTCTTCAGGAAGCCTATTTTCTTTTACAAAGAGCTACATTCTGTGAGTCTACTTTAAGTTTGGATTACTTACATTTTTGTTCAGTAAAAAAGATAAAGTTCATTTGTATTAATACATATGTAGATCTATTTTGCATTCTATTTTAAGTATGGAAGTTGAAGAAAAAATATGTAAAGTTTAAAAACACATGGGGGGAAACCATGTAAAAATACACGCAAGAAGTTCAACATTAAAATTTTCACGATGTGATAAATTAACTAAGGGGTTCAATGTTTATCTTGAAACTCGCTTTTCTCGTTAATAAATAATAAAACCTAGAAGTTCAAATTAAAATCAGAGAGTAGTTCGACATTTCTAAGGATGTGTTTCGCGATAAAGGCAAACCATATGATCTCATTGTTTTCGAGTTTTCTTGAAAACGTCTAGGAATCACAGAAACTATCAACATGAAAATGTTTCACATTTTCTGTAGCTTTTGAACCATATATTATTTGCCCCATTCCAATAATGTTGAAAAAACTACGACCAAAAAACCTTTTTGCCATTTTTAAAACTGACTTAAAATCGTAAGAGAATGGGAAAAACAATCTACTTATAGAAGTTTCGCATTTGTTTAAGATTTTGGACGACATAGCATTTGCTCCATTTTGACAAACCATTGAGAAATTAACGCAAAAATACGAACTCGGCACAACTTCTGTCGTTTTCTAAGTTACTATTAAACCGTTTATAGTTGGAAGAAACATTTTATATGAAAAACTGCGCATTTTCATAAGCTTTCCAACGCCATATCATTTGCGTCGATCGGACTAGCCATTTTAAAATTAACCCCGAAATACGAACCCTACGGTTCCTTTTCCAAATTTCCGCCATTTTTGAATTTCCTCTTTAACCATAGGGAATTTGGAAAGGCTTTTAACGTATGAAATGAGGGGATTTGCATCAGCTATTCAACACCTTCTCATTTGCCTCATTCCAATAAACGATTTAAAAATAAGATCAAAAACATGATTCACATTTTTTTATATCAACAAAACGGTTTTCAAAACTGCTCTTAAACCATGAACATTTTGACAAAAAATCAACCTAGGCTGTTACGAGGGTGTCCATAGCTTTCAAATAGTGTATCGCAAAACCCATTTGGAGACTTTTAATGGAAGTTAAACCGAGCAGTCAGGGAAGGTCCACTACTATACTGGTTGAATGCCATACGAAAATCTTTTAAACCGTCGGTAGTATGAAAAAAAGTATCAGCACGGAAAAGTTGCGTGTTTAGAACAACTTTCCATCCATATATTATTTGCTCAATTCCGATGAGTGGATGGAGATTTATGAGCAAAAAAAAGCACGTGGAAAACAGAGTGAAGTTCAACTAGACATGGCAAGAAGGTCAAGTTCTTCATGCGGTGCATTTTCAAAGGATATCTTTCGCGATAAATGGAGAACGCATGATCTCGCTGTTTTCGAGATTGGTTCAAAACAGTTAGGAATCAAAGAAAACTATCTGCAAGAAAAAGTTTCGTATTTTCCGTAGCTTTTGAATGGTATATTATTTTCCCCATTCCATAATGTTTGTAAAAACTATGGGCAAAAAACGTTTTTAGCCATTTTTAAAACTGACCTAAAACTGTAAGGAATTGGAAAAAACAATCCAGATATAAAAGTTTTGCATTTGTTCAAGATTTCGAACGCCGTATCATTTGCGCCATTCCAAGTAACCATTAAGAAACTAACGCAAAAATACGAACTCGGTACAAATTCTACCATTTTCTAAATATCTTTTAAACTGTAAATAGTTAGAAGAAACTTTTTATATGAAAAATTGCGCATTTTCATAACCTTTTTAACGTCATATCATTTGCGTGGATCAGACTAGCCGTTTTAAAATTAAACCTGAAATAGGAACCCGACTGTTCGGTTTCAGAAATTCCACCATTATTTAAATTCGTCTTTAACCGTAGGGAATTTGAAAAAACTTTCAACGTATGAAATGAGAGGATTTTCAGCATCTATTCAAGACCATCTTATTTGCCTCATTCCGACAAACCGCTTAAAAATAGGATAGAAAATACAATTCACTTTTTTGTATGAACAAAAATGGTTTTCAAAACCGCACTTCAACCGTGAACATTTTGACAAAAGTTCAACCTAGGTTGTTAACAGGGTGCTCATAGATTTCAAACGGTATATAACAAGCCCCATTTGAACACTTTTAGCGAAAGTTCAACCGAGCACCCGGGGGAGTTCAAGTGCTACTGCTGGGACCAGACAGCCCGGGATCAGAATATAATTATCATCCCAGGATCAGAATAGTGTTTATTTAGAATATTAGCAGTCCCAACTGCATGCTCTATGGTAGTGAAGTGCATCCCTTCCATAACAAGCACTGCAATGTCACTCGGAAAACTGCACGCGTTTTTTCGACACCGTTTTGGCTACAATTTTTAAACCATTTGTCGGAATGAGACATACTCCCTCCGTTCGGTAATAAGTGTATTTTTTCCTTTTCTGTCAGTCAAACTAGTTAAACTTTGACTAACTTTATTTAAAAAAGTGCTAGCATTTATGACATCAAATTAGTATCAATAGATTTGTATTTACATGAGGTTTTCAAATATATCATTTTCGTGCCATATATGTTGCTATTATTTTTTATAAAGTTGGTCAAATTTTAAAAAGTTTGACTAAGTACTAATCTATATGTACACTTATTTGTGGATGGAGGGAGTATAATATATCGTTGGATTGCTACGGAAAATCCCAACTCCTTCATGTTGAACACTTTTCATGATTCCTTGTGGTTTAAGAGCAGTTTCGAAAATAGTGATCGTGTGACGGGCTGCAGCCAACGTATTTTCGTATTTTTTCTAAACCACTTGTCGAAATGAAGCAAATGATATGGCGTTGAAAATACATCGTCGAGCCGCATCTTTTTCATGTAGATTAGTCTCTCTAATTCCTTACGGTTTGAAAGTAATTTTAAGTTTACTAAATAACGGAATTATATATTTCAATTTTTTTGATTTTTTCGATACGTTTTTCGCTACAGTTTTTAAGCCGTTCGTTAGAACGAGGCGTATGATATGGCGTTGAAAATCTATGTAATAGGCACAACTTTCATATGTTGATCATTTGTTGAGATTCCTCATGGTTTTAAACGAATTTTGAAAACGCTGTCGCTGCCTACGAGTGGCTGTGATTGTATTTTCGTAATTTTTTCAAAATCGTATGTTGGAATGAAGCAAATGATACGGTATTGGAAATATATCGATGAGGCGCATCTTTTTCATGTAGAACACTCTCTCTAATTCTTTACAGTTTAAGAGCAATTTTGATTTTATTGAAACACGGACACTCTGTTTCTCGCGGTACAAAAATCGAAGCATGAACCGCATTGGATAGAAGAGCGCACTCCTTTTTGACGGAAAATTGCACTGCATCACATGGTCAAGCGAACTTCATTATTTTTATTTTGTCATTTATTCTAACTTTTTTATGAACAGGAGTGGACCGCGGCGACGGAGGCAAGTGAACCACATGAAACAGGGAAGTGAACCCCAACATGAGTCCAGGTAAACTTCATGACTTTGTTGTTTTTTCTAACTTTTTTCTAGTCGAATGTGGACCACATGGTCAAGGTTATTGAACTGCATCAATATTTGTTTCTTTGTGAAACAACACGATAGACTTCACACACACCCATTTTACAAACATGCATACATCTCCATGGGTATGAGAAATACAAACATACATACATCTCCAGGGGCACAACAAAAAAAAACACACTGAAACATCCATCCATTGAAACTACAAAAATGCACATGAAAACCGCACGCTTCCCTTATCCACGCATCGCAAGCTGCAACCTCACGAGCGACAGCAGGCCCGACCGGATTGCACCACAGGACCCCAAGGAGAGAAACGCATTACACTACACTACACAAACAAATCTGAAATAGACAAAAAGGTGCATTACACTGCATCGCACATCCAAAATTCATCCAGAATTAAAAGGAGTAAAGAGATTTTTCGGAAACTGCATGGGGTCAGCTCTACCCGTTTGACCTTCATCGCCCCTCGAAACCGAAGCAACATGGGGCACAGGTAAAATTTTGGTGTCGCCTGCCGTTGGGGATCTATTGAACTGCATGGGCATCGCTGCTGCACTGCACGCGGAGCCGTCTACTCGTCGGCGAATGGCACGCGGGGGCCGCTGAAGGCAGCCATCAAGGCCCATCGCAGGTCGTCGTCGCGGTCGAAGAGGATGGATGGAGGTGGATTTCATAACTTGGTGGAGAGACGCCCCCGGGAGGTGGTGCTGTACCATCGGTGATGACGAGGGGAGGGATGTGGTGGCTGAGATTTGGCCGGGCCTCCACGGGATCCATCACGAGGCCATGGCGGGTGGAGGAGCCTGAGGCTGTGAAGGCCACGGAGGGGTGGCGAGCCTAAATTCACGTCGGGTACCAGGGCCTCACCCTCGGGTAGCCAGCCGGCCGAAAGGTAGAAGAGGAGGGGTGGCGGCGGCTGCCGGATGTGAGGCGAAGGGGGTTGCCGTGGCTGCGAAGGGCACCCGATGATTGATGGAGCTGGAGGTCGTGGTGCCAGTGGGGGGAAGACGCCGGTGGGGTAGAGGCCGCGGGGCGAGGGAGGAGGCGGTGGGGGTGGGCGGTGGTAGCACGAGAGCCAGCGCGTGGTCGCTTGGATCTGTCGCGGGAGCTCCATCCCGAGTGGGGCTGTGGATGGTGGCGCTCGTGACTAGGCTAGGGCGCCATGCTGGTGAAGGCGATGGGGCGGCGGAGGTGGGTGGTCGTGGAAGCGATGAGGCGGCGGAGGTGGGTGGTGGTGGGGCGTCGGGAGGGTGGATGGTGGGGGGAGAAGGGTGGGAACGAGGGGTGGGTTCGTGCGGGGGTGAAGGTGGAGTGGGAGGGTTGGGCTTCGGGTTACTGCAGTTTATGGGGTTGTCATGTGGTCCGTGTCAGATTGACGAAGCAGTGTAGAAGTGTTAGCAGAATAAGCGAAATTGTTAGCACAATAAGAATCTTAAGGGTGTTTGTAGAATAGACCCAACCAATATATATATATATATATATATATATATATATATATATATATATATATATATATATATATATATATATATATATATACAAACTCTATTCATCACCCAGGATGCAGAATAGGTTATTCTTCACCCGAGGTAATCTTACGAGCTTTTCATAAATAAATTACATTTAAAATACAAATAGTTACATTCATATTGACCCACTATCTAAATTTTAGCATAATTTTTTTAAAAATATAGGGTGTAAGACAAAAAAATCTGCATTTTATGTATCTTTTATAATATGTTTTCACGTTTGTAATTTTACGTAAGAAAAATATTTTTTATGATGATTATATATTTTCTTACGGTCTGTTTTTACGTATGGAATAAGAAAAACAATTACGGAACGTAAAATTACGATGCATTGATGTTAAAATGGAGCGGATGAAGAATAATTATTCCTCACCCAGGATGACGAATAGCGCGACCCTCTCTCTCTCTCTCTATATATATATATATATATATTTGTTTGTAGCACAAATGTTCCTACCGCCTAGTGGTAGTTACCACCACTTGAGATTTATATATTGTATGTAATATTTATCAAACATCAGAGTATGTACACGTAGTATGTAGTATATAGGAATGTTTAGGAAGTATATATACTATTTTTTGCTAGTATGTCTCGTATTTTAAGTATTTTTCATTTTATGTATAAATATGTCCGTATTTCACAAATAAAATAAAAACCATCAACCAACATGCAATGTTTTCATGTAACTCACTTTTGAGTAATTTTCCTCTAGAAACATATATATATGTATATATATATATATGTATATATATATATAATAGGACAAATTTTATCTATCACCGGTGGTAGTTACCACCACTTTCGTTTTGTATGTTGTATGTAGTATCTATCAAATCGGAGAGTATGTACGCGTAACATGTAGTATATAATAATGGTTAGGTAGTATATATACTATTTTTTGGTAGTATGTATCATATTTTGTGTATGTTTTTTTACGTACAAAAATATATGTAATTTACGAGGCACATGTGTCACATCAAAGTTGTGAATTGGATATTTAAATACCACACCACCCTTTTTATACATATATTTGGGCTATCCGCGGGTGGTTCGGATGTGGTCTCAACCCATCTCGTGCCAAAAGCATACATTTTTGGGCCCTTACGTGGTCCACCTTTCACTGGAAGCGAAAGGGGGCAGGTTCTGACTATGATGGACTCCCATAGGTTTAGTGTTATGGTAGAGTGATATATATGTTCGACCTAGCTATTTAGAGCATGCGTTCACAGCTATGATTCACCTCTATGAACAAGAATGGGGGGGGATCAATACCATGCGCTTTGTGAGACACATTCCACATCGAAGTTGTGCATTTGGTATTTGAACATCAAATCACCCATTTCATACACGTGATCAGCCCATCCAGTGCCAGAAGCACGCATTTATGGGCCCACACATGGTCTACCTTTCACTGGAAGTGAAAGGGGGGCGAGTTTTGACCATGATGGACTCCCATAGGTTACAGTTACGGTAGGGTGATATGTTTGACCTAGCTTTTTGGGGCATGCATTCATAGCTAGGATTCACCTCCTGCCCACAAAAAGGGGGGCAAGCAATACCGTGCGCTTTGTAAGACACGTGCCACATCAAAGTTGTGCATTTGGTATTTGAACATCAAACCACCCTTTTCATACATATTTTTGGTCCAGACACAAGTTTGTTTGTGTTCTGACCCTTTCCCGTGTTATTTTCACCAAATTTATAAATATTAGACAAGTCGGATGATGCAACAGACACGGTTCACTCGCACTACCCATGTGCCATGCCCGTGCTCGTGTCCCTAACATCAACATTGTACATTTGGCTACACAAGGCTTCCCTCGCAATCTCAAAAATATCTATCGCCTGCAGGGTTTTTCTGTTTGATAACACACGGTTATTATGTTTTGACCATGTCTGGGTTTTTATGTCCCCTCTCCCGCCTGCATCCCTTGAAAATATCTACCCGACTTGAGGGTTTTTCTGTTTGATAACACACGGTTGTTTTCCGAGACCGTGTGCGATGCATCATCCAAATTTTCAATTGCCCCCACATTTTACTCCCATGTAGTAAAAAATTTCGTAGTCGCGTCATTTTCTCAAACACCACAACCCCCTCCCCCAAAAAAGACTTGCACACACACACCCAGCCACCACAACCCCTCCCTCGCTTGAAACCCTAACAAGGTCGCCGCCGCTGCCATCGCAAGACCTCCATTGTCAATATCTGCCGGTTTGCCCATGCAGCTTACCCACCGATATCCATACCCTAGCCGCCCCGAGTTTATTATATGAGGCCTGCCAAACACCCCCTTTCCCATAGATCCCCATCCCCATCCCCCACCCTGGGGCTTCGCGGCCTAAGTCTGGCTACGCTTCCCGTGGAGCTCGAGGAGCGATTGGCCCAAAAGAGGTGTATCACGGCCTCTTTTCCCGACGTCACCGGGGTGTACATATATACATATGTTAGTCCCATCCCACCTCTTCGACGCATACTATATACTCCTATCCTAACACAAACAAAAAAGAATAAACCACTACTACAAAAATGCCTATAGCTAATATGGCTATTAGTGGAGTACCCTGCATGTGGTGCTCCACAGCTATATAGCAGTGGCGCACCAGATAGAGGTGCTCCACTAGTAACAATATTACTAATGGCGCACCTACTCTCTGCTGCGCCATTAGTAAGTTTGGCCTCCCCCCACCCCTTGCCAAACTTAGTAGTGGCGCACCACAGGAAAGTGCGCCATTACTAGTTTTAACTAGTAATGGCGCACCATACCAACGGTGCGCCACTACTAATAATTTTTTTTATTTTTTCTAAAACTAGTAATGGCGCACCACACCCAGGTGCGCCATTAGTAACCCTGGTTACCAATGGCGCACCTCCCAGGAGGCGGTACTACCGATAAGGGGAGCGGTAGTACTGCTATGACCCAGCGGTACTACCGCTATGACCCAGCGGTACTACCGCCATCACCAAATGCACAACCCTGGTTACCAATGGCGCATTCCTGGGTGTGGTGCGCCATTGGTAACCATTGGGGCGGTACTACCGCTCCCCCTGGCGGTAGTACCGCTATGACCAAGCGGTAGTACCGCCATGACCAAATGCACCCCCTCCATGGACCGACTTTTTCAGTTTTAAAAAATAAAAGAAAATGATGGAAATGTCAAAAAAATAAAAGAAAATTAGTTTCCCATGTGATATGTGGTCTAGTTGTTGAGAAAATTTACAAATATGAATTTTGACTTTATTTGCAAAATCTCTTTGGAATTTGTAAAATGGGCATAACTTTTGCATACGAACTCGGATTAAAAAGTTTTTTATATGAAAAATGATCGTCTCAAAAAGATACATCTGAATTCAACTAGGGGGAACCCCATTAAAGATTTTTAGAATCCCCAAAAACCTAACAGAAAAAAGATACGAGGCTTTTAAGATCTAGAGGGGGGAAATGGAAAAAAATATTTTCGAATTTTATTTTTGGAAAAAATATTCAAAAGACCGGAAAGTTTGAAATATTTTTTCAAAATTTCATCACACTCATAACATGAACAAAGTCCTAGACATCAACAAGGTTTAATAGGATTGATATGATAGATATATCAACAATTGCGTGTGAAGTGAGCTGGTGCTGGGGTTGGATAGAACTAAGAAGTTAAGCATGGTGGAGTTGGAGTAATGTTTGGATGGGTGACCTTCTAGGAAGTTTGACCGGATAGAACTAAGAAGTTAAGCATGGTGGGGTTGGAGTAGTGTTTGGATGGGTAACCTTCTAGGAAGTTTGACCACGGAGTACTATTGGTAGTACTATTTTGACCTTAATATGCAATGGACTTAAATTTTATTGACCATTCTCGAATGTGTTTCCCCTCGCGATCTCATCGCAAATGATTTGTATAGCTAACTCGACTAAGATCTTGGACATTATTGCACACAGTTGGTTTCTTCAACCGTGTGCCCTATAGAGTGCAAATTTAATTACCGCCCTCGAGTGTCCATTGATATGGATCCAACGTATCAATAATTTTTGATTGTTCCATGCTATTATATTATCCGCTTTGGATGTTTTATATGCATTAATATGCAATGTTATATTATTTTTGGGACTAACCTATTAATCTAGAGCCTAGTGCTAGTTTCTGTTTTTTCCTTGTTTTTGAGTATGGCAGATAAGGAATATTAAATGGAGTCCAAATGTAATAAAATCCCCGGAATGATTTTTCTTGGACCAGCAGAAACCTGCCAGACTTGGAGAGGGGGGTAGGAGACCTGTCGGGAGATCACAAGCCTGCAGGGCGCGCCCTAGGGGGGCGCCCTGGCTTGTGGCCCCCTGAAGTTCTCCTAATCTTAATCCTTGGCCTATAAATGCCCATATATTCCCCCATTACCAGAACGACAACAAAAAATACTTTTTCACCGAAAGCTTGTGTTTCCATGAAATCCAATCTTGGAGCCTTTTCCGATAATCTGCCGGAGGGGGAATCTATCACGGAGGGCATCTACATCAACTCCATTGCCCCTCCGAAGATGCGTGAGTAGTTCACCACAGACCTACGGGTCCATAGCTAGTAGCTAGATGACTTCTTCTCTCTCTTTGTTCTTCAATACCATGTTCTTCATGATCTTCATAAAGATCAATCTGATGTAATACTCTTTTGCGGTGTGTTTGTCGAGATCCGATGAATTATGGGTTTATGTTCAGATTATCTATGAATATTATTTGAATCTCCTCTGAATTCTTATATGCATGATTTCATATGTTTGCAAGTCTCTTCGATTTATTGGTTTGGTTTGGCCGACTAGATTGGTAATTCTCGCAATGGGAGAAGTTCTTAGTTTTGGGTTCAATCTTGCGGTGTCCTCACCCAGTGACAAAGTAGGGGTGTCAAGGCATGTATTGCATTGTGACCATCGAGGATAAAAAGATGGGGTTTTCATCATATTGCTTGAGTTTATCCCTCTACATCATGTCATCTTACTTAATGCGTTACTCTGCTCTTCATGAACTTAATACTCTAGATGCAGGTAGGAGTCGGTCGATGTGTGGAGTAATAGTAGTAGATGTAGAATCGTTTTGGTCTACTTGACACAAACGTGATGCCTATATGCATAATCATTGCCTTGGATATCTTCATAATTATTTGCTTTTCTATCAATTGCTCAACAGTAATTTGTTTACCCACCGTATTATTTTTCTTCATGAGAGAAGCCTCTAGTGAAACACATGGCCCTCGGGTCTATTTTCCATATTATACTTTCAGATCTATACACCAAAAATACAAAAAATACCTAACTGCAATTTATTAACTTTTGTTTTACTTTTCGTTTCCGCAACCTTCTATATCTATCTCTATCAGATCTCATCCTTGCAAATAACCGTGAAGGGGTTGACAACCCCTTTGTTGCGTTGGGTGCAAGTGTTTGATTGTTTGTGTAGGTGATACCATTGGGGCCTTACTTGTTCCTCCTACTGGATTGATACCTTGGTTCTCAACAAACTGAGGGAAATACTTATCTACTTTGCCGCATCACCCTTACCTCTTCAAGGGAAAACCAGCGCAAACTCAAGAAGTAGCAAGAAGGATTTCTGGCGCCGTTGCCGAGGAAGATATATAGAAAGACAAGACAAGAACTTTCCCATCAAGTTGATGATTTCTGCGCCATTGCCGGGGAGGATACATAGCAAGATCAAGCTTACCAAGTACCCATCACAAACTCATCTCTTGCATTTACATTATTTGCCTCTCATTTTCCTCTCCCCCACTTCTAAAAAGATTTCCAGAAAATACCAAAAAGATTTGCCTTTTTATTCGCCCTTCTTCTGCTCGTCTTTTTTTTGTTTTTTGTTCATTCGTTCCCATAGCTCAAACCAAAAGTTTTGATTCGTATCTGAGGAAGTCGGAAGATATTGAGAATAATGCTAAGGGATTCTTGTCGCTCCAATTTGACCATAATAGTTTCTTTAGGAATGAGTTTAAAGAATAGAGGTTTATGCTGGAATACATGAATAAAGAACTTGATGATATGACTACCGAATTTTGTGGTTTGAAATCTCAGTTTGCTCACCTTGAAAATTTAGTAGGCCAAATTTCTGATAAACAAGCTAGCTTAGTTAATAAAATGGCGGCGAAACCAGAATCTTTAAATAATGATGAAGATGTTAAAGTGATTGATGTGACTCCCATTGAATCTTTGTTTTCTAACATAAATCCTTAAAAAATGGGACTGGAGATGAGTCAACTTTAGTTAAAAGGCATCCCAATGATTCAAAGTTTATAGATCTTAATGCTAAGATTGATAAAAGTGGGATTGAAAAGGTCAAAACTTTAAATAGCAATGAACCCACTCTTTTGGATTTGAAGGACTTTAATTATGATAGTTGTTCTTTAATTGATTTTATTTTCTTGTTGCAATCCATGTTGAATTCTCCGCATGCTTATAATCAAAATAAACCTTTTACTAAACATATTGCGAATGCCATGATGAAATATTTCGAAGAAAAACTTGAGTTGGAAGTTTCTGTACCTAGAAAGCTTTATGATGAGTGGGAACCTACTATTAAGATTAAAATTAAATATTATGAGTGCCATGCTTTGTGTGATTTGGGTGCTAGTGTTTTCACAATTCCAAAAACTTTATGTGATGTGCTAGGTTTCCATGAATTTGATGATTGCTCTTTAAATTTGCATCTAGCTGATTCCACCATTAAGAAACCTATGGGAAGGATTAATGATGTTCTTATTATTGCAAATAGGAATTATGTGCGTGTATATTTCATTGTCCTTGATATAGATTGCAATCGTACATGTCCTATTATTCTTGGTAGACCTTTCCTTAGAATGATTGGTGCAATTATTGATATGAAGGAAGGAAATATTAGATTCCAATTTCCATCAAGGAAAGGCTTGGAGCACTTCCCTAGAAATAAAATAAAATTACCTTATCTATCTATTATAAGAGCTACTTATGGATTGCATACCAAAGATGACAATACCTAGATCTATTGCGTTATGCCTAGCTAGGGGCATTAAACAATAGCGCTTGTTGGGAGGCAACCCAATTTTATTTTTATGCTTTTGTTTTTGAGTGCTGCACAAATTATTACCTCTCTAGTAATTCTTTTTTCTTGTCTTAATTAGTGTTTGAACCAAGTAAGGCCTTTGGGATGGTCTACGGTGTTTGTGATTTGATTTTGCTGAAAAACAAAAACTTTCGCTCTCAATACAAGAATTTTGTAAATTCACCGAACGTGCTTTTGATCTAAATTTTATACACAATATTGATATAAAAATTTCCTTTATTTTCCAAAATTTTCAGAATTTTTGGAGTTAGAGAAGTATTCAAGGTATACAGATTGCTGCGGACTGTTCTGTTTTTGATAGATTCTGTTTTCTTTGTGTTGTTTGCTTATTTCGATGTATCTATGGGTTGTATCGGGGGTTATGAACCATGGAGAAGTTGGAATACATAAATAAATAATGAGTTCACAAGAGTACCTAAAGTGGTGATTTATTTTTCTTATACTAACGGATTTCATGAGTTTCTGTTGAGTTTTGTGCTGTGAAGTTTTCAAGTTTTGGGTAAAGATTTGATGGACTATCGAATAAGGAGTGGCAAGAGCCTAAAATTAGGGATGCCCAAGGTACCCCAAGCCATATTCAAGTATACCAAATATCCTAAGCTTGGGGATGTCCCGGAAGGCATCCCCTCTTTCGTCAGCAATCCGTCGGTAAATTTACTTGAGGCTATATTTTTATTCACCACATGATATGTGTTTTGCTTGGAGCGTCTTGTACGATGTGAGTGTTTGATTTTTAGTTTGCCACAATCATCCTTGTTGCACACATATTTTGAGAGATACACACTGAATCGTGAATTTATTAGAATATTCTGTGTGCTTCACTTATATCTTTTGAGCTAGACAATGTTGCTCTAGTGCTTCACTTATATCTTTTTAGAGCACGGTGGTGTTTTATTTTGTTGAAATTATTGAACTCTCGTACCTCACTTATATTATTTCGAGAGTATTTAAACAACATGGTAATTGGTTTAGGTTATGAATTTAGTCCTAATATAATGAGCATCCAAGAGGGATATAATAAAAACTTTCATGTTAAGTGCATTGAATATGATGAGGAGTGTGATTCCTTGCATATTGTTTTGAGATATGAAGATGGTAATATGAGAGTCATGCTAGTAAGTAATTGTGAATTGGAAGAAATACTTGTGTTAAAGTTTGTGATTCTCGTAGCATGCAGGCATGGTGAGCTGTTACGTAATGAAGTCAGAGCATGATTTGTTTAATGATTGTCAACCTTTGTGTGAGAGTCGGGATCACACAATGGTTAACTCCTACCAACCCTTCTCCTAGGAGCATGCGTCTAATACTTTGCTTTGATAACTAATAGACTTTTGCAATAAGTATGTGAGTTCTTTATGACTAATGTTGAGTCCATGAATTATACACACTCTCACCCTTCCACCGTTTCTAGCCTCTCTAGTACCGCGCAATTTCCGCCGGTGCATTAAACCTACCTTCCTCAAAATATCCACCATATATTTTCCTCAAAACAGCCACCATACCTACCTATTATGGCATTCCCATAGCCATTCTAAGATAAATTGCTATGCAACTTCCACCATTCCGTTTTTATGACACACACAATCATTGTCATATTGCCTTGCATGATCGTAAGATAGCTAGTATGATGTTTCCATGGATTGTCCGTTTTATGTCATTGCTACGCTAGATCATTGCGCATGTCGGTACACCACCGGAGGCATGCATATAGAGTCATATTTTGTTATAGGTATTGAGTTGTAGTTTTTGAGCTGTAAGTAAATAAAAGTGTGAAGATTTGCATTATTAGAGCATTGTCCCGTGTGAGAAAAGAATGATGGAAGCTATGACTCCCTCACAAGTTGGGATGAGTTTCGGGACTTTACAAAAAAATAAAAGAGGCCATCGAAGCCCATAATGAAAAAAGAGGCCAAAGATGCCCACCAGAAAGAAAAAAGGAAAAAATGAGAGAAAGAGAGAAGGGACAATGCTACTACCTTTTTCCACACTTGTGCTTCAAAGTAGCACCATGTTCTTCATGATAGAGAATCTCCTATTTGTTGGACATATGCCCTAGAGGCAATAATAAAATAGTTATTATTATATTTCCTGTTTTAAGATAACCATTTAATATCCAGGAAGGGGTTCTTGCCTATGTTACAAGGTATAAAGTTGAGTAAGACTCAATGCCCAGTAAGTGCAGAAGATAGAAAAACGATGAGTGTTGTCCCCTATGCTTCAGCCATAGGGTCTATCATGTATGCAATGTTGTGCACGCGACCGGATGTCAGCCACGCCATAAGTATGACAGGCAAGTTTCAGAGTAATCTAGGAATGGAGCACTGGCCAACGGTCAAGAATATTCTGAAGTACCTGAAAAGGACTAAAGAAATGTTTGTCGTTTATGGAGGTGACAAAGAGGTCGTCGTAAAGGGTTACGTCAATGCGAGCTTCGACACTGATCCGAATGACTCTAAGTCACAAACTGGATACAGTTATATTCTGAATGGGGGTGCGTTAAGCTGGTGCAGTTCCAAGCAAAGCGTCGTAGCTGATTCTACATGCGAAGCAGAGTACATAGCAGCCTCAGAGGCGGCTAAGGAGGGTGTCTGGATGAAGCAGTTCATGACAGATCTTGGAGTTGTGCCAAGTGCAATGGATCCAATAAATTTGTTCTGTGACAACACTGGTGCCATTGCTCTAGCTAAGGAAGCAAGGTTTCACAAGAGGACCAGACACATTAAACGATGCTTCAGTGCCATCCGTGATTATATCAAGGAGGAGGACATAAATATTTGCAAAGTGCACACCGATCTGAATGTTGCAGACCCGCTGACTAAACCTCTTCCATCAGCTAAACATGACCAACACCAGAACTGTATGGGTGTTAAGTTTGTTACATTATAAATCATATAGTGATGTGATGCTTGATTATTGACTCTAGTGCAAGTGGGAGACTGTTGGAAATATGCCCTAAAGGCAATAATAAAATAGTTATTATTATATTTCCTGTTTTAAGATAATCGTTTATTATCCATGCTATAATTGTATTGAGCGAAACACAAATACATGTGTGGATACATAGACAAAATACTGTCCCTAGTAAGCCTCTAGTTTACTAGCTCGTTGATCGAAGATGGTTAGTGTTTCATAGCCATAGACAAGTGTTGTCACTTGATAACGGGATCACATCATTAGGGGAATGATGTGATGGACAAGACTCAAACTATGAACATAGTATATGATCGTGTAATTTTGTTGCTATTGTTTTCTGCATGTCAAGTATACATTCCTGCGACCATGAGATCATGTAACTCACTTACACACGAGGAATACTTTTTGTGTATCAAACGTCGCAACGTAACTGGGTGACTATAAAGGTGCTCTACAGGTATCTCCGAAGGTGTCCGTTGAGTTAGCATGGATCAAGACTGTGAGTTGTCAGTCCATGTAACGCAGAGGTATCTCGGGGTCCACTCGGTAATAAAACATCAGAAACAAACCTTGCAAGCAATGTGACTAAAGAGTTAGCCACATGATCTTGTATTACAGAACGAGTAAAGAGACTTGCCAGCAACGAGATTGAAATAGGTATTGGGATACCGACGATCGAATCTCGGGCAAGTAACATACCGAAGGACAAAGGGAATGATATACGGGATTAACTGAATCCTTGACATAGAGGTTCAACCGATAAGATCTCCGTAGAGTATGTAGGATACAATATGGGTATCTAGGTCCCGCTATTGAATATTGACCGGAGAATATCTCAGGTCATGTCTACATAGTTCTCGAACCTGCAGGGTCTGCACACTTAAGGTTCAGTGACATTTCCAGTACAGTTGAATTATTGATGTTTCGAATGTTGTTCGGAGTCCCGGATGAGATCTCGGATGTCACGAATGTCTATGGAATGGTCCGGAAACGAAGATTGATATATATGAATGTTGCATTTGTCTTCCGGAAGGATTTCAGGCATTACCGGTAATGTACCAGGAGTGATGAATGGGTTGCGGGGTTTCACCGTGAGGGGCTACCCACCCGGGAGAGACCTAATAGGTGCATGGGTGGTGCACCAGCCCTTTGTGGGCTGGTGAGGCCAGCCCAATAAGCCTATTTCGGCTGAAGCAAAAATAAAGGAAAAAGAAAAGAAAAAAGGAAGGAGGTGGACAAGAAGGAAATGACTCCTCCACCAAACCGAATTTGAGGAGGAAACCTTCCTCCTTGGCTCGGCCGAGCCCTCCTACTTGGAGTAGGAGACAAGGCAGCCTCCCTCTTGTTCCTCCTATATATAGTGGAGATTTGAGAGGGTTTTTGCACCCCAAGCCATAGCACAACCCTCTCTCTCTCCACATCCTCGTGACATCTCTTTGCTGATTCAATACGTCACGACAAAGCCATGTCGGAGCAGCTCCACCACCATCACCGCCACACCGTCGTGCTGCCGGAGAATTCAGCTACCTCTTCGTCTCTCTTGCTAGACCAAGAAGACGGATATCATCACCAAGCTGTACGTGTGCTGAACGCAGAGGTGCCGTCCGTTTGGTGCTAGATCTGGACGGATTGTGGGACGACGATTTGGATCGCGAAGACATACCACTACATCAACCGTGTTTCTTAACGCTTCCTGCTTAGCAATCTACAAGGGTATGTGGATCCGATCTCCCTCTCATAGATTATCATCACCATGATAGGTCTTTCGTGTGCGTAGGAATTTTTTTGTTTCCTGATGACCCACAAGTATAGGGGATCAATCGTAGTCCTTTCGATAAGTAAGAGTGTTGAACCCAACGAGGAGCAGAAGGATCTGACAAGTGGTTTTCAGCAAGGTAAAATCTGCAGGCACTGAAATTGTCGGTAACAAGTGATTGTGTGGTGAGATGATTTCTGCAAGCAACAAGTAACAAAAGTAGCAACGGTGCAGCAAAGTGTCCCAATCCCTTTTTAGCAAGGGACAAGCCTGGACAAAGTCTTATAGGAGGAAAAACGCTCCCAAGGACACACGAGAATTTCTGTCATGCTAGTTTTCATCATGTTCATATGATTCACGTTCGTTACTTTGATAGTTTGATATGTGGGTGGACCGACGCTTGGGTACTGCCCTTACTTGGACAAGCATCCCACTTATGATTAACCCCTCTCGCAAGCATCCGCAACTACGAAAGAAGAATTAAGACAAAGTCTAACCATATCATTAAACAAGTGGATCCAAATCAGCCCCTTACAAAGTAACACATAAACTAGGGTTTTAGCTTCTGTCACTCTAGCAACCCATCATCTACTTACTACTTCCCAATGCCTTCCTCTAGGCCCAAATAATGGTGAAGTGTTATGTAGTCGACGTTCACATAACACCACTAGAGGAAAAACAACATACAACATATCAAATTACCGAACGAATACCAAATTCACATGACTACTATTAGCATGACTTATCCCATGTCCTCAGGAACCAAAGTAACTACTCACAAAGCATAATCATATTCAAGACCAGAGAGGTAATGAGTAGCATCAAGGATCTGAACATAAACTCTTCCACCAAGTAATCCAACTAGCATCAACTACAAAGAGTAATCAACACTACTATCAACCTTACAAGTACCAATCGGAGTCGCGAGACGGAGATTGGTTACAAGTGATGAACTAGGGTTTGGAGATGAGATGGTGCTGATGAAGATGTTGATGGTGACGAGTCCCCTCCGATGAGAGGAGTGTTGGTGATGACGATGGCGACGATTTCCCCCTCCGAGAGGGAAGTTTCCCCAGTAGGATCGTCCTGCCGGAGCTCTAGATTGGTTCTGCTCAAGTTCCGCCTCGTGGCGGTGGCGAATCCACGAAAAAGCTCCTCCTTGATTTTTTCCTGGACGAAACCCTGCATATAGCAAAAGAGGGGGGCAAGTGGGCCAGTAGGTTGCCCAGAAGCCCTCATGGCGCGACCTGGGGGGTGGCCGCGCCATGCAGGCTTGTGGCCAACCCCTCGCGCACTTCTGGCACTTCTTCGGCCCAGTATTTTTGATAAATCCGGGAAAAAATCCTCGTTGATTTTTACGGTGTTTGGAGTTGCGTAGAATAGGTATCTCAAACTTGCTCCACTTTCAGGATAGAATTCCAGTTGCCGGCATTCTCCCTCTTCATGTAAACCTTGCAAGATAAGAGAGAAAAGACATAAGAATTGTACCGTGAAGTGAAATAACAGCCCAAGAAGCGATAAATATCAACATGAAAACATGATGCAAAATGGACGTATCAACTCCCCCAAGCTTAGACCTCGCTTGTCCTCAAGCGAAAGCCGAGCTCAATAAATATGTCCACATGTTTAGGGAGAGAGGTGTTGACAAAACAAGATACGACCATGCATGCATCATGATCAATATTAGAACAGCAATACCAACATATAATCTCTCATGCTATAGTGATAATTCCTTCACAAAGTAAAGCATGGATCAAGAACCTTACCGAGAAGTAACAACCGATAGCCTTTAGTCATTGAAGCAATTGCAATTTATCATAACATCAGAAAGAGTCAAATAAGAGCTTGTAAAGCAAATCCACATACTCAATCATTCTTTCGTTCTCTAGAATTGCTACAACTCATGTGGTACTCATGAGATCGAAGTTTCAGCTGGACAAAGAGAAAGATAGGGGCTTACAGTTTTGCCTCCCAACTGCTTACCTCAAGGGTAATGTCAACAATAATAATTCATGAATACTTACTTCCAAGTTGACATATGAATATAGATCTTTCCCAAGCATATGATGTTAGCCAAGACAAAGGCGAAATAGGGAATTGGTGAAGATCACCATGACTCTTTCAAGGGCAAAAAGTAAAGGTACAAGATAGGCCCTTCGCAGAGGGAAGCAGTGGTTGTCATGCGCTTTTGAGGTTTGGATGCGTGTCCTCTTAGTGTGAAGGAACGTCACTTTATATTGCCCCCTGTGATAAAGAACTTTATTATGAAGTCTGTCGCTTTTATGTCTTCCTCATCACAGGTTCGTACAAAGATTATTTTCCACACACTAATAGATCATACATATTAGAGAGCAATTTTTATTGCTTGCACCGATGACAACTTACTTGAGGGATCTTATTCAATCCATAGGTAGGTATGTTGGACTCACATGGCAAAACTGGGTTGATGGTTTATGGATGCACAAGTACTATCTCTACTTAGTGTGGGAGGTTTGGCTAATGTGAGGTGGAAGCAATCGTCACATTCTAAGGGATCTCTAATCATATAACATTGTTCGGAACCAAGCAAACACAATTCATTATGTTGTCTTCGTTGTCCAACATCTACTTCTAGGCATGCAATAGTTTAGTGAGTGTTCACAACCATAGATGGTGTCAGAGATGATATATTTATATGTGAACCTCTCCTTCTTTATCACTTCCTATTAATTGCAACAATGACCAAGGTCTACGTTTGCCTACCCTCAACAAGTTTCAATCCTCATTCTTTTTATATGTGAAGCCATCACTTTCCGTAAGACCATTACATGATCTTTCATGCTTTTGTTCTATTCTCACTCTTTTGAACATGGAAAGAGGCAAAGCCCTTCAACTAAGACACTCTTTATTATATGGCTCACGAGCTCGAATACATCGGGGGTGACACAAAGAAAAACTCAAGACTAAAACACTAAGACTTTTATTGTACTAGAGAAAGAGAAAACTGAAAAGGAAAACTAAAGCAAAGGTAAAGGCAAAAGATGTGATGGTGACGATACCGGGGCAACTCCCCCAAGCTTGGCACAAGCCAAGGGGATTGCCCATACCAATGCTCAGTTGTCTTCCTTTGGTGGTGATGGTGGTGAAATTGTTGCAACTTGAGTTTGATCCTCCGTCTTCCAAGGCATAAGTGCTCCATCATGTAAAGATGAACGAGTCTCCGGAATCCTCAAATCTGCAGCCAACCGTATTGATTTAAATCTATACTCATACTCACAGTTTTGGTTCTGCAGGTCATAGATCTGGGCCTGGAGTTGATCAATCCTGTCATAGAGCCTGGAGAGGTGCTTCCCAATGTCATTGGCATCAATCATGTCCTTGTTGGTGAACTCCGTGATCCTCATGTGGTTGGTGTTGAGTCCACGCTCCACCATCCCCTGGCACTTGAAGACTTGTTGCTCCATTGCTTCGAGCCTCGTCTCCACGCTTCCGGTCTTCTTGGGCCCCTCAACATCACGGATGTGCAACATCCCTTCACGCATCTCGATAGATTGTGGGTGTTGCAGCACTCCCGTGAGGTAGCGATTGATGACCTTCTCGAAGATCTTGTCCTTCGGAGCTTTTGGGGAAGTCATAGCGATCTAGATGGGCAACAGAAACATGCTAGAAACGAAAAACAGAGGAAATCTGCATGATGCAGGGGTCAGACCAAACGGGAGTAAATATAATGATTTTTTCCAGACCAGAAGGAGTACTCTGCATGAAAACGGAGTCCGGGAGGTGCACGAGGTGGCCACAAGCCCTCATGGCGCGGCCAGGGGGTGGGCCCACACCGTGCAGGCTTGTCGCCTCCTCACGCACTTTCCAGACTACTTCCAATTTTTGTATTTTTTCAAATATTCCAAAACGGAGAAAATTTCCTACTAGAAAAGTTTTGGACTCTGTTTTCTTACCGAATCACATTCCTCTTCGTTTTCAGAGTCTGAAACAGGTTGATAAATGTCCCTTAGGTATTCTTCCGGAGTTATGGTATTGATGATATTGCTTTCAACATTTATGGGATATAATGCTTGATTCTCTGCCCATTCACCACTCTCGGACAATTACCTTCCGTGTTGTTGATCTTGATAGCACCGGAACGATATACTTCCTCAACAACATAGGGACCTTCCATTTAGAGAGAAGCTTTCCTGCAAAGAACCTTGAACGAGAGTTATAGCAAGACATAATCACCTACATTGAACTAACGCTTTTGTATCCTCTTATCATGCCACCTCTTAACCTTCTCTTTGAACAGCTTGGCATTCTCATATGCCTGAGTTCTCGACTCATCAAGCGAGCTAATGTCAAATAACCTCTTCTCACCGGCAAGTTTGAAATCAAAGTTGAGCTCTTTGATTGCCCAATAAGCTTTATGCTCTAGCTCAAGAGGTAAATGACATGCTTTACCGTACACCATTTTGTACGGAGACATGCCCATGGGATTCTTATAGGCAGTTCTATAAGCCCACAGTGCATCATCGAGCTTCTTAGACCAATTCTTTCTAGACCCGTTGACAGTCTTTTGCAGAATAAGTTTAATCTCTCTATTACTTAGCTCTACTTGACCACTGGACTGAGGGTGGTAGGGAGACACAATTCTATGGTTGACATCGTACTTAGCAAGCGTTTTACGGAAAGCACCATGAATGAAGTGTGAACCACCGTCGGTCATTAGATATCTAGGGACTCCAAATCTAGGGAAGATAACTTCTTTCGGCATCCTGATAAAGGTGTTGTGATCAGCACTACTAGTGGGGATAGCTTCTACCCACTTAGTGACGTAATCAACAGCAACTAGGATATGACTATACCCGTTGGATTTTGGAAGAGGTCACATATAATCAAAGCCCCAAACATCAGATGGTTCAATGACAAGTGAATAGTTCATAGACATTTCCTGACGTTTGCTAATATTACCTATTCTTTGACATTCGTCACAAGACAAGACAAACTTACAGGCATCCTTGAAGAGAGTGGGCCAATAGAAACCTGATTGCAATACCTTGTGTGCAGTTCTATCTCCCGCATGGTGTCCTCCGTAGGCCTCGGAGTGACACTTCTGTAGGATGTGTCCCTGTTCATGTTCAGGTACACAACGTCTAATAACACCATCTACTCCTTCCTTATAAAGGTGAGGATCATCCCAAATGTAATGTCTCAAGTCAAAGAAGAATTTCTTCTTTTGCTGGTACGTGAAACTAGGTGGTATGTATTTGGCAACGATATAGTTTGCATAATCAGCATACCACGGTGCACTACGTGAAGCATTGATGACATTCAATTGCTCATCAGGAAAGCTATCATCAATAGGTCATGGGTCATCAAGAACGTTCTCCAACCTAGACAAGTTATCTGCTACTGGGTTATCAGCACCCTTTCTGTCGACAACGTGCAAATCAAATTCTTGTAGCAAGAGAACCCATCTGATAAGTCTAGGTTTAGCGTCCTTCTTCTCAACAAGGTACTTGATAGCAGCATGATCAGTGTGAATAGTGACTTTGGAAACAACTATGTAAGACCTGAACTTTTCACATGCAAACACGACTTCTAAAAATTCCTTCTCCGTAGTAGCACAGTTTCTTCGGGCATTGTCTAGGGTTTTACTAGCGTAGTGAATAACATTCAACTTCTTATCGACTATTTGCCCTAGAACAACACCAAGAGCATAATCACTAGCATCACACATGATCTCAAAAGGTAAGTTCCAATCAGATGGTTGAACAATAGGTGCAATTATCAAAGCCCTCTTAAGTATTTCGAAGGCTTCCTCACAATCATCGTCAAAAACAAAAGGAATATCCTTTTGCAAGAGATTGGTAAGAGGCCTAGAAATCTTAGAGAAGTCTTTAATGAACCATTTATAGAAACCAGCATGACCAAGGAAACTTCTAATACCTTTGATATCTATGGGGTATGGCATTTTCTCGATTGCATCAACCTTAGCCTTATCGACTCCATTACCTCTTTCACAAATTTTATGTCCTAAGACGATGCCTTCATTAACCATAAAGTGGCACTTCTCCCAATTCAAGTCAAGATTGGTGTAATTACATCTCTGTAAGAGTCGATCAAGGTTGCTGTGGCAATCATCAAAAGAAGACCCATAAACAGAAAAGTCATCCATGAAGACCTCGACAATCTTTTCACAAAAGTTAGAGAATATAGCCATCATACATCTTTGAAAGGTGGCAGGTGCATTACATAAGCCAAAAGGCATACGTCTATAAGCAAAGGTACCGAAAGGGCAGGTGAAAGTGGTTTTCTCCTGATCAGATTGTGCAACTGGTATTTGGGAGAAACCATAATAACCGTCTAGAAAGGAGAAGTGTGTGTGTTTGGACAACCTTTCTAGAATTTGGTCGATAAAAGGCAAAGGGTAATGATCTTTCCTAGTGGCTTTATTCAGTTTCCTAAAATCGATCACCATTCTATAGCCAGTAATAATCCTCTGTGGGATCAATTCATTCTTATCATTAGGGACAACAGTAATGCCTCCCTTCTTAGGGACGCAATGCCCTGGACTCACCCAATCACTATGAGCAACATGATAGATAATACCCGCTTCCAGGAGCTTTAGTATTTCTTTTCTTACTACTTCTTTCATCTTAGGATTCAATCTCCTTTGATGATCAACAACTGGTTTGTAATCAGGATCAGTTTTAATCTTGCGCTGGCATAGAGTGGGACTAATGCCCTTAAGATCATCAAGAGTATATCCAATAGCAGCACGGTGCTTCCTCAGAGTTTTTAGTAACTTCTTTTCTTCAAGCTCTGAGAGGCTAGCACTAATAATGACAGGATATATCTCCTTTTCATCAAGATAAGCACACTTAAGAGTATCAGGCAACTGTTTATGCTCGAACACAGGATCACCCTTTCGTGGGGGTGGATCCCCAAGCAGTTCAACAGGCAAGTTATTCTTAAGGATAGGATATTGTTCTAAGACAACTCTATCTATCTCATCCATTTCATCCATATGCATATCATTTTCATGCTCAAGCAAGTATTGCTCTAAGGGATCAGTAGGAGGCATGACAATAGAAGCTAAGGCAATAGTTTCATCCTTACTAGGCAACTCTTTTTCATGAGGTTGTCTACCAAACTTGGAGAAATTGAACTCATGTGACACACCTTCAAAGCCAACAGTGATAGTTTGCTTCTCACAATCAATATGAGCATTGACGGTATTGAGAAAAGGTCTACCAAATATGATGGGAAAAAAGCTATCTTGTGCAGTAGCAAGAACGACGAAATCAGCAGGATACTTCGTTTTACCACACAAGACTTCAACATCCCTAACAATTCCCACAGGGCAGATATTATCTCTATTGGCAAGCTAAATAGTGACATCTATAGGTTCTATCTCAATAGGTGCAGTCTCGTCTTTGATTTCATCGTATAAGGATTGATGTATTGCACTAAGACTAGAACCCACGTCACATAAACCATGATAACAATGATCTCATATCTTAACCGAAACCATAGGCATGCCAACAACAGGCCTATGTTTGTCTCTAACGTGAGGTTTAGCAATTCTAGCAGCATCTTCACAGAAGTGAATATTATGTCCCTCAACATCGTCGGACAGAAGATCTTTGATAATAGCAATGCTAGGTTCAACTCTAATTTGCTCAGGGGGTGTAGGAGTTCTAATAGCCTCTACGTATCATAGTTGAAGCTTTAGAATGATCCTTTATCCTAACAGGGAAAGGTGGTTTCTCAATGTAAGCACTGGGAACAACAGGATCATTATAGGAAATGACTTTCTCTTCAACTGGAGTGGGTTTAATTACATTGACTTCTAAAGGAGGATGATATTTGAACCACTTCTCTTTGGGGAGATCAATATGAGCAGCAAATGATTCACACAATGAAGCTACTATCTCAGAGTCAAGTTCATACTTAGCACTAAAGTCACAAAAAGTATTTGTCTCAACAAAGGATTTAACGAAATCAAACGTGAAATTCATACCTGATTCCTTACCTTCTTCAAGCTCCCAATCTTCAAACTTGCGTTTAATTCTCTCCAATAAATTCCATTTGAAGTCAATATCTCTCTTCATAAAAGAACCAGTACAAGAAGTGTCAAGCAAGGTGCGATCATCATGAGAAAGCCGAGCATAGAAGTTCTGAACGATAATTTCTCTCGAGAGCTCATGATTGGGGCATGAATATAGCATTGATTTAAGCCTCCCCCAATCTTGAGCGATGCTTTCTTTGTCACAAGGCCAAAAATTATAAATATAATTCTGATCACGATGTACTAAATGCATAGGATAAAACTTTTGATGAAATTCCAATTTCAACCGATTGTAGTCCCATCATCCAGCATCATCACATAGCCTATACCATGTCAACGCCTTATCCTTCAAAGATAAAGGAAATACCTTCTTCTTGACCTCATCCTCGGGCACACCTGCAAGCTTAAATAAAGCACAAACTTCATCTACAAAGATCAGATGCAAGTCTGGATGTGATGTTCCATCTCATGTAAAAGGATTAGCCAGCAGTTTCTCAAGCATAACCGAAGGAAATTCAAAGAAAATATTTTCAGTAGGTGCTGCAGGTTGAGGAGCAACTCTTTGTGCTTCCGTTCGAGGTGAAGATACCCCGAACAAACCACTCAAAGGATTAGTATCCATAGTGACAAGTGACAATAAATTTCAGCACACTATATGAATGTTTCCTTACCAAGTTCCACTTACCAAAGGCGCTTCACTCCCCGGCAACGGCGCCAGAAAAGAGTCTTGATGACCCACAAGTATAGGGGATCAATCGTAGTCCTTCCGATAAGTAAGAGTCTCGAACCCAATGAGGAGCAGAAGGATCTGACAAGTGGTTTTCAGCAAGGTATAATCTGCAGGCACTGAAATTGTCAGTAACAAGTGATTGTGTGGTGAGATGATTCGTAGCAAGCAACAAGTAACAAAAGTAGCAACGGTGCAGCAAAGTGTCCCAATCCCTTTGTAGCAAGGGACAAGCCTGGACAAAGTCTTATAGGAGGAAAAACGCTCCCAAGGACACACGGGAATTTCTGTCATGCGAGTTTTCATCATGTTCATATGATTCACGTTCTTTACTTTGATAGTTTGATATGTGGGTGGACCGGCGCTTGGGTACTGCCCTTACTTGGACAAGCATCACACTTATGATTAACCCCTCTCGCAAGCATCCGCAACTACGAAAGAAGAATTAAGACAAAGTCTAACCATAGCATTAAACTAGTGGATCCAAATCAGCCCCTTACGAAGTAACGCATAAACTAGGGTTTAAGCTTCTGTCACTCTAGCAACCCATCATCTACTTACTACTTCCCAATGCCTTCCTCTAGGCCGAAATAATGGTGAGGTGTTATGTAGTCGACGTTCGCATAACACCACTCGAGGAAAAACAACATACAACATATCAAATTACCGAACAAATACCAAATTCACATGACTACTATTAGCATGACTTGTCCCATGTCCTCACGAACAAAAGTAACTACTCACAAAGCATAATCATATTCATGACCAGAGAGGTAATGAGTAGCATCAAGGATCTGAACATAAACTCTTCCACCAAGTAATCCAACTAGCATCAGCTACAAAGAGTAATCAACACTACTAGCAACCTTACAAGTACCAATCGGAGTCGCGAGATGGAGATTGGTTACAAGTGATGAACTAGGGTTTGGAGATGAGATGATGCTGATGAAGATGTTTATGGTGACGAGTCCCCTCCGATGAGAGGAGTGTTGGTGATGACGATGGCGACAATTTCCCCCTCCGGGAGGGAAGTTTCCCCGTCACGATCGTCCCGCCGGAGCTCTAGATTGGTTCTGCTCAAGTTCCGCCTCGTGGCAGTGGCGAATCCACGAAAAGCTCCTCCTTGATTTTTTCCTGGACGAAACCCTTCATATAGCAAAAGAGGGGGGCAAGTGGGCCAGCAGGTTGCCCACAAGCCCTCATGGGGCCGTGCAGGCTTGTGGCCAACCCCTAGTGCCCCTCTGGCACATCTTTGGCCCATTATTTTTGATAAATCCGGAAAAAAATCCTGGTTGATTTTTACGGCGTTTTGAGTTGCGCAGAATAGGTATCTCAAACTTGCTCCACTTTCAGGCCAGAATTCCAGTTGCCGGCATTCTCCCTCTTCATGTAAACCTTGCAAGATAAGAGAGAAAAGGCATAAGAATTGTACCGTGAAGTGAAATAACAACCCATGAAGCGATAAATATCAACATGAAAACATGATGCAAAATGGACGTATTATTTCCCAAGCAACGTTCCCCTACAGTGGCATCATGAGCTAGGTTCATGCATAGATGATTGCTACCTCTTGAGCTTGCGTTGGTTTTTCCCTTGAAGAGGAAAGGGTGATGCAGCACAATAGCAGTAAGTATTTCCCTCAGTTTGAGAACCAAGGTATCAATCCAGTAGGAGTATCAAGGCAAGTCTCCAAAGTACCCACGCAAAAACAAACAAACTTGCACCCAACGCTATAAAGGGGTTGTCAATCCCTTCACGATTGATTGCAAGGTGAGACCTGAAGGCGGAAAGTGCAACAAAGTGAAAGTGTAGAGTTGAAAATATGAAGTGAAGTAGACCCCGGGGGCATAGTGTTCACTAGAGGTTTCCCTCATGATAGAAAATATTACGGTGGGTGAAGGAATTACTGCCAAGCAATTTATAGAATCGCACAAAGTCATGATGATATCTAAGGCAATGACCATACATATAGGCATCACGTCCGAGACAAGTAGACCGATACTGTCTGCATCTACTACTATTACTCCACACATCGACCACTATCCAGCATGCATCTAGTGTATTGAGTTCATAACAAACAGAGTAACGCCTTAAGCAAGATGACATGATGTAGAGGGATAAATTCATGCAATAGATATAAACCCCATCTTTTTACCCTTGATGGCAACAACATGTTGAGTGCCTCGCTACCCCTTCTATCACTGGGTGAGGACACCGCACGGTACGAACCCAAAACCAAGCACTTCTCCCATTGCAAGAATTATAGATCAAGTTGGCCAAACGAAGCCCACAACTCGAAGAGAATTACAAGGATACGAAATCATGCATATAAGAGATCAGAGGAGACTCAAATAATAATCATAGATAATCTGATCATAAATCCACAATTCATCGGATCCCGACAAACACACCGCAAAAGAAGATTACATTGGATAGATCTCCATGAAGATCATGGAGAACTTTGTATTGAAGATCCAAGAGAGAGAAGAAGCCATCTAGCTACTAGCTATGGACCCAAAGGTCTGTGGTGAACTACTCATGCATCATTGGAGAGGCAATGTTGTTGATGAAGAAGCCCTTCGTGTCCGAATCCCCTCTCCGACAGGGCACCAGAATGGTCCCCAGATGGGATCTTGCAGAGACAGAAGCTTGCGGCGGTGGAAAAGTATTTTCGTGGCTCTCTCTCGTGGTTTCAGATTTTTAGGGAATTTATAGGCGAAAGAAGTAGGGCAAAGGAGCCACGGGGGGCCCACAAGCCTGCTAGGCGCGCCCCCCGGCCGCGCCTAGGGGGCTTGTGACCTCCCCCGGGGTCCTTTTCCTTGGTTCTCAAGTTCCCCGCGTATCTTCTGTTACGGAAAAAATCATTCCAAAGATTTTATTCCGTTTGGACTCCGTTTAATATTCTCCTCTCAAAAGGGTCAAAAACACAGAAAAATAGGAACTGGGACTTGGCACTGAGTTAATAGGTTAGTCCCAAAAAATATGTAAAATAGCATATTCATGGATACAAAACATCCAATGTTGACAAGATAATAGCATGGAACCATCAAAAATTATAGATACGTTGGAGACGTATCAAGCATCCCCAAGCTTAACTCCTGCTCGTCCTCGAGTAGGGAAGTGATAAAGACTGAATTTTTGATGTGGAATGCTACCTAATATATTATTCCTTTGTAACTTCTTTCTTGTGACATGAATGTTCAGATCTGTAAGATTCAAACTAGCAAGGTAATCATGAACTTTTGAAATAACAAGGCCAAAGAAAGTTATCCCTACAAAATCATATAGTCTGGCTATGCTCCACCATCCACACACAACGAATTTAAATCATGCACAACCCCGATATTGGCCAAGTAATTGTTTTCGCACTCTTAGTTTCTGAAAACTTTTTCAACTCTCACGCAATATATGAGCATGAGCCATGGATATAGCACTATAGGTGAAATAGAGTGTGGTGGAGGTTGTGAGGCAAAAAGGAGGAGATGGTCACATTGACTCGGTGTATTAAAGGGCTATGGAGATGCCCATCAATAGATATCAATGTGAATGAGTAGGGATTACCATGCTACGGATGCACTTAGAGCTATAAGTGTGTGAAAGCTCAAGCGGAAAACTAGTGGGTGTGCACCCAACTTGCTTGCTCACGAAGACCTAGGGCAATTTTGAGGAAGACCATCATTGGAATATACAAACCAAGTTATATAATGAAAATTCCCACTAGTATATGGAAGTGTCAAAACGAGAGACTCTCTATCATGAAGAACATGGTGTTATTATGAAGCACAAGTGTGGAAAAAGATAGTAGCATTGTCCCTTCTCTCTTTTCTCCCTCTTTTTTTGTTTGGGCTCTTTGGCCTCTTTTCATTTTTTTTGGTGGGCATCTTTGGCCTCTTTTCATTTTTCCTCACATGGGACAATGTTCTAATAATGATGATCATCACACTTTTATTTACTCACAACTCAACACTTAGAGCAATGATGGCTCTATAGGAAATGCCTCCGTCAGTGTACCGGGATGTCCAATGATCTAACTTAGCGTATGACGTTGAAACATATCGCTAGCTATCTTACGATCATGCAATGGCAATATGAAAGTGACGGCACAAGTCATGAGACGGAATGGTGGGAGTTGCATGGCAATATATCTTGGAATGGCTATGAAAAGGCCATAATAGGTAGGTATGGTGGCTGTTTTGAGGAAGGTATATGGTGGGTTTGTGCACTGGCGAAAGTTGCGCGACACCAAAGAAGCTAGCAGTGGTGGAAGGTGGAAGTGCATCTATACCATGGACTCACATTAGTCATGCAGAACTCATATACTTATTGCGAAAGTTTTATTAGTAATCGAAACAAAGTGCTAAATGTTGGAAATATGCCCTAGAGGCAATAATAAATTAGTTATTATTACATTTCCTTGTTCATAATAATCTATTATTATCCATGCTAGAATTGTATTGATTGGAAACTCAAATACATTTGTGGATACATAGACAACACACTGTCCCTAGTAAGCCTCTAGTTGACTAGCTCGTTGATCAAAGATGGTCAAGGTTTCCTAACCATAGACAAGTGTTGTCACTTGATAACGGGATCACATCATTAGGAGAATCATGTGATGGACAAGACCCAAACTATGAACGTAGCATATTGATTGTGTCGTTTTATTGCTATAGTTTTCTGCGTGTCAAGTATTTGTTCCTATGACCATGAGATCCTATAACTCACTCGCACCGGAGGAATACCTTGTGTGCATCAAATGTCAAAACGTAACTGGGTGACTATAAAGGTGTTCTACAGGTATCTCCGAAGGTGTCCGTTGAGTTAGTATGGATCAAGACTCGGATTTCTCACTCCGTGTGACGGAGAGGTATCTCGGGGACCACTCGGTAATATAACATCACACACAAGCCTTGCAAGCAATGTGACAAAGTGAAAGTCACGTGATCTTATATTAAGGAACGAGTAAAGAGACTTGCTGGTAACGAGATTGAAATAGGTATGCGGATACCGACGATCGAATCTCGAGCAAGTAACATACCGAAGAACAAAGGGTATGACATACGAGATTATATGAATCTTTGACAGTGAGGTTCAACCGATAAGATCTTCGGAGAATATGTAGGATCCAATATGGGCATCCAAGTCCCGCTATTGGATATTGACCAAGGAGTACCTCGGGTCATGTCTACATAGTTCTCGAACCCGCAGGGTCTGCACACTTAAGGTTCGGTGACGTTTCGGTATAGTTGAGTTATAGGTGTTGGTAACCGAAAGTTGTTCGGAATCCCAGATGAGATCCAGGATGTCACGAGAATCTCCGGAATGGTCCGGAGGTAAAGATTGCTATATAGGAAGTCCTGTTTTGGTCACCGAAAAAGTTTTGGGCTCATCGATAGTGTACCGGGAGTGCCCGGAGGGGTGCCGGGGACCATCAGGAGGGGTGTCACGCCCCAAGGGGTCTCATGGTCTATGGGAAGAGATAAACCAGCCCCTAGTGGGCTGGAATAAGTTCCCACCAAGGCCCATAAGGTTTGAGAAGGACAAAACAAAAGGTGGAAAGAGTTTCCAAGTGACAAGGTGGAATCCTGCTCCAAGTAGGATTGGAGTAGACTCCTCCACCTCCAATTTTGGCCAAACCTTGAAGGTTTGAGGCTGCCTCCTCCCCTCCCTCCCTCCTATATATACTAGAGGTATTGAAGGTTTTTGAGACACAACTTTGCCACATGCTGCTCGACCCTATACCACGCAATTTTTCCTCTAGATCGTATCTCTGTGGAGCTTAGGCGAAGCCCTGCCGGAGTAGATCATCACCACCACCGGCGCGCCGTCACGCTGCCGGAGAACTCTTCTACCTCTCCGCCCCTCTTGCTAGATCAAGAAGGTGGAGACCGTCATCGAGCTGTACGTGTGCTGAACGCGGAGGTGCCGTCCGTTCTGCACTAGATCAGAACGGATCGTGAGACGGATCGCAAGACGATTCGTGCAACAGATCGCGAGACGGTTCGTGGGACGGATCGCGGGACAGTTCGTGGGGTGGTTCGAGGGACGTGAAGACGTTCCACTACATCAACCGCGTTTCTTAACGCTTCCTCCTGTGCGATCTACAAGGGTACGTAGATCCAAATCTCCCCTCGTAGATGGACATCACCATGATAGGTCTTCGTGCGCGTAGGTAATTTTTTGTTTCCCATGCGACGTTCTCCAACAGTGGCATCATGAGCTAGGTTCATGCGTAGATGTTATCTTGAGTAGAACAAAAAGGGTTTTCTGGACGGTGATGTTTGACTTGCTGCCCTCCTTAGTCTTTTCTCGATTCGGCGGTATTGTTGGATTGAAGCGGCCCGGACCGACATTCGTACGCTTACGAAAGACTGGTTTCATCGCTTGACATGCAAGCTCGTTGCATAAAGATGGCTGGCGGGTGTCGGTTTCTTCAACTTTAGTTGAATTGGTTTTGACCGAGGCGGTCCTTGGAGAGGTTAAATAGCAATTTTCACATCTCCGTTGTGGTTTTTGCGTAAGTAAGATGCGATCATACTAGATACCCATAGCAGCCATGTAAAACATGCAACAACAAATTAGAGGACGTGTAACTTGTTTTTGCAGGGTATGCTTGTGATATGATATGGCCAATGACGTGATGTGATATATTGGATGTATGAGATGATCATGTTGTAATAGTTAATATCGACTTGAACGTCCATGGTACGGCAACCGACAAGAGCCATAGGGTTGTCTTTAAACTAATGTTTGTGTTTGGAGATGTGTTTACTATATTGCTAGGACGTAGCTTTAGTAGTAGTAGCATAAGTAGCACGACAACTCCGATGGCGACACGTTGATGGAGATTATGGTGTGGCGCCGGTGACAAGAAGATCGTGCCGGTGCTTTGGTGATGGAGATCAAGAAGCACATGATGATGGCCATATCATGTCACTTATGAATTGCATGTGATGTTAATCCTTTTATGCACCTTATTTTTCTTAGAACGACGGTAGCATTATGAGGTGATCTCTCACTAAAATTTGAAGACGAAATTGTGTTCTCCCCGACTGTGCACCGTTGCTACAGTTCGTCGTTTCAAGACACCACATGATGATTGGGTGTGATAGACTCAACGTTCACATACAATGGGTGCAAAACAATTGCACACGCGGAACACTCGGGTTAAACTTGACGAGCCTAGCATGTGCAGACATGGCCTCGGAACACAAGAGACCTAAAGGTCAAGCATGAATCATATAGTTTATATGATTAGCATAGAGATGCTTACCACTGAAACTATTCTCGACTCACGTGATGATCGGACTTGAGATAGTAGATTTGGATCATGTACCACTCAAATGACTAGAGAGATGTACTTTTTGAGTGGGAGTTCTTAAGTAATGTGATTAATTGAACTAATTATCATGAACATAGTCTAATGGTCTTTGCGAATTGCGATGCAGCTTGCACTATAGCTCTACTGTTTATATATGTTCCTAGAGAAAATTTAGTGGAAAGTTGATAGTAGCAACTTTGCGGACTGAGTCCGTAAAACTGAGAATTGTCCTCATTGCTGCGCAGAAGGCTTATGTCCTTAATGCACCATTCGGTGTGCTGCACCTCGGGCATCGGCTGTGGATGTTGCGAACATCTGGCATACACCTGTTTGGTGACTACATGATAGTTCAGTGCGCAATACTTAATGGCTTAGAAGCAAGGCCCCGAAGACGTTTTGAAAACGTCGCAGAACATAAGATATGTTCAAAGAGATGAAATTGAGATTTCATGCTCGTGCCCTTGTTGAGAGGTATAAGACCTCCGACAAGATTCTTTGCCTACAAAGTAAAGAAGAAAAGCTCAAATCGTTGAGCATGTTCTCAGATTGTCTGAGTACAACAATCACTTGAATCAAGTGATTGTTAATCTTCCAGATGAGATAGTGATGGTTCTCCAAAGTCACTGCCACTAAGCTGCTAGAGCTTCGTGATGAACTATAACATATCAAGGATAGATATGATGATCCTTGAGTTATTCGCAATGTTTGACACTGTGAAAGTAGAAATCAAGAAGGAGCATCAATTATTGATGGTTAGTAGAACCACTAGTTTCAAGAAGGGCAAGGGCTAAAAAGTGATACTTCATGGAATGGCAAACCAGTTGTTGCTTTGATGACGAAACCCAAAGATTGAACCCAAACCCGAGACTAAGTGCTTCTGCTATGAGGGGAACGGTCACTGAGGCAGAGCTACCCTAGATACTTGGTAAAAAAGAAGGCTGGCAAACGTCGACAGAAGTATATGTGATATACATGATATTGATGTGTGCTTTACTGGTACTCCTAGTAGCACGAGGGTATTGGATACCGGTTCGGTTGCTAAGTAACTAGTAACTGGAAATGAAAGCTACGGTATAAACGGAGACTGGCTAAAGGCGAGGTGACGATATGTATTGGAAGTGTTTCCAAGGTTGATGTGATCAAACATCGCACGCTCCCTCTATCATCGGGATTGGTGGTAAAACCTAAATAATTGTTATTTGGTGTTTGCGTTAAGGATGAACATGATTGGATCGTGTTTATGGCAATATGATTATTCATTTAATGAGAATAATAGTTATTCTATTTTCTTGAATAATTACCCTCAATGGTTTATTGAATCTCGATCATAGTGTTACACATGTTCATAATATTGGTGCCAAAATATATAAAGTAATAATGATAGTACCACTTATTTGTGGCACTGCCACTTGAGTCATGTTGGTGTAAAATGCATGAAGAAGCTCCATGCCGATGGATCTTTGTACTCACTCATTTTTGAAATGTTTGAGAGATGCAAACCATACCTGTTGGTATAAATGCATGAAGAAGCTCCATAGAGATGAATCGTTTGCACTCACTTGATTTTGAATCACTTGAGACATGCAAATCATGCCACATGAAACAAGAGAGTAAGTTGTTGGGAGTAATACATTTTTGATGTGTGCAGTCCAATGAGTGCTAAGGCACGCAGTGGATATCGTTATGTTTTTACTTCACTGACGATTTGAGTAGATACGGGAGTATTTACTTGATGAATCACAAGTTTGAAATATTGAAAAGTTCAATGCTATTTCAGAGTGAAGATCGTCGTGACAAGAGGATAAATTGTCTACGATATGATCATAGAGATGAATATCTGAGTTGCGAGTTTTGGTACACAGTTAAAGACAATGTGGAAATTGTTTCGCGATTCATGTCACCTTGGACACCATAGTGTGATGGTGTGTCCGAACGTCATAGCTACGCCCTATTTTGATATGGTGCATACTATGATGTCTCTTATCGAATTACCACTATTGTTTATGGGTTATGCATTAGAGACAACCGCATTCACTTTAAATAGGGCACCGCATATTTCCGTTGAGATGACATAGTATAGACTATGGTTTAGAGAAACCTAAGCTGTCGTTTCTCGAAAGTTCGGGGCTGCGATACTTATGTGAAAAGGTTTCAGTCTGATAAGCTCGAACCCAAAGCGGATAAATGCATCTTGATAGGATATCCAAAACAGTTGGATACATCTCCTATCTTAGATCCGGAAGCAAAGTGTTTGTTTCTAGAAACGGATCCTTTCTCGAGGAAAGGTTTCTCTCGAAAGAATTGAGTGGGAGAGTGGTGGAACTTGATGAGGTTATTGAACCGTCACTTCAACCAGTGTGTAGCAGGGCGTAGGAAGTTGTTCCTGTGGCGCCTACACCAATTCAGGTGGAAGCTGATAATAGTGATCATTAGAGCTTCGGATCAAGTTACTACAAACCTCGTAGGTCGACAAAGGTCGCGTACTACTACAGAGTGGTACGGTAACCCTGTCTTGGAGGTCATGTTGTTGAGCAGCAATGAACCTACGAGTTATGGAGAAGCAATGGTGGGCCCGATGCCGACAAATGGCTGGAGGCCATGAAATCCGAGAGAGGATCCATGTATAAAACAAAGTGTAGACTTTGGAAGAACTACTTGATGGCAGTAAGACTATTAAGTAAAGATGGATCTTTAAAAGGAAGACAAACGATGATGGTGATAAGTAACTATTAAGAAAAGCTCGACTTGTCGCAAAGATGTTTTCGACAAGATCAAAGAGTTGACTATGATGTGACTTTCTCACTCGTAGCGATGCTAAAAGTCTGTTGGAATTATGTTAGTAGTTGCTGCATTATTTGTGAAATATTGCACATAGGAACAAAAAACATTGTTTCCTCGACGGTTTCCTTGAGGAAAGATTGTATGTGATACAATCAGAAGGTTTTGTCGATCCTAAGGATACAAACAAGTATGCAAGCTCCAGCGATCCTTTTATGGATGGGTACAAGCATCTCGGAGTTGGAATATACGCTTTGATGAGATGCTCAAAGCTTTTGGGTTTGTACAAGGTATATGAGAAACTTGTATTTCCAAAGAAGTGAGTGGGAGCACTATAGTTTTTCTGATAAAGTATATGTGGTTGACATATTGTTGATCACAAGTAATGTAGAATTTCTGTAAAGCATAAAGGTTGTTTGAAAGGGTTTTTTCAAAGGAAGACCTGGATAGAGCTACTTAAAACATTAAGCATCAAGACCTATGGAGATAGATCAAAATGCTGAAATAGAACTTTCAAATGAAATGCATACCTTGACAAGTTTTTGAAGGAGTTCAAAATAGATCAGCAAATAAGGAGTTCTTGGCTGTATTGTAAGGTGTGAATATGAGTAAGACTCAAAAGCCCGACCATGGCAGAAGAAAGAGAAAGGACGAAGGTCGTCCCCTATGCCTTAGCCGTAGACTCTACAGTATGCCATGATGTTTACCGCACCTGATATGTGCCTTGCCACAAGTCTGTTAAGAGGTACACAGAGTGATCCATGATTGAATCACTGAACAACGGTCAAAGTTATCCTTAGTAACTAATGGACTAAGGAATTTTTATCGATTACGGAGGTGGTTAAAGTGTTTGTCGTAAAGGGTTACGTCGATGCAAGCTTTGACACTAATCCGAATAACTATGAGTAGTGAAACAGATTCGTATAGTAGAGTAGATATTTGGAGTATTTCCGAATAGCACGTAGTAGCAACATCTATAAGGTGACATAAAGATTTGTAAAGAACACACGAATCTGAAAGTTTCAAAACCGTTGAATAAAACCTCTCTCACGAGCAAGACGTGATCAGACCCCAGAACTATATGGGTGTTGGATTCGTTGAAATCACATGGTGATGTGAACTAGATTACTTACTCTAGTGCAAGTTGGATACTATTGGAAATATGCCCTAGAGGCAATAATAAATTAGTTATTATTATATTTACTTGCTCATAACAATCATTTATTATCCATGCTAGAATTGTATTGATTGGAAACTCAAATACGTGTGTGGATACATAGACAACACACTGTCCCTAGTAAGCCTCTAGTTGACTAGCTCGTTGATCACAGATGGTTAGGGTTTCCTAACCATAGACAAGTGTTGTCACTTGATAACGGGATCACATCATTAGGAGAATCATGTGATGGACAAGACCCAAACTACGAACGTAGCATATTGATCGTGTCGTTTTATTGCTATAGTTTTCTGCGTGTCAAGTATTTGTTCCTATGACCATGAGATCATATAACTCATTTGCACCGGAGGAATACCTTGTGTGCAGCAAACGTCACAATGTAACTGGGTGACTATAAAGGTGTTCTACAGGTATCTCCGAAGGTGTCCGTTGAGTTAGTATGGACGAAGACTGGGATTTGTCACTCTGTGTGATGGAGAGGTATCTCGGTAATACAACATCACACACAAGCCTTGCAAGCAATGTGACTAAGTGGAAGTCATGGGATCTTGTTTTAAGAAACGAGTAAAGAGACTTGCTGGTAATGAGATTGAAATAGGTATGCAGATACCGACGATCGAATCTTGAGAAAGTAACATACCGAAGGACAAAGGGAATGACATACGGGATTATATGAATCCTTGACAATGAGGTTCAACCGATAAGATCTTCGGAGAATATGTAGGATCCAATATGGGCATCCAGGTCCCGCTATTGGATATTGACCGAGGAGTACCTCTGGTCATGTCTACGTATTTCTCGAACCCGCATGGTCTGCTCACTTAAGGTTCGGTGACGTTTCGGTATAGTTGAGTTATAGGTGTTGGTAACAAAAAGTTGTTCGGAGTCCCAGATGCAATCCAGGACGTCACGAGGAGCTCCAGAATGGTCCGGAGGTAAAGATTGATATATAGGAAGTCCTGTTTGGTCACCGGAAAAGTTTCGGGCTCATCGGTAGTGTACCGGGAGTGCCGGGAGGGGTGCCGGGGACCATCGGGAGGGGTGTAATGCCCCAAGGGGTCTCATGGGCTATGGGAAGAGCTAAACCAGCCCCTAGTGGGCTGGAATAAGTTCCCACCAAGGCCCATAAGGTTTGAGAAGGACAAAACACAAGGTGGAAAGAGCTTCCAAGTGGGAAGGTGGAATCCTACTCCAAGTAGGATTGGAGTAGGACTCCTCCACCTCCAATTTCGGCCAAACCTTGAGGGTTTGAGGCTGCCTCCTCCCCTCCCTCCCTCCTATATATACTAGAGGTATTGAGGGTTTTTGAGACACAACTTTGCCACGTGCTGCTCGACCCTATACCACGCAGTTTTTCCTCTACATCGTATTTCTGCGGAGCTTAGGCGAAGCCGTGCCGGAGTAGATCATCACTACCACTGGCGCACCGTCATGCTGCCGGAGAACTCTTCTACCTCTCCGCCATCTCTTGCTGGATCAAGAAGTTGGAGATCGTCATCGAGCTGTACGTGTGCTGAACGCGGAGGTGCCGTACGTTCGGCACTAGATCGAAACGGATCATGAGACGGATCGCAAGACGATTTGTGCAACAGATCGCGAGACGGTTCGTGGGACGGATCATGGGACGGAACGCGGGACGGTTCGTGGGACGGTTCGTGGGGCGGTTCGAGGGATGTGAAGACGTTCCACTACATCAACTGCGTTTCTTAACGCTTCCTGCTCTGCGATCTACAAGGGTACGTAGATCCAAATCTCCTCTCGTAGATGGACATCACCATGATAGGTCTTCGTGCGCGTAGGAAATTTTTTGTTTCCCATGCGACGTTCTCCAACACGAAACGCATACTCGTAGGGTAAGTGTTGGTAGGTGTTAACCATCGTGTGATCCCGACCGCCACACAAAGGATGACAATCAATAAATCAATTATGCCCCGACTTCCTAACATAGCGGCTCACCATACGTGCATGCTACGGGAATCACTAACTTCATCACAAGTATTTCTACATTCACAACACCCTACTAAAATAACTCTAATATTACCATATCCATGTCTCAAAACTAATTAAGAGGAATCAAACTTCTCTTTACTAATCGATGCACATGAATATGGAAGTTTTTATTATATCCTCTTTGGATGCCTATCATCTTTAGGACTACTTTCATAGCACAAGCCAATTACCAAGTTACTCAGAGAGAGCACTCTCAAAAAGATATAAGTGAAGATCGAGAGTTATTGTTTCTCCAAAATATGACACCGCCGTGCTCTAAAAAGATCTAAATGAAGCACTAGAGCAAAGTTGCCTGACTCAAAAGATATAAGCGAAGCTCAATGAGTATTCTAGCAAAATCACGATGAGTGCATGTCTCTCTCAAAAAGGTGTGCAGCAAGGATGATTGTGACACAACAAAAAGAAAAGACTCCTATAATACACGACGCTCCAAGCAAAACACATATCATGTGGTGAATAAAAATATAGCTCCAAGTAACATTACTGATGGATTGAAGACGAAAGAGGGGATGCCTTCCCGGGGCATCTTCAACTTAGGCTTTTTGGTGTCCTTGAATTTGGCTTGGGGTGCCTTGGGCATCACCAAGCTTGAGCTCTTTCCACTCTTTATCCCATTGTCCTTGAGAACATCACCCAATACTTGAAAACTTCACAACACAAAACATAAACATTAACTCGTGATATCATTAGCACAAGAGAACAAACTACCAACTCTTTAGGTACTGTAGCAAACTTGATTTCTATTTATATTTGTGTTATATTACTGTATTCTTACTTTTCCATGGCTAGTACCCCCCGATACTATCCATAGTTTCATCAAGATAAGCAATCAACACAACAAAAATAGAATCTGTCAAAAACAGACCAGTCTGTAGCAATCTGTATACTTCGTATACTTCTGGTATCGCAAAAATTCTGAAACATTATGAAAATTGGGGCAATTGGCATATCAACCAGAAGCAAAAAGAATCAACTCAAAATCTCTTTCTGGATAGGAATTAAAAATAATTTTGTGAGCGCAAAGTTGTTGTCTTTTTCAGCAAGATCAAACAACCATCACCAAAACTAGTCATAAAGGTTTTACTTGGCACAAACACAAAAAGAAACACAAAAAACACAATCATAACAGAATTATGATGGTGTGGACACAACAAAATAGAAAGAAAAAAGAAAAGATAAATTCATTGGGTTGCCTCCCAATGAGCGCTATTATTTAACACCCTTAGCTAGGCATAAGGCGATAGAATCAAGTATCGTCGTCTTTGGTGCTCAAACCATAAGTAGGGTGAACACTCAACACTTTAAGATCTTCATATCTCTTACTAGATGGTTCACCACTGTTTTCAGGTACAAAAACAAACTTGGTGGCCTTATTGTGGGCAAAATTTGGAGTGTTCTAAACAGCGGCAAAAGCGGAACCCAAGTTGGTTATAACATCCTCTAGTTTGCCAATTCTAGCGGAATCATGACCTAGTTTTTCGTTAACTATGGGTTCCCTCTCCTTTAAATTTTTCAAAGTCATTCCCACCTTTGATCCATACTGAGTGATTTGATTGTGGATCTTTTTATCCAAATTTTCAATGAGTTCAATCGTCGCAACTTTATTTTCAGTGATATCCAGCCTATGCATCACATGTTCCATGGTTAAGGTAGTTCCATTAACCATGAGTGGGGGTGAGCCTACCAAATTTATTAAGGCACCGTAAGAATCAATGGTATGGCTACCCAAGAAATTTCCGCCTACGATTGTGTCAAGAACATACCTATTCCATGGGGAAATACCCACATAAAAGTTGTGAAGCAGAACGGTAGTAGATTGCTTACAGGTAGATCTGTTATGAGCATTACAAATCCTATACGAGGCATCCTTTAAGTTCTCTCCCTCATTTTGTTTGAAATTAAGAACTTCGCTCTCGGGAGTATCGCTCAAAGCGATAGGACTAGCCATAAGGATAGGTAGGCTATCCCACACAAGCAAACAGAAAGCGAGCAAAAGAAAAGGGCGAAGGAAAAAGGCAAATATTCTTGTAAATTTTTGTTTTTCAGAAGTGGGGGACAGGAAAACGAGAGGCAAAAAAGTAAATGCAAGAGATGAGTTTGCGACAGGTACTTGGATAAGCTTCACTTAGAATAGTCCCCGGTGCCAGAAATTGACACGTTGAAGGAAGACTATTCTTGACTTGATACTCCCGGGCAACGGCGCCAGAAATTCTTCTTGCTACCTCTTGAGCTTGTGTTGGTTTTTCCCTTGAAGAGGAAAGGGTGATGCAGCACAGTAGCAGTAAGTATTCCCTCAGTTTTAGAACCAAGGTATCAATCCCGTAGGAGTATCAAGGCAAGTCTCCAAAGTACCTGCGCAAAAACAAACAAACTTGCACCGAACGCTATAAAGGGGTTGTCAATCTCTTCAAGATTTATTGCAAGGTCAAATGTGATGGCGGAAAGTGCAACAAAGTGAAAGTGTAGAGCAGAAAATATGAAGTGAATTAGACCCGGGGGCCATAGTGTTCACTAGAGGCTTCTCTCATGATAGCAAATATTACGGTGGGTGAACGAATTACTGCTGAGCAATTGATAGAATCGCGCAAAGTCATGATGATATCTAAGGCAATGATCATACGTATAGGCATCACGCCCGAGACAAGTAGACCGATACTGTGTGCATCTACTACTATTACTCCACACATCGACCGCTATGCAGCATGCATGTAGTGTATTAAATTCATAACAAACAGAGTAACGCCTTAAGCAAGATGACATGATGTAGAGGGATAAATTCATGCAATAGATATAAACCCCATCTTTTTACCCTTGATGGCAACAACATGTTGAGTGCCTCGCTACCCCTTCTATCACTGGGTGAGGACACCGCACGGTACGAACCCAAAACCAAGCACTTCTCCCATTGCAAGAATTATAGATCAAGTTGGCCAAACGAAGCCCACAACTCGTAGAGAATTACAAGGATACGAAATCATGCATATAAGAGATCAGAGGAGACTCAAATAATAATCATAGATAATCTGATCATAAATCCACAATTCATCGGATCCTGACAAACACACCGCAAAAGAAGATTACATTGGATAGATCTCCATGAAGATCATGGAGAACTTTGTATTGAAGATCCAAGAGAGAGAAGAAGCCATCTAGCTACTAGCTATGGACCCAAAGGTCTGTGGTGAACTACTCATGCATCATTGGAGAGGCAATGTTGTTGATGAAGAAGCCCTTCGTGTCCGAATCCCCTCTCCGACAGGGCACCAGAATGGTCCCCAGATGGGATCTTGCAGAGACAGAAGCTTGCGGCGGTGGAAAAGTATTTTCGTGGCTCTCTCTCGTGGTTTCAGATTTTTAGGGAATTTATAGGCGAAAGAAGTAGGGCAAAGGAGCCACGGGGGGCCCACAAGCCTGCTAGGCGCGCCCCCCGGCCGCTCCTAGGGGGCTTGTGACCTCCCCCGGGGTCCTTTTCCTTGGTTCTCAAGTACCCCGCGTATCTTCTGTTACGGAAAAACTCATTCCAAAGATTTTATTCCGTTTGGACTCCGTTTAATATTCTCCTCTCAAAAGGGTCAAAACACGGAAAAAACAGGAACTGACACTTGGCACTGAGTTAATATGTTAGTACCAAAAAAGATATAAAATAGCAAAACATCCAAAGTTGACATTACTATCGCATGGAACCATAAAAAATTATAGATACGTTGGAGAATTATCAATGATATCTCGATTAGAACACAAAAGAGTTTGTGGGCGTTAATGTTTAATTTGCTGCCCTCCTTAGTATTTCTTAATTCAGCGGTATTGTTCGATTGAAGCGGCCCGGACCAACTTTACTCGTACGCTTACGGGATACCGGTTTCATCGACTGACATGCAACTTGTTGCATAAAGATGACTGGCGGGTGTCTGTTTCTTCAACTTTAGTTGAATTGGATTTGACCGAGGTAGTCCTCGAAGAAGGTTAAATAGCAATTTGCATATCACCGTTGTGGCTTTGCGTAAGTAACATGCGATCATACTAGATACCCATAGCAGCCACGTAAAAATTGCAACAACAAATTAGAGGACGTCTAACTTGTTTTTGTAGGGTATGCATGTGATGTGATATGACCAAAGACATGATATGATATATTAGATGTATGAGATGATCATGTTGTAATTGTTAAATATCGACTTTTACGTCGATGCTACGGCAACCGGCAGGAACCATAGGGTTGTCTTTAAACTAACGTTTGTGCTTGTAGATGCTTTTACTATATCGCTAGGTTGTATCTTTAGTACTAATAGCATAGATAGTGCGATAACCTCAATGGAGGCACGGTGATGGAGATAATGGTGCAGCGCCGGTGACGATGGAGATCATGCCGGTGCTTTGGTGATGGAGATCAAGAAGCACAAGTTCATGGCCATATCATGTCACTTATGATTTGCATGTGATGTTAATCCTTTTATGCAACTTATTTTTCTTAGGACGACGGTAGCATTATAAGGTGATCTCTCACTAAAATTTCAAGATAAATTGTGTTCTTCACGACTGTGCACCATTGTGACAGTTCGTCGTTTCGAGACACCACGTGATGATCGGGTGTGATAGGCTTAAAGTTTACATACAACGGGTGCAAAACAGTTGCACACGCGGAACACTCGGGTTAAACTTGACTCGCCTAGCATGTACAGACATGGCCTCGGAACACAAGCGACTGAAAGGTCGAGCATGAATCATATAGTAGATATGATCAACATGGAGATGTTCACCATTGAAACTATACTCAACTCACGTGATGATCAGTCTTGAGTTAGTGAATTTGGATCATGCGACACTTGAATGACTAGAGGGATGTCAATTTAAGTGGGAGTTTCTTGGTAATATGATTAGCTAAACTCAATTATCGTAAACATAGTCTAAGTAATCTTTGCAAATTTTTATGTTATAGGTCCATGGCTCGCGCACTAGCTACCCTGAATTTTAACACGTTCCTAGAGAAAGTTAAGTTGAAAGATGATGGAAGCAAATTTGTTGACTGGGCTCGTAATCTGAGGCTTATCCTCACTGTTGGCCAAAACAATTATGTCCTTGATGCAGCGCTAGGAGATGAACCACCCGCTACGGCGTACCAAGACGTTTTGAAAGCTTGGCAAGCACGTAAGGTTGACTACTCACTAGTTCAATCTGCAGTTTTGTATGGCTTAGAACCAAGACTTCAAAGACGTTTTGAATGTCATGGAGCATATGAGATGTTCCAGGAGTTGAAGTTTATCTTTGAGAAGAATCCCCAGATCGAGAGGTATGATGCCTCCTGTAAATTCTATGCTTGCAAAATGGAGGAGAATTCGTTTGTCAGTGAACATGTGCTCAGAATGTGTGGGTACTCTAACCGTCTAACTGAGCTAGGGATTGCACTCCCGCAAGAAGCTATCACTGACAGAATTCTTCAGTCATTGCCGTCTATCTATAAAGGCTTCATATTGAAATTTAACATGCAAGGGATGAATAAGTCAGCCGGTGAGCTGTTTGCGATGCTGAAAGTCGCTGAGTCCGAAATCCAGAAAGAACATCAAGTGTTGATGGTCAATAAGACCACTAGTTTCAAGAAAAACACCAAAGGCAAGAAGGGTAACTCCAAGAAGAGTGGCAACGCTGTTGCCCCTCCGACGAAGAAATCCAAGGCCGGACCTAAGCCGGAAACTGAGTGCTATTATTTCAAGGGGACTCGTCACTTGAAGCGAAACTGCCCCAAGTATCTGGCCGATAAAAAGGCAGCCAACACCAAATAAGGTATATTTGATATACATGTTATTCATGTGTACCTCACAAGTTCTCGTAGTAGTGCATGGGTATTTGATACCGGTTCTATTGCTCACATTTGCAACTCGAAATAGGAACTGTAGAATAAACAAAGACTAGCAACGGATGAAGTGACTATGCATGTCGGGAATGGTTCCAAGGTTGATGCGATCGCCGTCGGCACAATCTCACTTCAGTTACCATCGGGATTAGTGATGCACTTAAATAATTGTTATTTAGTGCCTGCGTTGAGCATGAACATTATATCTGGATCTTGTTTATTGTGAGATGGTTACTCATTTAAATCAGAGAATAATGGTTGTTCCATTTTTATGAGTAATATCTTTTATGGTCATGCACCCACTGTGCGGGGTTTGATCATGTTGAATCTCGATAGTGATGACACTCATGTCCATAACATTGATACCAAAAGATGAAGAGTTAATAATGATGGCGCCATTTTCTTGTGGCACTGCCGCTTAGGTAATATTGGTGTAAAACGCATGAAGAAACTCCATGCTGATGGACTTTGGAGTCACTTGATTTTGAATCATTTGACACATGCGAACCATGCCTCATGGGCAAGATGACTAAGACTCCGTTCGTCAGAACAATGGAGCATGCAAATGACTTGTTCGAGATCATACATACTGATGTGTGCAGACCGATGAGCATAGAGGCACGTGGCGGATATCGTTATTTTCTGACCTTCACTGATGATTTGAGTAGATATGGCTATATTTACTTGATGAAGCACAAGCCTGAAACATTTGGAAAGTTTAAGAAATTTCATAGTGAAGTGGAAAATCATCGTAACAAGAAGATCAAGTCCCTGCGATCTGATCGAGGAGGAGAGTATCTGTGTTTCGTATTTGCTGCTCACTTAAGACAATGTGGAATTGTTTCACAGTTGACACCGCGTGTAACACCACAACGCAATGGTGTGTCCGAACGGCGTAATCGTACTTTATTACATATGGTGCGTTCTATGATGTCTCTTACCGATTTGCCATTATCATTTTGGGGCTATGCACTAGAGACAACTGCATTCACTTTAAATAGGGCACCATCAAAATCCATTGAGACAACACCATATGAGATATGGTATGGCAAGAAGCCAAAGTTGTCATTTCTTAAAGTTTGGGGATGTGATGCTTATGTCAGAAAGCTTTAGCCTGAAAAGCTTGAACCCAAAGCGGAAAAGTGTGTCTTCATAGGATACCCAAAAGAGATGGTTGGGTATGCATTCTATCTCAAATCCGAGGGCAAAGTGTTTGTCGCTAAGGATGAAGCTTTTCTTGAGAAAGAGTTTCTCTCGAAAGAATTGAGTGGGAGGAAGATAGAACTTGATGAGGGCGAGGAACCTTTCCTTCTACAAGATGGTGGCGCAGGGCAGAAAGAAATTTCTATCGAGGCTTCACCAGTTGAAGGGGAAGCTAGTGATGATGATCATGAGACTTCAGATCAAGTTGCTATCGAACCTCGTAGTTTGACAAGAGTACGTACTGCTCATGAGTGGTACAGAAATCCTATCTTGTCAATCATGTTGTTAGACAACAATGAGACTGCGAATTATGAAGAAGCAATTGTGGGCCCAGATTCCAACAAATGGTTAGAGGCCATGAAATCCGATATAGGATCTATGTATGAGAACAAAGTATGGACTTTGGAAGTATTACCTCAAGGACCAAAGGCTATTCAGAACAAATGGATCTTTAAGAAGAAGACGGACGCACACGGTAATGTGACCGTCTATAAAGCTCGACTTGTGGCAACGGGGTTTTCACAAGTTCAAGGAGTTGACTACGATGAGACATCTCACACACAGCGATGCTTAAGCCCGTCCAAATCATGTTAGCAATAGCTGCATTTTTTGATTATGAAATCTGGCAGATATATATCAAAGGCATTCCTTAACAGGTTTCTTAAGGAAGAGTTGTATATGACTCAACCCGAAGGTTTTGTCGATCCAGAGAATGCTGACAAAGTGTGCAAGCTCCAGTGCTCCATTTATGGACTGGTGCAAGCATCTCGGAGTTGGAATCAATGCTTTGATGAGGTGATCAAGGTGTTCGGGTTTATACAAGTTTTTGGAGAAGCTTGTATATACAAGAAAGTGAGTGGGAGCTTTATAGCATTTCTAATCTTATAAGTGGATAACATATTGCTAATTGGAAGCAATATAGAACTTTTGAATAGCGTAAAGGATTACTTGAATAAAAGTTTTTCAATGAAGGACCTGGGAGAAGCTGCTTACATATTGGGCATTAAGATCTATAGAGATAGATCGAGACGCTTGATAGGACTTTCACAAAACACATACCTTGATAAGATTTTGAAGAAGTTTAAAATGGAACAATCCAAGAAGGGGTTATTGCCTGTGTTGCAAGGTATAAAGTTCAGTAAGACTCAATGCCCAGTAAGTGCAGAAGATAGAGAAATGATGAGTGTCGTACCCTATGCCTCAGCCATAGGGTCTATCATGTATGCAATGCTGTGCACGAGACCGGATGTGAGCCTCACTATAAGTATGGCAGGCAGGTTTCAAAGTAATCCAGGAATAGAGCACTGTTTAGCGGTCAAGAATATTTTGAAGTACCAGAAAAGGACTGAAGAAATGTTTCTCGTTTATGGAGGTGAAAAAGAGCTCGTCGTAAAGGGTTACATCGATGCAAGCTTCGACACTGATGCGGATGACTCTAAGCCACAAACTGGATACGGTTATATACTGAATGGGGGTGCGGTAAGCTGGTGTAGTTCCAAGCAAAGCGTCATAGCTGATTCTACATGTGAAGCGGAGTACATAGCAGCCTCAGAGGTGGCTAAGGAGGGTGTCTGGATGAAGGAGTTTATGACAGATCTTGGAGTTGTGCCAAGTGAACTCGATCCAATAAATCTGTTCTGTCACAAAACTGGTGCCATTGCTCTAGACAAGGAAGCAAGGTTTCACAAGAGGACCGGACACATTAAATGATGCATCACTGCCATCCACAATTATATCATGGAGGAGGACATAAATATTTGCAAAGTGCACACAGATCTGAATGTTGCAGTCCCGCTGACTAAACCTCTACCATGAGCTAAACATGACCAACACCAAAACTGTATGGGTGTTAAGTTTGTTACATTATAAATCATATAGTGATGTGATGCTAGATTATTGACTCTAGTGCAAGTGGGAGACTATTGAAAATATGCCCTAGAGGCAATAATAAAATAGTTATTATTATATTTCCTGTTTTAAGATAATCATTTATTATCCATGCTATAATTGTACTGAGCGGAAATACAAATACATGTGTGGATACATAGACAAAATATTGTCCCTAGTAAGCCTCTAGTTGACTAGCTAGTTGATCAAAGATGGTTAATGTTTCATAGCCATAGACAAGTGTTGTCACTTGATAACAGGATCACATCATTAGGGGAATGATGTGATGGACAAGACCCAAAGTATGAACCTAGCGTATGATCGTGTAATTTTGTTTCTATTGTTTTCTGCATGTCAAGTATACATTCCTGTGACCATGAGATCATGTAACTCACTAACACTGGAGGAATACTTTGTGTGTATCATACGTCGCAACGTAACCGGGGGACTATAAAGGTGCTCTACATGTATGTCTGAAGGTGTTTGTTGAGTTAGCATGGATCAAGACTGAGATTTGTCACTCCGTGTGAGGGAGAGGTATCTCGGGGCCCACTCGGTAATACAACATCAAAAAACAAGCCTTGCAAGCAATGTGACTAAAGAGTTATCCATGGGATCTTGTATTACGGAACTAGTAAAGAGACTTGACGGTAACGAGATTGAAATAGGTATTGGGATACCGACGATCGAATCTCGGGCAAGTAACATACCGAAGGACAAAGGGAATGATATACGGGATTAACTGAATCCTTGACATAGAGGTTCAACAAATAAGATCTTCGTAGAGTAGGATCCAATATGGGCATCCAGGTCCCGCTATTGGATATTGAACGGAGAATGTCTCAGGTCATGTCTACATAGTTCTCGAACCCACAGGGTCTGCACACTTAAGGTTCAGTGATGTTTTCGGTATAGTTGAATTATTGATGTTGGTAACCAAATGTTGTTCGGACTCCCGGATGTGATCCCGGAAGTCATGAGTGTCTCCGAAATGGCCCGGAAACAAAGATTTATATAAAGGAATGTTGCATTTGGCTTCCGGAAGGATTTCGGGCATTACCGGTAATGTACGAGGAGTGATGAATGGGTTTCGGGGTTTTACCAGGAGGGGCCACACACCGGGGAGAGACCTAATAGGCCCATGGGTGGCGCACTAGCCCTTTGTGGGCTGGTGAGGCCAGCCTAATAAGCCTATTTCGGCTGAAGCAAAAATAAAGGAAAAAAGGAAAGTAAAAAAGGCAGGAGGTGGACAAGAAGGAAATGACTCCTCCACCTAACCGAATTGGATGAGGAGACCTTCCTGCTTGGCTCGGCCGAGCCCTCCTACTTGGAGTAGGAGGCAAGGCAGCCTCCCTCTTGTTCCTCCTATATATAATGGAGATTTGAGAGGGGTTTTGCACCCCCAAGCCATAGCGCAACCCCCCTCTCTCCACGTCCTCGTGACATCTCTTAGCTGATTCGATACGGCACGGAGAAGCCCCGTCGGAGCAGCTCCACCACCATCACCGCCACGCCATCGTGCTGCAAGAGAATTTAACTACCTCTTCCTCTCTCTTGCTCGACCAGGAAGACGAAGATTGTCACCAAGCTGTACGTGTGCTGAACGTGGAGGTGCCGTCCATTCGGTGCTAGATCGAGATAGATCGTTGGACGGCGATTTGGATCACAAAGACGTACCACTACATCAACCGCGTTACTTAATGCTTCACGCGTAGTGATCTACAAGGGTATGTGGATCCGATCTCCCTCTCGTAGATGATCATCACCATGATAGGTCTTTCGTTTGCGTAAATTTTTTTTGTGTACCATGCAACGTTCCCCTACACTATTTTGTCAATTTCATATACTACTGGGAATTTTTCATTATAGAACTTGGTTTGTATATTCCAATGACAGGCTTCCTCAAATTGCCCTAGGTCTTCTTGAGCAAGCAAGTTGGATGCACACCCACTTAGTTTCTTTTTGAGCTTTCATACACTTATAGCTCGAGTGCATCCATTGCATGGCAATCCCAACTCTCACACTGATATATATTTGTGGGTATCTTCATAGAAAATTGATATGCCTAGTTGATGTGAGACCATCATCTCCTTTTTCTTTGCAACCTCCACCATATTGTATTCCACCTATAGTGCTATATCCATGGCTCACGCTCATATATTGCGTGAGAGTTGAAAAGGTTTGAGAACATAAAAAGTGTGAAACAATTTCTTGACTTTCATCTGGGTTGTGCATGATTTACATACTTTGTGTGGTGAAGATGGAGCATAGCCAGACTATATGATTTTGTAGGGATAACTTTCTAAGGCCATGTTATTTGCAAAGAACACAATTACCTTGTTAGTATGCTTGAAATATTACTGTTTTTATGTCAATATTAGACTTTTGTTTTGAATCTTATGGATCAGAATATTCATGCCACAATAAATAACATTACATGGGTAAATATGTTAGGTAGCATTCCACATCATAAATTCTGTATTTATCATTTACCTACTCAAGGACGAGCAAGAATTATGCTTGGGGATGCTTGATACGTCTCCAATGAATCTATAATTTTTGATTGTTCCATGCTATTTTATTATCTATCTTGGATGTTTTATATGCATTAATATGCTATTTTATATTATTTTTGGGACTAACCTATTAATCTAGAGCCTACTACCCGTTTTTGTTTTTTCCTTGTTTTTGACTATTGAAGATGAGGAATATTAAACAAAGTCCAAAAGGAATAAAATACCCGAAATGATTTTTCTTGGACAAGAAGAAACCTGCCACACTTCGAGAGGTGGTGTCAGGGGGATAACCCCAGGGTAGGATCAACGAGCCTGCTCCTTTACCTTCAGCCCAGAAGGAATGACCAAAACAATTCTACAAAGCCCAAGTCCCCTGGCCGACTAGGAAACACCTACCGACTAGGGGGCGAGGCGGCCAACTCTCTGGCCGGCCAGGAAGCACCTGCCGGCTAGAGGCGAGACGGCTACCTCTCCCTGGCCGCCTAGGCCAAGCCAGCCGGCTAGGGACGAGGCGGCCGTGCCTAGGCTGGCTAGTCGAGTAGGCTAGCCAGTTGGGAATACCAAGTCACATCGGATCGTAGGTCATGACGAGACCCTATGATTAAAGGTGGCTACGCGTCAGCAAAGGTACTGGAACGGAATGCACGGCAGGTACCAGCGTCGGTGGCCACGCCGTTGACCTCCCCCGGCTCTGATCCATCATCCTGCGCAGCGTCGGCCCGTCAAACTCCCACTCCATTACTGCACTCGGCGTGCGAACAGTGGAGGCGGCCGTATTGTCTGCCCATGTCGAATCTTGCTGGACGACGCCCGACGTACCATACGTGTACCGCTTCAACCTTACGCGAGATCCTCATTGGCCAGCCGGCGGGTCCCACAACCAGACAGGACCTCGCAGCCAGCGGGCCCCTCAAGCGACAAGACAAGACCCCCGTGGAACCCCTGCCCAGCCGGCGAGGTTGCCAGCTGGGTCCCACTCTTGTACCCTTTATCCATATTGTAGGCCGGTGGGTTCGTCTATAAAACCCCCTGGCCCCCCTCCATGGAGAGGGTCGGTCAACTTAACACACACACCAACCACATAGGAGAGGCAGAGTCGAGCCGGTTGCTCCTTCTTCCTCTTCCTCGATACAGCTCTACGAGCAACTTGTAATCCCATCCAATCATCATACGCTGCGGCAGGACTAGGGGTATTATCTCTATGGAGAGCCATGAACCTGGGTACATCGTGCGTTCCATGCTTGTACCAACGTCGTCCCTAGCGCCCTTCAGTGCCACTTCGGTTCGTACCATCTTTAGCCTACCCATGGCTTATGTTGTGAGTATTCACCGACATTTGGCGCCCACCATGGGGCCGATCGCGGCATCGGCTGGCTTCACGTGCTGGGCGGGGCCTCGCACTTACACCACAGGATGCATCGCGTCTAGACCAATCTGCATGCTCGTGGATCCCGCATTCGATGAGGCAACACCGATGATGATCGACGTCCGTGTCCGCCATGCGGATTCGGCCGGGGTGTCCGATGAGGAGGCGCCTACCAGCGTCGTCGTCGCTGCTATGGAGAACCTCAACGTTCTCTTTAGTGACCTGCGCCTCAACGATGGTCCTCGCTACTTCGGCGAGGACTTCGATGTCGAGGCGTTATGCGCCAGCTTCATTAGGCTCCCTATCGCTGATACGCCTAGATTCGACGTGTACCCCAACAATGTACTCGTCTTCGATGGTCCTCCGCCGTCTGTGGGGTTCTTCACCCCGTACCATGTCGCCACCGTCTCCAATGTCGTGGAGGTGATGGTTATCGGCGCTGGCACCGGCACGGCTCATGGCAAGGCGTCAGCAGACGCTGGTGAGCCTGCTGCTATCACCTCTCTCACTCTTCGGGCTGCTCTTACCGGCCTGAAGATGCCCATCGCCTCCTCCACAAACCCCAACGACGCGCCGGCCCTCCTGGAGGAGGCTCGTAGGAAGATCTCGCCATCGCCTCAGCTAAACGCCGGATGGAGGCCACGCGGTGCGAGTATAACTCCGCCTACGGCCTCACTCCAGTTTCCGAGGCCCCTAGCCGGCTCGGCTCGGACCGCGACCGTGACCGAGTCATTACCGAGATTCTAGGCGGCAAGCAGCCCATCTACGAGACTCTTGTGACCAACTTGCGGGCGGCCCAGGCGGCCATGGCAGAAATGCCAAGTTTGGAGGGCGAGGAGCGCGCCTTCCAGGAGAAGCGGGTCAAGGATCTCCTTGACGCCAGCAACGAGCAACAAACACGGCTTGACCCCGGTCAAGCTCAATCGGAGTCTCCGGGACCCAACCTCGGAGCGCGCCGTAACCCCAGCGGTGATCAGCAAGACGAAGGATCTTCCTCGAATCGCACTTCTGGCCGGAAGGGCGAGGGCAGCCACGACAGGCGCTCCCAGCGCCAGAGCAAGCACACTTCGAGCCGGCGTCACGGAGATGACGAGAGCGATTCGGTGTATGAGGTTCCTTGTCCAGGGAGGACCCATGCCACCGGCTCGCAAGGCGCCCTTCTGATCGCGGCTCGGATCGGAGCTCACGTTCCCTGGAGCGACTACGACGCCCGCAGGTGTCTCAACGCCCTGGAGCAGTCAGCTCTTCTGGAGGAGGACGGTCCCATCGGTCCGGCCTGCTTCGGCCCCCGGATCCAATGGGAGCCATTTCCCCGAGGCTTCACTCTGCCTCGGGACACTCCCAAGTAATATGGCACCGCCAAGCCAAAAGACTGGCTGATCGACTACACCACCACCGCTAGCATTGCCAAGGGAAACAAGCGTGTAGCAGTCTGCTACGTGCCACTCAATCTGGCTGGGTGGGCTCGGACATGGCTTAATAGCCTTCCAGCCGGCACCGTCAACTCATGGGTTGACTTCAAGGAGGCGTTCGTCCGCAACTTCACTGGCACCTACAAGCGCCTTGGCCAGCCTCGCGAGCTGGCCATGTGCATGCAGAGGCCCGACGAACCCCTTCGCGACTACATCGTGCGCTGGACGGAGCTTCACAACTCCTGTGAGGGAGTGCGTGAGGTACAGGCCATCCAGTACTTCATTGACGGCTGCCGAGATGGCACTCTCCTCAAGCACAAGCTCATGTGCTTCGAGCCCACCTCTCTAACGGTGCTCATGGCCAAGGCGGATAAGTACGCCATGGCCGACTCCGCGATGCGGGTCAAGGTGACCGCCTCGGACAAGGCTGTTCCCACGCCGGCTACTTGCAAGCCGGCTGGGGACAATTGTGGCGGCCAGAACAACAACAAGCGCAAGGCGGATAAGCTAGATTCGCGCTCCAATAACAAGCTGGTGGCCAACGTGGAAGGCGAGGCACCGGCTACTCAGGTCGGCTCCCAATGGAAGCGACCCAACAAAGGCAACAGGCAGCCCAAGCAGACCTTCAAGCAAATGCTTGATGTGCCCTGCAAAATGCGTTCTGGGGCACAGCCCTCTACCCACACCCTTTGATAGTGGAGCTTCGCACGACGGTTGTCGCAAGGGGAGGGCATGTCGGCTGCCCCAGGTGCATAGGCTGCCCTTCAAGCTCCGGCTCCCGGTCCCGCTCCGGCCCCACCAACGCCGCCTCGCGACGAAGACCATCTCCACGACGACTACCCCCATCAAGACGGAGCATTCATCGTCTTCACTAGTGAAGGCGACGACAAGCATAGCCTGCGCCAGCGACGACGTGAGGTGAATGCCATGGTCCCCCCCCAGTTCCCCAATACATGCACTGGTCTGAAAAGCCCATCACATGGAGCCGGGTCGACCATCCTACGGTGATGCCCAACCCGAGATCATACGCGTTCATCCTCGACCCTACCTTCGCATCCGAGAGGCTCACCTGCCGGTTCTCCCGGGTGTTGGTCGACGGCGGTAGCAGCATCAACATCCTCTACCTAGATACCCTCCTCAAGATCGGGCTCAAGGAGACGGACGTCTTGCCGACCAGCACTGTCTTCCACGGCATCGTGCCGGGACAGTCCTGCTCGCCGATCGGCAAAATCCAGCTGGACGTCCTCTTCGATGACAAGGCACACTTCCGTCGCAAGTCCATATGGTTCGAGGTGGTGGATCTCAGCATCCCGTATCACGCGCTGCTGAGCAGACCGGCTCTAGCCAAGTTCATAGCTATCCCCCACTACGCCTACCTGAAGATGAAGATGCCATGTCCAAAGGGCATCATCACCATTGTTGGCGACTACAAGAAGTCGCTCGAGTGTGCACTGGACGGCAGCCGCCTAGCCGACGCCATGGTGATTGCTGAGGAGAAAAGGCAGATTGACCGGCTCGTGGCTTAGGCTACCGAGCAGCCGGCGATCCCTTCTCCTCCGTCCAAGTCAGCCGGCGAAGGCTCCTTCAAGCCGGCTAAAGAAAACAAGCAGGTGCCACTCGACCCTATAAACCCCAAGCAGTGTGTCACCATCGGGGCTGGCCTGAGCCCCAAATAGGAAGGCGAGCTTGTCGACTACCTCCGTGAGAATCGGGACATCTTTGCGTGGTCCCCCAAAGACATGCCTGGTGTTCCGAGGAAGTACGCCGAGCACAAACTTCACATGTGACCGGATGCAAAGCCGGTAAAACAACCTTTGCGCTGCTTCGTCAAGGAGAAGCGATGCACAATTGGAGAAGAGATTAACCGGCTCCTTGCAGCCGGCTTCATCATGGAGGTTTTCCACCCGGACTGTTTAGCCAATCCAGTCCTGGTGCTGAAGAAAAACAACACCTGGCGAATGTGTATTGACTACACAAGCCTGAATAAGGCATGCCCGAAAGAACCTTTCGCGTTGCCCCGGATAGATCAAGTTATCGACTCCACTACCGAATACGTAATGCTGTCATTTCTGGATGCTTATTCAGGCTATAATCAAATCAAGCTGGATCCAGCTGACCGCCTGAAGACCTCCTTCATCACGCCCTTCCGGGCCTACTGCTGCACCACCATGAAGTTCGGTCTAAAGAACGCTGGTGCGACATTCCAACGCTACATGCAACAGTGCTTACTGCCAGAGATTGGCAGAAACATCCACGCATATGTGGATGACATCGTCGTCAAGACCAAGTAGCACTTCAGCCTCCTCGACGACTTGCGGGAGACGTTCGCAACCTGCGTGAGTACAAGATCCGGCTCAACCCGGAGAAGTGCGTCTTTGGGGTTCCAGGCGGCAAGCTCTTGGGGTTCTTTGTGTCCGCTCGTGGCATCGAGGCGAACCCCAAGAAGATCGACACCATCGAGCGGATGGTGAAGCCGGCTGGAATCCTAGACGTCCAGAAGTTCGCCGGCTGCCTGGCATCCCTTAGCCGGTTCGTCAGCCAGCTCGGCGAGAAGGCCCTTCCACTCTACCAGCTCATGAAGAAAACGACGAAGTTTGAGTGGAACGACCAGGCGGACGAAGCTTTCCGTGACCTCAAGCGGGTCATCTCGAGCCTGCCAATCTTGGCAGCACTGGCTCAAAGGGAACCCATTCTCATATACATTGCAGCGACCACTCGTGTGGTTAGTGTAGTGCTGGTAGTTGAACACAAGGAGGAGGGCAAGGTGCTGTTAGTGCAACGCCCTATCTACTACCTCAGCGAGGTCTTGTCTGCCTCCAAGCAAAACTACCCCCACTACCAAAAAATGTGTTATGGTGTTTACCTTGCCGCAAAGAAGTTGAAGCAATACTTCCAAGAGCATGCCATCACTGTGGTGAGCACTGCTTCACTTTCAGAAATCATGGGCAACAGTGACGCGAGTGGTAGGATCGTCAAGTGGTCCATCACCATGGCTGACCACGACATCCGCTACGACCTCGCACTACCATCAAGTCTCAGGTGGTGGCCGACTTCCTTGTCGACTGGGATGAAACCCAGTTTGAGCCGCCGCCTTCAGATTCCACTCATTGACGGACGCACTTTGATGGCTCAAAGACGCGAACTGGTCTGGGAGTCGGCATCGTCTTGACGTCTCCGAAAGGAGACCAGCTCAAGTATGCTCTGTTGATTCGCTTTGCCGCCTCCAACAACATCGCCGAGTACGAAGCACTCGCTCATGGCCTCCGGCTCGCCAAGGAGATTGGCATCCGGCGGCTGCTCTGCTTCGGCGACTCGGACCTTGTGGTGCAGCAAGTCTCTGGCGAATGGGACGCCAGGGACGCCAACATGGCAAGCTACCGCTTCCTCATCCAGCAGCTCAGCTGCCCTTTCGGGGGTTGCAAGTTTCACCATGTTCCCAGGGCAGACAACGAGGCGGCCGATACATTGGCCAAGATTGGGTCCACAAGAAGAGCCATTCCAGCCGGCGTCTCCCTCGAGAAGCTGCACAAACCGTCCATCAAGCCGTCTCTAGACTCGGCATCAATTTTCGTGCCGGCTGATCCCTCGGTGCAAGTGCCGTCGGCTATGCCAGCTTCGCCCGCTACAGCTCCTGTGCCGGCTGCACTGGCTCTACTGACTCCAATTACGGCACCGGCTACGACCACTTCGCCGACTACGACTACTTCGCCGGCTACAACAACAAATCCGGCTCCGCCAGGCCTCGAATCCTGTCGTCTCGACACCCAGTGGGTGGACGTCATGGTGGTAGACGGCGAGCCGGCTTCCACAACGGCATCAGAGACAGAGCGTATCAAGCCCGCGACTGCTTCATCAAGCGTGGGGGCTGCAGAAGCCCCTGACAGTCAGGTCGAGACGGAGTCAGCCCTTGTGTCGGCTCCGTCGTGGGCTCAACCCATCCTGGCCTTCCTTCTTCGCGGCGAACTTCCTCAAGAGGAGGCGGAGGCAAGGCAGATCCAGCACCGATCTGCAGCCTACGCCATCATCAATCGCGAGCTGGTTCGGTGTAGTGTGATTGGCGTGTTCCAGCATTGCGTTGAATCAGAAAAGGGACAGGAGATCCTCAGAGACATTCACCAGGGGGAGTGCGGGCATCATGCCGCGTCTAGAACCCTGGTGGCTAAGGCGTTCCGCCATGGATTCTACTAGCCCACGGCCCTCGAGGAGTCTGTGGACATGGTCAACAAATGCGAGGGCTACCAACGCTTTGGAGCACAGAGCCACATGCCACCTTTGGCCCTCAAAACCATCCCCTTGTCATGGCCTTTCGTCGTCTGGGGGTTGGACATGGTGGGGCCATTCAAGATGGCTCGCGGTGGCATGACTCATCTGTTGGTGGCCATCGATAAATTTACCAAGTGGATGGAGGCTAGACCCATCAAAATGCTTGACGGCCCCACGGCTATCAAGTTCATCACGGACATCTCTCTGTCTGATACAGCATCCCCCACAACATCATCACTGACAACGACACCAACTTCACCAAGGGCGCTTTGGCGCTCTACTGCTCCAAAGTAGGCATCCGGATCGACTTGGAATCAGTGGCACACCCCGAGTCCAACGGCTAGGTGGAGAGGGCCAACGGCCTAATCCTGGCCGGCATCAAGTCAAGACTGGTGGCACCACTTGTCAGGTCAGCCGGCTGCTGGATCGAAGAGTTGCCGGCAGTATTGTGGAGTCTCTGCACCACGCCCAACCGGTCAACCGGCTTCACCCCGTTCTTTCTGGTATACGGGTCCGAGGCTATCATCCCTACAGATGTCGAGTTTGACTTGCCTCGGGTCACCCTACACACAGAAACGGAGGCGAAGGAGGCAAGAGAAGACATCGTTGATCTCCTCGAGGAGGCAAGAGACCTAGCCTTGAGCCGGACGGCAATATATCAACAGAAGCTGAGGTACTACCACAGCAAGAAGATCAAGCCTCTCTCTTTCAGAGAGGTATACTTGGTGCTCAGAAGAATCCAACGCATAGACGGCTAGCACAAGCTCTCATCCCCATGGGAGGGACCCTTCATCATCAGTAGAGCATTGCACAACAATGCATACTGCTTGATCGATGCCCAGAACCAAGGAAGCGCAAGAGGGACGACTCCGGCCAGGAGATGGAACGTCCATGGAACGCGGCGTTGCTTCGCCCATTCTATTGCTAAGAAGGCAAGTAACAAAAATGGAAAGAGCATGCACATATGTATGTTTCTCCCTCTTCAAGGATTTCTAATGAATGCAATGAAAAGAGCATGCACCTATGCTTCTTTTTATATTCATATCTAGAGTTTTCACTCATTCTATAAGTCCCTTGACTGGCTCTAATAGGCTCGGGGGCTTGCTAGATGCCCGAACGACTTCCTTAGGTTGTAGAAAAATACATAGCTACAGACCGGCTCCCGGCTGTCCGGCTAGCGAGGCGACGCCAGGTAAGGCCGGATACATGAAAAGTTCGACTACAGAAAGGTTGCCGGCTCGGGTTGGTTTGATCTTTTTACGATCTCATTCTAGCCAGCCTCTGTTGGTTTGTGTTTGAGTCTTTAAGTCTTGATGGCTTTGAAAAATCTAAGCCCTATATTCCCAAAGGCAGAAGCCTCGACCCAGTCACAGACAGGCTCCCGGCTGTCGGGCTGGCGGGGTAGACGCTAGAGGGAATAGGGGGTTGGAGAAAAAGAAGTCAAGCAGGAATCAAAAGATGAAAACATAAAGCAGCACGCATGGCATTACGAATATAATGAAGAATTCATACATTCAAAAGCATTGGCCCACGGCCGAAGATCATTACACACCCCCGAGTGGGTGGAACTGTTGGACTGACAATTCATTGAAGACAACCAAAAAAAACAAGACCGGCTAAGGGGCGGCGGCCTCGTCTGTCGCCCCTGTTGTGACTCTTAAAGTGGTGGCTTCACCATCGCTGGCTGATCCCGAGGCGGTGGCGCCATCTCCTCCGTGAGAGCTTTCGGCTCCATCCTTGGCGGAGTCAGCATATGCCTCACCACTGGAGGCGACGTCTTCCACCTCACGGGCCGCCTTGTCAGAGCTGCCTTCGGCCTCATAGGGCTGAAGGCTGTGCAGATCCTCAGGGGCCACGTTGCCATCATCGCCCCGCTCCAAGTTGAGCTCAACCCACGGGGCGTACGAGGCAATGTCACTGGCCCTCACACGCAGCTGCTCCTCCACGGCCTGCAACTCCCCCTCCGAGCCGTCGCATTGTGCAACAAGCTTGCCCAAGTCCAGGTTTCGGTACCAGGACTTGGCCAAGCACAGGGCCATGTAGGTTCTAGCATGCACGACTGAGGCGTGCCAGGCGTCAAGACGATCGTTGCCGACCGCAAGCCAGCGGGAGATCCGGCTCATCGACGCCGGCTCCACGGCCTGGAGCCATAGAGCCTTTATCATCGACGAGCCTGCCATCTGAAGCCGCTCCACGGACTCGGCCAGGGCATGCAGGTGAGCTCTGAGGACCACGCCGATCTCCTCGACGCTCCAGCGGGCAATGACGTCTACCTCCTGCCCGGCCATGCGACGCTTCTCATGGCTAACCTCTGTTTTGGTGCTTCCCGTGTCTCAGGGAAGAAACCTCGGATAGGGGAAGGGTGCAAAGAAGAGTAAGAAGAGGAGGCGGAAAAGAAGAAAATACAAGAAAAAACAAAAGAGAACTCACGGTCGAAGTGGCCGTTAGTCTCGTGGGCATTCTCCAGGGCCTCGAGCTCCCGCACCTTGCTCGCTTGAGTGACGTGGGAGACTTCTTCCTGGAGGGCTGCAACCGTCTCCAACGCCTTGGCCAGCTGCACCTACCTCTGGATCAGGGCTTCCTCCTTCTCCCTCAGGGAAACGTCCTTGAGTTTCATCTCCTCGAGATGAACCGTCTCGAGACGCTCCATGTCGGCAGTATGGGAGTTGTCCTTCTCCGGAAGGGAGGTGTGCAGCTGCTCTTGCTCAGCTTGGCAGGCCACCTCGAGCTCCTTCTTCTCCGTCTGGAGAAGAGCCAGCTGCTGCTGGAGCCGCTGGTCCACCTCACGCAGGGCGTCGCGCTCCGTGATGGCCTCGCCCAGCCGAACCTGAAGTTCGATAACCTGGCCGCCAGCCGCCTGGTTCTGAGCCCGCAACACATTATATGCCTACACCTTGGCGTCGTAAAGACCCTACGAGCAACACCAAGAAGAAGCAAAGTAAGATCCGGCCCGGTTAATCCATAACCGTCCTAATTCTCGGGGGCTAGACGCAGTGGTTGCGCTAGCGCGCCCCCACTAAAAAAGCAAAGCAAGAGATACGCTCGAAGAGATTCGGTCCGACCAATGCTTGGCCGGCCTGATTCTCGGGGTCTACACCGAGTGGGTGCGCTGGCGCGCCCCCACTGATTCAAGAAGAAGAAGAAGAAAAAATCGAAAACCAAGACAAAGAGGAGGCAAAGGACGAGGCACTCACCCTGGTGCGCTCCTCCAAGCGCTCCACATTGTTGTCCACCACGCGGGTGGCCTGCTCCACCTTGTACCGGCTGGTGGCAAACAAAGACACCAGCTCTGGGACGCCTTGGAGTATGGTCCCAGTGGGCAGCGTCTGGCGCTCAAGGTTGGCCGCTCGCCAAGCCTTCATAGGCCGGCTCCCGGCTCTGGGGCCGGCTCCTGGAGTAGCCGGGCCACGGTTGGAGACGACGACGGTGCCGTCTCCAGGCGTTGGTCTGACATCGGGCTCCGTCGATGTCCCTGCCGGCGCCATCTCAGCAGCAGGAGGGGGATTGGTTGCGTCCGGCGCATCCAAGGTCGCCTCTAGCGCATCCATGGCCAGTTCTAGCGTTAACAGGTTCAGCTCCGGTGCACCGTCTGCCGCCTCGGCCGCCGGCGACTCGGGGATCTCCTCGAGGTCCACTGGTGCAGAGGCATCCGACTCAGACGGCTTGACCGCCTCGGCCCTCTGGGTACGCCTCGGGGCTGCCACGCTAGCTGGCTCCTCCATGCGAGCACGCGTGGAGGGGTCATGTATAGCCTTAGTACGCCTATCCGTAGGCTTCTCGGCCCGGTTGGGCTAGGATCAGCCCTCGGCCATCTTCTTCGCCACCACCTCCCAGCAGCGGGCGGATTGTTCTTCAATTTTCTTCTGGGCAGCGTCAGCCGCTGCCCAACCGGCTCGCTCAGCGGCGGAGGTGGTATCTTCCTCTACGTCCTCCGCCTCCCAGCCAAGTAGCGCTTTGAGGAACATGTCTTCACGCAAGACGAAGTAAGAGAGAATGAAAGGGAACCCTCACCCCGCAACGATGGGCACCTGCCTCCTGCCGGCACCAGCACGACGCTTCTTAGCGCTGCCTGCTCGTACTCCGGCTGGAGGTCCCGTCGCGACTCGCTTGGGAGCCGGCCTGGAAGCTGTGGCACCCTTGCCTTTCTTTTGGGCCGCCTCTCCAAGACTAGCAGTCTCGGCCGGGTGGGCTCGTGACCTCCTCCACCCCGTGGGAGTCTTCCTCGAAGGCTGCAACAGATAGGGAGGGCGGAGTCTCATCATCATCCGTTCAATCAACAGTGGAGGGATTGAGGTGCTCACCATACGGCTCCGTGCCCTTCGACTCGAACACGTCCTCCGAACCTTCGGAAGCGGCAGAGCACGACTCGATCATGCCCTCGTCCTCGATCTCCGAGCCGTTGGACGTCACCACGTCGACGGCAGGCGGGCTGAGTGCTTGCAGCTTCTCGAACATCTCTGCAATGAAGTCGGCGGCCGGCTCAAAAAGATGGCCGGCTACAGGAAAAATGACAAGAACAGCGCCAACGAGAATGCTTACCATCGGAGACGGATGGGCCATGTCGTAAGGGACCAGCCCCACTCCGAGTTCCTGCCATCGTCCATGCGGGCGGTGGAGATCTGGTTCACACCCCACACCACCGCGCCGGCTGTGAAGTTCTTGGTGCAGATCCGGCAGGGATCATACCGTCCGCCCATCTGGCAAACCAGATGGGGCCGCCTCTGCAGGGGCAGGATCCTGGGGGTGATGATGGTGGTAAGCAGTTCGCGGCCCAGGAGGCCGCGATTCTTCAAGCTGTCGAGGTAGGCGCCGATCTGCGCAACCTCGGGAATCGGCTTCGGATACTTCGCCTCCAGTTCAATCTCACCATCGGAGGCTCGATGTTGAATGGAGGCATGTTGAGGGTGTCGTGTGAGGGGCTGGCGTTCTTCACATAGAAGAAGCCTTTCTGCCACTGCTTGATGGATTCTTGTAGTGGCATCTGGGGGAAGCCGAACTTCGACCGATGGTGCACCAGTGCGGCTCGGCACGGCGTCATCGGGCGAGGGCCATCGAGCTTCTCCAGCTCGGCCTTCTCCATCTTCTTGGACTGCTGCTTGAGGAAGAATAAGCTCTGCCAGAGGTCGAGGCGAGGCTTGATCCCCAAAAAGCCCTCGCACAGGACAACAAAGGAAGACAGATCGAGAATGGCATTCGGCTCCAGGTGGTGCTGCTGTAGGCCGAAGAAGGTGATCCAGTTGGAGAAGAAAGTGCTCGCCGGAAGCCCGTAACCCCTTTAGAAGTGCTCATCGAACACGACAATCTCTCCCACCTGCGGCGTCGGGGTGGTCTCGGCGTCGGGGATCCGCACCGTCACGACAGAGGCAGGAGGCAACATCCGACGGTGGTGGAGTGCCTCTATGTGGCCATCGCAAATCTCGCTGCCGAGCCAAGCTCCGTTGGACGATCTGTTCTTCGAAGAGGAGCCGCTTGCCATGACTGCGGGCAACGAGTGCTTGGGAAGATTGGTGGCAATGGGTGGCGCGACGACGACGGAGAGGATGAAGACGAAGACAGACAATCTCTTTCTCTTTGGGCTTAGGGAGGAAGAGGGCGTCGATACGGGGCGAGAAGGGGGCGAATGGCCTCCTCGGTACCCCCCGCACCCCATTTATACCCCACGAAGGATCGTGGGGAGGGGATCCGGTGCGCAGAGTCCCACTAATACCGTTTATTATGGGCGATAACGCTTCCCAAGACCCAACCGTCGCGGAGTAAATCTGCAGAGGATGCTCTGCACGGGGGACGAGGGGGTGTTGTGGCGGGACCCAGGGCCCAGGCCCGGTCCTGTCACCTACGTAAACCCTCATCACGTCAGGCCGGGCCTGGCACGTGGCGCGATTCACGCGGCCTACGACGAAGCCGAGGTGTCGCTTGGAAGCCAGCCGGCTTTCGAGCCAGCGTCGCGTGCCGCAGGCGGCGGCAGGAATACAACAACAAACAATCAAGCCGGTGAGGCCACCCGCTCCTAAGCTGCGGGCCTCCCCAACTTCGGGGACTACTGTCGGAGGATAACCCCGGGGTAGGCTCAACGAGCCTGCTCCTTTACCTCCAGCCTAGAAGGAATGACCAAAACAATTCTACAAAGCCCAAGTCCCCTGGCCGGCTAGGAAACACCTACCGACTGGGGGGCGAGGCGGCCAACTCTCTGGCCGGCCAGTAAGCACCTCCCGGCTAGAGGTGAGACAGCTACCTCTCCCTGGCCGCCTAGGCCAAGCCAGCCGGCTAGGGACGAGGCGGCCGTGCCCAGGCTGGCTAGTCGAGTAGGCTAGCCGGCTGGGCATCTCAAGTCACATCACATCGTAGGTCATGACGAGACCCTACAATTAAAGGTTGCTACACGTCAGCAAATGTACTGGAACGGAATGCACGGCGGGTACCAGCATCGGCGGCCATGCCGCTGACCTCCCCCGGCTCTGATCTAGCACCCTGCAAAGTGTCGGCCCGTCAAACTCCCACTCCATTACTGCACTCGACGTGGGAACAGTGGAGGCGGCCGTACTGTCTGCCCATGATGAATCTCGCTGGACGACGCCAGACGTACCATACATGTCCTCTATCAGCCTTACGCGAGAGCCTCATTGGCCAGCCAGCGGGTCCCATAACCAGACGGGACCTCGTAGCCGGCGGGCCCCTCAAGCGACAAGACAAGACCCCCTTGGGCCCCCTCGCCAGCCGGGTCCCACTCTTGTACCCTTTATCCATATTATAGGCCGATGGGTTCGTCTATAAAACCCCCCGGCCCCCCTCCATGCAGAGGGTCGGTCAACTTAACACACACACCAACCACATAGGAGAGGCAGAGTCGAGCCGGCTGCTCCTTCTTCCTCTTCCTCGATACAGCTCCAGGAGCAACTTGTAATCCCATCCATACATGATACACTTCGGCAGGACTAGGGGTATTATCTCTACGGAGAGACCTGAACCTGGGTACATCCTGCGTATCATGCTTGTACCAACCTCGTCCCTAGCGCCCTCTGGTGCCACTTCAATAACTACCATCTTTAGCCTACCCATGGCTTATGTTGTGAGTATTCACCGACCGGGGGGGGGGGGGGGGGGTAGGAGACCTACCGGGAGGCCACAAGCCCGCAGGGCGCAGCCTAGGGAGGGGTTGTGCCCCTGGCTTGTGGGCCCCCTGCAGCTCTCCTAAGCCTAATCCTTGGCCTGTAAATTCCCAAACATTCCACAATTTCCAGAACGACAACAAAAAATACTTTTCCGCCGCCAGAAGCATGTGCTTCAGTGAGATCCAATCTTGGAGCCTTTTTCGGTAATCTGCCGGAGGGGAAATCGATCATGGAGGGCATCTACATCAACTCCATTGCCCCTCCAATGATGCGTGAGTATTTCACCACAGACCTACAGGTCCATAGCTAGTAGCTAGATGGCTTCTTCTCTCTCTTTGTTCTTCAATAGCATGTTCTTCATGATCTTCATTGAGATCTATCCGATGTAGTAATGTTTTGTCGTGTGTTTATCGACATCCGATGAATTGTGGGTTTATGTTCAGATTATATATGAATATTATTTGAATCTACTCTGGATTCTTATAAGCATGATTTCATATATTTGCAAGTCTCTTCGAGTTATTGGTTAGGTTTGACCAACTAGATTGGTGATTCTTGCAATGGGAGAGGTGCTTAGTTTTGGGTTCAATCTTGCGGTGCCTCACCCAGTGACAAAGTAGGGGTAGCAAGGCACGTATTGCATTGTTGCCATCGAGGATAAAAAGATGGGATTTTCAACATATTGCTCGAGTTTATCCTTGTACATCATGTCATCTTACTTAATGAGTTACTCTATTCTTCACAAACTTAATACTCTAGATGCAGGCAGGAGTCGGTTGATGTGTGGAGTGATAATCCACAAGTATAGGGGATCGCAACAGTTTTCGAGGGTAGAGTATTCAACCCAAATTTATTGATTCAACTCAAGGAGAAGCGAAAGAATATTCTCAAGTATTAGCATTTGAGTTATCAATTCAACCACACCTGAAAGATTTAGTATTTGCAGCAAAGTATCAGTAGCAAAGTAGTATGATAGCAGAAGTAGGAACAGTAACCAGTAGCAACAAAGTAACAGCAGTAGCAACAGAATAACAGTAGCTTCAGTGACAGGAGTAGAAACAAAGTAATGTAGCAAGGACCAGTAGGGAAAACTCATAGGCATTGGATTGGTGATGGATGATTATGCCGGATGCTATTCATCATGTAATAGTTATAACACGGAGAGTTATGTAACTAGCTCCAGTTCGTCAATCTAATGTAGGCATGTATTCCGTATGTAGTCATACGTGCTTAGGGAAAAGAACTTGCATGACATCTATTGTCCATCCCTCCCGTGGCAGCGGGGTCCAAATGGAAACTATGGGATATTAAGGTTCTCCTTTTAATAAAGAACCGGACCAACGCATTAACACTTGGTGAATACATGAACTCCTCATACAATGGTCATCTCAGGGAGTGGTTCCGGCTATTGTCACTCCTGGGTTGCCGGGTCATAACACATAGTAGGTGACTACAACTTGCAAGATAGGATCTAAAACACACATATATTGGCGACAACATAATAGGTTCAGATCTGAAATCATGGCACTCGGGCCCTAGTGACAAGCATTAAGCATGGCAAAGTAGTAGCAACATCAATCTCAGAACATAGTGGTTACTAGGGATCAATCCCCGTCAAAACTAACTCGATTACATGATAGATCTTATCCAGCCCATCACCGTCCAGCAAGCCTACGATGAGATTACTCACGAACGGTGAAGAGCATCATGGAATTGGCGATGAAGGAAGGTTGATGATGACGATGGCAATGATGTCGCCTCTCCGGAGCCCATAACGGACTCCAGATCTGCCCTCCAGAGGAAGAACTGGAGGTGGCGTCGCCTCCGTGTCGTAGAATGCGATGAACTCTTCTCCTTGATTTTTTTTCCGGACGAGACAGACTAAATAGAGCTGGATTTGGAGGCGGTGGAGCTTTGTGGGCCCCACAAGCCTGCCAGGCGCGGCCAGGGGGGGCGCCTGGTGGGCTTGTGGGCTGAGGGCTCCACTTCCCCCGCTGATTCTTGCACCAGTATTTTTCATAAATTCCAGAAAAATTCTCCGTAAATTTTAAGGACATTCCGAGAACTTTTATTTCTGTGCAAAACAACACCATGGCAATTTTGCTGAAAACAGCGTTAGTTCGGGTTAGTTCCATTCAAATCATGCAAATTAGAGTCCAAAACAAGGCCAAAAGAGTTCGGAAAAGTAGATACGATGGAGACGTATCAACTCCCCCAAGATTAAAGCCTTGCTTGTCCTCAAGCAATTCAGTTGACAAACTGAAAGAGAAAAAGGAAAACTTTGAAAAACTATGTTTGATCTTGTTGTTGCAACTATGTCTAACTCATAACCAGAATTTCTGCAAGATCACAAGCAAACGACATAAGCAAATGACATCAAGGTCTCACGATAAACTCATATCAATGGCATAATCAACTAGCGAGCAAATAATAATAAGTCTCAAACATCAACACTTCAATCAAAAAATTCATGAAGCAGTACGAACAGATGGTATCTCGCTAGCTCTTTCTGAGACCGCAAAACATAAATGCATAGCACCTTCAAAGACCAATGGCTGACTAAACATTGTAATTCATGGCAAAGAAGATCCAGTCACAGTCATACTCAACAGAGTTAAAAGAAAAGCATAAAGATGACGCAGGTGCTCTCTAATTGGTGCTTTTATAAAAGGAGGATGACTCAACAGGAACATGAATTGACACGCCCTTCGCAGAGGGAATCATTTATTTGTAGAGGTTCCAGAGCTCAAGCTTTGAAAACAGAGATAATAATTTTGGGTGGGATGTTTTCATTGTCAACGCAATGACTAAGAGTTCTGACCATCTTCCATGCTACACATGCTATAGGAGGTTCCCAAACAGAAAAGTAAAGTTTTGACTCCCCCACCACCGATCAATCACAATCCACGACTAGCCGAATCCTCGGGTGCCGTCCATACCAACATCAATCCAGGGGGAGTTTTGTTTGTAATTATCTTTTCGATTTGAGCATGGAACAGGGAATTCCAATCACCGGCCCCTTTCTCGTGAATGATAGTGAATAAACACATATCGAGGATAACACGCCTAGCATGGAAGATACTGATAGCCCCCTGTCACCACATGAGCGGTTCGGGCATGCAAAACACACTATTTCTTGAAGGTTTAGACAGTGGCACATGCAAATTTACTTTGAACGGCAGGTAGATACCGCATATAGGTAAGTATGGTGGACTCATATGGAACAACTTTGGGTTTATGGAAGTGGATGCATTAGCAGTGTTCCCGCTTAGTACAAGTGAAGGCTAGCAGAAGACTAGGAAGCGACCAACTAGAGAGCGACAACAGTCATCAAAATGCATTGAGATTAACCAACATGGTGAGGACATAAATCACCATGAACATGAATATCATAGAGGCTATGTTGATTTGTTTCAACTACATGCGTTAACATGCGCCAAGTCAAGCCACTTGAATCATTCAAAGGAGGATACCATCCTATCATACTACATCATAGTCATCTCAAGATTCATGTGGGCATCCAAGACAAACCATTATAAGATCCTAGCTAAGTAAGCATGGCATCAGCAACTATGATCTCCAAGTTGTCATTGCAAACATGTTTCTCTCATAACAAAGTTGAACTAGGAATGATGAGCTAGTCATATTTACAAAAAGAAAATAGATCGAGTTCATACCAGCTTTTTCAGGCTCAGTCACTTCATCATATATCGTCATTATTGCCTTTCACTTGCACGATAGAATGATGTGATCAATAATAAGCGTGCTCGTGCATTGGACTAAGCTGGAATATGCAGGCAAAGACAAATGAAAAGACAAAGTAATATGGCTCTTTAACAGATAAACAGATATGCATGCGAGAGCCACTAAACATTGTAACCATGGTCTTCTACCTTGACCCAAAGAAAAATAAAACTATTTACACAGGAAAGCTCCCAACAAGAAAAAAGAAGAAAAGAAAATCTTTTTGGGTTTTCTCAAACTAGACAGACACACGAAAAAAAACGAGAAAAAGAAAATAAACTAGCATGGATGATACAGTGGCAAAGTGTGAACACCGACTAACAAAGTGAAAGCATAAGCAATCATATAAAGTCGGTGAGAAACACGTACTCCCCCAAGCTTAGGCTTTTCGCCTAAATTTGTCTACTCCCAAGGAGGGAAATAACCAGCTCCGGGGTACTCCGAAGTGGACTGAGGATGCCACTGTTGTGTGAGCTCCTCCGACTCCCACTGATAAACCGGCGTCTGGTACTCGACTGGTGGCTCGGGCACAGGCACCAGTGGTTGGGTTAGGCCCTAATATGCGTAGAATGTCCGAGGGCATAATAATGTACCTGCCTGCATGAAGATTGAACAAAGAAGGAGCAGACAAAGTAATAGTCTCACGAGTACCCTGACTAAACACCACGTTATAAATCATCCTTCTATTTATATCTCTATCAAGAAAGTCATGGCGAACCACGCTATCGTAATCTAGATATCTCTCGGGAAGAAGAATTTCTTCTTCCTCGTCTAGTCTAATAGGTATCTCAAAGTGTCTAGCAAGACGAGTAGCATAGATACCTCCATAGAAAATGTCTTTAGAACGGTTCGTGTTCAACCGTTGAGCTACTATGGCGCCCAAGCTATAAGTTTTATCATTATAAAGGGCTTCGCGCAAGACCACAAGATCTGGGGAACTAAGTGACCCAACTTTCCCACGGCCAATCAAACATTTTCCCACAAATAATGAGAAGTACCGAAGCATGGGAAAATGAATGCTAGCAGCTTTAGCGCAAGACACTCCTCTCTCCTCTCCTACAACAATTGTATCGATGATAGCCTCCAAGTCCCGTGGACGAGGTTCATGAAGATCCCCAACATAAGGTAATTTGCAAACATTGCAAAAATCCTCGAGTGACATGCGCTCGGGTATATCATAAAGTTTGAACTCAACCATAGGAGGATTCTTCCACGGATAGAAGTTAAAGCTTTGTACAAAGATATTAGTGAGGAGGAGGTATTGCAGACACTTATCTTCAACAAAGGCGGTAAGGCCTGCGTTCTCCACCGAGTAGTAAAAGTCCTCATAAAGTCCGGCGGCGCGTAAGAACACATTGCTTGGTCATTCGCACGCTCGAACTTCTGCAACTCGAGGGACCGGACACTTGTGTTTCTTCTCACTTCCGTCATCCTGGGGTCACGGCTTGAAGAGCCTCTTAAGAACCTCCTCATCTTTTCCCTTTTCTATATCTGAAAATTTCTGAAATTTTAGTGATTCTAAGGAAAAGTGAACAAGGCTCAACGAAAGTCGTAGCAACTACTCCTACAAGTACCTAGAGGCCATATTACGCATCAAAACCACTTGGGACCAGCTAAAATTAGCATGCAAAGCTCAAGAACATGGTCATCAAGGCAGCAAAAATACGCGAAGTATAAGGCACTAGAGCAAAAACTAATTGGACCAGTGAGGAGTCACTTACCAAGGAGTAATTTCCCCAAAATAGTTCGAAGAATGGTGCTTTGAGCAAGGAGATCGAAAATCGCAGCAAGAAGAGCAAGAACACGGGTTTGAGCTGCTAAACGATTTTTTCTGGAGGTAGGAGAAGCAGATGAGAGCTAGAATGAGTGGAAGGGGTGCACGTGGGCCCCACAAGCCAGGTAGGCGCGACCAGGGGGGTGCCCGCGCCTCGAGGGCTTGTGGCCCACTGGTGCAGCCCCCAGACTAGCTCTTCGTCTCCGTATTTTTCAAAGATTCCAGAAAAAATCATACTTGATTTTCAGGACGTTCAGAGAACTTTTATTTTCGGGGTACTTTTCCACGGGACACTAAAATAGAAAACAGGGAAATCTAAACGAAACCTATCATTTTTCTTCTAAGCTACTGAAGGTGAAAGCTTGGAACAGAGGTTTGTGACTCCTCGATTCTTCCATCTCATGGTTATCGAAAGAAATCCATCAATGAGGTTGATCAAGTCTCCTCGACAAACCTTTTCGAATCGCAAAAGAAGACGGAGATTTTTTTTTGAATAGTCACTAGGTTACCTCAATGGGGATGTGTATCTCCCCAACAAGCAAATCAGACTTCCTCTTAACAGGAGGTATAGGCCATTCAAAGCTCCCAATAAGAATCGATGAAGTTTTTCCCATAGCATTGATGCAATGTACTCGATATTATTTCTTCGAAAAGTGCACCGTATGCTCATTACCGTTGACATGGAAAGTTACATTGCCTTTATTGCAATCTATAACCGCCCCTGCAGTGTTTAAAAAGGGTCTTCCGAGGATGACCGCCATGGCATCGTCGTCGGGAATATCCAAGATAACAAAGTCTGTTAAGATAGTGACGTTCGCAACCACAACAGGTACATCCTCGCAAATGCCAATACGGAAAGGAGTTGATTTGTCGGCCATTTGCAGAGAGATTTCAGTGGGTGTCAACTTATCCAGTTCAAGTCTACGATAAAGAGAGACAGGCATAACACTAACACTGGCTCCAAGGTCGCATAAAGCAGTTCTAACGTAGTTACCTTTAATGGAGCAAGGTATAGTGGGCACCCCGGGATTACCTAGTTTCTTGGGAGTTCCACCCTTGAAGGTATAATTAGCAAGCATGGTGGAAATCTCAACCACAGGTATCCTCCTCTTATTAGTAACAATATCCTTCATGTACTTAGCATACGGAGACATTTTGAGCATATGTGTCAAACGCATTTGCAGAAAGACAGGTCTAATCATTTCAACAAATCGCTCAAAATGCTCATCATCCTTTTTCTTGGATGGTTTGGGAGGAAAGGGATGGGTTTCTGAACCCATGGTTCCCTTTCTTTACCATGCTTCCTAGCAGCAAAGTCATTCTTATCGTATCTTCTATTCTTAGGTTGTGGGTTATCAAGATCAACAGGTTCAATCTCCACATCCTTATCGTTGCTAGGTTGAGCATCTTCATGAACATCACTATTGATATTGTCATTAAGCTCATGTTCATCACCAGATTGTGTTTCAGCATCAGAAACAGAGGCATCGTTTGGACTCTCAGGTGTATCAGCATCTGGGTTGCTAGCGTGCAAATTCCTATAATCTTTATTCTACTTTCTAGGATGACTGGGTTCATTAGTGCTAACTTCTTGAGAATCTTGTTCAATTCTCTTAGGATGACCCTCGAGATACAAAGGTTCCTGGGTCATTCTACCGCCTGTAGTAACGACTCTGACAGAATTATCATTCAACTCATCGAGCAAGTCATTTTGAGCCTTAAGTACTTGTTCTACTTGAGTAGTAACCATAGAGGCATGTTTACTCAGAAGCTTAAGATCATTGACATTTCTGTCCACACAAGCACTTAAATGACTAAGCATACGAGCATTCTGTTCCAATTGCCTGCTAACATAATCATTGAAACTCTGTTGTTTGGCAACAAATTTATCAAATTCATCCAGGCATAGGCTAGCAGGTTTATTGAAAGGAATATCACTCTCATCAAACCTACGCAGAGAATTTACTTCTACTACACTACTGGAAAACAGTTTTTTGTCATCTGCCTAGTCTTTGCTGTCTGCTAGGTGATGGCAAAGAGTGTCTTTGCCGTCAGCTTCAGCAAAACAGACGGCACAGTACAGGCTGATGGCATACAGTCTTTTTGCCATCTGTCATCTCTTTGCCGTCTGCTAGCGGACGGCAAACAGTCCATAGGGAGACGGCAAAGATATAGATAGGCCCACCTGACCGCGGGGTGGATAGGTCAAACTGGAGTCGGACCTTTGCCGTCTGCTAGGGGACGACAAAGAGTCCGGAGGCAGACGGCAAAGCGCTAACTCCGTTAACGACTCCTTCCCCCCCCACCCCGCCTCTCTCTCTTCTGTAACGGCTCACCCCGCGCGCCCCTCGCTCTCTCTCCCCACCCCGCGCGCCCCTCTCTCTGTAACGGCCGCCGCCACCACCGTCGCGCCGCCGCCCCCATCGCGTCGCCGCCCCTATTGCCCCTGCCGCCGCCCCTATCGCCCCTGTCGCCCCCGCCGCCGCCCCTCTCTCTCTCCCCACCTCGCCCCTGCTGCCGCTGCACCACCACCGCCTCGCCGCCGCCCCTGGTGCCCCCGGCGCCGCCCCGCCGCCCCCAACACCCCGGCCCCTCCACAGCCGCCCCTCTCGGTGAGCCCCCACAACCCCACCCCCACCCCCCACCCGCATTATTTTTAGTAGTTTTATTATTTTTTAGTAGTTTTAGTAGTTGTTATTGTTAGTAGTTTTAGTGGTAGATTTAGTTAGGTTAGTAGTTTTAGTTAGGTTAGTTAGTTAGCTTGGTTAGTTAGGTGGAGGAGGAGAAGAGGAGAAGAGGAGAAGAGGAGGAGGAGGACAAGAAGAGGAGAAGAAAAAGAGGAGTAGGAGGAGGAGGAGGAGGAGAAGAAAAAGAAGAAGAAGAAGAAGAAGAAGAAGAAGAAGAAGAAGAAGAAGAAGCAGATGAAGAGAAGAAAAAAATAAGAAGGAGAAGAAGAAAAAAAATAAGAAGAAGAGAAGGAAAAAATAAGAAGGAGAAGAACTAAAGAAGAAGAGAAGAAGAAGAGAAGAAGAGAATAAGAAAAAAATAAGAAGGAGAAAAAGAGAAAAAAGAAGAAGAAGTTGATTTTTTATTGTTTGGTATTTAGTGGTAGCTAGATTCTTTTTTAGTTACTTAGTGGTAAATTCTGTTTTTGTTATAGTGGTAGATTCTGTTTTTGTTATTTTTTTGCTGTTTAGTGCTATCTAGGTTTAGCGATAGGTTTAGTTAGCTTGGTTAGTTAGGTTAGTTAGTTAGTTAGCTTACTAGAAAGAATAGGAAGAAGAAGAAGAGGAGGAGGAGCAGAAGAGGAGAGGAGGAGGAGGAGGAGAAGAAGAAGAAGAAGAAGAATAGGAGGAGGAGAAGAAAAAAAGAAGATCACATGTTTGGTATTTAGTTTTTTGGAATTAATTAGTAGTTTTAGTGGTAGATTTTGTTAGTTAATTAGTTGATTTAGTGGTAGATTCTGTTAGTTTATTCGCCCATCATTATTGCTTAGGTTCAAGACTACTTCAAAGAAGATCACATGTTCTTTTGTTGAAATCAAGTCTGTCAAAATAATGTATCGTCTATATTTATTGGTACCGGAGCAAAACAGGACAACTTAAATAATATTGCCATCCTCAAATGTAGAAAATATCGAAAAGTTTTATATAACCTGAAAAGTAGTATAGGTAACTTGGAAAGTCCTCTGGACCAAAAGGGCAACTTCTGGACGTGCGAACTTTGCGTGGTAGGTGCATGTCCATGCACGAGGGTAATTAACCCAACAATGACATAATTAGCCCATTTAGCTCCGAAATACCATAATAAGCTCAAAATGGCATAAGAACCTTGGTTAGCTCACTAATATTATATACTTAGCTTGTTTTCCTCTAAAATGGGATAATTAGCCCATTTAGCTCGAAAAACACATAATTAGGTAATTTAGCTCCAACAAGAGGAGAAGAGGAGAAGAAATAGGCAAAATGAAAAGAAAGAAGAAGAAGAAGAAGAGAAGAAGAAGAAGAGAAGAAGGAGAAGGAGGAGGAGGAGGAGGAGGACGAGGAGGAGAAGGCCAAGGACCTTCTAGTCCTTCTCCTCCTCCTCCTTCTCCTCCTTCTTCTTGATTTCTTCTTCTTCTCCTCCTCCTCCTCTTCCTTCTCCTCTTTCATATTATCCTTTCTTTAATTTCCGCAACAATGACATAATTAGCCCATTTAGCTCCAAAATGCCATAATAACCTCAAAATGGCATAAGAACCTTGGTTAGCTCATTAATATTATATACTTAGCTTGTTTTCCTCTAAAATGACATAATTGGAATATTTGTGTTGATCGGGTGGATTTACATGTGATAGTTGTCCCGTCGCTGTGAGGTCTCTTGTGCAAAGACCTGCCCGTGCGTTGTACGAGCTCCGCCCCTGCATTCGTGGGTCAGTACAAATTTCATCTCCTCCCCGCCCCTTCATTTACGGTGGCTCAGTTTCCGGATGAAACTTTCTAGATTTAGGTAATTCAATTAATTTATCAGTATGCGTGACCTGTATGCGTCTCCCGTTCGAAAGGGCGACATCTATAAATATGCATGTCTTTGCATATTTATAACCGCCATCCTTTCGAATTGTCCAACATTATCCATGGACAGCCCGAGTATGTGTAGATTGGGTTCGTTTTCCCGTATGTTGTAATATGGATCCGATGCGGAATTTCGTCAGTGCCTCCCTGTTGTTCTCCATATGCACATCCTCTCTGTTTATTGCGGAGACGTGTATCAGGAGAACAGCAGGGAGGCGCTGCCCAAATTTTGCGTTGGATCCAGAGAAGAGCATGGGAAAACGAACCCAATCTACACATACTCGGGTGGGATTAGGACCTATCTTTACCTATTAGCGTGTAGGTTGCCTGGACGTAATAAAAATGGCGAACCTGATTAACCGATGAATATAAATGCTAAATTATATATAAATATATTTCTTCTGTCTTTAGTAGCTACGCAAGATGAGTGATCGTGCATGGATGTATACCGGTCACCCTAGTCAGAAAGAGATGACGAAAGAATGGTTTTTAAAAACAAAGGAATTTGTGAAAGCCGCATTCGCAAATGGCCAGGAAAGAAACTATTGCCCCGGTCCTGGATGCGACAACTATAAAAAGACGAAAGAGGCTGTAATGATTAAACACCTGCAGAGGAGGGGTTTTAAGCCTAATTATACGGTGTGGACATTTCATGGTGAGTCTATACAACGCACAAGAGCAAAGGTGGTCCGTCGTCACACGGACGAGCATGGTACCGGGATCGAAGACATGGTGCAAGACTTTGATGATGCTCGGGATTCGGAAGATGAGATGGAGGAATCTGCAAAGGCCTTTTATGAAATGTTGGAGTCTTCAAAACGTCCTCTCCATGAGCACATTGAGCTCTGTCAGCTGGATGCAATTGCACACGTAATGGCTCTGAAGGCTCAGTTCAACTTGGGAAGAGAATGCTACGACGCGATGATGACACTATTTGGACGTTTCCTACCCAAAGGCCATGTCATGCGTGCAAACCTGTACCAGTCGGACAAAATACTTCGTGTACTTAAGATGCCCTATGAGAAGATAGATGCATGTGAGAAAGGATGTGTCTTATTTAGGAAGGAGTACGCACACATGGACTATTGTCCCAATTGCGAGTCTTGCAGGTATCTTCTGGTAGACAACGGTATGGGTGAGAAGAGGCAGACCAAAATCGCAGTTAGTGTTCTTCAGTATATGAAAATCGTACCAAGACTTCAACATCTTTTCATGGTTGAAGAGATTGCCAGACACATGACATGGCACAAATTGGGCAAAAGAACCGAACTAGATGCGGATGGGAATAAGATGATGGTACACACATCGGATGGGGAAGCGTGGAAACATTTCGATGGATTGCATCAGGATAAAGAGCCAGATCCAAGGAATCCTCGAGTCTGCGCCACCACGGATGGTTTTAATCCCTTCGGCATGACGGCAACCCAATACAATTGTTGGCCTGTATTTGTCATTCCCCTCAATCTCCCCCCCGGGCAGATTATGCAAAGAAAGAACATATTTCTGACGTTGATAATTCCAGGGCCCTATTATCCGGGGAAGAATATGAATATGTACCTGCAACCGCTTAAGGATGAATTGGAATAAGCTTGGGAAAATGGGGTCAAGACATACGATGCCGCTAGAAAAGAAAACTTCAAAATGCATGTGTGGTACATGTACTCTATGCATGACTTGCCAGCGTATGCGCTATTCTCGGGATGGTGTGTGCATGGAAGGTTCCCATGCCCCCAATGCAAGGCAGCTCTTCAGTTTCATTGGTTGCAGGAGGGTCGGAAGTATTCTTGCTTTGACTTGCATAGACAGTTCCTGGATCCTGACCATCAGTTCAAAAAAGACAAGAAGAACTTTACCAATGGTAAAGTTGTCAAAAACTTGGCACCACCTGCGTTCACAGGCCAACAGATCCTGGATCAGTTAAACGCCCTGGAGCCTGATCCAGAGCGTCCAGGGTATTTCAAGGGGTATAATTCAAAACACGCCTGGACTCACAAGCCATGGTTCTGGGATCTGCCTTACTTCAAAGACCTCCTTCTTCCACAGAATATCGACATGATGCACACTGAAAAGAATATTGGAGAGGCTATTTTTGGTACATTGTTCGACATAGATGGGAAGACAAAGGATAATATTAAGGCTAGAGTCGATCAAGAGACACTATGTCATAGACCGTTACAAAACATGCGAGAAGGCAAAGGAAAGCAGAAGTGGTCGAAGCCAAAGGCCTGGTTCAATCTTGGAAGGCCATCTATGAGGGAAATTATCTTGTGGGTCAAAATGCACTTGATGTTCCCCGATGGGTATGCAACGAATCTAAAGAGGGGAGCGAGTCTTGAAAAATTAAAAATCTTTGGTCTCAAGAGTCATGATTGGCACATATGGCTAGAGCGGGTAATGCCGGTGATGTTACGTGGCTTTATTCCTGAGGATGAATGGCTAGAACTGGCGGAGCTGAGCTATTTCTTCCGTGTTCTTTGTGCGAAAGAATTGTCGCCTGGCGTGGTAGAAGACATGGAGGAATTTGCACCGGAGTTGTTGTGCAAGTTAGAGAAGATCTTTCCATCGGGCTTCTTTAATCCAATGCAGCATTTGATTTTACATCTACCGACCGAGGCAAGATTAGGTGGGCCCGTGCAAGATCGTTGGTGCTATGCAACTGAGAGGATGCAGAAGAACCTTCGAGCTAAATGTAAAAATAAGCATAGAATTGAAGCATCGATGGCTGAGGCATTCATTACTGAGGAGGTGGCAAACTTTGTGACAGCACACTACGAAGCCAAAAATCATCATTTGCATAATCCGAAGCCTCGGCACAATGATGGAGACCCTAAAAAAGGTGGGTCCAACCTCAGCCTATTCAAAGGGAAGCTCGCACTAGCCGGTGCTTCGAAACCAATAACGTTGGATATCGAAGAATGGCAGCACATTTCGTTGTATATCTTCAACAACCTAACAGAAGTGCGTCCGTACATCGAGTGAGTTCTCAGCACATTTTCCCGTAACTTCTAATTCATTTGAACTGCTCTTATTCCCGGATATTTCAAACAGCCATTACGTCGTCAAATTCTCGGATGGAGCGGTGATCGAAAATGATTCCGTCGAAGAGTATGAGCTTCTGTCAAAGACAGGAGGCGGCTATCCCGGTTTCATCTGTTGGTTCAAACAAACGGTAATTATCAATAATGGACCATTTCATTCTTGGTCTAACTTGCGGCTAATGCAACAACCGTTTCGTATTAAACTTCTAGGCTAATTCAGAGTCTATGGACGCCGAATTGCGACAAGTCGCTAATGGTTTTGACTATAAGGTCCGTTCATTTGAGAAATACAACATCAACGGGTATCTCTTTCGTACCTTTGGCAAAGAGCTATCTATGCCCGACCGGAAATCTACAAATTGTGGTGTCTCTGCTATCAGCGAAGGTGTTATCGAGTATTATGGAAGAGTTGAAGCAATTTATGAACTTCAATTCTATGGTGAAAACCCAACGAACGTCGTAGTCTTCAAATGTTATTGGTTCCAGCCGAAAAAGACTAGAAGGACTCTTGAACATATAGGACTAGTCGAAATCAATCCGAACACCCATTTAGATGTTCCCGATGTCTATATTACGGCTCAACAGGTGACCCAAGTTTTCTATCTACCATGGGCATGCCAAACGGATCAGAATCTGGAAGGTTGGTATGTTGTTTATGAAGTGCCACCACATGTCAGACCAGCTCTCCCAAATGAACAGGATTATGAACCTCACATTAACCCAGACACATATGATGGAGAATTCTTCCAAGAAACACTTCTTTCCAAGAAACGTTTCAAGAACCGCCGTGCTTCATCCAAGAACATGGAAGTAGACAACGACAATGAATCCGACTCCAGCCCTGAGCCGGAACCAGAAGACCTGGAACTCGTAGAGGTTACTGATGCGGATGACCTGTCAATGCTTCAACGATTAAAGGAAGGCCTTTCACAACTTCACGCCGTTGAACCCGATGAGCACGTCATTCATGAAGACATGCGTGATAGTGATGATGATGATGCATTTATTGATGATGATTATTAGTTTGTAAGAGTCACAACTTAAATTATATATATTATTCATGTACATATTATTATTCATGTCAGTCATTCAATTTTTTTATGTTGTACTAATTTCTTTTAATCTTTATCATGGCAGGTGTTGAAAGATGGTGGGCGCGGGTCCAGAGCGCTCGACGGGTTCTTCCCAGGCGCCCCGCACGAGGGGTGGTACTTCCCTTCCACCCCTATCTCTCCGTAGAGTCTTGGCAGATAGTCTTTCGACACCAGCCGTGGGTTCTTCTTCGTCGGCGGCATTGCCCACTGGGAGAGGTGCTGGTCGGGTAGGGAAGAAGGGGAAAGGTACAGGGAGAGGTGGTGGCCGCGGAAGATCCAGGAGGACTGTTGCACCATCCTCGCCACCACCACCAGCTCATTCACCCGAGCATAGGACTAGTATGGTCGACCCGTTTGCGGAGGAGGCTACGGGGACTCCAGTCCAGGAGCCTGGTGTTCACGGGCATTCGTCCCATGAGACTCCGGTACAGGAGCAGCCTCGGGTCGAGGTGCATTCGGCCCAGGAGCAGCCGGAGGAGACTACGGTTCCGGAGGCTTCACCCGACGTGGAGAGGCCCGGATGGGAGCCTTGGCCGGATCGTACCGAGTTGCCGGATTGGACCGAGGGTCCGGGTGGCTCGGGGGGCGGGGACGGCGGGGATGAGCTTACGGATAGTGAGGGCGATGTGCAGGTGGACGGGGTCACCGTGTACAAGCGTGGTAGTACACATCTCCCGATCGCCCCGGCTACCCACGAGCAGAGGCCGGTGATTAAACCTGAAGGAGATAGGTAAGTACATTTACCCTTTTTTTAGCTTTTGCCTTCAAGTTTGTTCAAATATCTAATGTGCTGACCTTATCATACTGCAGGGGATGGGTACACCCTCTTGGAGTCCGCAGGCGGAACTCCGTCCTTGGTGTGCTTTGTCGGACAAATTTCCCGGGGTTTGTCACGTTGCCTGGTGAGGGTCAGGTTCCTACACTAGGATTTACATGGGAGCACTACCAGGCTGCGCAGGCCCCGCCGGAGGAGATTATAAATGGTGTCTTGTGCCACACAAGGGCCGAGATGGTGATCAAGAGATTTTGGGTAAATTATCCTTGTACAGAATCTAAAATTAACAATATAGCTAATTATTGTACTAATCGTTGTTTTCACGTTTGATTGCAGACCTTCTATAGGTGTGAGGATGGATATGAGGAGGATGCGGCCAAGGTCCTCGAGGTCGAGTGTAGGCGGTTACTACAGAACTTGCGCCACGAGGCTCGGCCGCAGGCTATTCGAGATTACTACGCCACGCGTGGTATTAAGAAGCAGAAGAAGGATTGCCGCGGAAAGTTTCTGAAGAAGGAGCAATACATGAAGGTAATTACCTATTCTTTAAGTCCTTCTACGTAGTTTTCTTGATTTCATTCATAGGCGTAGCACTAAAAATTCTTTCTAATAACTTACAGGTGCCCCCGAGATGGTGTGCGGATAAGATGGATTGTTGGGAGGCGTTGGTTGATGAGTGGTGCGCAGGAAGCTGGCGAGCCGTCCACGAGAATGCGAAGGATCGGTGTAGCCAAATGGTTGGTGTGCCACACCATCAAGGCAGCGCCAACTTACTTCAGTTTGGACGAAACTGGGTATGTGATTTGCTTCATGATTGATGCAATTCATTCTTGATGCTAATATTTTGTTCCTCTCTTTTAGGCGCATCCCAATAAGACTGAGATGCCACACTTGTACGACCTTTATGGCATGGCCCATACTGCCTCGTACAAGAAGGCGAAGGCATTCTCTGAGTCTGACCTGGATGATCCCAATAACTTCACCAACATATCATCCCACCAGAAGCTCGTGGCATACAGGGACGCGGGGAAGGCTACGAAAGGGGATGACTTTAACCCTAGCCAGGAACCTTTGGATCCAGAGCTGGTGATGATATCTGGTGGCGGGAGGCCCCATGGCTCGATAGCCATTGGAGATGGGATAACACGTTGTCCACTCACTCTTCCGGAGATCAAGGCGCGCCAGTCGAGCAGCTGTCCTGAGATAACGCGTCGTCCACGGCCAGTCGAACTTGCCATCGAGGTTAGTTGTACGGACTAAGAACACTTTCATCCATTTCATTATGTGTGTCACCATAGATCATTACTGTGGTAACGAGGAATGGTGTTTCAGGCTGCTCTTCAGAAGGAGAGATTGGCAAACCAGGCTGCTCTTGAGAAAGAGAGATTGGCAAGCCAGGCTGCTCTTGATGAGAGGGACTAGACCACGACACGATTGCTTGAGGAGGAGAGGGCCCGGAATGAGGCGGGTCAACGGGCCCTGTACGAGCTTTTTGTGGTATGTTTTTTTTCACATTAGCCAAATCATGTGTGTAATGTCTGTTTCAATACTAACTAATACGAACCACTCTTCAGGGTCTGTGTGAGAAGAGCGGTCAAGTCCCTCCGCCGATGCCCGTCTTCTCTTCGATTGGCACGGTGAGTTTCATTATAAACTAGTATTAATAATTGAGTGTCATCATGCTAATTGAGACATTGCAAAATATCTTTTCTGCAGAATAATTCCCGAGCGGCATCGCACGACCCTTCTCCAGGGCAACCGTCTCCAAACGAAGCCGGCGCGAGCAACCGTGGTGTTTCTCCTCCTTGATGACCACTACGGTAAGTTTCTCCTCCAAACTTAGCTTGTTTTCCTCTAAAATGAGATAATTAGCCCATTTAGCTCCAAGAAGACATAATTAGGTAATTTAGCTCCAACAAGAGGAGAAGAAATAGGAAAAATGAAAAGAAAGAAGAAGAAGAAGAAGAAGAGAAGAAGGAGAATGAGGAGAAGGAGGAGGAGGAGGAGGAGGAGGAGGAGGACGAGAAGGAGGAGAAGGCCAAGGACCTTCTAGTCCTTCTCCTCCTCCTCCTTCTCCTCCTTCTCCTCCTTGATTTCTTCTTCTTCTCCTCCTCCTCCTCTTTCTTCTCCTCTTTCATATTATCCTTGCTTTAATTTCCCCAACAATGACATAATTAGTCCATTTAGCTCCAAAATACCATAATAAGCTCAAAAGGGCATAAGAACCTTGGTTAGCTCATTAATATTATATACTTAGCTTGTTTTCCTCTAAAATGGGATAATTAGCCCATTTAGCTCAAAAAAGACATAATTAGGTAATTTAGCTCCAACATGAGGAGAAGAGGAGAAGAAATAGGCAAAATGAAAAGAAAGAAGAAGAAGAAGAAGAAGAAGAGAAGAAGGAGAAGGAGGAGGAGGAGGAGGAGGAGGAGAAGGCCAAGGACCTTCTCTCCTTCTCCTCCTCCTCCTCCTTCTTGATTTCTTCTTCTTCTCCTCCTCCTCCTCTTTCTTCTCCTCTTTCATATTATCCTTGCTTTCATTAACCCAACAATGACATAATTAGCCCATTTAGCTCCAAAATACCATAATAAGCTCAAAATGGCATAAGAACCTTGGTTAGCTCATGAATATTATATACTTAGCTTGTTTTCCTCTAAAATGACATAATTAGCCCATTTAGCTCAAAAAAGACATAATTAGGTAATTTAGCTCCAACAAGAGGAGAAGAGGAGAAGAAATAGGCAAAATGAAAAGAAAGAAGAAGAAGAAGAAGAGAAGAAGAAGAAGAGAAGAAGGAGAAGGAGGAGGACGAGGAGGACGAGGAGGAGAAGGCCAAGGACCTTCTAGTCCTTCTCCTCCTCCTCCTCCTTCTTCTTGATTTCTTCTTCTTCTCCTCCTCCTCCTCTTTCTTCTCCTCTTTCATATTATCCTTGCTTTAATTAACCCAACAATGACATAATTAGCCCATTTAGCTCCAAAATACCATAATAAGCTCAAAATGGCATAAGAATCTTGGTTAGCTCATGAATATTATATACTTAGCTTCTTTTCCTCTAAAATGACATAATTAGCCCATTTAGCTCAAAAAAGACATAATTAGGTAATTTAGCTCCAACAATAGGAGAAGAGGAGAAGAAATAGGCAAAATGAAAAGATAGAAGAAGAAGAAGAAGAGAAGAAGAAGAAGAGAAGAAGGAGAAGGAGGAGGAGGAGGAGGAGGAGGAGGAGGAGAAGGCCAAGGACCTTCTAATCCTTCTCCTCCTCCTCCTCCTTCTTCTTGATTTCTTCTTCTTCTCCTCCTCCTCCTCTTTCTGCTCCTCTTTCATATTATCCTTGCTTTAATTAACCCAATAATGACAAAATTAGCCCATTTAGCTCCGAAATACCATAATAAGCTCAAAATGGCATAAGAACCTTGGTTAGCTCATGAATATTATATACTTACCTTGTTTTCCTCTAAAATGGGATAATTACCCCATTTAGCTCAAAAAAGACATAATTAGATAATTTAGCTCCAACAAGAGGAGAAGAGGAGAAGAAATAGGCAAAATGAAAAGAAAGAAGAAGAAGAAGAAGAGAAGAAGGAGAAGGAGGAGGAGGAGGAGGATGAGGAGGAGAAGGCCAAGGACCTTCTAGTCCTTCTCCTCCTCCTCCTTCTCCTCCTTCTCCTCCTTCTTCTTGATTTCTTCTTCTTCTCCTCCTCCTCCTCTTCCTTCTCCTCTTTCATATTATCCTTGCTTTAATTTCCGCAACAATGACATAATTAGCCCATTTAGCTCCAAAATGCCATAATAACCTCAAAATGGCATAAGAACCTTGGTTAGCTCATTAATATTATATACTTAGCTTGTTTTCCTCTAAAATGGGATAATTAGCCCATTTAGCTCAACAAAGACATAATTAGGTAAATTAGCTCCAACAAATGATATATAGTTCACCACACATATACTTAGCTTGTTTTCCGCTAAAAATGACATAATTAGGTGAAAAACATCATACTTTGTTCTTCTTCTAACTTTCTTATTCACATTTTTGCAGATTGGATATACTACATGCATGGAAGCTGGCATTCATGGAGTTGAACAATGTCGATGGATGAACTTTATATGTATATAATCTAGTTTTCATTTGAGTGGATGAACAATGTCGAACTATATGTATATGTATATATGGATAAACAGTGCAATACTTGGTATGTTGGTTCTTTGGATATGTGGGGATGTACATTGGTGAATCATATATGTGTGGTGAATTATATATATGTATTGGCAAGTATATGTGTGGTGAACTATATATCATATATGTGTGGTGAATTATATAAATGTGCTGTCAAATATATATATATATATATGTGCTGTGAAATAATATAAAAGAAAAAAAAACAAGAACTATATGGGCTCTTTGCCGTCTCCCAGCTGATGGCAAAGACCTGTGCCATCAGCTGGCAGACGGCAAAGGTGCCACATGGCACCCAGCTGTGCATCCTGGGGTGTCTATGTAGTATCTTTGCCGTCAGTCTCCAGGGTGGGTAGACGGCAAAGAAGAGGGAATAGAGGAGGGGGAGGAGGAGGCAGACGGCAAAGAGTGGAGAGAGGGGGGAGGGGAGGAGCCGGCAGACGGCAAAGATGGACGGGGAGGCAGACGACAAAGATGGAGGGGGAGGGGAGGGGAGGAGAAGGCAGACGACAAAGATGGACGGGGAGGCAGACGGCAAAGATGGACGGGGAGGCAGACGGCAAAGGCTCCGTTAACCCCTAACGGAGGCAACACGTGTCGGCTGCCGTGTCGAGCGCTTTGCCGACTGCTCCTAAGGAAAGCTGACGGCAATGAGCTTTGTCGTCCGCCTTGCGCGGGCAAACGGCAAAGAAGGTCCTATGCCATCGTAGGCTGACGCAGAAATTTTGCCGGCCGTGATAATCTTTGCCGTCTGTGATATTATCTTTGCCGTCCAGGATATTGTCTTTGCCGTATGTGATGGCAGACGGCAAAGAAGGTGCTTCCCGTAGTGCTACCTGTATTGGGTTATCAAGACCATGGATCTCTTCGATAGGTGGTAGATTTTTGACATCTTCAGATTTAATGCCTTTCTCTCACATAGATTTCTTAGCTTCTTGCATATCTTCGAGACTTAGGAATAGAATACCTCTTTTCTTCGGAGTTGGCTTAGGAGGTGGTTCGGGAATAGTCCAAGCATTCTCATTGCACAAGATGTTATTCAGTAGAATCTCAGCTTGTTCTATAGTTCGTTCCCTAAAAACACAACCAACACAACTATCTTGGTGGTCTCTAGAAGCACCGGTAAGTCCATTATAGAAGATATCAAGTATTTCATTCTTCTCAAGAGGGTGATCAGGCAAAGCATCCAGTAGCTGGACGAGCCTTCCCAAGCTTGTGGGAGACTCTCTTCTTCAGCTTGAGCAAAGTTGTATATTTCCTGCAAGGCAGCTTGCTTCTTATGGACAGGGAAATATTTTACAAAGAAGTAGTAGACCATATCCTGGGGGCTACACACACAACCAGGAGCAAGAGAAGTGAACCAAGTCTTAGCATCATCCTTTAGCGAGAAAGGAAACAACTTGAGGATATAGTAGTGGCGAATCTTTTCCTCACTAGTGAATAGGGTGGCTATATCATGCAGTTTGGTAAGATGAGCTACAACCGTTTCAGACTCATAACCGTGAAAAGGATCAGATTCAACCAGAGTGATTAACTCAGGGTCGACAGAGAATTCATAATTCTTATCGGTCACAAAGATAGGCGAAGTAGGAAACTTCGGGTCATATTTTATCCTAGCGTTCAAAGATTTTTCTTTCCACTTGAGTAGTAATTTCTCAACATCATAGCTATCCTTACAAGCAAGAAAGTCCTGAGCTATCTCTCCCTCCATAACATAACGCTCAGGCATATCAGGCAATTCAGGTCTAGGAGAGCTAGTTCTAGCAGGAAAAATAGCAGGTTCTACTTCAATAGTATCAGCAGTTTCACAAGTATGATCACATCTAGCAGCAACTCTAGCAATTTGTGCATCAAGGAATGCACCTAGTGGCAAAACAATATCAAGCATAGCATCATCAGGCAAAGCAATATCAAGCATAGCATCATCATAAGCATCATGGGCAGCAGATGTAGCATCATCAAGCACACGCGACATATCAAGATTTCTAGCAGGAGGTGGTGTCGCAAACTTACACATAACTGAAGGTGAATCAAGTGTAGAGCTAGATGGCAGTTCCTTACCTGTCCTCGTAGTTGAGGGCAAGACTTTAGTTCTTGGATCTTTCAGATTCCTCACAGTGATCAGCAGACGTAAATCCCAAGTGACTCAGAGAATATAGTTGTGCCTCCCTCGCAACGGCGCTAGAAAAATGTCTTGATAACCCACAAGTATAGGGGATCACAATAGTTTTCGAGGGTAGAGTGTTCAACCCAAATTTCTTGATTCGACTCAAGGGGAAGCGAAACAATATTCCCAAGTATTAGCAGTTGAGTTGTCAATTCAACCACACCTAAAAGATTTAGTATCTGCAGCAAATTATCGGTAGCGAAGTAGTATGATAGCAACAGTAGCAATAGTAACCAGTAGGAGCAAAGTAATAGCAGTAGCAACAGAGTAACAGTAGCAGCAGTGACAACAGTAGAAATAAAGTAATGTAGCAAGGACCAGTAGGAAAAACTCGTAGGCATTGGATCGGTGATGGATGATTATGCTAGATGCTATTCATCATGTAACAGTTATAACACGGAGAGATATGTAACTAGCTCGAGTTCGTCAATCTAATGTAGGCATGTATTCCGTATGTAGTCATACGTGCTTAGGGAAAAGAACTTGCATGGCATCTATTGTCCATCCCTCCCGTGGCAGCGGGGCCCTAATGGAAACTACAGGATATTAAGGTTCTCCTTTTAATAAAGAACCGGACTAACGCATTAACACTCGGTGAATACATGAACTCCTCATACCATGGTCATCTCCGGGAGTGGTTCCGACTATTGTCACTCCGGGGTTGCCGGGTCATAACACATAGTAGGTGACTACAACTTGCAAGATAGGATCTAAAACACACATATATTGGCGACAACATAATAGGTTCAGATCTGAAATCGTGGCACTCAGGCCCTAGTGACAAGCATTAAGCATGGCAAAGTAGTAGCAACATCAATCTCAGAACATAGTGGATACTAGGGATCAATCCCCATCAAAACTAACTCGATTACATGATAGATCTCATCCAACCCATCACCATCCAGCAAGCCTACGATGAGATTACTCACGAACGGTGAAGAGCAATTGGCGATGAAGGACGGTTGATGATGATGATGGCGACGATCTCCCCTCTCCGGAACCCTGAACGGACTTCAGATCTGCCCTCCAGAGGAAGAACAGGAGGTGGCGGTGCCTCCGTATCATAAAACGCGATGAACTCTTCTCCTTGCTTTTTTTCCGGATGAGACTGACTAAATAGAGCTGGATTTGGAGGCGGTGGAGCTTTGTGGGCCCCACAAGTCTGCCAGGCGCGGCCAGGGGGGGCCCGCGCCTGGTGGGCTTGTGGACTCACGGCTCCACTTACCCCGCTGATTCTTGCGCCAATATTTTTCATAAATTCCAAAAAAATTCTCCGTAAATTTTCAGGTCATTCCGAGAACTTTCATTTCTGCGCAAAAACAACACCATGGCAATTGTGCTGAAAACAGCGTTAGTCCGGGTTAGTTCCATTCAAATCATGAAAATTAGTGCCCAAAACAAGGGCAAAAGAGTTCAGAACAGTAGATACGACGGAGACGTATCATGGAGTAATAGTAGTAGATGCATAATCATTTGGGTCTACTTGACACGGACGTGATGCCTATATGCATAATCATTGCCTTGTATATCTTCATAATTATTCTCTTTTCTATCAATAGCTCGACAGTAATTTGTTCACCCACCGTATTGTTTTCCTTCATGAGAGAAGCCTCTAGTGAAACCTATGCCCCCGGGTCTGTTTTCCATATTATACTTTACACCAAAAATACGAAGAATATATTACTGCAATTTATTTACTTTCGTTTTTCTTTCCGTTTCCACAACCTTTTATATCTATCTCTATCAGATCTCATCCTTGCGAATAACCGTGAAGGGATTGACAACCCCTTTGTTGCGTTGGGTGCAAGTGTTTGATTGTTTGTGTAGGTGCTAACATTGGGGCCTTGCTTGTTAATCCTACTGGATGGAGACCTTGGTTCTCAACAAACTGAGGGAATTACTTATCTACTTTGCTGCATCTCCCTTTCCTCTTCAAGGGAAAACCAACGCAAGCTCAAGAAGTAGCAGCCATCATCACCCTTCTCTCTAACTTTGACCTCATCACTCACGGGTCAACTTATGATCGAAGTCGTTCCACACACTTCATTTTTGCAAATATTTTTGCCATTAAACACCTAAAATTTTCCCCTCGTCTAGCGACGCATGGACAAACTAGCCATTCATGAATCTTGCACGGTTGCACGCGGGTAAACTGCGTGGTTTCTCAGAATAGGCTCCGCTCATCAACGATACATTTGGCGCCTCTTTGAGCCCACACGGTGACAAGACGTGATGATTACAGACGGACTGCTCCCCATTTATTATAGCAGCCATTTATCCCTTGTGTCTCTTCAAACTTTCGATTGCGCCCACGTGTTACAAGAAGTACACCGACCTCACCAAATTTTTGGAGGGTATCATGCGCAGCTCCAATGATGCTTCGAGCGGTTGCCGACGATGAGCAGCAGTTCACCATGCATGTCGTGGTGGACACCCACACAAGGTTCACGGAGCTCTCAGTGGTGTACACCAACAACCCGGGCTGGGTGGAGCAGCCCACCCACATCATGGAGTTGTTGCATGCTTAGGAGAAGTACAAGGTGGTCGTGTTTGACCTCGAGTATACACGCAGTCGTTTTGGGTCTCGTCCCACGGTCGCCATTGCGCAGATGTGCATGCACAATCACATCCCCGTCTTCCACTACTGCCTGGCCACAAGGACATGCGAGCATTTCACCAGGTTAGTCAGCATCCCCCACTACATGTTCGCTCAGTGGACATCACCAACAATGTAAAGGTGCTAAAGAATTAGGGCATCACCCGTCCAAATCTTGTCGACATCCAGGCTAATACAAGATCTAGGGCAGCAAGAAGCATGAGAAGGAATCATTGGTTCACCTTGCCAAGGCCATCATCAACCCCTACTATAAATACATGAAGTATTCATGCAACAAGGACAAGCGTGCCTGGCACTCGCCTTGGATGGATAAACTCGACAAAGCTCACAGCGTGTATGCGGCCAAGGAGGCATATACGAGCTACGAGATGTACACACAGATCGTTGACATGAGGAAGTGATACGTCTCCAATGTATCTATAATTATTGATTGTTACATGCTATTACGTTATCATTTTAGAACAAATTTTATGTACTTATCTACCAATTTATATAATTTTTTAGCACTAACCTATTGACCCAGTGCCCAGTGCAGGTTGTTGTTTTGTGTGTGTTTTTCCACTTTTCAGGTTTCAGTACCAAACGAAGTCCAGTTGACCTGAAACCTTTTGTGATTTTTTTCTGGACCAAAACAAGACCGTGGAGCATTGGAAGGAGGTCGGAGGGTGCACGAGAGCCCCACAAACCAATAGGGCGTGACCTAGGGGCGCCCTATTAACTTATGACCCCCTCATGGCTATCCCGACTCCGTTCTCTAGCCTATAAATTCTCATCTACCAAAAAACATCGATGGAGGTATCTAAACACTTTTTACACCACCACAAGTATCTGCTCCGATGGGAGGCCATCTAGAGCTCTGTTCCGGCACTCTGCCGGAGGGGCATCGATCACGGAGGGCTTCTTCATCCACCTTCCTTCTCTCATGATGATGTGAGAGTAGTTCACCATAGACCTTCGGGTCCATAGCACTACCTAGATGGAAATATGTCTCTCTTTGATCTTCAATACAATGATCATCTCATCTTCTCTTTGATCCATATGATGTAACTCTTTTGTACGATGCATTTGTTGGGATCCGATGAATTGTGGGTTTACGTTTGAATTATTCATGATTAATATTTGAGTCTCCTCAGATATATAATATGATTATTATGTGCATGATTATGATAGCTTCCTAATTCTCTCCGATCTATTGAAATAGTTTCGACAACTAGATTGATATTTGTTCGGTGAGAGAGGTGCGTTGTAGTAGGTTCAACCTGGCGAGTTTCTATATCCTAGTGGCAGAAGGGGACAAGTTCCGTCTATGTGTTGCTTCTACTAAGTGTAAAATCATGGGTTTTAATCATATTGGTTGAGTTTACTTTGACAACGTCATGTCATCTTACTCCAAGCATTACTTCATTTGTCATGAACTTAATACATAGAGAGGAAAGCATATAAGCGCTTTTGAAGTGAAGTAATAGTAATAGGTGCATGCAGGAGTCATACTATTTGTTCATGGACGTGATGCCTATATTTACATGATCATTACCATGAAAATCGCATAACTATCCTCTCTTCTATGAATTGCCCAACAGTAATTTGTTTACCCACCGTGTGCTATTTTCATGAGAGATGTCATTAGGGAAAGCTATGCCCGCCCGGGTCTATTCACAATATATTGCTAAAATCTCCAATACCGTGCTTCTATTTATTTTATTTTAGTTTATTTTGCATTTTACAATTATCTACACACTGCATTTGCTTGCAAATAATGAGACCAAGGGGATTGACAACCCTATTGCCCGCGCTGGGTGCAAGCTATTTGTTCTTTTGTGTGCAGCCGCTAACGGTTGTGGTTGATATTCCTATTGGTTCGATAAACCTTGGTTTCATAAGTTAAGGAAATCCTTACCCTCATTGTTCTGCGATAACCCGTTCCTCTTCAAGGAAAACCCAACGCAAATCACAAGTATCAGGAAGGATTTCTGGCGTCGTTGTCGGGGTATATCATCACCAACTATCAGGTAACTCCACTCAAAATATCATTCACTTCTTCCTATTTTTATTTTCTGGTATATTTAGTTTGTCTCATAAAAATTAAAAATAAAAAAATAATTACCTTTGCTCGCTTAGCTTGTCACTAGATTGCATCTTCGCTCTCTAGGTTGCTTGTTACACTTGTCACCTTGCTTACTTAGTCACCATGTCTCAAGATACTACTAAGTTGTGTGACTTTTAAAATACTACTAATAATGATTTTATTAGTACTCCTATACCACCCACCACTAGTGTGGACGCTTTTAATATTAATGCTTCATTGCTAAATCTTGTCAGGAAAGATCAATTTTTGCGAAGTCCTAATGACGATCCTGCTTCACATCTCAATACTTTTGTGGAACTTTGTGATATGCAAAAGAAAAAGGACCTCGATAATGATATTGTGAAATTAAAATTATTTTATTTTTCGCTTAGAGATAAATCAAGATCTTGGTTTTCATCTTTGCCACATAATAGTATTAGAACACGGGATGAGTGTAAAGACAATTTTATTGCCAAGTATTTTCCTCGTGCTAAGATAATCTCCCTAAGAACTCAAATAATGAATTTTAAATAACAAGAAACTCAACATGCTGCTCAATCTTTGGAGAGAATCAAATTGATTATAAGGAATTGTCCTAAGCATGGTTTAAACTTATGTATGAATATTCAAAATTTCTATGCGGGACTAAACTTTGCAGCGATAAATCTTCTAGATTCTACCACAGGTGGTACCTTCATGGAGGTGACCCTAGGAGAGGCCACCAAACTTCTGGAGAATAGCATGGTCAACTATTCTCAATGGCATACCAAACGAGCTCCAACATGTAAGAAGGTAAATTCTCTTGAGGAAATCGCTAGTTTGAGTGAAAAAGTGGATGCTTTTATGAACTTGGCTTCTAATAAAATACTCATGTTGATCCCAATGATATGCATTTTTTGACCTTTATTAAACAAAATAATGATACTATTGATGTGAACTTTGTCTCTCGAAATAATTTTAACAAGAATGCTTATAGAGGTAATTTCAATCCTAAGCCGTATCCCGGTAATTCTTCAAAAAACTATGGAAATTATTATGGTAATTCCTATGGAAGTTCTTATAGAAATTCTATTTGTATACCCTATGATCTTGAGAACAAAATTAAGGAATTCGTTAGTTCTAAAAAAAGCAATACTATGGTAGAGGAAAAATTGCATATTATCGATACTTTGGCTAAGAATGTGAATATAATTGCTCTTGATGTAGAGACTCTTAAATATAAAACTTTGTCTCCTAATAATGATTTCAATTAGACTATTAATTCTATACATGTTTCAATCAACGAGAGTAAGGAGAGGACCGCTAAATTGAGAGCTAAGCGAGAATTCGTAGAAAAGGCTCTTCCACCCGTTTTTTTACCATAATCATGATGAAGACCTTAAAATTATTGGTACTTCTCCTATTGAATATTTTTTTACTTCTCTGAATACTAATGATAAAAGGACTGGAGATGAGTAAACTTTAGTTAAAGAGCATCCCGTTTGCTTGGAGGGTGGCGATCCTAACGATAAAATTGAAAAAGTGGGTTTGGAGAGGTCAAAACTTTAACTAGTGACGTGCCCACTATCCTAGATTACAAGGAATTAAATTATTATAATTTTCTGTAGTATAAATTATTTCCTTGCTGCAATCCATTATTATCTCACCCAATTCGTATGAACAAAATAAAGCTTTTACTCAACATATAGTAGAAACTACGGTGAAAGCTAGTGATGAGAAACTTGAGCTTGAAGTTTCTATTCCTAGAAAGTTGCATGATGAGTGGGAACCTAATATCAAAATTAGGATAAATAAATATGAATTCAATATTTTGTGTGGCCTTGGTGCTAGTGTTTCAACTCTACCTAAAGCCCTATGTGATGTGCTTGGTCTCACTAATATTGAAGAATGTTCCCTTAACTTGCACCTTGAGGATTCAAACATTAAGAAACACTTATGTAGAATTAATGATGTGATTATCATTGAAATAAAAAATTATGTGAATTTATATATTATTGTTCTTGATATTGAGTGCAATCCTACTTTTCCATTATACTAGGAAGACCCTTCCTACGAACTATAGGTGCAATCATTGATATGAAAGAGGGCAACATAAGTTTCTAATTCCCATTAAAGAAATGGATGGAACACTTCCCTACAAAGAGAATAAACCACCTTATGAATCTATCATGAGGGCCACTTATGGATTCAATGTCAAGAAGGATAACACTTGAAACTATGCAGTATGCCTAGCTAGGGGCGTAAAATAATAGCGCTTGTTGGGAGGCAACCCAATAGTTATCTTTATTTGTTTGCTTTCTACTTTCTGTTTGTTTGTGATGAAATAATTGTTTCTGCTGTAATTATTGTGTTTTTATGTCTTAATAAGTGTTTGTGCCAAGTAAAGCCTTTGGGATGCTTTGCATGGTGAGTAGAATTGATACGGTGCAAAAACATAAACTTCAACGCCTAGTTAAAAAATTCTCTGATTTTACTGGAACGTCTTTTTAATATGAAGTTCTTACACAATATTGATATACAAATACCTCAGGCCATACTAGTGTTTCAGAATTTCGAAATTACAAAAGTATGGCAATTAAATATATTACTACAGACTATTCCATTTTGAACACATTCTATTTTTTTGCATGCATAGTTTGCTTGTTTTTATTATGCTATGGATTATAACGGGGGGGTATAAGCCATGGAGAAGTTATAATACATTACCTTTAGATAAAATAAAATAAGAATCAAGTTATAACAGTACCTAAAAGTGTTTATTATTTTGCCTATACTAACAAATCTCACAATGTTTTGTTGAGTTTTGTGTGGTTGAAGTTTTCAAGTTTTGGGTATTATCTCGATGGAAAAAGGAATGAGAAGTGGAAAGAGGCTAAGCTTGGGGATTCCCAAGGCACCCCAAGGTAATATTATAGGAAGGTTCAAGATTCTAAGATTGGTGATGCCCCGACAAGGCATCCCCTCTTTCGTCCGATCCATCGGTATGTTACTTGGTGCTACATTTTTTTCATCACATGATATGAGTTTTGCTTGGAGTGTCATTTGGTTTTGTTTAATCCTACTTTTATTTTGCCACAATCATTGTTTGCTGGACACACCTATTTTAGAGGGAGACACCATCATCATAATTTGTTAGAAGACTCTATGTGCTTCACTTATATCTTTTGAGCTTAGTAGTTGCTCTATTAGTTCACTTATATCTTTTTTGAGCACGGTGGTGTGTAGATTTTATTGAAATAATATGCTCTTGTTCCTCACTTATATTTGTTTAGAGTTAATAAACAATGACGGCAATTTCCATGGGTCATAAGACAAGATCAAAAATAATGAGTGACAATTAAAACCATCATGCATCACATATAGATAAATTGTGGTTAATGATATTGATATGGTGATATGAACGGTGTGAGTGCATAATCATTAATTCAGAGAGGTGTTGATATCAAGAGATGTTAAAGTTTATTGTGCATCTAAAAAATTAAAAGGGCAAGGAAATGATGTGTGAGCACTTCTATTCCTCGTTGAAAACCTAGTGTTGTTTCGATTCGAATTCGCGCGATGGTTAATTCCTACCAACCCTCTCCCTCGGAGCATGCGAGTAGTACTTTGATTTGTGATAAGAGTAATCAAACTTTGCAACAAGTAGATGAGTTCTTTATGACTAATGTGACACCATGGACATATGCAATCTCACCTCCTCATATTAGCTAGCCTCTCCAGTACCGTGCGTAGCCCATTCTCACCTCGAGGATTGGTGGAACTTGCGCCGGTGCATCCAAACCCCATCACATGACACGCTCATTGCACATAAACCTTATTATATCCTCGTCAAAACAGACACCATACCTACCTATTATGACATTTCCATAGTCATTCTGAGATATATTTCCATGCAGATTCCATCGTCACTTCACATGACTAGTTAGTTCATCATCACATTGCTTTGCATGATCATATAGAGATGACATGGTATTTGTGGCAAATCCACCGTTCATAATAGCATTTGTGGCATGGCCACCAATTATCATATGCTCAATACATGTCACGCTAGATCATTGCACATCCTGGTACACTTCTAGAGGCATTCATATTTGAGTCATGTTGCTTCATAGTTCATCATTTTGAGTTATCGATGAGTTGTAAGTAAATAAAAGTGTGATGATTGCCATTATTAGAGCATTGTCCCAGTGAGAAAATAAAGATGTGGGATGCCAAATGAGCCCACCATATATTAAAAAAATTAATGAGAGAAAAAGTGAGATGGGACTTTGCTACTATCCTTTACCACACTTGTTCCTCAAAGTGGCACCATGTTCATCATGTAGAGAGTCTCAGGTTATATCATTCATATGCTAGTGGGAATCATTTTTATGTAAACTTGTCTTGTATATTCCGATGACAGGCTTCCTCAAATGCGTGAGGTCTTCATGAGCAAGCAAGTTGGATGCACACCCCACCTAGCTTCAGTGGAGCTTTCATACACTAATAGCTCTAGTGCATCATTTGCATCGAAATCCCTACTCCTTGTGTCAATATCTATTGATGGGAATCTCCATAGCCCATTGATACGCCTAATTGATACGGGACTATCTTCTCCACTTTTCAACCCCTTAGAAACCTACCACCTTACTCTATTCCACATATATGCTATGTTGAATGGTTCACACTCATGTATTGCGTGAAGAATAAAAAGTTGATGCATATTGAAAGGTATGATCCAATTGCCTGACTTGGGCACCGTGGTGCTTAAAATTTGTAGTTATGTGGTGAAGATGGAGCCATGCCTTACTAATATAATAAATATGGATATGGGTGAAACAATCTTTGAGGATCATACACTTTGGAAAATTAATTATTTTGCTGCTTATACTTATAAATATTATTGGGTTAATATTTTTTATGTTGTCGTTTCCCAATGGGCATACGTGCATAAGATTACATCATGGATAGCGTGTCACATTTTTTTTTTATCATTTACCTACTCGAGGACGAGCAGGAATTAAGCTTGGTGATGCTTGATACGTCTCCAACATATCTATAATTTTGATTGTTCCACGCTATTATGTTATCATTTTAGAACACTTTTTATATACTTATTTACCAATTTACATTATTTTTTAGCACTAACCTATTGAACCACTGCCAAGTGCAAGTTGTTGTTTTCTGCGCGTTTTTCCACTTTTCAGGTTTCACTACCAAACGAAGTTCAATTGACCTGGAACTTTTTGTGAACTTTTTCTGGACCCAAACAAGATCGTGGAGCATCAGAAGGAGGCCAGAGGGTGCACAAGGGACCCACAAGCCAATAGGGTGTAACCTAGGGGCGCCCTAATGGCTTGTGGCCCCTTCGTGGCTCTTCCAACTCCGTCTCTGGCCTATAAATTCTCATCTACCCTAAAAACATCAAGGGAAGTCCCGAAACACTTTTTACGCTGAGGCAAGTCACTTTTCTAATGGAAGGCCATTTAGAGCTCCAATTCAGCACTCTGTCGGAGGGGGGATCGATCATGGAGGGCTTCTTCATCAACCTTGCTGCCCTCATGACGATGTGTGAGTAGTTCACCGTAGACCTACGAGTCCATAGCAGTACCAAGATGGAAATCCGCCTCTCTTTGATCTTCAATACAATGATCATCGCATCTTCACTTTGATCCATATGATTTAACTCTTTTGTACGGTGCATTCCAATGAATTGTTGGTTTATGTTCAAATTATTCATGATAAATATTTGAGTCTCCTCTGGTATAGAATATGATTCTTATGTGCATGATTATGATAGCTTCATAATTCCCTCCGATCTATTGAAATAGTTTGGCCAAGTAGATTGATATTTCTTCGATGAGAGAGGTGCGTTCTAGTAGGTTCAACCTGCCCAGTTTCTATATCCCAGTGTCAGAAGGGTGCAAGTTATGTCTTTGTGTTCCTGCTACTAAGGGTAAACCGATGGGGTTTATTCATATTGGTCAAGTTTACTTTGTCTACAGTATGCGATCGTACTCCAAGCATTACTTCATTTGTCATGAACTTAATACATAGAGAGGCAAGCATAGAAGCGCTCTTGGAGTGAAGTAATAGTAATAGGTGCAGCAGGAGTCGACCTATTTGTTTATGGATGTGATGAATATATTTACATGATAATTGCCATGAAAATTGCATAACTATCCGCTCTTCTATCAATTTCCCAACATTAATTTGTTTACCCACCGTGTGCTATTTTCATGAGAGATGCTATTAGGGAAAGCTATGGCCCCGGTGCTATTCACAACATATTGCTAATACCTCCAATACCTTGCTGCCATTTATTTGCTTTTATTTTGTTTTGCATTTTATAATTATTTACACACCTAATTTGCTTGCAAATAACGAGACCAGGGAGATTGATAACCCTCTTGCCCACGTTGGGTGCAAGCTGTTTGTTTTATTATGTGCAACCGCTGAAGACGGTCGTTGTTGGTATTCCTATTGGTTCGATAAACCTTGGTTTCAAAACTGAGGGAAATACTTACCCGCATTGTGTTGCGATAACCCATTCGTCTTCATGGAAAACCCAATGCAGATCACAAGTATTAGGAAGTGTCGCCTTCCCCAAAATGGACAGGGATCCAGCCGAAAGGAGAGCAATCGCAAGTGTCATCACAACAATAAGTAGATGATTAGATGCTTGTTTCTTCTAGTTTGGTATGCATGTAATTTCTTACTTTGGTGTGTGGAAATATTATGTGTGTATTCACTTATGTAATTATATGCTTAATTTGGTTATGAAATTTTGTTCTTATCAGTATACATGTTGATGTTCTGTAGACAGAGCGTAGATATGGTCCAGGTAGAGCAAATAACATCACAGACAAACCAAACAATGGAACACGTTGGTGATGATTTCATCAATTGTTCCCAATTGTATACCGTCAATGTTTTCCTCACAACACACACGACTTGTTAATAGGAATTTTCTGTGTTGTTATCGGTCTTCCCACACATTTCTGATTACTAACATGTTTGCCGCGTATCACACACATCTTGTTAAGTTGAACCGTTTTTGTTGTGTTTCCTAATCAAAATTAGTTCGTCCGAGTGAATCGTATGCCATATATCGCACACAGCTTGTCTGGATGACCGTTTCTGTTGTGTTGCCTAATTACAAATAGTTCATACGAGTGATCTGTATGTTGTATATCGCACACACCTTCATCTGGTTGCCCATTTATATTGTTCTGGCTCATCGCAAACAGTTCATTGGAGTGAATCGTAGGCCACACATTGCACACACAACTCTAATCTAAATCGTGTTTGATGTCTCCACCATCGCAAATGTTTTGCATATTTTTTAACATTTTTTTCCATCATTGTTTGCTATCAATGCATTAGACAGAGTTTCATTGAAGGGTCTCTGATTGTAGTGTCACATTTGGACCACCCTGCAGTAGTGCTTATCCATAATAAAGGAGGAGCAATTTCAAGGAACCGTTATCCATATTAAAGGAGGAGAACTTTCAATTAACCCTTACCTACTGAAAGGGGTAGAAATTTCAAGGAACCCTTATCTAAACTCAAGGGGGAGAAGATTCAAGGAACCCTTATCAAGATGAAGAATCTAGGATCCCTTACTCTCAATGAACCCTTACCCTTGATACGTCTCCAATGTATCTATAATTTTTGATTGTTCCATGCTATTATATTATCTTTTTGGATGTTTCATATGCATTAGTATGCTATTTTATATTATTTCTAGGACTAACCTAGTAATCTAGAGCCTAGAGCCAGTTTCTATTTTTTCCTTGTTTTTGAATATTGCAGATACGAAATATTAAACGGTGTCCAAACGGAATGAAATCTCCGGAATGATTTTTCTTGGACCAGAAGAAACCTACCACGCTTGGAGAAGGGGGCAGGACACCTACCGGGAGGCCACAAGCCTATAGGGCACGCCCTAGGGGGGCATGCCCCACTGGCTTGTGGGCCCCCTGTAGGTCCCCTAACCCTAATCTTCGTCCTACAAATTCACAAATATTCCCCCATTATCGAAGATACACCAAAAAATAATTTTCCACCGCCGGAAGCCTCTGTTTCCGTGAGATCCAATCTGGGAGCCTTTTCCGGTAATCTGTCGGAGGGGGATTTGATTAGGGAGGGCATCTACATCGACTCCATTATTCCTTCGATGATGCGTGAGTAGTTTACCACACACCTACGGGTCCATAACTAGTAGATAGATGACTTCTTCTCTCTCTTGTTCTTCAATACCATGTTCTCCATGATCATCATGGAAATCTATCCGATGTAATACTCTTTTGCGGTGTGTTTGTCGAGATCCGATGAATTGTGGGCCTATGTTCAAATTATCTATGAATATTATTTGAATCTCCTCTCAATTCTTATATGCATGATTTCATATCTTTGTAAGTCTATTCAAGTCATTGGTTTGGTTTAGCCAACTACATTAGTAATTCTTGCAATGGGAGAACTGCTTAGTTTTGGGTTCAAGCTTGCAGTGTCCTCACCCTGTGACAAAGTAGGGGTAGCGAGGCACGTATTGCATTGTTGCCATCAAGGATAAAAATATGGGGTTTTTATCATATTGCTTGAGTTTATCCCTCTACATCATGCCATCTTACTTAATGTGTTACTCTCTTCTTCATGAACTTAATACTCTAGATGCACGCAGGAGTCGGTCGATGTGTGGAGTAATAGAAGTAGATGCATAATCGTTTCGGTCTACTTGATACGGACGTGATGCCTATATGCATAACCATTGCCATATATATCTTCATGATTATTCGCTTTTCTATCAATTGCTCGACAGTAATTTGTTCACCCACCATATTATTTTCCTTCATGAGTGAAGCCTCTAGTTAAAACTATGGCCTCCGGGTCTATTTTCCACATTATATTTTAAGATCTATTTTCCGTATTATATTTTCAGATCTATAAGCCAAAAATACCAAAAATATATTTATTCTATTTATTTACTTTCAGTTCTATATCTACCAGATCTCATCCTTAAAAATAACCGTGAAGGGATTGACAACCCCTTTGTTGCGTTGGGTGCAAGTGTTTGATTGTTTGTGCAGGTGCTACCATTGGGGCATTGCTTGTACCTCCTACTGGAGTGATACCTTGGTTCTCAACAAACTGGGGGAAATACTTTTCTACTTTGCTGCATCACCCTTTCCTCTTCGAGGGAAAACCAACGCAAGCTCAAGAAGTAGCAACCCTGTGACCTTTTTGGAAATTAATGCCAAAGGGGGAGATATATCAAAGTTTCTAAATGCTTATACCAAAAGGGACATCTACCAAAGGGGAGATCTGCCAAAGGGGAGATATATCAAACCTTACAAATTCGGAGGGAAGATAGAGAAAGTATTATTCGAGTTTTATTGCCTACTTCGGATTGAACTTGTCTCACCCTACGTACTCGCAATATATACACACTATTATTGAAGGGGGGAGGAAATCCTACATATTCACATTTAGGAAATCCTACACACTATGATTCAGGGGGAGAGGAAATACTCTTGGAGACATATCTATCATCAAATCCTATTTTCAATATGTCTTCCATGTCTGGGTACTATTGAAGCTCCTTGCATCTTCACAATAGAATACTTTTGTGTAATCTAACATTTGTTTTCTCAAGTGTATCCCTACTGCTAAGATGCTCAAGAAATCCAAGGTAAGTATATGCATCATATCCTTGTTCAGAATGATCTCTTGTCTCTTGCACATATTGTTTGCAAGAGTGAGTCTTGAACATGGAAATCTTTCATTCACGTATGTTTGATGCATATAGCCAAGATTCCCATGACTTGTCTTGTCCTTTCTACTATATGTGTGCCCATGCAGTCCAAAGCAAACATCCTTTAAAAAGGGATTGCACACATTTAGGGGGAGGTTGTATTAGTCATGTTTCTCTCAAAGCTGTCATATTCCAATGCTTATCTTTATTTGAAGCTTTGATTGTATGTTGTCATCAATTGCCAAAAAGCGGGATATTGAAAGCACATATGCTCTCTTAGTGGTTTTCATAACTCATGACAGCATACATTATCTCTTGGATTAACAGTTTTATCTAGTATATTTCTAGTATAGTCCACAAAGAGCATTGAGTAAAGGATTGTGAGGAGAACCACTTGATACAAGGTAAGGAATAGGACTCGCCAAGCTTCAAGGTACAAGACTCTACATTTTATATTTGTGAGAAATCACATTTGCTTCCATAGCAAAGGTAATACTGTCGGATTTTGGGCTCCGCAAAACCCGGAAGATTCAAACTCAGGGGCGTGTACGAAGGTTTCCCGAGAACTCGCCAACCTATCTCGCTACTCGACGAGAACTGCAGAAAACTCACTCGATGGTGAGGAAGACAAAGGACACAACAGTTTACCCAGGTTCGGGCCAGTGTGAAGTGTAATTCCTACTCCTGCTTTGGTGGATTGCCTCTTGTGGAGGTGGGTGGATGAACTGGTACAATGTTCACTTTCTCTAGAGGCTTGGTGGCTTTGCACGGTGATGGAGTGTGTGGATCAATGGATCATCCTTTTCTACGAAGTGCACTATCTCCTATATATAGTGGCAGCCCAGTTCCTCTTCCCTTATCGTTTCAGCGGGAAGGGATCCTACAACGACCAATTTCAAAGGGGGACAGGGGAACATGCTTCCCCTATCCAGAAGTGGTCTTCGCCTATGCTACTTCTTGAGCTTGCGTTGGTTTTTCCCTTGAAGAGGAAAGGGTGATGCAGCAAAGTAGAGATAAGTATTTCCCTCAGTTTGAGAACCAAGGTATCAATCCAATAGCAGTGTCAAGATGAGGCACCAAGGCACCTGCGCAAAGACAAACAAACTTGCACCCAACATGATAAAGGGGTTGTCAATCCCTTTACGATTACTTCTGAAGTGAGATCTGATTGTGATAATAGGTAAATATAAATAAATAAATAAAAGTGCAGCAAGGTAATTTTTTGTATTTTTGTATGTAGATCTGAATATATAATGTGTAAAATAGACCCGGGGGCCATAGTGTTCACTAGAGGCTTCTCTCATGATAGCAAGTATTACGGTGGGTGAACGAATTACTGTCGAGCAATTGATAGAATCACGCAAAGTCATGACAATCTCTAAGGCAATGATCATACATATAGGCATCACGTCCGAGACAAGTAGATCGATACTTTCTGCATCTACCACTATTACTCCACACATCGACCGCTATCCAGCATGCATCTAGTGTATTAAGTTCATAACAAACAGAGTAACGCCTTAATCAAGATGACATGATGTTGAAGGATAAATTCATGCAATATGATATAAATCCCATATTTTTATCCTTGATGGCAACAACATGATGCATGCCTCGCTACCCCTTCTGTTACTAGGTGAGGACACCGCACGGTATGAACCCAAAACCAAGCACTTCTCCTATTGCAAGAATTATAGATCAAGTTGGCCAAACAAAACCCATAACTCGAAGAGAATTACAAGGATACAAAATCATGCATATAAGAAATCAGAGGAGACTCAAATAATATTCATAGAAAATCTGATCATAAATCCACAATTCATCGGATCTCGATAAACACATCGCAAAAGAAAGTTACATCGGATAGATCTCCATGAAGATCATGGAGAACTTTGTATTGAAGATCCAAGAGAGAGAAGAAGCCATTTGGCTACTAGCTATGGACCCGAAGGTCTGTGGTGAACTACTCACACATCATCGGAGAGGCAATGGTGTTGATGAAGAAGCCCTCCGTGTCCGAATCCCCCTCCGGCAGGGCACCAGAACGGTCCCCAGATGGGATCTCGCGGAAACAGAAGCTTGCGGCGGCGGAAAAGTATTTTTGTGGCTCTCTCTATTGGTTTGGGGATTTTAGGTAATGATAGGCGAAACAGGTAGGGCAAAGGAGGCACGGGGGGCCCATGAGCTTGCTAGGAGCGCCCCCCTGGGGCGCGCCTAGGGGGCTCGTGGCCTCCTCCGTGGCCCTCTGCCTTGGTTCTCAAGTTTTCTGGATTCCTTCTATTATGGGAAAAATCATCCCGAAGGTTTTATTCCGTTTGGACTCCGTTTAATATTCTTATCTGAAAAAGGTCAAAAACACGGAAAAACAGAAACTGGCACTGGGCACTGAGTTAATAGGTTAGTCCCAAAAATGATATAAAATAGCATATAAATGCATAGAAAACATCCCAAGTTGTAATATAATAGCATGGAACAATCAAAAATAATAGATACGTTGGAGACGTATCAGCCTGCAAAGCAACTGCTAGCGCAGCAAGAGCGGGCCCGTGGGTGACGTTCGTCCTTCTGGCGGGCGGTGGAGGTCTCGTTGCACCAGAATAGAAACCTTTGGAAGATGCCTTGGGAACCTGTGTATGTCCTTGGTCCCTTTGCACTAAAGGGGAAACTGCACCGTCCTATGGCCTACTGCCCACCTGTCCTTCCTCTGCGTCATCCTTGACTCCCGAGACCGGGCCTTGCCTCGGAATGTCCGCCGCTTCGGAGGGGCCCTGGAGAGGCTCCCTGTGGGTGTTGGTGATGTTCCTCCTCGCGAGGCTTGGCCCCTCACGAGGGTCTTGCTTCGAGGGTTGCCGATCCTGCTCTCGGCTGGTTGATGAAGTGGGCCAGTCCAGGGCCACAGGCAAGCGGGTCTGGGTACCCCCATTCCCAGTATGCCGACAATAGCCCTCGGACCCATGGCACGCCTGGTTTGCCTTCTCGGCGAAGCCTTGTTGGCATCCTGAAGCGTCGCAGGCCCTATTTGCATGCATGCCAGGCAGCACACGTGTCTGGCAACCACGAGGTGACGCTCTCGCTCCTCGAGGCGTTGATGATGAGTTGATGCATATACTTCTCGCCCCTTGGTGGATACCCAAAGTGGAAGGTGGAGATGTAGTCAGTAGCAAATTTCCCTTACACGGAGACTCTAAGGTTTATCAAACCAGGAGGACTCCTAGGCTCAACAATTAGGTGTCTTCCACCCTGGCACTAGCAGAAGACGTGGACCTGCACACACAACAAATAACTTTGCTCCCAACAAGTACAGAGAGGTTGTCAATCTATCCGGCCTTGTAGTTTACTAAGGATGAAAACACAAGCGGGAAGGTAATAGTGATAGCAACGGAAAAGTAAATGAAAGCGGTAAATGATGGAGGTGTAAACAATGATGGTGATATGAAACGGAGTCACATGATGTTCACTGGTGATGTCTCTCTCCCGAAAGACGATAAACAACTATGCTAGGGTAAACAAATCACAGTTGGTCAATTGACAGAATTATGATCGTGCCGCTATGCTAATTATGCTCTTTAATAGTTAGAGGTTCAATATTAATGGGTAGTACGCCAAGACAAGTAGACCGTTTATTCATTAGCATCTACTTACTAATCATCCTCCTTGAGGTATCTATCCAGAACACCTCTCCGGTATTAAGTTGCGAGCCCCACCCAAAGTGTAAACTTAAAGCAACGGACAACTGCATTAACAAACTATGCGTAAGGTAAACAATCCTTGCAACCGTGGTCACAAGCACTGTTGTTTTCTCCCTGGTGGCAACAAGCACATCCCATAGTCTCATGTTTCTGTCACTCAAGTTAGACATAGAGGGGCCCGAACCCAGAATCATGCATAACGCTCCCTCTTGGAGTTACGATCTACTACTACGCCAAAGCAATAAAAAGCAACAGATAACATGCATGAATCACTAAGGAACATAATTTGAAAAGGATAATCAATTATATAACTCATAATAATTTGAACATAATCTCATAATCCCTCAGATCCCAACAAACCGAGCATAGAAATAGCAAGAGAATTACATAGATTCCTTGACCATGTAGGGCAGCTCACAAGGACTAACCATTGAAGCACAAGATTGGAGAGAAGACATCACATAGCTACTGGTCATGGACTCATGGTCCAAGGAGGACTACTCACGGCACATCCGGGAAGCGTCCATAGCGGTGCAGAAGATCCTGGAGGTCAATCCTCCCTCCGGTAGGGTGCCGGGAAGAGGTCTCCTAATGCTCCCGATCTCGGAACCGTTGCGGTGGTGGAACGATGGACAAATTCACAATTCCAGAAAGTCTACGAGGGTTTCCTCTCGGGACTCTAAATATAGGCCAACGGAGGGCACTTGAGGAGGTGGGATCCACCCAGGCGACCTCCTGGAGCAACCTAGGGCCTGGCCGCGTGAGCAGGCCGCATGGAAGGTCCCTGGCCCCCCTCTGGCCCTCCTTCGGTGATCCGGAAGCTTCTATTTTGCTGATTTTTTATATATTTTTCCTGGAATTTTTCGGGCTTCGGAAAATTGGGTAAAAGCCCGTGCAAAATAGATATCAGAAAACAGAAACTCACACTGGGTGCACTAAGTTAGTAGGTTAGTCCAAATATGTGTAAAATGAAATAAAAGTGTAGCAAAACATATAACAATGTCACCCAAAAGATCATGAAACAAGAAGAAATTATAGATACGTTTGGGACGTATCAACATCCCCAAGCTTAATTTCTGCTCGTCCTCGAGTACATAAATGATAACACAATAGTTTCTGTGGTGACATGCTATCACACATATAAGAACTTCAAAGTAAAGCAAGTGAGATATGCAATTCAAGTCAAGACAAGCAAGAGTCCATATCTAGTATTGAATTTAGCAAAGTAAGAACATAAAGGTGCAAGAGCTCTCGCTGTCCGTGACTCGAATGTCTCCAAATGGTGTTTGCATGCAAGAATTGGGAGATGGGTTGAGATTATAAAATATATTTTTTTTAATTGAGAACTCAATCTACTAAACCTCACACTTAGTCTCCTTCAGAATCTTATTTTGACTCATCCCCAGACCACTTGTGAGGCACAAGTCAAAATAATCCTCTCCCTTTCGATTTTGAGCACACATGCAATGGATGAGCATAAGAAAGATATGTTGTCACTTAGGATGGCAAATATAGTAATGATGGTGAAGGAAGACAAAAAGGTGTGAAAGGCTTACATCAATGAGGACAACCATAGGCGAGAGAAAGCCAAATGATAGATATGATTTGAGGAGTAGGGATTGCCATGTAACGGATGCACATATGAGCTAAGGTAAGCTCCCCAATGGAACTAGTGGGGGTGCATCCAACTTGTTTGCACATGAAGACCTAGAGCTCATTTGAGGAGGCTCATCAGTGGAATATGCAAACCAAGTTCTATAGTGTAAGGGTCCCCACATAGTTATGCATGAATGATAATCTCTATGTACTACCAATATAGCAATGGAGTACAAGTGTGGATATTTCAAAAGGAAGAGTAGTGTTGCCCCCTTCTCTCTCTTTTTTTCTTTTTTTCTTTTTCTCTTTTTTTTATTTTGTGGCCTCTTTGGCTCTTTGTTTTTATCTCTCATTTGTCCTCTTTGGGATCTTTTGTTTTGTCCACTTTGGGATATTTTCCTCACTTAAGGGCAAATCTCTATGTTTTACACGAATAAAAAGAAAAATCATCACACTTTATAAGAAATACTCAACATAAAGACAAGTGAAAACTATCATGATGTATGCAAACGTATGCCTCTGCTAGTGTAGCAGGATATGCAATGATACTAGCGCGTCATGTAGCAGTAACGAGGTCAAGGCCCAATTAGCATGCGGCTCTATGATCAAGCAAAAGCATGTATGACATGAATATGAAGTCATGAGATGGTGGATGTTGCATGGCAATGTATCTCGGAAAGGCTATGGAAATGCCTTCATAGGTAGGTATGGTGGCTGTTTTGAGGAAAGATACAATGAGGCTTACGTATGATAGAGGGTATCATGTCATGGGTTTGGATGCACCGGGAGAGTTTGCACCAACTCTCGATGTGAGAAAGGGCAATGCATGGTACCCAATAGGCTAGCGAAATATGGATGGTGGAAGTGCCAACAATCGAATACTCACGTTAGTCCGAAGAACTGATACACTTATTATCGATAACTCTCTATCTAGTTAGGAGGTTCACAAAGAGACAAGTACCCCGAGGAGGAGTGTTTGGGGGTTTGGTTATCCTTGCACATCCCCAACTCATGGTAACGTGAGGGTACTCTATATATCCCAACCCCTCCGCAGGTTAGCGATCAATTTAGTAGCTAGAGTTCTCAACTAATTTTTAGTTTTTGAAAAACACACGGATTTCCCAAAATACGACATCTATCACTAATAGGCTCATTCTCTTGGCACCAATAGTCCAAACATTACTCAAATCAATACCTCAAAACTATTGCAGGTTACTACTATACTTAAATAGCAATCTCAATTACCTACTCATGCAAGATACACAACACAGTGCAACAAGCCAACTCTCTAAACAAGATAAGCATGATAACTCAAGAGAGTTCCAAAATCAACCTAAATAATAGCTCTTAAAAAGATAAGCATGAAAACTAAGAGCTAAGCATGATAGTGGCTACGAAAAGTTGAAGAACACACAAAAAGATAAGCATGAAAAGCTATGTTGTGTTCTAGAGTGGAATGGAGCGTGTCTCTCTCCCAAACAAGGTATGTTAGGTTCCGACTTGTTATGAACAACAAGCAAAACTAAAACAAACTAAAACAAACAAATAGCAGGACACTCCAAGCATATCACATATCATATGAAGTGATAAAAATATAGCATGGAGATGGATGAACTGATGATTGTTGATAGAGAAGGGGATAAATGGGGGCATCCCCAAGCTTAGACGCTTGAGTCTCCTTTGAATAATTCTTGGGATGCAATGGGGCATCCCCAAGCTTGAGCGCCTGACACTTTTGTATCTTCTTTCATCATAAGCTGATTAGAGTGGTATGTCCCCTTAATAAGATAATTCAATACGTCCTGGAAATAAAGATTTTCATGAAAAGCTACTGCTTCTTATGATTGCCAAAAGGTTTTTGCAAATAAAAAGGAAGCTTAGGATTCGCAAAACAAAGAAAACACAAAACATGGCAGAATCTATGAAAAACAGAACAGCGGGTAGTAAATAATTTATTCTGGGCACTTATGCAACTTAAATCAAAAAACTCAGAACATATGCCAGAAAGACAATTATATGGAACATGCTGTCAAAACAATTCAGATCAAAAAGATGATCTGGTGATTTTTGGCGAATGTTTCCGTCAAGCAGACATAATCTGTTTCTGGACAGCATGTCACAACTTTTGGACATTCCTGCAATCGGAGGCTATAACTTGGCACAAAGCTTAAAAATAAAGATACGATGATGTTTCTATAGTAGTAACACACATCAAGACCACTAAAACAGAAAGTAAAAGCAAATTGGGTTGCCTCCCAACAAGCGCTTTCTTTTATGCCTTTGAGCTAGGAAAAATGCAAGAAGATCAAGTGTTATCAACTCCAAAAGAATAACTTTCCCGAGTAATTGAATCATAAGGTAACTTAATCTTCTTTCTTGGGAAGTGTTACATTCCCTTTTTAAGAGTAAATTGGAATTTAATAATTCGCTCTTTCATGTCAATGATAGCACCAACGGTGCGGAGAAAATGACGTCCCAAAATAATTGGACATGAAGGATCACATTCATTGTCCATAATAAGAAAATCAACGGGAAAATAATTATCATTGACAATAATAAGAACATAATCAATTCTCCCTAAAGGTTTCTTTATGGAAGAATCAACAAGACGAACACCAAAAGAACATGGATCATAAGGTTTCCAATCAAGCATATCATACATTCTTTTGGGCATCACGGAGGCACTAGCTCCAACATCACACAAAGCAAAGCTAGAGATATTATTCAATTTTATTTTGACCATAGGATCCCAACCATCTTCTAGCTTCCTAGGAATAGAAGTCTCTAGCTTGATCTTCTTGTCCCTAGCTCTGATAAGAGCATTGGTAATATGCTTCGTGAAGGCAATATTGAGTGTACTAGTGTGGGGGTCTTTAGCCATTCTTTGCAAAAAGGTGATCACTTCGGAGAGACTACAATTTTCAAAATCAAGGTTACTACCATTAATTAAAGTGGTAGTAATGTCATCTAAGCTCATTATTTTGGTAGTCTCTAAATTCATATGACCTTTTTGTCCTATAGTTGAGGTATTAGCATCACCATTAATAAGTCCATTGGGACTAGAAGCGCGATGGGTGCTAAAAGTTTTGACATCCTCAACAACTTGTATAGTAGCAATGGAAGTGTGTGTAGGAATGCTCTTAATTCTCTCTTCCTCTTCCTTTTATCTAGACCATCTCTCTTTAAGTTTGGCTAGCATTCTTATGTTCTCATTAATTTGGACTTGGATAGCATTCATGGGTTTGGTGTTCCTTTCCTCAAGTGGGGAAGTTCTAATTTTAAGCATCTCTACATCATGAGCTATGTTGTCCACCTTCAAAGAGATACTATCTAATTTCTCTAGTTTCTCTTCTACACTCTTGTTGAAGGCTTTTTGAGAGGTGATAAAATCTTTAAGCATGCTCTCTAATTCAGAAGTGGATTTTTTGGTGCTAGGATAATTGTTGTTCTTCCCATTGTTGTTAGATGGGAACGGTGCTACCAAAATTACTCCTATAAGCATTTTTATTGAAGTTGTTCCTAGAAATAAAATTAACATCAACTTGCTCTCTTTCTTGAGAAACCAAAGAATTTAAAGGAACATCATGAGGATTAGTAGGAGCTTCCTTAGTAAGTAGAGTCATGATCATATCAACCTTATGATTAAGGGAGGAGATCTCCTCAACATAGTTTACCTTCCTACCTGTTGGAGCTCTCTTGGTGTGCCATTGAGAATAATTTTTCATCATCTTATCCAATAGCTTTGTGGCTGCACCAAGTGTAGTTGACATAAAGGTTCCTCCCTTGGCCGAGTCTAATAGATTCCGCGAGGTAAAGTTCAATCCTGCATAAAAGCTTGGATAACCATCCAAGTAGTCAAACCATGAGTAGGCAATTCTTAACAAGAGATTTCAAACGTTCCCAAGCTTGAGCAACATGTTCATTATCCAATTGTCCAAAATTCATAATCTTACTCCTCAACTAGATAATCTTAGCAGGCGGGTAATACTTCCCAATAAAAGCATATTTGCACTTATCCAAAGAATCTATGTTATTCCTAGGCAAAGATTGAAGCCACACTTTAGCTCCTCCTCTCAAGGAGAAAGAAAAAGGCTTAAGTTTAACAATGTCACCATCTACTTCTTTATATTTTTGCATATCACAGAGCTCAACAAAATTGTTCAAGTGCAAAGCAGCATCATCTCCAACACCGGAGAATTGTTCTTTCATAACTAGGTTCAGCAAAGCAGTTTAATCTCATAGGACGTGGCTCTAGTGGCGGGATCTGCAATAGGAGTGCAGATAAAGTCATTGTTGTTGTGACTAGTAAAGTCACACGACTTGGTGTTTTAAGTGGAACCCATAGCAGCAGCAGCAAGCAAGAAAAAAGAAACTAATGTTTTTGTGGTTTTTGGTATAAGACTCTAAAGCAAAAACTAGAAAGCAAACTAACAGGACTAAAAAGAAAAGGTAAAAGATAGTGTGCAACTACCCTAACTTGAAGACTGGAGTCATGGGCAACGGCGCCAGAAATTCACTTGATAACGAGTTGATGGATATACTTCTTGCCCCTCGTTGGATACCCCAAGTGGAAGGTGGAGATGTAGTCAGTAGCAAATTTCCCTTACACGGAGACTTTAAGGTTTATTGAACCAGGAGGACTCCTAGGTTCAACAAGTAGGTGTCTTCCACCCTGGCGCTAGCAGAAGACGTGGACCTGCACAAACAACAAATAACTTTCCTCCCAACGAGTACAGATAGGCTGTCAATATCTCCGGCCTTGTAGTTTACAAAGGATCAAAACACAAGCGGGAAGGTAATAGTGATTGCAACGGAAAAGTAAATGAAAGCGGTAAATGATGGAGGTGTAAACAATGATGGTGATATGGAACGGAGTCACATGATGCTCACTAGTGATGTCTCTCTCCCAAAATACGATAAACAACTATGCTAGGGTAAACAAATCACAGTTGGTCAATTGAAAGAATTGTGATTGCACCGCAATGCTAATTATGCTCCTTGATAGTTAGAGGTTCAATAGTAATGGGCAGTACGCCAAGACAAGTAGACCGTTTATTCATCAGCATCTAATTATTAATCATCCACCTTGAGGTATCTATCTAGAGCAACTCTCCGGTATTAAGTTGCGAGCCCCACCCAAAGTGTAAACTCAAAGCAACGGACAACTGCATTAATGAACTGTGTGTAAGGTAAACAATCCTTGCAACCGTGGTCACAAGCACCATTGTTTTCTCCCTGGTGGCAACAAGCACATACCCTAGTCTCATGTTTGTGTCAGTCAAGCTAGACATTGAGGGGCCCGAACCCACAATCACGCATAACGCTCCCTCTTGGAGTTATGATCTACTACTTGGCCAAAGCAATAAAAAGCAATAGAGAACATGCATGAATCACTAAGGAACATAATATAAAAGGATAATCAAATATATAACTCGTAACAATCCGAACATAATCTCATAATCCATTGAATCCCAACAAACCGAGCATAGAAATAGCAAGAGAATTACATAGATGCCTTGATCATGTAGGGCAGCTCACAAGGACTAACCATTGAAGCACAAGATTGGAGAGAAGACATCACATAGCTACTGGTTATGGACTCGTGGTCCAAGGAGGACTACTCATGACACGTCCAGGAAGCGTTCATGGCGGTGGAGAAGCTCCCGGAGGTTAATCCTCCCTTCGGCAGGGTGCCGGGAAGAGGTCTCCTGACGCTCCCGATCTCGGAAGCACTGCGGCGGCGGAACGATGGACAAATTCGCGATTCCAGAAAGACTGCGAGGGTTTCTTCTCGAGACTCTAAATATAGGCCAAAGGAGGGCACCGGAGGAGGTGGGACCCACCGAGGCGACCTCCTGGCGCGGCGTAGGGCCTGGCCGCACGAGCAGGCCGCCTAGGAGGCCCGTGTCCCCGCTCTGGCCCTCCTTCGGTTATCCGAAAGCTTCTGTTCCGCTGATTTTTTGATATATTTTTTCAAGATTTTTTCGGGCTTCAGAAAATTGGATAAAAGCCCCTGCAAAATAGACATCAGCAGACAGAAACTGACACTGGATGCACTGAGTTAGTAGGTTAGTCCAAATATGTGTAAAATGATATAAAAGTGTAGCAAAACATATAACAATGTCACCCAAAGGATCATGGAACAAGCAGAAATTATAGATATGTTTGGGACGTATCAGGCGTCTGTGGTACGCAAGGCCACTATGCGAGGCCACTATGGCACGATCTTCAAGAACCACGCAGGCCGTCATTATTCTAATGGCATCGCCTCCGTGTGGCCGGACCACTCCCGACGGCCCCTCACGAACGTGACCGATGGGTGGACAGGTGAAGCGACGTGGGTGGCGGCGACGCTGTCGTTGGCCCACCTCGCGATCCTCATGGGGCGTACGACGCTCGCACTCCCACGACGGTTGGCAGTCGTGGTGCGCCCATAAATATGCCCCACCCCCATCAAGGGGAGAACACTACAATCTTGATCTTCCTTCTGCTTCCTTTCGTCCCAGCGAGGGAACCTCCTTTCCTATTCGTTTCCCTGTCCTCCATGACGTGTTTAGGAAGCGAACCTGGCAGGGAGGAGCGCGCGGCTCCGTCCGTGCCCCTGTTCACCTCCGGGGGCAGCAGCGAAGGGCCCTCAGGGCCTCCGCGCGCCCATTGCCGCTGGGTTCTGGCCGATGAGTAAGTCCCTTGCCCTTACTTCTTTCTTGGTTATCCTGTCTGGAGATTGGTGGTTGATCTCATCCCTTCTTCGGCAGGCCCGCACCCTCTGCCAAGAGGCTCAAGCTTGGCGAGCTCCGGGAGGAGGTGGATGTGCTGCGAGCCCAGCTCTAGAGCGTCGAGGCCGCACTCTAGGACGCATGCGAGGGCGAGGCGGAGGCCAAGGCGGAGCTGGCGTCGCTGCAGAAGCAGTTCCAAGAAGTGACTGACGCTTTCCTGGCCACCCAGGATGAGGCGTCGTACGCCCGAATGTTGGCATCCCAGAGCGCCAAGCAGTTCAAAGGAATCGCCTCCAGGGCGGCAGGCGCGGCGTGCCGGATCGTGGGAGACGCCCCGGCGCTGCCGAACATGAGAAGTGACGAGGGCGACCTCGCATTCTTCCAGAAGGTTGTGGAGATGCTGGAGGCTGGTGTCTCCCGCGTGGAGGAGGACAGCGCGGCCGATGCGCGTCAGCTTTGGGGCCTCGCCTTGACGCTCTTCTTCTCCAACCTGCGTCGCCTTGTCCCGCAGCTCGATCTCCAGAGTGTCATTGAGCCGGTGTCGGTTAAATCTCGCCGGCTTCTCCGGGACGGAGTGCGCCCGCACATGGATGCCTGGTGGAGCGGTACGTCTGGCCGCCGGTGTCCAGCGAGGAAGAGGGCTCCGACGCCGAGCCTATGGGCGTCAAGGGCGACATCGGCGACCCTTCCTCTCAGGCGCCTCCAGCTTTCGTTTCCTTCCCATGTCATATTGGAACAAGAACTCTCCCCTGTGGGGCATTATACTTTTGTTTATTACCTTCATCGTTCTCCTTTACCTTTTCGATCTTGAATTGATGGTTCACTTGCTAGTGATTGTCATGGCCTGGCTTCGGAGCTTAGGGCCCGCCACTGACCCGGCCATGCTCAGGGAGAGCAGCGGTTCACGCACTCAAGAAGTCTCACCCCCCAAGCCGCTGCTCGTGCCGTTGCACGCTTGGTCGGTGGCTTGGTTCCTTGTTGCAGATGAATCCTTAGGCCGTGCATCCCTTTGTTAGTACATGTGTTTTTAATTTATAGTTTGTTTGGCGTGGAACCAAATGACCCCCGTCTAGGCTTGCGGGGTACTTAGCTTGTGGGTTTATACCGGTCCCGTCGGTGGCTCCTCTTGAGCTGCTCTTGCTTTGTAGGTGAGACGGGGTGGAGACCCTGTCGGCTCCCCATGTCTACGGGTCCTGGCCTTGCATATGCCCGATGGGGCCCCTGAGGCTCGATGCTCCGAAGCACCCCTTGGCGCTCGGGAGATTCCTCCTCCCATCCCTTCGGTCATTGCCCCAGGACACCCTGAGGCTTCCTGCGACTCTTTGTGATGATATTGTTCTTTGATCCGTACCCCCGAACGAGGGTTGATCACCGAGAAATGTTTTCCCATGGGACAGCAAGTCCTTGCTTTCACTCTTGGCCCTAGGCGTGGTGCGGAGTGTTTAGCTCCTTAGAGAATGTCATCCAAAAAGGAGGGAGGCTTCAAAACCGGTGAAACAGGAAAGCACAAGAAAAGGTTCCACCACCCCTTTTTCTTTTTCAAACACCAACTTTTAAAATTGACAGATTTGAGTCCGGTGGAAGGTAGTTTGAAATCTAGAACGAAGCAAGAAAACACCGCGTCCGACATCTAGGCTGGCATAGTCATTGGTGGACTATGTGGGTCTCCTTGCGAGCTGTGTGTACAGTCATTGGGGCACTGCGTTGATTGCCTCCGTCTTCTCTCCTGCGTTGAGCATAGGGCTGCCACTTGGTGTGGGATGGACCCCTTCCGCGTCCTCGGGGGGCCCTGGGCGTGATAGCCTGGGCTCGTTATTACGTGAGAGTGTCAAGGTGGGGGTGTATCTGGGAGGTCGCGAGGACGCTTTGGCCTCACGAGTGTCCCTACCCCCGAGTCATAGGCGCCTGATTCCGGAAGTCATTGGTGGACTATGTTGCTTACCTCTGTCTTCTCCCCAGCGCTGAGCGTAGGGCTTCCACTAGGCGTGGGGTAGACCCCTTACGCATCCTTGGGGGGCCTGGGCGTGATAGCCTCGGCTCGTTATTATGTGAGAGTGTCACGGGATGAAGTAAGTTCCGGAAGGATTGAAGGACGATGCAGAGGTGCTCTGGCCTGATGATGTTCCCTCCTTAGGGTGGTTTGCCCCCGATCCCTTTTGCAGATGGGGCCGTTCGAGGCCCCGCTCGCTCGTCCTCCTGAGGTTGGTTGGAGGCTTTTCTAGCGCTCTACGTCGGCAGGTCCCGGTCCCGCACATTTCCCAACCGCCGTGAGGCACCTCACGGGGCAAGGCCGTGGCTCCCCTGATACCGACCGAATGTGCCTGGACGGTACCAGGGTGGCCAAGTGGCTTTGTAACTGGTAAGGCTCCTTAGACATGATGCTCAGGAGCCCCCTTTGACGTTCGAGCGGCTCTGCGTCGCCAAGATCTAGTCCCGCGCATCTCCCAACTACCGCTGCATGTGACCGAATGAACAGACGCATCTACGAGGTCAAGCCCTGCCACCCGTGATAACGACCGGTTATCCGTGGACGATATCAAGGGCGGCAGGTGGCCTTATGACCGGTAAGGCCCCTGAGGCGCAATGCTCAGGCGCCCCCTTTTGACGCTAAAGCGGCCCCCATCTTGTCTTGTTGATTGCGACACCTGGAGACAGTGAGACCTCCTCATGTCCTGCGGTGGGGCATCGTATGCCGTCGGGATCCCCCAAGTGGGGGGGGGCTAGATAGCCCGAAGATGCAAGCAAGCCAAGATGGCAGGTCGCCGAATGAGTGTAGGAGAAGTTATAGAGACATGAGTGAATGATATAATTGGCAGGTGTACACCATGAACACTTGAAGTCCCTGCGGTTAGCAGGTACTCCCTAGAGCAGTCAACCCAAAAAATTACCTTCCGTAGCTTTTTCGCGTATAAGGAGCACCCCATGTGGCCGAGCCCTCGACGCCTTCTCCAGCTCCGCGGTTGCCATGGGTGGCCCGCGCTACTCGCGTCTCATTGCTTCCTATGACTCGCCCTCCTAAGGCTTGGAGTCCGGTTCTTCGCAGTTCCTCCATGTGGTGGCGGATGGCGTTATGCCCCGCAGCCTGGGGGCCCTGGGGTCCTCCAGGGCGTCCCTTACTCTTGAGGAGAATAGGCGCCTGGGGTAGACGCTTGAGGCTCTTCTTCATCGAGGGGGTCAGGCGGTACCGCATACTCTGGTACATAAAGCTCCGCGTAGGCGTTCGATCAACCTCCAAAGCCATTCAGCAGCGCCACGGTGGCGGTCCCTCTTGGTGCAGAGGGAGGGTTTCCCTGGTTGTGTTGCTCGGAAATATTTTTCCGATAGGCCTCCGTGCGTAGTCGTTTTCTCCTGCTATCACGGTAGGGTGGGCATGGTGTTGCCAGATGTGGACCTTCCCCTTGGTATCCTGGTGTGGCTCCGTTGCCATAGTTTGCTCGTGTCGACACCTCCACCGCGTGCTGGTTGAGTCGGAGGGAGCGCTTCTGCCTTGACGCCCCGAGCGGCCGGGGTTTGACAGGGTCTTGGTGGTGTGCATTGAAGTGTGTGTCGATCGTTTGGCCGCTCCCTTTCTACCCCTCATGGCTACCTCCATGTTGCGCCTCATGGCTGCTTACCGGAGTCTGGAGGAGAAGAAGGGTAGTGCGCGGTGCGTCCCTCTCGGCCCTGCCCAACGTGAGAGGGGCCTCGTCACTTGTAAGCTCGGGGACTAACGTGAGGCGCGAGCCCCCGGCGCCCGGTGCCTATGGCCTTGAGGGAGAGTGGGGTCAGATGGCTCTCTGGGCGATGGCGATCAGGTCCGTGATGTGGTCTGCCCAGGCGTTGAAGACCCCTTGCGTTGGTCGATGGTGGAGCATCTCTTTTGCCATCTACAGCGCGTGATGCACGCTGAGGTCCACAAGTTGATGCGGCGCGTCGCGGGCACCGGAGGTGCTGTCGAGAAAAATTTGTTGTGTATCCCTTGCAACGGCGCTAGGAAATAGTTGTGTCGACGGCACCAGGAATCCTTCAGCTACGTCTACGCCTTAAGGGACTTCCTAGGCAAGTATGCAAAGGATTTCCCCGTGGCCTTGGAGCCTTGCGTTGGTGTTCCCTCGAAGCGGAAAGGGTGATGTAGCACAGCGACGGTAAGTATTTCCCTCAGTTTGAGGACCAAGGTATCAATCCGGCGGAAGAGTATCTCAAGATCCTGCACAAACACAAAAGCTTGCACCCAACGCTATGAAGGGGTTGTCAATCCCTTATAGATTGTTTGCCAATTGATAAGTGAAAGCAACAAAGTAACAAAGCAAAGTAAAAGCGGAGGTTTAAACGATGGATGTGAATAGACCTGGGGGTCGTAGTGTTTACTAGTGGCTTCTCTCATAAAAGCAAGTAGACGGTGGGTGAACAAATTACTATCGAGCAATTGATAGAACCGTGCAAAGTCGTAATGATATCTATGCAATGATTATTTCTATAGGCATCACGTCCGAAACAAGTAGACCGATACTTTCTGCATCTACTACTATTACTCCGCATGTCGACCACTATCCAGCATGCATCTAGTGTATTAAGTCCATAAGAACAGAGTAACGCCTTAAGCAAGATGACATGATGTAGAGGGATAATCTCAAACCTATGATAAAAACCCCATCTTTTTACCCTTGATGGCAACTACTAGATGTGTTCCTTGCTGCCCCTACCATCACTGGGAAAGGTCACCACATGGTTCAACCCAAAACCAAGCACTTCTCCCATTGCAAGAATCATAGATCTAGTTGGCCAAACAAAACCCAAGACTCGGAGAGAATTACAAGGATATCAAATCATGCATAAGAAATCAGCAAAGACTCAAATATATATCATAGATAATCTGATCACAAATCCATAATTCATTGGATCTCGACAAACACACCGCCAAACAAGATTACATCGGATAGATCTCCATGAAGATCATGGAGAACTTTGTATTGAAGATCCAAGAGAAAGAACAAGCCGTCTAGCTACTAACTACGGACCCGTAGGTCTGAAGTGAACTATTCATGAGTCATTGGAGGGGCGATGATGATGATGAAGAAGCCCTCCAACTCCAAAGTCCCCTCCGGCAGGGCGCCGGTAAGGGTCTCTAGATGAGATCTCACGGAAATGGAATCTTCAGGAATTTATAGGCCAAAGACCTAGGTCAGGGGGGCGGCCAGGGAGGCCACAAGCCTGCCCACCACCGCCTCCCCCTGGTGGCGGAGTGGGGGATTGTGGGCTCCCTGGAGCCCACATGGCTTGGCCCAAAAGCCCCTGGTCTTCTTCCGTTTGGGAAAAAAATCATTTCAGGGTTTTTCTTCCGTTTGGACTCCGTTCCAAAATCAGATCTGAAAAGAGTGAAAAACACGAAAAAAACAGGAACTCGCACTTGGCACTGAATTAATAAGTTAGTCCCAAAAAAGATATAAAAGGTACATAAAACAACCAAAGATGACAGGATAACCGCGTAGAACCATCAAAAATCATAGATACGTTTGAGACGTATCAAGCATCCCCAAGCTTAACTCCTGCTCGTCCTCGAGTAGGGAAGTGATAAGAATGAATTTTTGATGCTTTCATGCTACCTAGCATAGGTGTCCTTTGTATTTCCTCTTATGTGACGTGAATGTTAATATCCATTAGATTCAAAACAATAGTTTGCTATTGACATGGAAACAATAATAATTCAAGCAAACTAGCAAAGTAATCATGAACTTTCAAAATAACAAAGCCAAAAGAAAGTTATCCCTACAAAAGCATATTGTCTGGCTATGCTCTATCATCATTGCACAACAAATTTAAATCATGCACAACCCCGGTATTTTCCAAGTAATTGTTTCACACCTTTACTTTCTCAAACCTTTTCAACTCTCACGCAATACATGAGCGTGAGCCATGGTTTTAGCACTATAAGTGGTGTAGAGTGTGGCGGAGGTTGCAAGACAAAAAGGAAAAGATAGTCACATTAACTAGGCATATCAATGAGCTGTGGAGATGCTCATCAATAGATATCAATGTGAATGAGTAGGGATTGCCATAGATATGATGCACTAGAGCTACGAGTATGTGAAAGCTCTTAAAGAGAACTAGTGGGTGTGCATCCAACTTGCTTGCTCACGAAGACCTAAGGCAATTTTGAGGAAGCCTATCATTGGAATATACAAGCCAAGTTATATAATTGAAATTTCCCACTAGATATATGGTGGTGACAAAACGAGAGACTCTCAATCATGAAGATCATGGTGCTTAATATGCACAAGTGTGGAAAAAGTGGTAGCATTGTCCCTTCTCTCTTTTTCTCTCTCTCTCTCTTTTGGTGGGCTCTTTGGCCTCTTTTTTATTTTTATTTTGGTGGGCTTCTTTGGCATCTTTTATTTCCTCACATGGGACAATGCTCCACTAATGATGATCATCACACTTTCAACTCAAAACTTAGAGTAACGATGACTCTATATGGAATGCCTTCGGTAGTGTACCGTGGCAATGATCTAGCATGGCATAGACATCAATGGAAACATCATGCTAGCTATCTTACGATCGTGCAAAGGCAAGTAGACGTGGTGGCACATGTCATGGTGGTAGTTGCATGGCAATATCTCTCGGAATGACTTTGAAAAAGCCATAGTAGGTAGGTATGGTGGCTGTTTTGAGGGAGGATAGTGGTGGGTTTTGTGCACCGGCAAAAGTTGCACGACACTAAGAAGATAGTGATGGTGGAAGGTGAAAGTGCATCTAAACCATGGACTCAACATTAGTCATGAAGAAATCATATACTTCTTAAAAAAGTTTTATTAGTAATCGAAACAAAGCATTCGACGCATACTCCTAGGGGAAGGGTTGGTAGGTATAAACCATCGCGCGATCCCGACCGCCACGCAAAGGATGACAATCAATAGACTAATCATGCTCATATTTCATCACATAGCGGTTCACCATACGTGCATGCTATGGGAATCACTAACTTCAACACAAGTATGTCTTGATCCAAAACACCTTACTAGCATGACTTCAATATTACCATAAACACAACTCAAAACTAATTGAGATGAATCAAACTTCTCTAACAATTCAATGCAGATGAAGGTGGAAGTTTTCGTATCCCTTTGGATAACTACCCCTTTTGAGACTACTTTCAAATCATAGATCAACTACCAAGCCACGCACCACTGTGCTCTAAAAGATATAAGTTAAGCACATAGAGCAAAAGTATCTAGCTCAAAAGATATAAGTGAAGCACATGTGAGCTGAATTGTCTACCAAAGGATATAAGTGAAGCTCAACAAAATCATAGTGTGTGCATGTATCTCTTTCTAGGTGTGCCGCAAGGATGATTGTGACACAACAAAAATAAAAGACTCCTACGATACAAGATGCTCCAAGCAAAAACACATAACATGTGGGGAATAAAAATATAGCCCCAAGTAACGTTACGGATGGATTGAAGACGAGAGAGGGGATGCCTTCCCGGGGCATCCCCAAGCTTAGGCTTTTACGGCATCCTTGAATATCTTGGTGTGCCTTGGGCATCCCCAAGCTTGAGCTCTTGCCAATCTTTATCTCTTTGTCCATAAGAACTTCAACCAAAACTTGAAAACTTCACAACACGAAACTTAAACAGAAACTCGTGATAACATTAGTACAAGAAAGCAAACCACCACTTCCTTAGGTACAGTAGCAAACTTAAATTCTACTTGTGTTGATGTTGGGTTACTATACTTCCAATCTCCCATGGCTAATATCCCCCGATACTATCCATAGTTTCATCAAAATAAGCAACCAACACAACAAAAACAGAATGTGTTAACAGCAGACTAGTCTGTAGCAATCTGTATGTCTCGTATAGCTCTGGTACTTCAAAAATTCTGAAAACTTACGACAGTATGAAGAATTTCGTAGTAATTATCAGCAAAAAGAATCAACTCAAAAGCTATTACAGAAAAGAAAATGCAAATTATTTTCGTGAGCAGAAAGTTTCTGTCTTTTCCAACATGACCAAACGATCATCCCCAAGACTAATCATAACGGTTTGGCTTGGCACAAACGCAAAAAGATACACACACAAAAAACAATCATAACAGAATTATGAAAGTGTGGAAAACACAAAACAGAAAGAAAAAGGATAGATTCGTTGGGTTGCCTCCCAACAAGCGCTTTTGTTTAACGCCCTTAGCTAGGCATTGAATGATGCTCACACAAAAGACAAGAGTTGAAGCACAATGAGAGCATCACAAAGCATGTGAAAATCGCATCTAAGTCTAACATACTTCCTATGTATAGGCATTTTATAGGAAAAAAATTTGGCAAGACAACCAATAGTTGCCATATGCAAGGAAGAAGAAAGAGACAATACCAATCTCCACATAACGACAGGTAATTTGGTAACATGAAAGTTTCTACCAAAATATTTTCCTCTCTCATAGCAATTACATGTGGGATCATATTCGAATTCAACAATGTAACTATCACATAGGATATTCTTTTCATGATCCACATTCATGCAAAGTTGACGCTCTTCAAAAATCGTGGGATTATCATCCACTAAAGTCATGACTTCTCCACACCCACTTTCAATATTATTGCAAATATCATAGTCATCATGAGGCTTAAACAAATTTTCAGCATGATTGTCACTAATAGGATTTATAGTGAAATCATTGCAATCATGCTTTTCATCCAAGGAGCCCACGTGAATCACTTCATGAATTTCTTCCTCACAATTTTCAGATTCACCCATCTTACGCAAAACTCCAAAGAAATAGTCAATTGCCCTCAACTCACTAGCAATTTGTTCCACACGAGTGGGTCTCTTAAAGAGATTAACTAGTGGATGATGATCCATATCAATGGATTTTTAGCAAGCAAAGATGCAAGCTAAAAGAAGGCACATGGGAACACAAGCAAACAGAAAGCAAGCGGAAGAAGGGCGAACGGAAAAAGGAAAATGAAAAGGGCAAATGTGAAGTGGGGGAGAGGAACATGAGAGGCAACTGGCAACAAAAGTAAATGCAAGAGAAGAGTTTGTGAGACCTATTTGGATAGATCTTGATTTCTCCTCCCCGACAACGGTGCCAGAAATTGGCGTGTTGACGGGAGATTATTCTTGTCTTGATCTTCCTCGGCAAGCGATCCTCCTCCCCGGCAACGGCGCCAGAAATACTTCTGATGTTTGCTGTGTATCCCTTGCAACGGCGCCAGGAAATAGTTGTGTCAACAGCACCATGAATCCTTCAGCTACGGCTACGCTTTAAGGGACTTCCTAGGCAAGTATGCAAAGGATTTCCCCCGTGGCCTTGGAGCCTTGCGTTGGTGTTCCCTCGAATCGGAAAGGGTGATGTAGCACAGCGACAGTAAGTATTTCCCTCAGTTTGAGAACTAAGGTATCAATCCGGCGGAAGAGTATCTCAAGATCCTGCACAAACACAAAAGCTTGCACCCAACGCTATGAAGGGGTTGTCAATCCCTTATAGATTGTTTGCCAAGTGATAACTGAAAGCAACAAAGTAACAAAGCAAAGTAAAAGCGGAGGTGTAAACGATGGATGTGAATAGACCCGGGGGCCGTAGTTTTTACTAGTGGCTTCTCTAATAAAAGCAAGTAGACAGTGGGTGAACAAATTACTGTCGAGCAATTGATAGAACCATGCAAAGTCGTGATGATATCTATGCAATGATTATTTTTACAGGCATCACGTCCGAAACAAGTAGACCGATACTTTCTACATCTACTACTATTACTCCACACGTCGACCGCTATCCAGCATGCATCTAGTGTATTAAGTCCATAAGAACAGAGTAGCGCCTTAAGCAAGATGACATGATGTAGAGGGATAATCTCAAACCAATGATAGAAACCCCATCTTTTTACCCTTGATGGAAACTACTTGATGTGTGCCTTGCTGCTCCTACTGTCACTGGGAAAGGTCACCACATGGTAGAACCCAAAACCAAGCACTTCTCCCATTGCAAGAATCATAGATCTAGTTGGCCAAAAAAAACCCAAGACTCGGAGAGACTTACAAGGATATCAAATCATGCATATAAGAAATCATCAAAGACTCAAATATCTATCATAGATAATCTGATCACAAATCCACAATTCATCGGATCACGACAAACACACCACCAAAGAAGATTACATCGGATAGATCTCCATGAAGATCATGGAGAACTTTGTATTGAAGATCCTCGAGAGAGAAGAAGCCATCTAGCTACTAAACACGCCCGTAGGTCTGAAGTGAACTACTCACGAGTCATTGGAGGGCCGATGATGATGAAGAAGAAGCCCTCCAACTCCAAAGTCCCGTCCGGCAGGGCGCCGGGAAGGGTCTCCAGATGAGATCTCGCGGAAACGGAAGCTTGCGGCGGCAGAAAAGTATTTTCGAGGCTCCCCTGATTTTTTGCGGAATATTTGGGAATTTATAGGCCAAAGACCTAGGTCAGGGGGCGGCCAAGGAGGCCACAAGCCTGCCAACCGCCGCCTCCCCCCTAGTAGCGGAGTGGGCGCTTCTGGGCTCCCTGGAGCCCACCTGGCTTGGCCCAAAAGCCTCCTGGTCTTCTTCCGTTCGGGAAAAAACATTTTGGGATTTTTCTTCCGTTTGGACTCCGTTCGAAAATCAGATATGAAAAGAGTCAAAAATATGGAAAAAAAACAGGAACTGGCACTTGACACTGAATTAATAAGTTAGTCCCAAAAAAGATATAAAAGGTACATAAAACAACCAAAGAAGACAAGATAACAGTGTGACACCATAAAAAATTATAGATACGTTTGAGACGTATCACCGAGGCGCCGCGCGCCTGAGTGGTGCGGGTGGTTGCAACTGTAGAGAAGATGTTGACGATCTGGTACGAGCCGCGTGGTATCAGAGCGCCAGGAAGCGTGCCATCGACTGCCATGGCGTGGTAGTTTGTGGCCAGCTCGTCGTGGCTCGAGGAATCTTGCTGGGCGCTGGTCATTGGAGCAGCGTGGCTTTGGAACGATGAAGCTCGAAGAAGACCTCGAGACGCCCCCTACCTGGTGTGCCAAATGTCAGATTTCGGGCTCCGCAAAACCCTAAAGATTCGAAATCAGGAGCGTGTATGAAGGTTTCCTGAGAACTCACCACGCCTATCTCGCTACTCGATGGGAGCGACACAGAACTCACTCGATGGTGAGGAAGGCAAATGACACATCAGTTTACCCATGTTCGGGGCGCTGTGAAGCATAATACCCTACTCCTGTTTTGGTGGATTGCCTCACGTGGAGGTGGGTGGATGAACTCGTACAGTTTCAGTGCCTCTGGAGGCTTGGTGGCTTTGCGCGGCGATGGAGTGTGTGGATCAATGGATCGTCCTTTTTTACGAAGTGCCCTATCTCCTATATATAGTGGCGGCCCAGGTCCTATTCCATTATCGTTTCGACGAGAAGGGATCCTATAACGGCCAATTTCAAAGGGGGACAAGGGAACATGCTTCCCCTGTCCAAAAGTGGTCTTCATCTGCAAAGCAACTGCTAGCTCTGCAGGAGTGGCCCCGTGGGTGACGATCGTCCTGCTGGCGGGCGGTGGAGGTCTTGTTGCACCGGAATGGAAACCCTTGGAAGAAGCCTTGGGAACCTACGTACGTCCTTTCTCCCTTTGCACCAAAGGGGAAACTCCACCGTCCTCTGGCCTACTGCCCACCTGTCCTTCCTCTACGTCATCCTTGACTCTCGAGGCTAGGGCTTGCCTCGGAATGTCTGCCGCTCCGGAGGGGTCCTGGAGAGGCTCCCTGCGTGTCTTGGTGATGTTCCTCCTCGCAAGGCTTGGCCCCTCACGACGGTCTTGCTTCGAGGGGTGCCGAGCCTGCTCTCGGCTGGTTGATGAAGTGGCCCAGTCCTGGGCCACAGGCAGGCGGGTCTGGGTACCCTCATTCCCAGAACATCGACAAATACTATTAAAAGGGGGTGTGGTATCTATGATAATTTTTTTGCTCAAGTTCTTATAGATAGCCACCATAAATACGCAGCCATTCCCCCTCAAAGTTCTCTGTCCAAGAGACTAAACATCAAAATCGATGCCACCAATAATTTCCATTCGACCCTACTGATACTTCTCCAACGTATCTATAATTTTTGATGGTTCCTTGCTATTATCTTGTCAAACTTTGGATGTTTTGTATGCCTTTTATATCGTTTTTGGGACTAACTTATTAACTCAGTGCTGAGTTCCTGTTTTTTCGTGTTTTTGACCCTTTTCAGAGGAGCATATTAAACGGAGTCCAAACGAAATAAAACCTCTGAAAATATTTTTTCCGGAACAGAAGATACGCAGGGAGCGTGAGAACCAAGGCAGAGGACACCAGGGGAGGACACAAGCCCCCTAGGCACAGCCAGGAGGGCCCGCGCCTAGCAGGCTTGTGCGCCCCATGTGGCTCGTCTGCCCTACTTCTTCCTCCTATAAATCCCTAAAAAAATCCAAAACCATGGGAGAGATCGACGAAAATACTTTTCCTCCGCCGCAAGCTTCTATCTCCGGAAGATCCCATCGGTGGCACGTCCTGGTGCTTTGCCAGAGGGGGGATTCGCATACGGAGGGCGTCTTCATCAACACCATTGCCTCTCCAATGATGCGTGAGTAGTTCACCATAGACCTTCGGGTCCATAGCTAGTAGCTAGATGGCTTCTTCTCTCTGTTGGATCTTCAATACAAAGTTCTCCATGATCTTCATGGAGATCTATCCGATGTAATATTATTTTGCGGTGTGTTTGTGGAGATCCGATGAATTGTGGATTTATGATCAGATTATCTATGAATCTTATTTGAGTTTCTTTTGATCTCTTATATGCATGATTTAATATCCTTGTAATTCTCTTCGAGTTGTGGGTTTTGTTTGGCCAACTTGACCTATGATTCTTGCAATGGGAGAAGTGCTTGGTTTTGGGTTCATACCGTGCGGTGACCTCACCCAACGAAAGAAGGGGTAGCGAGGCATGCATCATATTGTTCCAATCAAGGGTAAAAAGATGGGGTTTATATCTATTGCATGAATTTATCCCTCTACATCATGTCATCTTGCTTAAGGCGTTACTCTGTTCGTTATGAACTCAATACACTAGATGCATGCTGGATAGCGGTCGATGTGTGGAGTAATAGTAGTAGATGCAGAAGGTATCGATCTACTTGTCTCGGACGTGATGCCTATATGTACGATCAATGCCTCAGATATCATCATAACTTTGCGTGGTTCTATCAATTGCTCGACAGTAATTCGTTCACCCACCGTAATATTTGCTATCTTGAGAAAAGCATCTAGTGAACACTATGGCCCCCGGGTCTACTTTACATCAGTTTTTCAGCCCTACACTTTTACATTGTTGCACTTTCCGCCTTCAGATCTGACCTTGCAATCAATCATGAAGGGATTGACAACCCCTTTGTAACGTTGGGTGCAAGTTCGCTGTTTTTGCGCAAGTACATCAGTGCTTCATCTTGATATTCCTGCTGCATGGATACCTTGGTTCTCAAAACTGAGGGAAATACTTATTGCTACCGTGTTGCGTCACCCTTTCCTCTTCAAGGGAAAAAACCAACGCAAGGTCAAGAGGTAGCAAGAAGAATTTCTGGCGCTCTTGCCGGGGAGGATCAAGTCAAGAATAGTCTCCCGTCAATGTGCCAATTTCTGGCGCCGTTGCCGGGGAGGAGGATCAAGTCAAGAATAGTCTCCCGTCAACGTCCCAATTTCTGGCGCCATTGCTGGGGAGCATCAAGTGAAGCTTATCCAAGTAATCGTCGCAAACTCATCTCTTGCATTTACTTTTTTCTGCCTCTCGTTTTCATATCCCCCACTTCTGAAAAACAAAAATTTACAAAAATATTTGCCTTTTTCATTTGCCTTTCCTTTGCTTGTGGGCTATGTGCCTTCAATATGCTTGCACCTTCGCTAGCTGAAAATCTATTGATATGGATCCTCATCCATTTGCTAATCTCTTTAAGAGATCCAATTATGTTGAACCATTTGCTAGTGAGTTGAGTACACTTGACTTTCTCTATGGAGTTTTGCTTGAGATGCGTGAATCTGAAAATCGTGATGAAGAAATTTATGAAGTGATTCACGAGGGCTCCTTGAATGAAAAGCATGATTGCAATGGTTTCACTATAAATCCTATTAGTGTTAATCATGCTAAAAATATGCAAAACCCTAAGCTTGGGGATGCTAGTTTTACTATGTCCACTACTTGTTGCAATGATCATGATTGGGCTAATGATTTTTCTTATGTTCTTGAAAATTTGTTTAAGCCTCATGATGAATATGATATTTGCAATAATATTGAAAGTGGGTTTGGAGAAGTCATGACTTTAGTTGATGATAATCCCACTATTTTTGAAGAGCGTCAACTTTGCATGCATGTGGATCATGAAAAGAATATCCTATGTGATAGCTATATTGTTGAATTTTATTATGATACCACATGCAATTGTTATGAGAGAGGAAAATATTGTGGTAGAAACTTTCATGTTACTAAATTACCTCTCGTTTTGTTGAGATTGATATTGTCTATGTCTTCTTCCTTGCATATGGTAACTATTGGTTGTCTTGACAATCTGTTTTCCTATAAAATGCCTATGCATAGGAAGTATGTTAGACTTAGATATGTTTGGCACATGTTTCATGATGCTCTCTTCGTGTCCGATTGCTATCTTTTATGTGAGCATCATTGAATTATCAATGCCTAGCTAAAAGACTTTAAAGAAAAGCGCTTGTTGGGAGGCAACCCAATGAATTTATCTTTGCTTTTTGTTTTTTGTTTTGTTGTGTACACACCATCATAATTCTGTTATGATTGTGTTTTTTGTGTTTCTTTTTGTGTTTGTGCCAAGTAAAACCTTTATGACTAGTTTGGTGATGGTTGTTTGATCCCGCTGGAAAAAGACAGAAACTTTTCGCTCATGAAATTATTTTTATTTTTATCCAGAAAGAGATTTCGAGTTGATTCTTTTTGCTGCTGGTTGATATGCCAATTACCCTAATTTTCATAATTTGTGAGATACCAGAAGTATACAAAGTATACAGATTGCTACAGACGGTCTGTTTTTGACAGATTATGTTTCTGTTGTGTCGATTGCTTATTTTGATGAAACTATGGATAGTATCGGGGCGTATTAGCCATGGAAAAGTGAGAATATAGTAATCTAACACCAATATAAATAGAAATCAAGTTTGCTACAGTACCTAAAGATGTGGTAGTTTGTTTTCTTGTGCTAATGATATCATGAGTTTCTGTTTAAGTTTTGTGTTGTGAAGTTTTCAAGTTTTGGGTGATGTTCTCATGGACAAAGGGATAAAGAGTGGAAAGAGCTCAAGCTTGGGGATGCCCAAGGCATCCCAAGCTAAATTCAAGGACACCAAAAACCCTAAGCTTGGGGATGCCCCGGGAAGGCATCCCCTCTGTCGTCTTGAATCCATCGGTAACATTACTTGGAGCTATATTTTTATTCACCACATGATATGTGTTTTACTTGGAGTGTCTTGTATCGTAGGAGTGTTTTCTTTTTGTTGTGTCACAATCATCCTTTCTGCACACCTTTTGAGAGAGACATGCACTCATCATGAATTTGCTAGAATACTCTTTGAGCTTCGCTTATATCTTTTGAGTTAGGAAATTTAGCTCACACGTGCTTCACTTATATCTTTTGAGCTAGATAACTTTGCTCTAAGCGCTTCACTTAGATATTTTAGAGCACGGCGATGTCATATTTTGGAGAAATAAGAACTCTCGATCTTCACTTATATCTTTTTGAGAGTGATCTCTCTGAGTAACTTGGTAGTTGGCTTGTGCTATGAAAGTAGTCCCAAAGATGATAGGCGCACAAAGAGGATACAATAAAACTTCCTTCTTCATGTGCACTGATTAGAAAGAGAAGTTTGATTCCTCTCAAATAGTTTTGAGACATGGATTTGGTAATATTAAGAGTTATGTTAGTAGGGTGTTGTGAATCTATAAATACTTGTGTTGAAGTTAGTGATTCCCGTAACATGCACGTATTTCCTATTTCTCCAACCGTTCCATCTCATGACATGTGCCGTCACTTTCATATTGTTGTTGCATGATCGTAAGATAGCTAGCGAGATGTTTCAACGTCATACGCCAAGCTAGATCGTTGCACATCCCGGTACACTGCCGGAGGCATTTCCTATAGAATCCTCATCGTTCTAAGCATTGAGTTGTGAGTAAATTAAAGTGTGATGATCATCATTATTAGAGCATTGTCCCATGTGAGGAAATACAAAAAGAGGCCAAAGTTGCCCACACAAAAAAATAGAGATATGAAAACAGGCGAAAGAGCCCAAAAAATGTATAAAAAAGACAAAAAAAGAGAGAAGGGACAATGCTACTATCTTTTCCACACTTGTGCTTCATAATAGCACCATGTTCTTCATGATTGAGAGTCTCTTGTTTTGTCACCACCATATGCTAGTGGGAATCTTCATTATATAACTTGGCTTGTATATTCCAATGATGGTGTTCCTCAAAATTGCCCTAGGTCTTCGTGATCAAGCAGGTTGGATGCACACCCACTAGTTCTCCTTTTGAGCTTTCACATACTTATAGCTCTATGTGCATCCATTGCATGGTAATCCCTACTCTTTCGCATTGATATCTATTGATGGGCATCTCCATAGCCCTTTGATACGCCTAGTCGATGTGACCATCTCCTCCTTTTTGTCTCACAACCTCCACCACACTCTATTCCACCTATAGTGCTATATCCATGGCTCACGCTCATGTATTGCGTGAGAGTTGAAAAAGGTTTGAGAAAGTAAGAGTGCGAAAACAATTACTTGGCCAATACCGGGGTTGTGCATGATTTAAATTATTTGTGTGGGGATGATGGAGCATAGCCAGACTATATGATTTTGTCAGGATAATTTTCTTTGGCATTGTTATTCCGAAAGTTCATGATTACCTTGCTAGTTTGCTTGAAGTATTATTGTTTTCATGTCAATAGAAAACTATTGTTTTGAATCTTACGAATCTGAACATTCATGTCACATGAAAGAAGTTGCAAAGGACAAATATGCTAGGTAGCATTCCACATCAAAAATTCAGCCTTTATCACTTCCCTACTCGAGGAAAAGCAGGAGTTAAGCTTGGGGATGCTTGATATGTCTCCAACATATCTATAATTTTTGATGGTTCCATGCTATTATCTTGTCAAACTTTGCATGTTTTGTATGCCTTTTATATCGTTTTTGGGACTAACTTATTAACTCAGTGCCAAGTGCCAGTTCCTGTTTTTTCGTGTTTTTGACCCTTTTCAGAGGAGAATATTAAACGGAGTCCAAACGGAATAAAACCTCCGAAAAGATTTTTTCCGGAACAGAAGATACGCAGGGAGCGTGAGAACCAAGGCAGAGACCACCAGTGGAGGCCACAAGCCCCCTAGGCACGGCCAGGGGGGCCCGCGCCTAGCAGGCTAGTGGGCCCCATGTGGCTCGTCTGCCCTACTTCTTCCGCCTATAAATCACCGAAAAATCCAAAACCACGGGAGAGATCGACGAAAATACTTAAACGCCGCCGCAAGCTTCTGTCTCCGCAAGATCCCATCTAGGGCACGTTCTGGTGCTCTGTCGGAGGGGGATTCGGATACGGAGGGCTTCTTCATCAACACCATTGCCTCTCCGATGATGCGTGAGTAGTTCACCATAGACCTTCGGGTCCATAGATAGTAGCTAGCTGGCTTGTTCTCTCTCTTGGATCTTCAATACAAAGTTCTACATGATGTTCATGGAGATCTATCCAATGTAATATTATTTTGCGGTCTGTTTGTCGAGATCCGATGAATTGTGGATTTATGTTCAGATTATCTATGAATCTTATTTGAGTTTCTTCTGATCTCTTATATGCATGATTTCATATCCTTGTAATTCTCTTCGAGTTGTGGGTTTTGTTTGGCCAACTTTATCTATGATTCTTGCAATGGGAGAAGTGCTTGGTTTTGGGTTCATACCGTGGGTGACCTCGCGCGGTGACAGAAGGGGTAGCGAGGTACGCATCATGTTGTTGCCATCAAGGGTAAAAAGATGGGGTTTATATCTATTACATGAATTTATCCCTCTACATCATGTCATCTTGTTTAAGGTGTTACTCTGTTCGTCATGATCTCAATACACTAGATGCATGCTGGATAGCGGTCGATGTGTGGAGTAATAGTAGTAGATGTAGAAGGTATCGGTCTACTTGTCTCGGGCGTGATGCCTATATGTATGATCATTGCCTTAGATATCGTCATGACTTTGCGCGATTCTATCAATTGCTCGATAGTAATTCGTTCACCCACCGTAATATTTGCTATATTGAGAGAAGCCTCTAGTGAACATTATGGCCCCCGGGTCTACTTCACATCATATCTTCAGCCCTACACTTTTACTTTGTTTCACTTTCCGCCTTCGGATATCACCTTGCAATCAATCGTGAAAGGATTGACAACCCCTTTGTAGCGTTGGGTGCAAGTTTGCTGTTTTTGCGCAGGTACATCGGTGCTTCATCTTGATACTCCTACTGGATTGATACCTTGGTTCTCAAAACTGAGGGAAATACTTACTGTTACTATGCTGCATCACCCTTTCCTCTTCAAGGGAAAAAACCAATGCAAGCTCAAGAGGTAGCACCTACCGATATTCCACCAGACACAACCTTTGCCAAACCCAAGAATGTCGGTATAACCAATTCCACTTCGATGCCACCGGAAATCGGTGACCAACTTTCTGGTATGTCCATTTCAAGAATCAGATTTTATGAGTTTTGAAATCGGTCTCACTGAAAGTCGGAAACAACCCTATGTCACCATATCGGTACCACCGAAATTTCTATATCGGTCTCTCCGAGAATTCAAAAGTTGCCACATTTTGTGCAAATCGATGCCATCGAGATTCACTTCGGTTTCACTAGATGGTCAATAATGTTGTAACAGTTGTATTTTTGGAGATGCCTATATATAACCCCACCACCACCTCTCACTCGCAGAGTAAGCACTCAGAACACACATACACTTGACATATCCATTTTTCTGAGAGAGAGCCACCTACTCATGTGTTGAGATCAAGATATTCCAATCCATCCATTTGAAACTTGATCTCTAGCGGAAACTATCTAGAATAGAACCAACACCGACACGCTCGGGCATGGCGACGGGCGAGGTTTCACCTACCACCATTAATGGCAATTACTGCCGCCCACCGCTCACCCTCGAGCTGCCCCACCGCCCGTCTCCACTTGACCTCGAGCCTCCCCTCCACTCCCAGCTTTCGACGCACGGTGACGATTCCTATCCGCCAGAGGGTCGCGACTGCATCAGGTGCGCTTCCTCTCCCTCGGCCTCTCCCCATCTTGATGGCGGGCGAGAGAAGAAGGATCGGGTGCGGCGACTCCGCATGGAGATGGTGTCGCCGCCGCGGGCTCTCGGCGCTCCAACTCCGATGATGCTGCTGCCATCAGCAGAACTTCGGTCGGCGGAGGCCCGTGCGGAGATGATGCGGGTGGTTCGGGGGAAATTCTCGGATCGAGCAAGTTGGCCAGGGGTGTTGGTGGAGATATTCCGCATGGCAACCTTCGCGGAACGAGCTCGTTTTTGCGGCGACGATGGAGGCATGGACTACGAGTTCGTGTATTGGGCGATGCGGGAGGCGGAGGCCACGGATCCAGGAGTGGCAAGGAAGTGGAGCCGATTCAAATCGTCGATTCCGTTCCTCCTCAACATCAATCCGCCGTCGGTGCTGGAGCTGTCTCAGATTCCTCGCGAGGAGCTGTCGCCGGGCGTCGATACTCCTCAAGCCAGTTGATCTCGCGGGCTCCTGGCGGGTGTATTTCGCGGCGGACCACTTTGCGGCGAGGACGTCGGGCGGCGAAGGAGCTTCATCGCTTCGAACCACCGCCATGGCCAGGAGATCGAGGTTTGGTTCTTACTCATCGCAATCGAGTTAGTCGATCTGTCCCTTTTCCTTTCCGTCATGTATTTTCAATGACTGGTTGTTGTGATCTTCTGATCACTGATGTGGGTGCGAGGAATCAGAAGAAGGCCCCGTGCGACCTTTTGGTTATTGCTGGGGGTAGTAGTCTTACTTCCGATTTGGATTCAGATAAGATTTCTAGGGGGGTTTGTATCCCACCCAATATCCCTAAATCAGGATCAAACAAACCTGGAGGTTTGTATGAGTTGAGGCAATGTTCTGATGTTAAATCAGGAAATCCCTCCAACGATGATGCTGGGGATTGTAGTTGTAGGATTATTCCTCCAAGGATTGAAGAGGAGTTCGGTAGTTGTATCGCGCTAATAACTGGGTTTATACCCGAGGACAAAACTCCAGAGATGTTAGAACTTTCTGTGAATCCATGTCAGAAGATAGATATTCCTGCTTCTGGAGATGGTGAACACAAATCTGGTGACACTGTTTGCGTTGATTTAAGTAGAGATGAGCTAAATGAGAAAGAAATGGATATAATGCGCGGGTCAGTGGTAGATTGTGAAAAAGTGGAGTTTAAGGAAAGTAAACAGGAAAATAAGCAGGTTGTTTCTGCAACAGTGGGAGCAGAGTTGGATAAGAATATAAAAGACTAGCCTCCTCTGGGGACAATGGCAGCTTCTAAGCTGTTGATTAGAGGATCTGTGATGCCCAGGAAAGCAGGAAAGAAGAATATGCCTTCTGGGCCACATTACAGTTTCGAGGAGGAGGTGGCTGATTTTTATGGATAGCTCTGGGTTATCCCTTCCCCCTGCCGCCGCCAGAATAGACCCAAACCTTGTCTGCCCCCTCCAAACCCTAGTTTCCCTCTAGGTAGTGGGTTGTTCTGGATCAGGAAAGACAAGTTCAGATCTGGCTGCTTCTCTGTAGAAGACTGCTATCCTGTAGTTCACCCGGGTAGATTTGACCCCATCCCAACTGAATTGCAGATCAATAGTGGGGGTTTCTGCCCTGCAAGCTATCTTTTGTGGGTGCTGTGAAGAAGAAGATGGATCAAAGAGGGGGACATCGAGCTAGGAGACAGCCTCGAAAAAAAGGGGATCAGGAGGCTACCTCTCATCCTCCTGCTGCTCCTACTTCTCCTGCTGCTCCACCTCTAGTTCATGTGGTGAAGACAGGGGGGCCTGTCCATAAACCAATTGCTGGTTCTAAGGCTGCTGGTGCTGCTGTGGGACAAGTTGTTGTTCATGTTCAGCCTCCTACACCTGTGGTGCAACCTCTGGATCCAACGTATAAGGAGATGATTTGTTTCAATTGTTGTTGGCCTGGTCACTATGTAGGAAATGTGTAGAGTCAAAAAGATGTTTTATTTGTTCTGGAAATCACAATGTCAACAATTGCATTACTTGGGCTAAGCTGCAACCTTCTGCTGAGTTCTTTGGAAGTGCTGCTAATGGGCTTGGTTTCTACTATATTGATATTCCCATGGTTGCAGAATCTAACTGGATGAACTTTAAGAACTGTGTTATTCTTAAAGTTCTTAAAGGAGAGGTTTCTGCCTCTGATCTCATCATTCAATTGAATGGGATTTTCTCTAAAGGAAAAGAGTGGCCATGGAAAATCAGAGAGCTTGAGGAGAACAAATTCCTGCTGAGATTTCCTCCTTGGAAGAAGGTTGAAGACCTAATTGAGTTCCCAACTTTTGATCTCCCCATTGATGGTGTCTCTGTCAAGATTTGTCAATGGATTGGTATGCTGGAACATTATGGAGAGCTAACTAGGGTATGGATTCAGGTGGAAGGGATTCCTCCAAAGTGGTGTGCTTGGTAGGTGTTTGCTCAAATTGCATCTTGCTTTCGGATACTAGTTGATGTTGATTGGAATGGGATTTTCAAGAGTTTCTATGAAAAAATCAGAATTAAGGTGGCTTGCAGGGAACCCACAAAAATTCCATTTGAAAGGTTGGTGGAGATGAAGAAGAAGTTGTACATCATATATTTACTGTGGAAGGTTTTACTCAAATTGGGGAAGGATCTGATGGGGATGATGAGGACCCTGATCTAGACATTGATGATGAGGATAAGCTGGAGGAGGATCTAGGTCAGGATAAGGATTTCCTGGATGAGGGAGCTGAACCTATTGATGAATTAGACAAAGCTAACTTTCCTACTTGAGAGCCTTCTGGTTCTCGTGGAAAAAAACAGGACAAGTATATGGCTGCAGCTCAATTTGATTCTATGATGCTGAATGATGACCTTCATGAACAATTCATTGAGGAGGTGCGGAACAAGACCCCCAATGGCCATGGAGAGGAAGGTCTTGAGGATGTTGGTGATTTTAAACAAGAAAACTTGGACATTGGCTCTCACATGGATTATTGTTCTGCTCAACTTAGGAAAATTGAAATGAATGATTCTGATGGAGAGGAGGATATTCTTATGCCTGAGATGGTCTGTGTACCTGAGGAAATGGCAGTTGGTATTGGTTCTACCAAGAGATCTTTACTAGAATCCTTGGATATGGTGGAGATGGAGAAAAAAAGGAAAAGTGAATCAAAGAAAATGAAGAAATGGGGGCATGTGCTCTCTTCTAGACCAACTACTATGCAACATGGCAATGTCAAAATTATGGATAACGCTACAGCTTATTTACAGAAGAAAAATCTGGAGATACCTTCTTCTTTTCAAGGTAACTCTTTTACTACTACTGCTGTCAATGTTTTGGCTAGTCAAATTACTAGTATTGATTTGTGTATGGGGCAAAATGAAGAAGAACAGAGTGAAATTGTTCAGGATCTTGTTCTGAGAGAACAAATTAGATGTTTAGATTTTGCTGATCAAAACCCTGAAACTGTTTTGCGTGTGGACTTATACACACCTATTCATGGAGGTGAAAAAAATTCAGATCTGAATAATGCTTCTAGATCAGTTAACGCTGATGATCTAGATGCTATCTGTCCAAATTTGAGACAACATAAGAGGCTTTGTAGCCTGTCTCACCCCTTCAAGATATCATGATAGGTGCCTTCTGGAATATTAGGGGTTTGGGTAAACCTGGTAAAATACAGCATCTGAGGGACTTTATTTGTAAAAACTTGGTAGATTTGGTTGGTTTCTTTGAAACCAAGAGAGAGGTTATTGATAGTAACACTTTAAATATAATTGCTGGTAGTAAGAATTTTTCTTGGCATCAGTTGCCTGCAATTAAAACTGCGGGGGGTGTCCTTGTGGGCATTAATAATGATTTATTTGATACTATTGGTTTTGTCAACAAAAAATAATGTGTGGTTGCTACTATTAAAAACAAACAAGATGGGAAAGTGTTGCAGTTTGCTGGTATTTATGGTACCTCTTATAACGAATTTAAAATGGATTTTATTGCTGAACTGCATGAGGTGTTGAGTTGTGCTACTTATCCCATTCTCCTCGGTGGTGATTTCAATCTGGTTAGGTCTGATTTGGATAAAAGTAATGGTGTTGTAAACCATTCTACGTCTTTTCTTTTCAATTACTGGGTTAATAAATGGGGTCTAATGGAGATTAATGTTGCTAACAGGAAATATACTTGGTACAACTATCAGAATGACCCTATTTATGCTACTATTGATAGAGTGTTTGCATCCCCTTCATGGGATGCTATCTTTCCACTATCTGTGTTGAGGGCTTTGCCTAGGATTGGTAGTGATCATACCCCACTAATATTAGACACTTTGGCTCGGAGAGTTGTCTCTCCTAAACTTTTTTGGTTTGAGAAGTGGTGGCTGGATCATCCTGACTTTCGGGGTGTGGTTGAAACTACGTGGAATACCCCCTGTTTAGGTGATAAAGCCATTGATGTTTGGATCATTAAAACCAAACGTCCGAGGAATAAAATTAAAGGGTGGAGTGCTAATATAGAAGATGCTATCAAGAAGAAAAAAGGGAGTTGATTCAGGAATTTAATATACTTGATGTTTTTGCTGAATCTAACCGTGTTTCTCAGGATGATCAAAAATGTATGAAAGAGATCAAATCCGAGTTAGAAGTTATAATGAGAAAAGAAGAGTCTGCTTTGTGGCAACGATCTAGGGATAGGAGAATTAAAGAGGGGGACAGGAATAATGCATATTTTCATGCTTTGGCCAATCACCGACATCGTAAGAATCATCTGTCTGTGTTAATGGGTGATCATGGTCTTGTTTTTACTACTGAGGAGATGTTACCTATTGCTACTGCTTTTTACAAGAATTTATTTGCTAAAGAAGAAAGACATAACATGCAGTTGGCCCCTGCCTTTTGGCAGGAGGATGAAAAGATTTCTGACTGTGAAAATGATGAGCTTCAAAAGCATATATCTTTGGAAGAGGTTAAAAATGCTATTTTTAGTTCTTATCCTAGTGGTGCTCCTGGTCGTGGTGGTTTTTTCCTTTCTCTTTTACCAGTCCTTTTGGGAATTGGTCAAGTCTGATCTTATGGCCCTGGTGAAAGATTTTGAGGAAGGAAATCTGGAACTACATAGATTAAACTTTGCTTTAATCATTCTTCTCCCTATGGATCCAGAAGCTAATACTATGAAAAAGTTTAGACCTATCAGCCTTAGCAATTGTGTGGTTAAGATTTTGTCAAAAATTCTTACCAATAGATTATTCCCTATTTGCAATAGGCTGATTTCCCCAAATCAAACTGCTTTCAACAAGGGCAAATATATTCTTGAAAGTGTGGTCCTTGCTCATGAAGTGATTCATCAGGTTAAAAAATCGAATAGACCTGGGCTTGTGCTCAAATTAGATTATGAAAAAGCATATGATAGAGTTAGTTGGGGATTCCTCTTTGATATGCTTGAATCTAGGGGTTTCTGCCCTAAGTGGATTTCTTGGATCAAGTGCCTTATATTTCAAAATACTTTTAATGTCAGATTGAATGATACTACATGCCCTTATTTTATGAGTCGTAAAGGTCTTAAGCAAGGGGATCCTACATCTCCTCTTCTTTTTAATTTAGTTGCTGATGTCTTTTCTAAGATGTTATTCAAACCTCCTACTCAGGGATTGATCTCTGGTTTGCTTGACTATGCCATTCCTGGGGGGCAATTAGTCTTCAGTATGCAGATGATACTCTCCTCTTTTTAGAGGACTCTGTTGAAAAAGCTAACAATTTTAAATGGATTTTGTCCTGCTTTGAGAATCTTTCTGGGATGAAAATTAATTTCCACAAAAGTGATCTAATTACTATTAATGTTGATGAGTACAGAGCCAAGTCTTTTGCCTAGATTTTTTGCTGTAATATAGGATCCTTTCCTATTAAATATCTTGGGGTGCCTCTTCACTATGATAAGTTGAGGAGGGAAGACTTGCAACCTTTGATTGATAGGATCATCAAGGGCATTTCTGGTTGGTTGGGTATGTATCTTACTTTCATGGGGAAAATTGTGCTGTTATGTGCTTGTATTGTGAGCATCCCTGCTTATCTAATGGCATTTGTGAAGTTCCCTAAATGGGCTATCAATGCCATTAACTCCCAGATGGCTCACTTTTTGTGGGGCAATATGGGGGATCAACATAAGTTCCATTTGGCCAAATGGGGTTTGGTGTCTAGAAAGAAGGATTTTGGAGGTTTAGGGATCCCTAATATTAGAGATTATAATATGGCACTGTTGGCTTCCTGGGGGAAAAGATTTTTTAAGAATAATTCTGGGGACTGGAAAAATGTGATTGATTATAAGTATGATGTGACTTGTCCAAATATTTGTTGGACCAAAACAAAATTTGGATCTCCTTTCTGGGCTTTACACGCATCTAGGAATTTTTATCATTGGAAAATAGGAAATGGTTCTAATATAAGTTTCTGGCATGATGTTTGGGCTGGGGAGTGTTCCCTTAAGGTAAGGTTTTGGAAATTGTTTGACATTTGTAATCAACAAGAATGTGTTGTGGCCCAAGTTTGGGATGGGGTGACACTTAGACTATCATTTAGAAGGTGTGTTGATCATAGTGAACTAAGTGATTGGGGAATGCTTATTAATCATATGAAGAATTATCCTTTATCTGATTCTCTTGATACTCCTATTTGGTATTTGGAATCAGAAGGCATTTACTCTGTTAAGTCTTTTTATAATTGTATCAACTTTGGAGGTGTGGTATCTCCTTTTGGAGACTCTTTATGGAAAACTTTGTGTCCTCAGAAAATACATGTGTTTTTGTGGTTGTGTTTATATAACAAATCCTTGGTAGAGATAATGTGGCTAAAAGGAAAACAATTGAGGATAAGTCTTGCCTATTTTGTAGTGAAGATGAATCCATCCAGCATTTATTTTTTGAGTGTGTGAACTCTAACCTGATTTGGGATATTATATCTGATTTCTTTAAGATTTGCAGAATAAGTTGCATTAGTGAGGTTGCTTCCTTTTGGAAAGTTAATGAACAGAAGCCTGTTCTTAACTTGGTAATTGCTGCCTCCTTGTGGAGTATATGGAAATTAAGAAATTAATTATGTTTCCAGGGGTGCAAATGGAAAAGTCTGGACTGCAACATTGTCAAGTTAAGAGGGATTTTGCTTCGATGGGAAGTTCTTTGTGGAGCTGCTCAGCAAATCGAATTGAAGCAGTTCATTCGACTGCTGGACTAGCGTCGGGGGAGATCTTAAGGATTGCTTGGCGGTGATCTGAAGACCTGTCCTTATCCTTAGTTTCTTTTCTCCCTTGGTAGTTTATCTTGGCTTGTAATAAAAGTAGACTACTTTGCACTTTCCAGGACAGCTTCCTTTGTTGGGGTCTGCCTGTGGTTATTTTCGGTTGGTGTGTTAACTGCCGTGTAGCTGGTTTATGGGCTTTTTCTGCTCCATTTATAAAAAGTGGGGTAGGGGGGAAACCCCTTTCGTTCAAAAAAAAACTTGATCTCTAGCCTCCCCAGGTTACTTTCAACCGAATCAATCTCTTCTACCCATGCCAAATCTGTGAGAGGGTTATTGAGTGCTGAGGTGACAATCTTTTGAAGCACGGGAGCAAGGAGTTCATTGTACTACAACATATATTACCTTTTTGACGGTGGTGCCTCTTAGATTGGTTAGGTGTCGCTTGGGACCCTCTACTTCGTGTTGTGGAGTTGAATAAAAAGTTTGTACAAGCAAGGACATCGCCCACTTTGTGAAGATCTGCCCCGAGTGAGGCTAGTCCTTCGTGGACGTAAACCATGGTGGAATAGACAAGGCTACCTCTTCGTGGACCCCTTGTGGTTGGAGTGCTCCATGGACTCTCGCAGCCGTTACCCTCTATGGGTTGAAGTCTGCACTAACGTGGACATACAATAGCACCACCCATCGGAACCACGCCAAAAATCACAGTGCCCATCTTTGCATTAGATATGAACTCTACTCCTTACTTACATGTGCAATGTATTTACTTTCCGTTGCCATAAATGTTGACTAGCTTATGTATGGTGCACTAGACTTGTTAGAATTGTTAAAATCAGCCAACCATTAAATTTGGGAAAAGGCAAGGTTTTAATTTATGCAAGTAGTCTATTCACTGATACGTCCATTTTGCATCATGAATATTTATTTATATTTGTCTTATTATTGTCCATTACTCCCTTTTATGATGTAATTCTTATGCCTTTTCTCTGTGAATATACCAGGTACATCACGAAGAGGGAAGTACGTGGAAACTGGAATTCTGGACCGAAAAAGGCAGAAAAATCAAGTCACTCCAAATGAATTGAAACTTCACGGAGATTTTTTATAGAATATATAAGAATTATTGGGTCAAAAATAGACCAGATAGGGGCAGCCAGTTGGGCACAAGCCAACAGCCTCCAGACAGTGCCGCGATGGCTTATGGGGCCCCTGCTGGACCTCCGACGCCCCTCTTCTCCTAAATGGTGTGTTTCACGCTAGAAGGAATCAAGAGATAAATTTAGGAACGAAGTAACGCCGTCTCGAGGCGGAAAGCAAGGAAAAGGCCCTTTTTCTCTCTGGCAAAGAGATTCTGTTAATGGAATTCCTCTCCGGGAGGGGGAAATCAAAGCCATCATCATGACCAACGCTTCCCCTTTCGTGGGAGGACCAATCTTCATCAACATATTCACCAGCCCCATCTCATATCCAACCCTAGTCATCTTGTGTATTCAATATTTGTCTCAAACCTCAGATTGGTACCTATGCGTTGCTAGTTGTGTTAAGTACATCTTGTTGTTGATGCTAGTTGGATTACTTGGTCGAACACATTATGTACAAATCCTTAATAATTGTCATTATACCTCTAATTTTTAACATGTTGATGAGGTGTGAGTAGTTACTATTGTTCTCGAGGACATGGCAGAAGTCTGGTTATAAGTAATCTCATATAAAGTTGGTATTCATTCGATATTTTTATGATAGGTATGTTGTTAATTCCTTTAGTGGTGTCATGTGAACATCGACTACATGGCACTTCACCATGATATGGACCTAAGGGAAGTGATTGTGGAGTAACAAGTAGATGATGGGTTGCGAGAGTGATAGAAGCTTAAACCCCAGTTTATGCATTTCTTCATAAGGGCTGATTTGAATCCACATGTTTCATGCTATGGTTAGATTTACCTTAATTCTACTTTCTTAGTTGTGGATGCTTGCGAGAGGGGTTAATCATAAGTAGGTTGTTAGTTCAAGTAAGAACAACACCTTAGCACCGTTCCACCCACTCATCAATTTATGAAATTACCAAACGCGAATCAACTTAATATGATGGACATGACTAGACAGATATTCTCATGTGTCCTCGAGAGCACTTGCTTCATATAAAAGTACTTTCAGGACTATCCTTTTCTATAAAAAGGATTAGGCTATGTTGCTGCACCTTTTCTTCTATTGTTACTTGTCACTTGTTACGAACTATCTTGCTATAAAAACATCTATCATTGTTACTTACACCGCTTGCAGAGAATTCCTTGGTGAAAACTACTTATCATTTCCTTCTCCTCCTCGTTGGGTTTGACACTCTTACTTATTGAAAGGAGTGCGATTGATCCCCTATATTTGTGGGTCATCAAGACTACTTTTTCGCGTCATTCCCAAGGAGTTAAGTGCTCTTGGTAAGTGGAAATTGGTAAGGAAAATTTTTGGTACGGGCTGAAATTTACTGTTGCTTGTTACTATGAACTGTCACCCCTTGTGTGGCTTGTTTGGGGCATCTTTGCTTGGAACGAAAGTTGAGGAAATTGTCTCTCAACCTGTTGAACCTACTGAAATTATCCATTATGAGATTCCTTCGGGTATGGTAGAGAAACTACTGGCTAATCCTTATAACGATTCAACTCATCCTAGTTATCATTTAATAAATGTTGACGAGATTTGTGGATTATTTAAGCTTTCAGGTCTACCCGGAGACAAAGTCAAGAAGAAAGTTTTCCCTTTATCTTTGGAGGGAAAAGCACTATTCTGGTACAAGCTACTGGATGATGTTGGATCATAGGATTGGAATCGCTTGAAACTGAAATTTCATGACAAGTTTTATCATATGCGTTTTATTCATCATGATTGGAATTTTATTTTAATCACCGGCCTCGTGAAGGAGAAATCATCGCTCAATCTTGGGGAGGCTTAATCTATGATCCACACTTTACCCAACCATGAACTCTCAAAGGAATTGATTATACATAATTTCTATGCTCGCCTTTCTCATGATGATCAAACATTGCTCGACGCTTGTGCGGTCAGTTCCTGTATGTAGGAGACCATGGAATTTAGATGGAACATTTCTACCATGGCCTCTGTGATGTGGTGCTGGCATTAATGCTATACCTTTTACATTATATCAAGAAATTATGCATGATATAGCACCCGTTTCGATTGAAGACATAGGTGTTACTATTAAACTTGCAAACTGAGATACTATATCTCCACTTGGGATTGTTACACATGTTGAAGTATTGTGTGGAAAAGTCAAATATCCCACTGATTTCTTCGTACTTGGTTCAGAATAAGATAACTTTTGCCCCATTATATTCGTAGACCTTTGTTGAATAATGTTAATGCTGAAATTAATTGTGCTACCGAGAAGGTCAAAGTTACCTTTGGTGATATGTCTCATGAGTTCAATTTTTTGAAGTTTGGTAAACAACCGCATGAAAAGGAATTGCCTAATAAAGATGAAATAATTGGCCTTGCTTCTATTGTTGTACCTCCTACACATGCATTAGAACAATATTTGCTGGACCATGAGAATGATATGCACTTAAATTAAAGGAATGAATTAGATAGGATACTTCTTGATCAACAACCTATTCTTAAGGACAACTTACCAGTTCAAATTTTAGGTGGTCCTCCTTCACCCAAAGCATACCAAGTGTTTGATCTCAAGGCTTTACCTGATACTTTGAAATATGCTTATCTTGATGACAAGAAAATCTATCTTGTTATTATTAGTGATAACCTTTGAGAACATGAAGAAAAGATATTACTCAAAACCTTAAAGAAGAACATGGCTACTATTGGCTATACTCTTGGTGATCTTAATGGCATAAGCCCTACACTCTGTCAGCACAAGATCAGCATGGAACTGGATGGAAAACCCGCCTCAATCATAAAATGAAGGGGGTGGTAAGAACTGAAATACCAAAACTTCTGGAAGCAGGTATAATTTATCCTATTGCTAATAGTATTTGGGTATGTATTGTTCATTGTGTTCCTAATAAAGGTTGTATAACTGTTGTGCCCAAGAATAAAAATGAACTCATTCCACAGAGGATAGTAACTCGTTATAGGATGGTGATTGATTTTAGGAAATTGAATAAAGCTACAAGAAAGATGACTAACCTTTTCCTTTTATTGATCAAATGTTAGAAAGGTTATCTAAGCACGCACACTTTTATTTCCTTGATGGGTACTCTGGATTTTCTCAAATACCTATGTCAAAAAAGTACCAAGAAAAAACTACCTTTAATTGCCCTTTTGGAACTTATACTTATAGGCGTATGCCTATTAGTCTATGCAATGCACCTGCTACCTGTCAAAGATGTACGAGTGCTATATTCTCTGACTTTTTGTGAAAATATTGTTGAGGTTTTCATGGATGATTTCTTTGTTTACGGGACTTATTTTCATGATTGCTTGAGCACCCTTGATCGAGTGTTGCAGAGATGTGAAGAAACTAATCTTGTCTTCAATTGGGAGAAGTGCCACTTTATGGTGAACAAAGGTACAGTGCTTGGGCATATAATTTTCGAACAAGATATTGAGGTGATAAAGCCAAAGTTGATGCAATAGAGAAAATGCCTTGACCAAAAGATATCAAAGGTATAATAAGTTTCCTTGGTCATGTTGGTTTGTATAGGCGTTTCATTAAAGATTTCTCAAACATTTCTAGGCAATTAACTAATCTTCTTCAAAAAAATGTTCACTTTGTTTTTGATAATGATTGTGTAGAATCCTTTGAAATATTTAAGAAAGCCTTAATTTATGCACCTATCGTCCAACCACCTGATTGGCATTTACCCTTTGAAATTATATGTGATGCTAGTGATTATACTATTGGTGTTGTCCTAGGGCAAAGAAGAGACAAGAAATTCAATGTTATTCATTATGTTGGTAAGACCCTATATACTGCTCAAAGAGATTTTGCTACTATTGAAAAGGAATTTTTAGCACCTGTGATTGCATGTGATAAATTTAGACCTTACATTGTTGATTCTAAAGTAACTATACACACTAATCATGTTGTTATCAAGTACCTTATGGAAAAGAAAGATGCTAAACCTAGGTTCGTTATGTGGGTACTTTTTGCTTCAAGATTTTTATTTGCATATCGTTGATAGAAATGGAGCTGATAATCTTGTACCACATTACTTGTCTAGAATGGAAAATGTTGTTGACGACACACTGTCGATTGATGATAATTTCCCTGATGAGCAACTAGCTGTTGTTAGTACTTCTCGTAGCTCTCCTTGGTATGTTGACTATGCTAATTTTATTTTTGCCAAATATATTCCAGCTAGGTTCACCTATCAACAAAAGAAAAAAAATCTTTTATGACTTAAAGCATTACTTTTGGGATGACCCACATCTTTATAAATAAGGAGTAGATAGTATTATTAGACGTTGTATACATGAGCATGAATAGGAACAGATCCTAAGGAAATGCCATTCTAAAGCTTATGAAGGATATCCTGCTAGTGACACAACGACACCCAAGGTATTACAATCCGGTTTCTATTGCCTACTCTCTTTAAAAATGCTCGTAAGTATGTCCTTTCTTGTCATAAATGCCAAAGAGTGGTTAATATTGGTAAACATCAGGAAATGCCTATGAACTATTCACTTTCTATTGAACCATTTGATGTGTAGGGTTTTTACTTTATGGGACCTTTTCCTTCTTCGACTTGATATACTCATTTTCTAGTTACTATTCATTATGTTACCTAATGCGTAGAAGCTATTCCAACTAGTAGTGCTGATCATAACACTTCTATTAAAATGCTTAAAGATATTATCTTTCCAAGGTTTGGTGTCCCTAAATACTTCATGATTGATGGTGGGTCACATTTTATTCATGGTGCTTTCCGTAAACTTCTAGCGAAATATGATGTTAACCACAGGATTGCATCACCTTATCATCCTCAATCTAGTGGGCAAGTTGAGTTGAGCAATCATGAAACAAAACTAATCTTGCAAAAGGCTATCAATAGATCCAGGAAGAATTGGTCTAAGAAAGTAGATGATGCTATTTGGGCCTATAGGACTGCTTATAATAATCCTATGGGGATGTCCCCGTACAAAATGGTCTAAGGAAAAGCTTGTCATTTACCTCTTGAGCTAAAACGTAATTCTTATTGGGCAATTAAAGAAGTTAACTATGATTTCGAACATGCTGGTGAAAAGAGGTTGTTTGATATTAGCTCATTAGATGAATGGATGATGCAAGCTTATGAAAATGCTAAGTTATTTAAAGATAAAGGTAAAATATGGCATGACAAGAGAATTCAAAAACGATAAATCAATGTAGGAGGCCTGGTGCTTTTTTACAATTCTCGTTTCAGATTCTTTGCGGTAAACTCCTCTCCAAATGGGAAGGATCATATGTTATCGAGGAGGTTTATTGCTCTGTTGCCATAAAAAATAATAACTTCAAAGGTAAAAACATGAGAGTGGTCAATGGACAAAGAATCAAACATTATATTTCGGGTGTACCCATTAATGAGGACACTGATATCGTTCAAGTCATAACACCGAATAACACATAAAGGAAATTTTCGGGAACACTCCAGAAACCTGAAAAAGGGTAGGTGCATGGTACGGTAAGTAAATCGACTCCAAAACTTTCAAAAAACAAATTTTGTCGTTTTTTATATCTTACAAAAAATAGAAAAATAAAAAAGAGTTCCGGGGACCCACCGGGGAGGCACAAGCCAACAGGGCGCGACCCCCAGGCCGCGCCCTGATGGCTTGTGGGCCCCACATGTGCCTCCGGGCTCTAACTTCTTCCCAAGCACGTATTCAGATCCACAAAAAATCATTATATATACACCCGGTTTTTTGACTATCGCATCGCGAGATTTTCCTGTGTTCTTGTTCTCGGCTGTTTTTGTGACAGATCCAGATCGCCATGATGACACCAAGCTCCTGCATGGACAAGTTCTTTGAGAAGGCCATCAACATGTACCTCCCCGAGGTGATGAAACACCCTCAGACCATCGAGATGCATGAGGGGGTGCTTCACATCCGTGACATCCAAGGGCCAAAGAAGAAGGGAGCAAGAAGGCCAGGCTCGCGGTGGTGGAGCAGGAGATCCTCAAGTGTCAGGGGACGGTTGAACGTGGTTTGAGTGCTTACCACTCCATGGTCACGGACTTCATCCGAGAGAACAAGATGGACATCAGGAAAGTGGGGGAGGTTCTTTTCAAACTTCAAGAGTGGGGGAGGTTCTTTTGAAACTCCAAGATCAAGTCTATGAACTCCAAAGGCAAAACTATGAGTATGAATCTAGGTTTCAGAGGATGAGGTTTGCTGCCAGTTTTATGACTCCCGAGACAAAATTCTCTTATTATGATGGGGAGGCTACACCTCGGAAGTCAAAGGACACCTCAACTGAACCACCACCATCACATGAGACGGATGCTTGAGTACATGGTATGGGCATCACCCTTGGCTTACTACCAGTTTGAGGGATATTCCTCGGTACTATATCACCATCACTTTCATCACCATTATCTATCCTAGTTTGATCTTTAGTTTTCTTTGTTTAAAAATTTAAAATTTCAGGTTTTCTTTTGTTTAGTATTTTTTTCTTTGAGTTCCATCTATTCTTGTAATCGAGTATGCGAAATATATAATAAATATTTGTTGAGTTTTTGTGATTTACCTGTGGGCACCCATCACCATAGAATGTCAATAAAAAGAAATATAGAGATCATATGCGCATCCCATGAGAAGTAGTGACTTCACATAATAAAGAGTATAAGTGATGAAGGTTGTTGACAATAAACAAACATAGTATTAGTAATAGTTACAATCTAGGAAAGACTATGAAATAGGAGAGGAGATTCTCATATAAATACACTCTCTTGGACATCTTTTATGATTGTGAGCCCTCATCAAATATTACATAATGATGAAGTGTTGAAGTAGGACATGGAAGACAGCATAATGGTGATGATATTTCACATTCATATAGAAGTTATATGGTCCTGGATACTTTAACATGTGATGCTTTCTATAGACATTTTGCTAGCCCAAAAACTTAGCACTAAGTAGAGATAGTATTTGTGCATCCATAACCCTGAAACCCAGTTCTTGCCATGAGAGTCCACCATACCTACCCATGGATTGAGTAAGATCCTTCAAGTAAGTTGTCATTGGTGCCCCAAGCAATATAAATTTGATCCTAAACATGTATGATCTTTTATTGCAAGGGAAAATAAACTTTGTACGATCTTGTGATGGAAAAGAAATTAAAGCGACATACTTCATAATAGGGTTTGCTATCACAAGGGCTAATATAAAAGCGATGTTCCTTTGCATTAAGAGTATGCACATTCAAAAACCTAAAAGCGTATCACAAGGCCTATATTTTATCTTTGAAGTTCACTCTTGTGCTTGAGACACTAAGTTTATCTTCTTTCCACATATTAATTCTTTAGTGGCAAGCATCATGTGTTGAGGACAGATTCACATTTATATATCCAAGTGAATATAGATTATCATGATTCATTATTGTTGACATTGTCCTTGAGGTAAATGAGTTGGGCAGGGAATCATTTAAGCCACTATCTTCCTATGTTCCCTATGAAAACATGAGCTCTAAAAATAGAAGAATAAATGATAGTTGAGTATGTGAACTTGCTAATAAGAAAGCTCATACATAAACTCTCCTCTCAAATAAGCTTAATTATGATTGTTCAAATGACTAAGAACATAGTTTGTTGTTTGCCAATAAAATGTATGCCTCATACTCCAATATTTGTGAATAGATTATTACTTGTTTATGAGAAAATATATGATAAAATGTTGTTGCCATGCTAATATAAACGATGCTCTCATGTTTGTATTTTATTTTTATCGACTTCTCCGTCTCAAATCACGTGGCCATTGTTCTCGAGCTCGGCTTTTTCTTGAGGACAAGCGAGGTCTAAGTTTGGGGGAGTTGATACGTCCATTTTTAATCATGAATCTTTATTGATATTTGTCTTATTATTGTCCATTTTTCCCTGTTATTATGTAATTATTATGCGTCTTCTCTCTAAATATGCAAGGTACATCACTAAGAGGGACTATGTGGAAACTGGAATTCTGGATCGGGAAACCGGAAAAGGAAGAAAAATCAAGTCACTCCAAATGACCTGAAACTTCACGGAATTTTTTCTAGAATATATCAGAGTTATTGGGCCAAAAAATAAATCGGAGAGGGGCAGCCAGCTGGGCACAAGCCAACAGGACGCCTAGCAAGGACGCACCCTAATCGCTTATGGGGCCCCTACTGGCCCTCTGACGCCCCTCTTCTCCTATATGGTGTGTTTTACCGTAGAAAAAATCAAGAGACAACTTATGGGACGAAGCGCCGCCATCGCCACGCGGAAACCTGATCATATGCTCTTTTTCTCACCTTTGAGGGATTCTGCCACATGAATTCCTCTCTAGGGGGAAATTGAAGCCATCGTCATCACCAACGCTTCCTCCTTCATGGGAGGACCAATCTTCATCAACATCTTCACAATTACCATCTCATATCCAACCCTAGTTCATCTCGTCTATTCAATCTTTGTCTCAAAACCTCATATTTGTATGTGTGGGTTGCTAGTTGTGTTAATTACATCTTGTAGTTGATGCTAGTTGGATTACTTGGAGGAAGACATTATGTTCAGATCCTTAATCATTATTATTACACCTCTGATGTTGAACATGCTGATGAGGTGTGAGTAGTTACTATTGTTCCTGATGACATGGGAGGATTCTGGTTATAAGTAATCACATAAAGTTGGTATTCGTTCTATATTTTGGTGATATGTATGTTGTTACTTCCTTTAGTGGTGTTATGTGAAGGTCTACTACATGACACTTCACCATGTTATGTGCCTAAGGGAAGTCATTGTGGAGTAACAAGTAGATGATGGGTTGCGAGAGTGACAAAAGCTTAAACCTCAGTTTATGCATTGCTTCATAAGGGGATGATTTGGATCCACATATTTCATGCTATGGTTAGATTTACCTTAATTCTTATTTCATAGTCGCGGATGCTTGTGAGAGGGATTAATTATAAATAGGTTGTTAGTTCAAGTAAGAACAACACCTTAGCACCGATCCACACACATATCAAATTATCACAGTAGCGAACGTGAATCAACTTAATGTGATGAACATGACTAGACAGATATTCCCATGTGTCCTCGGGGGCACTTGCTTTACATAAGAGTACTTTCAGGATTGTCGTTTGCTATAAAAATGATTGGACTACCGTGCTACACCTTTTCTACTATTGTTACTAGTCACTTGTTATGAATTATCTTGCTACAAAACTATCTATCATAGTTACTTTTAGCACTTGCAAAGAATTCCCTCCTGAAAATTACTTATCATTTCCTTCTACTCCTCGTTGGGTTCGACACTCTTTCGTAGTGAAAGGACTATGATTGATCCCCTATACTTGTGGTTCATTATTCACCCCCTAGACATCCCTTATAGTGATCCCACATTGTCATTACAGCTGCAACAGGCCTGACGTTGTGGCGAGATGCCCCTGCCAACCCTGTATGTCTGCCTGCTTGCTCGACACCTCAGTTGCTGTAGAGAACGAGCCCCCTGGTGGGGTGGAGCGTTGGCTTGGCGGGGTGGAATCTTGCTGGGTGCTGCTTGGGGTGGTTTTTTTGAATGGTGAGAGTCTTGCCGCCCCGCTTCGGTCTTGGCTTTGGCATGCTTCGAGGGTTCGTGTGAGCTCAGGAAGGAGTTGTCGACCTAGGGTCCGCAGTTTCTTGTGACTAAGTTTGGGTGCTAAGGACCCTATTCCTTAGTGCACCAAGACTAGCCCCCGGGGCTGGTCCATACATACGCACGTGCAACATTGTTGGGCTAGGCCCAAAATAGTGCACGGGTATGCGTGGCCGTGTTTCCTTGTGGTTATGTTGACTTTTACCGACCTTTCCCCCGATGCACAGTCCCGCGAGGGAAGGCATTAGTGGAGAGGGGTGGTCGCCCAAGAAGCACGCTTGGCAGTGAGCGGTTACATTGGTGCACGGGAGGCCAGCCTGTGGCCTCCCTCGGGGTAAGTAATGGGGAAATTATGCGGGCTCGTCCGCCTTTCACCATTAAATGGTGTTGTTCTCCCCTCCATCTTTACTGCGCCTCAGGTGACGCGTGTTGCGCGCGTGGGTCGCGATTGGGCGAAGAGGCCGACCATTTGGGCAGCGCGTGCATGCAAGTGTGTACTCGTATTGTACCATGAGGAGCCAGCCCCTCCCCTTCTCCTTGTGCTCGGGCCCTATAAATAGGGAAGTATCGAAGGGGGCACAACTCATATTGGTCTCTTGCTACTCTCTGCTTCTCAGTTCCTCCGTTTCCCCTCTTTGCCACTTATCCAATCGCGCTCCCTTTGTGATGGCACGGGTCACAGGCGCGCTGGAGGTTCCGGGGTTGTTGGGAGGGTGAGCGCCCAGAGCCCGATGCGCATTGTGGTGACGATGGCGGGGACTGGATCTAGCTCTCGCAGAAGGGCGTAGTCGAGAGGTCGTGCGGGGATGGCCCCGTTGAATCACATTGGTTCTGGTGGCAACCCTCTCCCACAACCCCATTCAGGGGATCCATGCGGGGTAGAGGTGTAGGAGTTCATTGTGGTGGTCCCACGGTGGCACTGGAGTTGGTTGCGACTTCTTGACCCTTCCGCAAGGGCCATATAGGGCAGCCCATCCCATGGCATGTCGCTCCGGGCTTACAACTGCTGCAATGGGCCCGTGTGGGCGGTGGTACACCTCTCCCCCGAGACATGACGTTCTTGTCGCAGGGGTGAAAGTCGTTCGCTCGGTCCCAGGGAGTCGGCCCCGAGCACCTTCTCCACTTTAGGTTCGATGGCTCCGCCACCCTCTCCGTGAAGATCTTCGGAGCGACAGGCGGCCGCGTGGAATGTTGTGCCGAAAGCTCGAGCAGTAGCGACTTCGACTCCTCCAGCGACAGCAACGATGACAACAACGTCTTTAGTGTCAAGATGGAGGGCAACAACTCCGAGTAGCACGATCAGCATCATGGAGGGATCCGAAAGGGGAGGCCCCACCTTTGGGGCCGTTTTTGGATCAATCGCCACATCATAGGTAAGATCTTCTCCTAGACACTAACGGTGATGTTAGAGGAAATCGTACTCCAACCTGACCTAAGCACCTTCGCTGCCGACCTTGGGGTCCTCCTTTTGTATTTTAATAGTACCCAATGTAATCCTGAAAGAAAATAAAAGAAAAACATGGACTTCTTTCCGAACGCATATGTTGCGCGTGGGTGCCCTTCCGACCTATGTACTCAACGAGAAAGCTTGCTGGTGCGCGCTATCTTGCCGCAGAGCACTTCTAAGGATAAATCATGAACACTCTTTGGCGGTGCCACAACTGACAAGGTTGGCTTGTCATCCTCGCCGCGACCATCCATGGTGTTGGGCATGCTTCCAACCCCCCGGTGCGCAATGACTCTGACAAGGCCTCAACCGTGCGCTTGTATTCTCATACGAGAAGTAACCATGCAGCAACGAAAGATTTTACTTATCTTTTCCTTCCTCTACCGACCTTCTTGACACGAGCTGGTTGACTCAAACTCATCCGCCCCCGTCATCCCTCCTTCCCCCAGGATGACTTGTGCACCGGTAGCTCCCTTCCGGGAGAACCCTGCATTCCTTCGAGAAACAAAAAGAAGAGAAAATGAGGATTCACTAGGAGCTTTTAGCAGTTCGGTAACAACCTTATACTCGCAATGAACTATCACAATAATCCGCACAATGAACATAATGCATATATGTACTCAGGCAGAAAAAAGTTGCGGGATATCTAGTTTTATTACATGTGTGTAGCGTCATCACCTAGCTTTGTACAAAGGATTACACGCATTGCCGGGAGACTTGTACAAAAGAGGTTGCTGGGGGCGCCCGACAACTACGCCTCACGGGTAGAATGTGCGAAGATGCTCGATATTCCATGTGTTTTGCGCCGGGGTGCCATCCTCAGTCTCGAGGCGGACTACGCCAGGCTTGGAGATTCGTACTACCCTGTAAGAGCCTTCCCACTTTGGCGTCAACTTGTTTGATCCGTTTGCCGACTAAATCTGTCGGTGGTCGCTTTCCTCAACAATCCTGGTGTGCGCTTTGCGGCTATCGTAGCGGAGCAAGGCCTTCTGGTACCTAGAAACACATAGTGTAGCCTCCAGACGATCTTCCTCGAGAAACATGGCATCGTCATGCTATAGCCTCTCTTGATGGTCCTCATCAAAGGCCTACACTCTCGGTGACCCATACATGACTCTCGGTGACCAGGGTGAAGGGTGTCTCACCCGTTGCTCGATTTTACGTCGTTATGATCGACAAAAGACCATTGGCCGTTCATCAATCTAGCACCTTCCGTGCTTGCACAACTTGTTGAAAGTCCTCGTCTTGAGGCCCTGCAGCACTTCAGCATTTGCCCTCTCCACTTGCCCGCTACTCCTAGGGTCAACAATTGAGGCGAAGTAGACCTTGGTGTCGTTATCTTGGTAGTATTGCATGAAAGTGCTGATGGTGAACTGCGTGTCGTTATCAATGATGATCCAGTTTGGGACCCCGAAACGGCAAACAATCCCTCTCAGGAACTTTACTGCTACCAGCGTCGTTACTTTTCTCACCGGCCTAACCTCGGTCCACTTCGTGAACTTGTCAATGGCGACAAACAATAACTCGAAGCCCCCGGTTGCACGGGGGACGGGACCAACGATGTCGAGCCCCTAGACTGAGAACGGGAAGGGGAGTGGTATGGTTTGAAGGGCTTGTGCTGGTTAGTGTATCTTCTTAGCATGGTATTGGTATCCTTCACATGTCGTCACCACCGCCAAGGCATCTTGAACGGTTGTGAGCCAGTAGAAGCCTTGTCGGAACGCCTTCCCGACAAGGGCTCGTGATCCTATGTGGGAGCCATAAATCCCCTTATGTATCTCTGCCAACAGTCGTTGTCCTTCCTACCGAGCGATGCACCTCAATTTCACCCCATTGGGTCTCCTCCTATATAGATTGTCGTCCATGAACCGATTCATGCTCGACCGATGGCTACTCTTTCGGCTTCTTCTTGCTATTCGGGGAGGTCTCCTGTCTGGAGGTATTGGGCAATTTGTTGTGCCCATGCTGGAGCCCGTTGTCACACCCTGTTTTTACTATCACTTATCTGTATAGTGAAAATCTGAGCTTGTTCAAACTTTTTCAAGACAAATGTTTTGAGTGCCATGATTGACATAGTATGCTTGTGTGCTTGATCATGTGAGAATAAAACCCTATTTCATAACATTGATTTCCAAAAACCTCTACTTATTTCTGATCAAGGTAAAACCCTACCTTGAGTTGCACTACATGCCTTTGATAACAAGTTGTGCTTCTACTCAAAGTTGGTGATCTGATTTTAACCTATCTTTATATTTCAAAACCACAAAGATATTCATTTTTGTAATTATTTTCCTAATTAAATAACATGTCCAAAATTGGTATTCCTACATGGAAAAATACTTTTCTGCCTTAGAAAAATCTGATTAAATTTGGAGATAATCAGAAGGACATATATTTTCCATACATAGGATTTAAACCCTATTTTATATTATAATTATTGAAGAAAACCATGAAAGCTATTTTTGTCTATTTTGACTTTCTGAAATATTTCCAAAGGAAATATTCTCAATAAATTCCTAGAAAATTCGAGTGATATCCCTAAGCCATATTTGGTGTCCACATAAAGTTTCACCTTGATCAAAGGTGATTAAGGACCCCAAATAACCCAAAAACCCCTTCTAACCAGAATCATGTTAGACCAACTCTACATAGCAAAGTTGATCCAATGATGCTCAAACCTTGGAGGAGTGCCTAATACCTCAAATGAGGGTTCCACACCAAAAATTGGATTTGTGGGACTTAGTTTGCCCACACTCTCTTTGGAAGGGATAGATCTGGTCATATTGGAGTGTTTTCAAGTTTACAAAGCTAAACTTGTCCAATGGAGCTCAAACTTGGTGAAACCCCATGATTTACCACCAAACCAAAACCTGTTAAGTTGCAGCACCAGTGTTGGGGTACAACCCCCTCAAACCAGCATCAAGCACCTTCTCACAGATAGAGAAAAGCCACCTTAGCCACAGCTAAACCCAACCCCTTTGTTCCAAACTCATAGATTAGGTGGCCGGTATCTGTGTCTAACCCTAGTCAACTGGCCCCTCACTTGTTCAAAGTGGAAAGGCCAAAAACCCTAATTTAGATTTCAGTTCAAGGCTGACAGCACCAGTAATTCTTGTCTACCTTGACCAGCCGAAGCTCCCACAAGACCCAAACGGCTAGCCAAACTCCCAGCCAGTGCCAGGACATGCTAGACACGTCCAAAGTGCCTCAGAGCGCACTAGCATGCCGTGGCATGCCAAAACTGCGCTCTAGGCACGCTAGAGGAAGCCATCGAGGTGGGGGCGACGCTCTCGGCCAGTTCCAGCCTCCCCCGAGGTATCCAACCTCTTCCCAGACAACCCCTCTGCGTTGAGAAAGCCTCATGGCCCCTCCTCTCCCTCGCTAGAGCTCGTGCGACGCGTGCCCGCACGCACCAGAACCGGCCAAGGTTGCATCGCCACTGATGCGCGACTTCTCCCTCTCTCCCTCTACAGCAGATGGCTCTAGTAGTCCAAAACCATGTCCTGAGACCGTGGTTTCGGCCCCATCCTCTCTCTGCACCCCCATGCGCGCCACGGTGAGTCACCGGTGCTCCCGAATCGGCTCACCGTCGTGGGCCTATAAATAGCCCTCCCCCTCGCTCCAGCACCCTCAGATAGCTCCTCCACAATCACTAGTACCTCCCTAGCCACCCCAGCAACCCAGCAGAGCCCCGGTGCTCGAGATCGACCGAGGCCCCTCCACCTCAGAGCTCCGGTCGATCTCCGGCTACATGATGGCTCCTGCGCCCCTCGACCCACCAAACTGATCCTCTCAACCCCAGGAAGCTTTCCGCCAACTCGCCCGAGCATTTCCGTGTCTCTAGCCACTTCCTCGACCACCTCCCGAAAACCCTCCGCCACGGCCTCCTCGTCACCGGCAAACCCCTGCCTCTCCGTCGTTGTTCCGAGCACCAGCAGGTAGGCTCCTGAGAGTGTCGGCAACCTCGCCGGCGTGCTCCTCCTCCTCTCTGGCTAGAGGTAGGAGACGACCCCGATAGGTGTGCCCCACCTGTCGGTGGCCCAGCCACCTCCCCCGCGCTGTCCACAACCACTGACCGCAGGGCCCCACTCGTCAGGTTCAAACCTGACGGCGTGCGCGCTTGGGCAGGCTATCGGCTGGCCATGGGCCAGCCCAGCTCCTGGCCGAGCTAGGCAAGGAGTTTAGCCGATTTTTCTTTTTATTTTGAAAACCCTGGTTTCTAAGATTTTTCTTTTTATTTTGAAAAGCATTTAACCAGTGTAAAAATATAATTTTTCCACTCTTATTCTTCTAAAAATATGTAGTATTTAACAATATGATTGGATAAAATTTTCTACATCTAGTCTATTTTACAATAATAAAAAGGATTAAATTGGAATAGTTTTGCTTCTGTTTGGTTAATTTCAAAAATGTTCCTTCAAGGGAAACTAAGGCAAATATTTTCAAAATGATAACTTAGATTTATCAGTAATAACGAACATTTAAAAAATGACTTTGTGATCTGTTTCTGTGTGAGCTATTTCTTATTTATAGTTTTATCGACGATAGAAAACCCGTGTGACAAGGGAATCGGAGCGGAAGACCTCGAAGACTCCGGATACCTAGCTGACAAAGGCAAGCAGCCCTTTGACCATAACGGAGCATATGTTACTTTGCATGATTAAAATAGCAAGTATTTTCGTTGCATATGATCATAAGTGTCGGTAATCATTTGATATGATTTTACCGATGGCTCCCCCGGAGCACATGCATTGAGCTTGATCCTACCCCTTGAGGGTCATGCTAATATCATGTTGACAAGTAAAGATAGAAGTAGTATTACCATGATCATGTTGATGACTTAAAGCAAGAGTTTATGAAAACCCCGTCGGGTGCCACTAATGCCCGAGGGTGATGCTGAGTTAGGTGGCCACTTTTGGTGAAGTGGTGCACCGTATATTTGTGTGACTATGGTTTCGGAAATGGGATTAGATTTATGATGTGTCGACCGTCCCAACGTTACCAGTACGACCATGTTAGCCCTTATGGGACGGGGCTATGTTTATTACTTTGGTCGGTGCTAGCAAAGAGCCACATTACTAGTGGCGAGAGTGATGTGTGGTCACTCTCATGATGGGGTCATGCCAGGTAGGACGACTATGCCATTTTTATGAGTTCTAGTCACACCGTTGGTCCCCGCATGGTTGATATTGTCCAGAGTCGGTGCTCGTAAGACGTACAACATGTGGGCTGGGTACCAATCGAGTGGACCTCTGTGTCTAGTATCATCAGGGGAAAGGCATTGATCGGGTACTTACCTCGGGTATATTATATATCGCGAGTCATGGATGACACAGAATTTTCCCGGATCTCGTGGGTCCAGCGTACTACCTGTGCAGAGTGTAAAACTATTCGAATAGTCGTGTCCACGATCAAGGATAGTTGGGTAATCCTGCTTAAACTACGTCTAGCTATTTCCGCATAAACCAAGTGTGTGTGGAGGGGAGGTGATGAGAAAGGTGTTGTTACGGAAGTAATAATATGACCAAGTCTGGAGACTTGTCATATAGGGTGAGCCTGGATGGCTCAGCCCTCGACAGATATATTGATATCTGTAACGTGTTCTTCAAAAGTAATTCTTTAACGTCATGCATATTCATGATCATTCCACCAAGTTGAGTTACACCAAAGATGCATGATATTGTATCCTTCACTTTCATTGTTCATATCATGGGTTGTTTGCGAGTACATTCAAAGTACTCATTGGCTTGCCACTGGTTATGTTATTGACCAGACATGGAAGGACCGGAGTTTGGGGACGAGTACGTCTTCGGAGACGCCCCTGCGAACTAGGACGCTTCCGAGTCAAAATGTTTGTCGGTGTAGGCTTGATGGCATGGGCACCCTCTTAGCCCCTATGATTTCCGCTACTAGTTGTATCAGAGTGATTTGGCCTTAGACCCTGCCTTGTGAATTTGACTATGTGGTCATATGATGTAATAATCGGTACTTGGATGTAAGACTCTTTTATTCGGTTTCTGTGTCCGGTGAGCATTGATCCCTGGGATCACTGAGCACGGCGATCTCGACATGTGAGTCAGGGTCCCCACAACTGTAGGTCGATGACAAGGACTAAAAGCGTCTCTTCTGCTGCGGGAGTGCTAGCTTCGACGGCAAGGACTGCCTATCCCACCGGAGCTTGGCGCTCACCGTCAAGTGCTTCTTTTGCTGTGGGAACGCTAGCTTCATCGGCAAGGACCACCTGTCCCACTAGAGCTTGGCGCTCATCGTCGAGCACTTCGTCACCCCCGACAACCATCTTGGCGGCCACATGTGGCTCTACTGGGAAATAGTTGCCGGAGATGATTTTTATCTTCTTAGCTTGCCGTCCTCATGGTGTAACTGAAGGCTAAGTGAGTCAGAGCAGGAAGGTGCGTGGTTCCACATGCGACTTCTGAACCGCTCGTTTTGACAGGTTGTTAGTGATGTCGTTCTTCGTCCTCGGGACCTGTTCTATCCGTAGACTATCGAAACGCTCCTCCAACTTCCTCACTTCATCAATATATGCTTCCATCAGGGGGCTCTGGTAGTCCTTATTGACCTAGCGCAAAACCAACTACGTGTCCTCCCAGACTATTAACTTCCTGATCCCCAACTCTACTGCTATCCATAGCCCGGCAAGCAAACCTTCGTACTCAGTTGTATTGTTGGTCAAACACCTTCCAAGCGGAGTGCATTCAGATCACATACTTGAGGTGCTCTCTGGTGAGTCCTATGAGTAGCACGCCGGCATTGTCGCCTTGTAGCGAGTAAGATCCATCGAAGTACATGACCCAGACCTGAGATGTTTCCTTGCCGTGAAGGGATATTTCAAGGATTTCTTCATCTCATCTTGCCATCCATTCAACATCAAACTCTACCAGTGCCCGACTTTTATGGTTGCCGTGCTTTCAATGTTCATATCAAAAATGGCCACTTCCAGGGCCCACTAAACAATTCGGTATGTTGCCTCCGGGTTACTAAGGATCCATTGTAGCGGGAAGTGGGTGACGAATGTGATGTGATGCGCTTGGAAATAGTGGCGCAGCTTGTGGGAGGCCATGAGGAGGCCGAAGAGCAGTTTCCAAATCCCGGGTACCTTGACCGAGTCCCCTGGAGGAAAGAACTGACAAAGTACACCGACCGCTTCACCACCTTCTTCTTCTGCACTGCTCACTATTCTACTTCGAGTGCTGCTTCTGTGTTGATGTTTTGGATCAGTGGGGTTGGCCGGGTTTACTGGCTGTCGGTTCAAGGGCCATTGTTTTGCCGTCCTTAGCTTCCCTTTCTGCAGATTCTGCAACGCTAACCACCTGGTTCGTTGTTACCAAATATAACAACAACAGTTCCTCAGGCTTGGGCGCGACTAGGACCGGTGCCGAGGATAGGTACTTCTTCAAGTCTTGCAATGCTGCCTCTACTTCTGGAGTCCATGTCATTGGGTCTCCATTCTTCAGCATCTTGAAAAACTTCAGCGCACACTCTGTGGATTTGGACATGAAACGGCTGAGGGCAGCGACACTGTCCGCTAGTCATCATACGTCCTTGTTGCGCTTCGATGCCTCTAGTTTATCGTTTGCCTTGATATTGGCAGGGTTGGCTTCAATCGCGTGCTGAGAGATGAAGAAACCGAGGAACTTGCCTGATGCGACCCCGAACACACACTTCTCGGGGTTGAGCTTCAAGTTGATTTTGCGCAAATTCGCAAAGGTCTGTTCTAGATCTTGGATCAGTGTGGATTATCCTTGGTCTTGGCTACGATGTATTCCATGTGGGCCTACACATTTCTGTGCAGCTGTGGTCCAAGAACAATCTGGACGACCCTCGCAAACGTTGAACCTACACTCTTCAGGCCAAAAGGTAATCGCCTGAAACAATATGTGCCATAGAGGGTGATGAATGATGTTTTCTCCTCGTACTCGTCGGCCATGAATATCTGACGATAACTAGAGTAGGCATTGAGGAACGAGAACATGTCGCAGCCGACATTGAGTCCACTATCTGGTTGATGCGCATCATGGGAAAGGAGTATTTTGAGCTAGCCATGTTGACATCTATGAAGTCGATGCAGAGCCTCCACTTCCCGCTTGCCTTGCGCACTACCACGGGATTTACCAGCCATGTAGGGTGGAGCACACACCTAACTAGCCCTGCTGCTTCCAACTTGTTAATCACTTCGGCGATAAACTCTTGCCGTTCTAGTGCATGTTTTTGGACCTTTTGCTTCACGGGGCGCGTATGAGGACATACAGCAAGGTGGTGTTTGATCACGTTCCTGGGAACACTGGGGATGTCAGACGGTTGCCAGGCAAACACGTCGACATTCGCCCATAGGAAGGAGAACAACGCACTTTCCTATTTGCCGTAGAGGGTGGCACTTATGGTGAAAGTAACCCCCTCTCTGCCCTCTCACCCAACCACTTGCTTCGTCTTGTGGATGGTCACTCTATTTTTCTTGCCCCCGGTGGCAGAAGTCTGAGGTGAGTCATCGACGAGCGTGCTGCGTTCAGCGGCGTGCTTCCATGATTTGTCACGACTCTAGCTAGAGGTTTTAGACTTGTTCTTCCTCCCAGGGATTTTGCTACAAGGAGAGGGTGCCTCGTCGACGGACGCTGCAACTGCCTGTAGGTAGATCTTGTCGACGCAGAGGACTGCATCTTTCTTGTCTTCATCAATGGTGATGATGCTCATCGGCCCTCGCATCTTAAGTGTGTTTTAGGCGTGGTAGGACGCCGCCATGAACTTCGCCAGCGTTGGACGGCCCAGGATCCCATTGTATGTTAGCGACATCTTGGCGACGTCGAAAACGACCCTCTCTCTCCTGAAATTGAGCTTGCTGCCAAATGTCACCGGAAGGGTTATCGTTCCCTTTCGCTGAAATATCCCCCCGTTCACTCCTTGGAAGGATCCCATTGGTTTAAGGTCCGAATTGTGGATCTACAGCCCCTTCATCACATTGGGCGAAATCAGGTTCAAGCCGGCCCCACTGTCGACCAACATCTTTGTGACTCCGAGATCGCGAATTGTTGGTGAGACATAAAATGACATCCACTCGACCGCGGTGATGCGATCAGGGTGGTCCTCAACATCAAATATGATGGGAGTGTTGGACAACTTGAGGGGCTTCCTTGCTTCTACCGCCGGCTTTATCGTGTTGACTTTGTGGACCCATTGCTTGAGCTGTATGTGGGAGGACTGCAAAGATGAGCCTCCATCAATGCACATAGCACCTATAGCCCTATGGAATTCATGTTCGTCGGATCCCTCTTCATCCTCATCATTGTCATCATCACCGTTATATTTTTCATCTCGTCCTCTAGAAGGCTTCAATTTCCATTGTTTGGCCTTGCCAGGACGGCCTTGTCGGTCGTTGCGTCTCTTCTTGTGGAACCCACCGGCACCATCTTGGCCCTTCTCCTTGTCACGCCTTTCGTACTCTTGCTTGTGCTTCTCATCAAGCTCTTCTACATGGTGGCATTCATTGTTGTCGTGGCCTTTGGTGAGGTGGATCTTGTAGTATGGCTTGCCAGTCTTCTCGCCTGCCGTGACCTCATCATCTCCAGAGCAAACGGCAACGTCCTTGCCTGACTCCCCATATTTTGCCTTCTTGCTGGCGCTAGGCTTGCCAGAGCTCTTGATAGCCATCACTGCCTTGCCCTTGCAATGCTTCTTGTTGCGCTTGCGTCCCTTCTTCAAGGAGGTGGGTGTGTTCCCATCATCGTTGTCGATCTCTGCGCCAGCGTCATCCCTCAGGAGTGTTCTTACTTCTTCAGCCTACGCGCACTTGTTGGCCAAAGCATAGATCTTGGCGATGTCCCACAACTTGTTGATGCTCATATCCTCACCGCGGCAGGGTGGATGTCCGAGATGTTGTGCTGCATGCGGCTGAGTTCTGTATGTACTTGAAGAGGGTCTTGCCGTCTTGCTGGGGGAGCACGTGTAGATGTTTGGGCTGCCTAAGGAACTTGTGGCTCGCATGGTAAGCTCCGATGAACTGGTGCACAGATCCGCCCAAGAGGAGGTGGACTCTTCTGGCAAGTTCATCACCCAACTCCTCACGTTGGGCTTGAGTGCCTCCAGGAAGTAGGTGGCGAGCACCTTCTCGTCTTGTCCCCCAACAGCCTGCGCCGCGATGGTGTAGATGCCCAGGAACTTCGATGGACTGATGTTGCCGTCGTATTTTTCTGGCAACTCCGGCTTGAAGGCCCTACTAGAGGGCTAGCAGACTTGCTGCAGCTCACGGGTGAATGCCGGACAACCCAACTCGTAAGTTAGGCTACCGGGTACCCCTGGCGCGGGCTCGTCGACGGCCGGATCTACGATACCATTGGATTGGCGACCTGTTTCTCGTTCCCTCTTGATTGTGGTGCGCGCGTCCTTTTTGCGCATGTCCTTTCATACTTTGCGTTGGTCTCGCTTCAACCGCGGGTCCGACGAGGCTTGAGATACCTCATCTTGTATGTCGGTCCGGCAGGAAGTTTGTTGCTGACATAGGGGTGACTGCATCGTGTGTGTTCCGCCAGCTTCGCGCCCGGTGGTGGGTCATACGGGAGATGAGCGGCGTGCGCGCGAGGAACCCGCTGCGTCTGGCTTGTCGTCCTTGACAAATATTAGGAAGCTTTGTATGGTTTCCCTACACTCCTCCATCATCTCTGGTAGCTTAGCAACCTTTGTATGTTCACCTCTACTCCTCCATCATCTCTGTTGCAAGCGGAAAGTTCAGCAGTAGTTGGGCCTACGCCAAAGCTTCCCCCATGGTTTTAGGGATCGTATAGGGTGAGGCGTGAGTAGCACTCTTAATCGTGGCAGTGCCGGAAGGGGCATTTTCCTACACCGTCAGTCGCCACCTGCCCTCACCAAGGGGAGGTGGTTGAGCCCGGACTTGCGCTCCTTGTGCAAGGGTCTTGTCCGTGAGCCGCCCTGGGTCATCATCTCGCGGGAGCGGGCCGCGGTTTTCTTGCGAAGGGTGTGGATAAGGTCGAGTTGTGGCTATCTTCACGGCCGTGTCTACTGTGTCGCCCCGGCCGCCATTGGAGCGCTTTACGCTAACACGATGACAGGGTCCAGGTCGTGGCTCTTTGATATCCGCACGATGTTGTGGCTGCACTCACCGGTGTGACGCGCATGGTGTCCCCTCCCGTCTTTGTCGCCGCTTATGTCCGACGTGGGCAGCTTGGACATCGATGTGGCGGCTGTTGGGCCGCCCTTGGTCCTGTTTAGTTCCATGGGCGTCGATGAGGGCACGCAAAAATGTCGGTGAAGATTCACGAACTATATTTCCCCCGACCTGGTGCGCCAAAGATGTCGGGGTAGAACGATCTATGGAATCTATAGGTGCCTTTACAGTTCTGTAAGGGGATCTGAGTTCATAAAGAGCATTAGTCGACAGATTGCGCGTGGGATTTATACAGGTTTGGGACGCTTGCGAGCGTAAGATCCAATGTCTTGTTTGTGTTTGGTTGATTATGCGATTTCAAGTACAGGAGCACAACGAGCCAACAAGGATGCTCGAGAGATGCAGCTACGCGTGTAATTGAACAGAGGGTCGAGCCTTTTATAGGTAGCCATGGGCCTCCTTTTATAGCCCAAGGGGTCGCCACAATGGCTATAATGGTATTTCCTGGGAATACAGTGCATATTGCATCTACAAATACTACTTGTCAGGATAGGTAGTGGGAAATACCTAACTTTTATGGACTAAGATAGGCGCATCGAATGCGTCGTGAGGTGGCACGCTGGCGACGTTCCCCGACAAGGATTGCCTCTCCTTCTGTGTCGTTTTCTCAGCTACCTCCTATTCTTCTGCCACGCTACAGGACTGGTGTCATTAAAGGTGCAACATGCTCGCCGTTGTGGCCACGTGCCCCTGCGAGCCCCTCCTGTCCGCTTGCTGATGTAGATAATCTCAGCTGATGTAGACAATCATCCCCATGGTGGGGTTGAGGGTGGCTTGGCGGGCTGGAATCTTGTCGGGCGCTGCTTGGGGGTGGTTTTGTTGACCGGTGAGAGTCTTGACACCCCGCTTCGATCTTGTCTTTGGCTTGCTTCGAGGGTTGGTGTGAGCTCGGCACGGAATTGCCATCCTGGGGGGCGCGGTTGTGTGTGCCTATGTCTGGGTGCTAAGGACCCCATTGAGGGAGTCCGGGATTAAGGGGTCCTCGGGCAACCGGCCCATCTCTACGGGGGGCAACCAAGTGGACCGTATCATTGAAGACCAGACTATATACCGATCTTGCACTGAGGAAGGAATACTCCGAAGACTAGCGTGTACTCCAAGATGAAGAGGACTAGATCGGCCCATCTATCCCGGACAGAGGTTCTCATCTGTGTAGGGGGGTTGAATCATCTAGGGTTTAGCTTATACGATCTCAAGGTAGATCAACTCTGTAATCTTCCACATGAATATAATCAAGTAGGACGTAGGGTTTTACCTCATCAAGAGGGCGCGAACCTGGGTAAATATCGTCTCCCCCTTCTCCTACAATCCAACAATCTAAGGTCCACGGTTCGGGACCCCCTACCCAAGATCTGCCGGTTTTGACACCGACATTGGTGCTTTCATTGAGGTTTCCACTGTTGGATAGACGAAGAGATCGATGGATTGCCTAATCATCAGCGATTCAATTAGCAACGGGGACATCTTCGTCCCCGAGCAGGTTCTCTTGTTCGGATGTGTCATGCTGCATGCAGACTTCACCGACCGTCTTGGACAAACCGTAGGTTGTGTCCTAGATCAGCAAATAAGGTTTGGGAGTCTTGAATTCTCAGCCAATTCCCGAGGCTATCTGATCCCTGTCAAGATCTCGTCTTCGGCCGATGACATCGAACATCCCAAAGCCTTGACTTCGGGTCTCGCGTCCGGCCATCGCCTCAGATTGCTCTTGGACAATTAGTCACCTTCTAGCTCGGACCTGGCTGCTGTGCCCGGACTACCGCAAAAGTCTTTTGCTGAACGCGCCTCCCTCATGGAGGCCGCGAAGGTCAACTCCAAAAATTACCCATAGATGGAGCAGGGGGATTGATGTTAGAGGAGACGCTCGACCAGATCCAATCGCTACGCATATCAACCGGCGAGAGCCCGACCTGTTCACAGTTCGGCATCGAGGCAGAATACAGGGACTTTTACGGTCCACTGATAACCCACAAGTATAGGGATCAATTGTAGAGTTTCTCAATAAGTAAGAGTGTCGAACCCAACGAGGAGCTAAAGGTAGAACAAATATTCCCTCAAGTTCTATCGACCATCGATACGACTCTACGAACGCTTAACGTTCGCTTTCCTAGAAAAAGTATGAAACTAGAAGTACTTTGTAGGTGTGGTAGGATAGGTTTGGAAGATAATAAAGAACACGTAAATAAAAACTAGGGGCTTCTAAGATAAAGAAACAACTAAGTTAGTCTTAGTAGATATCTTTTTGTCACAAGATGGTTATTTGTCCCTAGGCAATCGATTACTAGACTGGTAATCATTATTGCAATTTTATATGAGGGAGAGGCATAAGCTAACATACTTTCTCTACTTGGAGAATATGCACTTATTATTGGAACTCTAGCAAGCATCCGCAACTACTAAAGATCATTAAGGTAAAACCCAACCATAACATTATAAGGTATCAAGTCCTCTTCACTCCCATATGCAACAACCCACCTACTCGGGTTTATGCTTATGTCACTCAAGCAAACCACCCTAGGCAAATCATGAACACGTTGCAACACCCTACAACGAGGACCCCTGATGCTTGCGTGACACGGAGAGCACCATAGGACAGCACCAATAATAAAACATGCAAATCAAACAAATCACGATCATCAATCAACCCATACAACAAAATGGGTCCACTCAAACATCATATATAGCCATCCATGATTGGGAAATAATATATAGAGTTGAGCACCGTGTTTAAGTAGATATTACAACAGGGAGAAGGGGTGTTACACTGCTGCATAGATGGGGAGAGAACTCATGATGACGGCGGAGAAGTTGTTGGTGTAGATCATCATCACGATGATGGCCCCGACGGCGTTCTGGTGCCATCAGGAGAGAGGGGAAGAGAGCCCCCCTCCTTCTTATTCTTCCTTGTCCTTCCCCCTAAATGGGAGAAGAGTTACCCCTCTATTCCATAGCCTCCATGGCAGCGGAGGGGCGAGAGCCCCTCCGGTATTGGATCTCTCTCTTTGTTTCTTTTTGTTTCTGCCTTCCAGATTCTGGCCTTTCACTGTTTCTAATATTCCCGGAGATCCCTAACTGCGATTGGGCTGAAATTTTAACATGATTTTTATTCAGACATTTTCTTTCTTGCAGCGAAAGAAGGGCAACAACTACCTTACGGGGTGGCCACAAGACAGCATGGCGCGTCGTACCCCCAGGGCGTGCCCTTCTAGCTTGTGGGCCCTCGGACACCGCCTTGTGTTGATTCCACTTCCAAAAATTCACATATATTACCAAAAAAATCTCCGTAAGTTTTTATCCCGTTTGGACTACGTTTGATATGGATTTTCTGCGAAACTAAAAACATGCAACAAACAAGAACTAACATGTTAGTCCCAAAAATAGTATAAAAAGTTTCCAAAAGTATATGGAAGTTGTAGAATATTGGCATGAAACGATCAAAAATTATAGATACGACGAAGACATATCAACATCCCCAAGCTTATTTCCTGCTCGTCCTCGAGTTGGTAAATGATAAAAAAGATAACTTTTGATGTGGAATGCTACCTATTATAATCTTGGTCATATAATCTAATCATGGCATGAATATTAAGACACGAGTGATTCAAAGCAATAGTCTATCATTTGACATTAAGACACTAATACTTCAAGCTACTAATAAAGCAATCATGTATTTTCAAAATATCATGGCTAAAAGAAAGTTATCCCTACAAAATCATATAGTCTGGCTATGCTCCACCTTCATCACACAAAGTATTAAATCATGCACAACTCCGGTTTTAGCCAAGCAATTGTTTCATAATTTAGTATTCTCATTTTTTTTCAAATTTTACACAATCCATGAGCGGGAGCCATGGGTATAGCACTATAGGTGGAATAAAATATGGAGGAGGTTGTGGAGAAGACAAAAAGAAGGAGATAGTCTCACATAAACTGGGCGTTTCAACGGGTTATAGAGATGCCCATCAATAGATATCAATGTGAGTGAGTAGGGATTGCCATGCAACGGATGCACTACAGAAGAAACTACAGAAGAAACTATAGAAGAAACGGATGCACTACAGAAGAAACTACGTGTATGAAATCTCCAGAAGAAACTAAGTGGGTGTGAATCGAACTCCCTTGATCACGAAGACCTAGGGCAATTTGAGGAAGCCCATCATTGGAATATACAAGCCATGTTCTATAATGAAAAATTCCATTATTATATGGAAGTGACAATATAGGAGAGTCTCTATCATGAAGGTCATGGTGCTACTTTCAAGCACAAGTGTGGAAAAAGGAATAATAGCATTGCCCCTTCTCTCTTTTCTCTTTTTTTGTGTTTTTATATTATTTTTATTTTCTCCTTTTTTGGTGGGCTTCTTTGGCCTCTTTTTTCATAATGTCTGGAGACTCATCCCAACTTGTGAGGGAATCATAGCTTCCATCGTCCTTCCTCACATGGGACAATGCTCTAATAATGATGATGATCACACTTTTATTTACTTACAACTCGATAATAGAACAAAATATGACTCTATATGAATGCCTCCGGCAGTGTACCGGAATGTGCACTGATCTAGCATAGCAATGACAACAAAAATGGACAAGCCATGAAAACATCATGCTAGCTATCTTATGATCATGCAAAGCAATATGAAATGATCGCGCGTGTCATAATAAACGAAAAAGTGGAAGTTGCATGTCAATATATCTCAGAATGGCTATGGAAATGCCATAATAGGTAGGTATGGTGGCTGATTTGAGGAAGGTATATGGTGGCTGTTTTGAGGAAGGTGGGTTTAATGCACCGGCGAAAGTTGCGCGGTACTAGAGAGGCTAGAAAATGTGGAAGGCTGAGAGTGCATATAATCCATGGACTCAACATTCGTCATAAAGAACTCACATACTTATTGCAAAAAATTATTAGTCATCGAAACAAGGTACTACGCGCATGCTCCTAGGGGAAGGGTTGGTAGGAGTTAACCATCGCGCAGTCCCGACCTCCACACAAAAGATGAAAATCAATAAATAAATCATGCTCCGACTTCTTCACATAACGGTTCACCATACGTTCATGCTATGGGAATCACAAACTTTAACAAAAATCCAAAATTACTCACTAGCATGACTCTAATATCACCATCTTTATATCCCAAAACTATTGCAAGGAATCAAATATATCATATTTAGTGATCTCTAAGTTTTATGTAGGATTTTATGACTAACCATGTGAATGACCAACTCCTGTTAACGCTCTGAATAGATATAAGTGAAGCACGAGAGTTTAATTCTTTCTACAAAAGATATGCCCATGCTCTAACAAATATAAGTGAATCAAAAGAGCATTCTAGAATTAGCGGATTTCTATGTGTAGAGAAACAGGCAATCCAAACTTCAAATGATATAAGTGAAGCACATGAAGCATTCTATAAAGCCATACTCAAAAGATATAAGTGAAGTGCATGAAGCATTCTATAAATCGACCAAGGACTATCTCATACCAGCATGGTGAATTATTAAAAGAGAAATAAAAAAACACGACGCTCCAAGATTTACGCATATCATGTGACGAATAAAAATATATCTCCAAGTAAAATTACGGATGGATGTTACAAGAAAGAGGGGATGCCTTCCTGGGAATCCCAAAGCTTAGTTTCTTGGGAGTCCTTGAATATTACCTTGGAGTGCCTCGGGCATCCCCAATCTTACTCTCTTTCCACTCCTTATTCCTTCATCCATCAGGATCTTGCCCAAAACTTGAAAACTTCAATCACACAAAACTTAACAAAACCCTCGTGAGATTCGTTAGTAATAATAAAGCAAACTACAACCTTAAGTATTGTTGCCAACCAATTCATATTTTGTTTTTTCATTGTATCTACTGTAATATAACTTTTACATGGCTTATACCACCGATACAATCAATAGTTTCATCAAAATGAGGAAAACAATGCATCAAAAACAGAATCTTCCAAAAATAGGACAATCTGTAGTAATCTGTACATTCACCATACCTCTGTTACTCTAAAAATTCTCAACACTTAGGAAGAAATAAACAATTTGCATACCAGTACTGTGTAAAAATTTCAGAATCTTTTGACATTCCAATAAAAACGTAAATTCACGCACTACAGCCAAAGTTTCTGTTTTTTGCACTACACACACCAAACAAGCAAGATAATCATCCTAAAGGCAAATCATGGAACATTATTTTTATAATACAATGGATTTATACAAGGGGATAATACTTATTCTTGAAAAATTTCTGTAATTCAGATTCACAAGGTTTCCATGGGCATGAACAAAGTGGAAGGCATGCTCCCATTTTAACAATGCTCGTCTCTCTCACTTCCACTTTTCTTTTTCAAAACGTTTTAGGTTCCCCTCTTTATTTTTTTGTTTTTTAAACTATATAAAAGCACACAACAAAATAAATGACTCTCCAAAACTTCCAGGTTGTCTACCTCGCAGCGCTTTCTGTAAAGCCATTAAGCTAGCACTACTAGAAAAAAGGCTATTAGTGGCGCACCTATTTTGCCTATTAATGGCGCACTATAGGTGCGCCACTATCACTCCACTACTAATAAATAGTAATGGCGCACCCTGGTGCGCCACCGTTAATATACATAACAGTGGCGCATCACCAGGTGCGCCATTAGTAGGCCCAGAAGTGCGCCACTGCTGTGGGTTTACTAATGGGGCACTTTTAGATGGTGAGCCACTACTATGAATATTAGGATTTTTTAGCACATTGTAGCACATCATCATCATCATCGTCATCATCATCATCATTGTAACCTATGCACTTTTAGATGGTGCACAGGTTACAAAATACATTGTACCACATCATTATCATCATCGTCAACTCTAACACATTGTAGCACATCATCACATCATCTCGGAAATAGCTAATAATCATCATAGTCATTTCAACCAATACTATTTAATACATTGTAGCACATCATCACATTGTAGCACATCATCACATTGTAGCACATCATCACATTGTAGCACATAATAACACGTTGAACCTTGGACCTACTCCTGTGCTTAGGTAGAATATCAAAAAACAAGATAGGCCCTGACTCTCCATTATGGAGAATGGAGATCATCTTGTCTCCAATTCTTGGCCTACGCACAATGTTCCTTCCAAGTAGCTCTCTAGGATAGACCATATATTTTTTCAAATCTGTGATTGTCATGACTTCATCGGTTTTACAAATCCGGTATGGACAGGAGTATATCAGATACCTAGGCTGACCTGGCCGAGCTGGTCGTATCATCATAACATTAACGCGGCCTCTTGGTAACATCAGATGAGGCACACAATCGTCTGGGATTTTCTGTTGAAAAACATAGTATTAGCTTTGTAGCTAGCAATGTAGTTTAGTTTTACAAGAATTTATTCAAAAGATGCATGGATGTCGTAATAGTAGAAAATCTTACCATGCAATCTCCATGCATGTTACCATAGTTCACCACGTGCACTAGTGGCACATATTGACCATAATGTGGGGAAGTTTGTTGATTGGTATTGTAATACTCAAGATCAATGATAAAATGGACAAGATGATGTATCTCCTGACAAGTTAATTCTGCTTCATCATTGTAGTAATAGGTTCTGTCTACCATTTTCCGTACATTTTTTGAAGAATGAAAATAAGCTGTCAATGGAAATAAGTTGTCAACTATTTTTAAATAAACAATATAAATTACTTAATAAATGTGGTTGAGAAACTCACATAATGGTAGAACTGGAGGCGTCTGCACATTGACCCAAATGTCGATAGTACCTTCAATTTCAGCTTCCGGACGAATATCAAAGGTGATAAGCATATTAGGCTCAAATGCATAAGCCTTGCATAGTGCTACCCAAGTTTTGCATTCAAAAAAGGGGTAGGTGTCTGCATTGTACAATTTTACGGCAAAAGTATAACCATGCTCGGTCCTCAAGTGAACTATCTTTACCTCCATAGTTTCTTCACTACTGAAACCAATCTTATGCAACACATAATGTCTTGCATGGCAGGGGATACGCTAGTAGAATAGTAAAAAATAAAAATTATAAGTTGAAGCAAAAGAAGTCATGCTTAATTACGAAAAAAGACTTGTCGTTGTGACTTAATGTATCCACTTAGAAGTCCCCATCCAGCATGATGCTGAAGCGCCTATCATCAACTAGGAAAGGTGTGTCGCAAAAGCCATGCTTGGCTTGGCAGTATTCGCACATAACGTATTCGTCGTCAGACGACAATTCCTAAAGCAGAGAAAACTTGGGCATGACATTTACTAAAAAGTGGACATATGGAGCGCCTGAAATTTGCCGGAACGGAAATGAATCAACATTCCGGCAAAACAAGCAAAGCTACCAAACATGAAGAGCACTCTTTCGGTGCAAGGGAAGTATCAAAAAGGAAAAGCATGAATGAACAAGAATAAAGAATTTCAGCATTCTACTTTCATCTTTGCGAGATAATAATTGGTTCGGATAATAATTGGCAAACATCATATCATAGGAGGGGAATGTGAGGATTAAACATCACCATCACAAGTTAGCAACAACAGCTACTTAGTTATCTACATCAACGAGAAAATGCATTTGTTTCATATCATGAAGGATTGGATGAATTATCAAAAGGCACGTGCAACTGCGAGCGTGCTGCAACTATCCAAACTTGACAACAGCAACTACTTAGTTATCTACATCAACCATATAATAATTGAGAATTCAGGTAACATTATATTCCTTTCTTATTTCACATCGATCACATATCCTTTTTATACAACCGTTTGTCAAGTGTGCAATATTAGGCCCTCTCGTGTTATATTTGTAGTTAATCAAAGTTATCCAACGCTTCTCTCATCCATGTAGATATCTCTTAGACCAAGATGCAAGCAGGGCCATGTTATACTCCCTCAAGTTTATGACCCCCAGGCCCACAAAGTCCTTCTTCTGGAAACTAATCCCCAATTAGCAAGGTGGTACTTGTGAACCTCCCCCATGTTACCCCAAAAAAGTGAGACATCTGATATGTAATGGTCTTAATTGACCATTATGGAAATTTGATCAGAGACATCAAATACATAGGAATACTAGCAATGCAAGTGTGCAATAGAATCACCTTAGCCTCATAGCTAAGCAACATGCCTCTCCAACCACAATTTTTTTAGTGATTTTATCAATAATAGGTTGAATATTTTACCCCCTTCAATTCAGGTAATGAAGCGGTACTCCCAAATATTTCAGGAGGAAATCCCCAACTTTACAACAAAAATTTTGATAAAGAGTCTTAATATCATCTTCTCCTAAAGTTGATCACAACAAGTTCACATTTATCATAATTAATTTTCATACAGGAGAGGACGGGTCTCTCTGTTTTAAAACTTTTCCACCCAGAATATATGGGCCTACACTATCATTGATTTTGACAGCAAAGGAGCTTTTCTTAAGTAAAGAAAAAAATCCAATTAATCCATTTAAGCTGTAGATCCACACTTTGGCTGAATGCAGCAACTTGGGATGATGATGATGATGATGATGAAAAAATTCTCTTTTGTCTAAATTAATCTATGAGAATCCCATTGGTAGGAAACACATTGGTAGGAGGTTTATATCGTCCGTCGATGCATCGTCATGCTCATCTGCTCTTGATCTGGTTCTTCTTTCTAGGTTATGCTTGACATATTCGTTGGTGTGCAAGTACATACTACACCATAGGATAGGGTAGTTTAGAGGTTCAGATAGAGGTTGCTGACCATTAGTTTGGATGGAAGTTTGGTGCTCCTAAGTCCTGCAATGGGAAGGATGTGCAAGTACCAACGTGTCATGTATTGGAGTGTTGTATGTTTTTTCTCTATCATCACAAGTGAATGAGATCTCAAGGAAAAAAATAGGTTACCCACGGCATTTCATTTTATCGACACTTGTAAGCAATATTTCTGCAATGTTCGATTGGTTTACTTAGAAAATTGTCAACATTGTGACATTTGTATCTATGAAGTACTTGCATTCTTGTTTGTTGGAAACTAACCTCATACCTTCAAGTTTAAACGGTTAGTCTCATCCTATGTTCAATTTGTAGTGATACAAAGCATGTTTAAAGGATTTTCATAATTCCATACCCTCAATTGCAAAGAAATCCATTGATTCTTCTTACTTGATGACGATGCCATGCATACTTCGTTAAACTTTATACTACATACAAATATTCTTTGATTTTATACCATTGAGTGTACGCATTCATGCAAGTCATATGTGGCAACATTTCACCTAATTACAAATATGATAGCTCTCGCAAAATTTGGAAGAAAGTTTCTAGAAATCGTCTAATTATGTGGAGGTCCTGGGTCTCTCGAGATGACCATTGGATATCAGATCCTACGACCTATATGATCTTGTAGCTTGGGAGCATGTAAGTTCTAGGAGCACCTGATATTTCTCTCGGCAGTGGAGGCTGGAAGTTCTAGATCAGCTAACACATGAACAAGACCACCATAACATGTTATCTTGGATGAGTAATGAATATAGCATAAGGAGAGGGAAATTATGTGTATGTGGTAAACCTCCTACCAATCGGTGCAAGGGCTGTAGATCTCAAAACTAAACCCATCACATCCCAGGATTGCTAAATTAATCTATGTTCAATCTATGTTCAAAAATACAGGGGAGGGAGGGGGGCGAACCTCGGAGTGAACCTCACATCCGAAGCAGGGGAGCGCGGTGGAGGCGGAGGGGGAGGCGGCGGCGCCCTTGTCGTCGCCCATCATCGGGGGTTCCTGGCGGCGGTGGGGAGAGGCAGGGAGCGGGGAGGGCGCGGTGTGTGGCGGACGGTGGCGAAGCGGCGAGGGGGTGCAGGGGTTTAGCCGGCGGTGGCAGGTGCGGTGGGGGAGACGGCCGGAGGGCCAGCCGGCGGCGGCAGGTGCGGTAGGAGGGGCGGCCGGATGGAGGGGAGGGGAGGGGGAGTTTTTTTTCACTTCTGGTTATCAATGGCGCACCCACATAAGAATGCGCCATTAGTAACCAGGGTTACTAATGGCGCACCTGGTAAGAATGCGCCATTAGTAGTTTTAAAAAAAACTGAAAAAATATATATTAGTAGTGGCGCACCGTGGACGTGGTTCGCCATTACTAGTTAAAACTAGTAATGGCGCACTTCCCATGGTGCACCACTGGTAAGTGTAGGAAAGGGTGGGGGAAGGTCAAAGATAGTAATGGCGCACCAGACACATGGTGCTCCATTGGTAATATGGACACTAATGGCGCACCAGTATGTGGTGCGCTACTGCTATATAGCAGTGGCGCACCACATGCATGGTGCGCCATTAATGTCCATATTAGCTATAGGCTTTTTTCTAGTAGTGTAGGCATAAAGTGCTCAAGTAATGGATCCACCCGGATCCCAAGGTGTATCAAAGCCAATTTAATTAACAATGATTTGTAATTTAGTATTGAGCACAAAGTAATATATATCATGCAATCACGAAGTCTAACTCTCTTCCTATGCATCAGCATGTCATAAAAGAACAACTCATACACACAAAGTAAAGGCCAATGCATAGTATAAACAGTTTCTTGCAATTTTATCGTATTGGAAACATAGAGAGGCGGAGATGTAGTTCCTGTCTCATAATAATTGCAAGTAGGAGAAGCAAGCACATGCATATTATATTCATTAAAATCATCATGTGAAATAGGAAAATGCAAGCCATCTATATAATCCTTAATAAGTGCAAACTTCTCCGATATAGTGTAGTTGGGAGAATTCAAAACGATAATAGGACTATCATGTGCGGGTGCAATAGTAACAATTTCACGTTTAACATAAGGAACTATAGCAAGTTCATCTCCATAAGCATCATTCATGTTGGCATCGTTGCCACAAGCATAGCAAGCATCAAAGTTCATCAAAAAGGGATATTTGAAACGAATCCAAGGGATCATAGCATTCATCCTTCAGTAAGCACGAAGAGAAATTAAACAATGTATGAGTTGAAGAGTTACTCCCATTAGAAGGTAGGCACGGGCAGCTAACCCGCTCTTCCTCCTTTTGTTCTTCGCTCTCCGCCTCATCTTTTTCATCCAATGAGGTCACAGTATCAGGAATTTCTTCTTCCATAATTTCCTGCAAAATATTAGTCTCCTCTTGGACAGCAGAGGAGTCCTCAATATATGGCTTAACATAAGCATTATAAGCATAGTTTTCATAGCAATATTTAAGTATGGCAAAACTTTTAGATTTGCAAAGAGTAGCATCATACTTTTCAATCAAAGAAGCAATTTCATAGGCACCCTTAAAATCATCAAATTCTCCAATTAGCTCAATATCATAGTAATTAAAAACACCATTGGCATAAGAAGATACGATTCCATTATCCTTAAACTCACATTGATAGGGAAGGTGTTTTTCTGGATCTTCAGAACAACAAGTAAAATCATAAATTTCACATAAATTCCATGCATAGCATTGCAAAGTATTAATATGATGCCATAAAAGTTTCCCTTTTGAGGAAAGCGGTGTCGCACATAAGCATGCTCATTTAATAATTTGCCCTCAACTAAGCTAGCTGGGGTTTCAGCACGAGCAGAAATGGATCGAACATGACCCAAGTAATATTCTTCGGTGGTCCGGAACACTAGTGGTTCCTCAACTTTTGGAGCAGCAACTACATCTAATTTTTTGGTATTTTACGTTTCCTACCCATAACTAAAGGTAGAAACCAAGAGCACAAAATAAAAACTACTTAGTGATAAAGCAAACAAGCACACACGAGTATATCCACCCCACGCTATTGCTCCCGAGCAACGACGGTAGAAAAAGTTCTCGATAACCCAAAAGTACACGGGATTAATTGTAGCCTTTCTCGATAAGTAAGAGTGTCGAACCCAACGAGGAGAGAAAGGTAGAACAAATAATGCCTCAAGTTCTATCGACCATGGTTACGACTCTACGCACGCTTAATGTTCGCTTTACCTAGAACAAGTATGAAACAAAAAGTACTTTGTAGGTGTCATAGGATAGGTTCGCAAGATCATAAAGAACGCGTAAATAAAAACTAGGGGCTGCTAAGATAAATAATAAGCTAAGTTAGTCCTAGTAGAGATCTTTTTGTCACAAGAAGGTTATTTGTCCCTTGGCAATCGATAACTTGACCGGTAATCATTATTGCAATTTTATATGAGCTGGAGTCATAAGCTAACATACTTTCTCTACTTGGATCATATGCACTTATGATTGGAACTCTAGCAAGCATCCGCAACTACTAAAGATCATTAACGTAAAACCCAACCATAGCATTATAAGGTATCAAGTCCTCTTTACTCCCATATGCAACAACCCACCTACTCGGGTTTATGCTTCTGTCACTCAAGCAACTCGCCATAGGAAAACCATGAACACATTGCAACACCCTACAAAGGGGATCCCTCACGCTTGCGTGACATGGAGAGCACTATAGGACAGCACTATTAATAAAACATGCAACTCAAATCAATCATGATCATCAATCAACCCATAGGACAAAACAGATCTACTCAAACATCATAGGATAGCCATACATCATTGAGAAATAATATATATTGTTGAGCACCATGTTTAAGTAGAGATTAAAGTAGGGAGAAGGGGTGTTACACCGCTGCATATAGGGGAGAGAGTTGGTGATGATGGCGGCGAAGTTGTTGGCGTAGATCGATGTCACGATGATGGCCCCTTCAACATTCTGGTGCCATCGGGAGAGAGGGGGAGAGAGCCCCCCTCCTTCTTCTTCTTACTTGTCCTTCCCCACAGATGGGAGAAGGGCTTCCCCTCTGGTCCATGGCCTCCATGGCGGCGGAGGGGCGAGAGCCCCTCCGACATGGATCTCTCTATCTGTTTCATTCTGTTTCTGCCTTCCAGATTCTGGCCTTTCACCGTTTCTTATATTCCCGGAGATCCCTATCTCCGATTGGGCTGAAATTTTAAGACGATTTTTATCCTGATATTAGCTTTCTTGCGGCGGAAGAAGGGCACAAACCTCCTTACGGGGTGGCCACAAGACAGCTTGGCGCTCCCTACCCCTAGGGCGCGCCCCTCTGGCTTGTGGCTCCCTCGGGCACCACCTTCTGTTGATTTCACTTCCAAAAACACATATATTCTCACAAAAATCACTGTAAGTTTTTATCCCGTTTGGACTTCGTTTGATATGGATTTTCTGTGAAACAAAAAACATGCAACAATGAGGAACTGGCACTCGGCACTGGATCAATATGTCAATCCCAAAATAGTATAAGAAGTTGCCAAAATTATATGAAAGTTGTAGAATATTGGCAAGAAACAATAAAAAATTATAGATACGATGGAGACCTATCATCCACCGACTTGGTAGCCACCGTCGAGGACTTAACTGACACGTTGGACTATGCATCTGAGGAGTTCGAAAATATGGACGACAAGGCCGACGACCCCATCCCTTCAAATACCGGGCGATGGACCACTACTTCCATGTATGACATCTACATGGTAGACACGCCCGATAACAATGGCGACCTTACCCCCAAACCCGACGGTGACATGTGTGGGGAGGAGCCATCAAAGCATCGAAGGCAACATAAGAGTAGCAAGGCAAGCAAGGGAAGGGCCTCTGCACAGGCCACTGGGGAAAACACAACCCTATAGGACCGTGACTACCTCGAAGCTCGAGAACAACCACAAAAGGACCAAGACAAGCCCAGAGAACAGATCGACCCCGATGACCTTAATAAGTCGGACGACGATGATTACTCCCCCCCCCCCCCCCGGTCGACAACAACCTCAAGAATGAAGACTTTGCAATCCCGGAGAACCTTTAGGGTCAAGAAGGGTCTAGGAAGCTTCTCATAGCTATCGCCCGGAGCTTAAAAGCGAAGCAACGACAGCTCCATGCCGGACAAGATACCACAAACACTTGGTGGACCAAAGTAATGGCCGTTTAAGAAGAATACGACCCTCGGGGGCCAGGTTAGAAGAAGAGCTACCCCCGTCGGTGCCTGCTACTACAATTCGACGACGAGGCCCCATAGCCCGTGTCCCCAAGCGCACGGACTAAGACCAGCCCGATCGCTCGCTTCGAGGGCGCCACAGAGCGGCTGGAGAAGCCGAGTCTAAACCCGAGCCTCCCCGCAGGAAAGGAAGGGAACACATGCACCCTAGGGGCATACATGACCTGCGATGCGACCTGGATAGTAGAACAGGTCGCTACAGGTCCATCTACTGATAAAGGAGGTACTCCCCAACTCGATGGGATGGAGAGCCACCTCCAGTCTCCTACTACAACAGAGACCGGGAATCATATCGGGCTCAACCTAGAGTCGACTTCCCGCATAACATAGCCCGAGTCAGAGGCGTCTTACACCCACTCTGCTTCACACACGAGGTAATGCAACACCAATTCCCGGAAGGTTTAAACCCGCTAATATAGAACAGTACGACGGGACTACAGACCCCACCGTGTGGATAGAAAATTTCCTTCCACATCCATATGGAAAGAGGAGATGATCTCCACGCCATCAAGTACTTACCTCTCAAGCTAAAGGGACCGGAACTGCACTGGTTAAATAGCTTGCCCGAGGATTCTATCGGGAGCTGGGAAGAGCTCGAGGAAGCCTTCTTATCTATTTTCCAAGGGACCTATGTCCAACCGCCCAATTCTTCCGATCTAAGCAACATCGTCCAAAAGGCGGGCGAATTGGCAAGGGAATTCTGGAACTGGTTCTTAACAAAGAAAAACCAAATCATGGACTGCGAGATGCTGAAGAAATAGCCTCTTTCAGGCATAACATACGGAACGAATGGTTGACTCTCGAACTCGGCCACGATAAGCCAAGGACAATGTCCGCCCTCAGTTCCCTCATGACTCGCTATGGCGTGGGCGGGGATAATTGGCTATCTCGGCGCGGCCATAATGCGTACGATCCCGGAACCTCCGAGGTTCGGGATGGAAATGACAAGCCGAGAATAAAGAAAAAATAAGAGCCACCACTATAATGGTGACGCTGATGACACAACAGTAAATGTTGGATTCTGCAGTTCCGAACCTGGACAGTGGAAGAAACCTTTTAAAGGGAATAGGGATGCACCAACCTCATGGGACAAAATCATGGAGAGGCGCTGCCAGATTCATGGCACCCAAGACAATCCAGCTACTCACACCAACCGCAAATGTTGGGTGCTCAAATAGGCCAACAAACTAACTGCCGAAGATCAAGGCAGGGGCCCACAGAGCAAAGATGAGGAGGAGCCCCGAGGCCCATACACTAGGGGCCATAATCAGTTCCCTCCTGGGGTAAAAACCATGAACATGATTTACGTGACTCACATGCCTAAAAAGGAGAGGAAGCGAGCTCTTCGGGGGTTTACGCTGTAGAGCCTCTAGCCCCGAAATACAATCCATGGTCGGCTTGCCCGATTACCTTCGACCACAGGGATCATCCGACCAGTATCCGTCATGGAGGGTCGGCCGTCCTCGTCCTGGACCCCATCGTAAATGGATATCACCTAACCAGAGTCCTTATGGACGGAGGAAGTAGCCTTAATCTGATTTATTCAGATACGGTGAAAAACATGGGTATAGACCCAGCAACACTACCTTTAAAGGAGTGATTCCAGGTGTTGAAGCCCGCTACTCCGGTTCTATAACACCGGAGGTTGTGTTCGGCTCAGCTGACAACTTTGGCAGTGAACACTTGATCTTTGAAATCACCCCCTTTCATAGAGGGTACCATGCATTGCTTGGCCGCACAGCCTTCGTCCGCTTCAATGTTGTGCCCCACTACGCTTACCTGAACCTCAAGATGACCGGACCTAGAGGAGTCAACACCGTTAACAGGAACACATAACGCTCACTCCCAACCGAGGAACATACCGCTGCCTTGGCGGCCGAATGCGAGCACGACACCGAAGCATCAAGTCATCAACCGATCACCAAGGCGCGACTAGTAGGCAAGCGAGTCCGAGCCCAATCAGGTGCGCTGGAGATTTCCTTGGCTCCGAGTACATAGGGGTACGCCCCCCATAGCATACCCCGAACACCCTCAAGGTATGTCCTTTGTAGACACAATTTCATTCACAAGATACAATGGGTAGATGTGGGGGTCCTCAAACAAGAATCATATGCTTGGCTAGACCAAGCTATGGTAACAACGTCTTCACGAACAAAAGTGGGATATCATGAAGAAATTCCCAAGCATCAAGCTCAACGTCATCGACAGCGTCTCAAGACCCATCATTCAAGGTTTGTCTACCATCTGCAACCACATCTAAAGGATATTACCCCTCCCCTCTAAGGAATAGGAGAGACAGCGTAGCCAAAAGTTGGTCGTACATCAAGTCACCCGTGGAAGGCCGTAGGGAAAACATTGCTGAAATCAATGTAGCTAACAAACAATAGTCACCTCTAACAGCTGCCTTGGTGCCAAGAATTATAAATATTACTTGCACACATCTTTTATAGATGCTCTTTTCTTCTTCTTTTATATGCATGTTCCATGCTGATCGACGCTGACAGTCCAAACTTGTTTTATACATGTTAAAGTGCGACCAACTAGCAGACCGGGGGCTTGGATAATAACACCGCCCCAAGCACTACCCCGTCACTACCTCTTTTCGTAAGTGTTAGGTTTCTTGGGTTTTGCTTTATATGAATCGGTTCCGAATTATGTCTTGGGTCCAAAGTTGGGTTGCCCCTCTCCTATGCTTACCTGCTTATGTTCCGCTAGTTCGGCAAAAGGTGTAAAGGGAGAACCAATGCGATTGTATTCCCAACTGGCCTGGTTAAAAATACCTAAGTGGAGAAAGCCGAAAACCGACCGTCATAATAAGCAAGAACTTGTATGCAATCTGAGCTCATTTATAAAGCCGATAGAGGCTATTCTGTGTCATACGGGTAAGTTTGCACCTATGTGAACCTTGTGGTAATTATTTTGAATTTCGGTTTCTCCGATTACTACAAAAGGCTGGGGGCTTGTTACTAGCCCCCGAATTAAAGCTCCTAAGGCTAAGTGAAAGTGATAAAACCACATAGTACGTTCGCCTTGTTTCCCTCAGGCACTACCACCTTCACGGACCGATACATCGGCTAAGGGTTATAGTGCGGACGATGAAACACTCCAAGTAATCTCTAGATGGGGGTTAAAGCCGACGACTGGTAACTTTCAGATTAAATAGCCAAAATAGGAGTCAAAATAATACAAAGTGTACTTTACTTAGGGCGAGCATTATATAAATTGTTCTGAGATACATTATTAAACATTCATTAAAAAATTACATCTTTCGAGCCCTCAAACTCGATTACCCGAGCACGTTCCGTCGAGGAAGAGAAATATAGCTTGGGACGCGTGTGTTCTTTGCCAGTGGGCGGAGGCTCAGTTGCCATCTTATGAGGCCTTACCCCCCCCCCCCCCCCCCGTGCATCTTCGTCCTTGCAAAGGCCATCCAAGCTCCCTCTATGTAGACGAAGCTTTTCAGAACCTCGATCCTGGGCACAACATCGACCAACTTCCGCACTAAGGCGAAGTAACTCCTTGGCAAGGGATCGGTAGGCCATAACTGACACAGAGATCCTTCATGGTCGGCTCTGCCATCCGGTATAGCTCCATGAGTTGCTTCATTTGGTAGCTCAGACTGGGGTTGGGTTCGGAGTTTTAAATTGAGTCCAAAAAAGCCGCTGCTCGGCATCCCCGTCACGGATTGCGAAGTGCTTGGCTGCATCTGCCGCACTCTGTGGGAGGTCCGTGAAGGTGCCTGAGGAACGCCATATCCGCGTAAGAAAGGCAAACCCGTTTCCACCAAAGGCACATTGCAGTAAGTACGGTTTACCGTTCGCCATCATCTTGGCTTGGCGCACTTCGTTTTCAAAGAACCTCATGTTCACCCGCTCTAATTTGAAATCGGTGAAAAGCTTAGAGTGATCGGCCATTTGCTCTTGTGCTTTGTGCTCCAGAGCCTCGCACTTAGAGCTTGCCTCCTGCAACTCCTGCTGAATCTCCACCACCCTGGCCTTATATTTGTTGCTTTCGACCTTCAGGGCAATCAACTCTATAACTGCCTATTTGACAACTACCTTATGAGGAGCAGCCTCCTGGTTGGACTTTTCCAACTCGGCCCTGAGCTTCTCAAACTCTTGGTCCTGAGCTGCTGATAATACAGAAATCAAGGAGTCGGATACTGAGGCCAGAATGTTCCCGACCCATTAAGGGTGCTAAGATTTTTTGAGGCATATATTAAAACCTACCCTGGTCTTCGTCAAGCTGACTATTTACTCAGTTGAGTTCCTCATCAGAAACATTGATTTTCCGGTTCAACTTGGCAATCTCAAGCGTGGTGGCATCCGCAACTGAGGATGAGGCATGCGGGACAAATCAGTTTGTTAGTACGATTCTGAATTATCGGGACTAAGGCCACTCGGCCGGATTTCTCCGACGAACTATTATAGTTACAAAGTACATCAGTTATCTTTCTTCATATCTATGCATTCTTTTTGAGGCATGGGTAACTTTGTAAAGCTCACACATGGCTCGGGGACTATTATACCTACAAAGTCATAATAAAAACATATAAAAGAAATTTAATAAACACATGGCTTACCTTGAAGCCCGCTAGTAAGCCATTGATACATCCATTTTGTATCATGTTTATTGCTTCTATTTATAAAGTTTTTTATCAATATAACACTTCAGGGAGTATTTCTAATGCCGTTTCTCTCTTAATTTGCAATATTTACACAAGAAAGGAGAATGCCAGCAGCTGGATTTCTGGGCCTGAAAAAGCTACAGCAGAGAAACCTATTCTGCACATCTTCAAATGGGTTGCAATTCACAGAGAATTATTCTGGAATATATAAAAAATACCGGGCCAAAGATCCACTAAAGGAGGCAAGCCAGGTGCCCACACAGCACCAGGGAACCCCCCCTGGGGCGCACCATGATGTTGTGTGGAGCCCCTAGCCCACGTCTCGCCTCCTCCTTCTGGTATATAAGTCAATTTACCCTAAAACTTTTACGGGGAGACTTTCGGGACAAGGCGCCGCCACCACGAGGCAGAACTAGAGTAGGAGCAATTTTGCTCTCCAGCAAGCAGATTCTGTTGTGGACACTTCCCTCCAGGAGGTGGAAATCAAAGCCTTTGTCATGACCAACATCCCTCACATCATGGGAGGACCAATCTTCATCATCACCATCTCATCGCAAGCCCTTGTTCATCTCTTGTATCCAATCTTTGTGTCAGAACGTCAGATTGGTACCTGTGATTGGCTTGTAGTGTTGATTACTTATCGTAGTTGAAGCTAGTTGGTTTGCCTCTTGAGATATTAGATGTTCAGATCATTTACATTTTTCAATACCCATATGATCTTCAGCACCATGATGATAAGTGAGTAGTTACTTTTGTTCTTGAGGACATGGGAGAATTCTTCTCATAAGTAATCATGTGAATTTGGTATTCGTTCGATATTTTTATGATATGTATGTTGTGATTCTCTTAGTGGTGTCATGTGAACGTCGACTACATGACATTTCACCATTCATGGGCCTAAGGGAAATCATTGTGGAGTAGTAATTAGATAATGGGTTTCTAGAGAGATAGGAGCTTAAACCCGAGTTTATGCATTGTTCCGTAAGGGGCTGATTTGGATCCAAACGTTTATTGCTATGGTTAGACTTTGTCTTAATTCTATTTTCGTAGTTGCGGATGCTTTCAAGAGGGGGTAATCATAAGTGGGAGGATTGTTCAAGTAAGAAAAACATCCAAGCACCGGTCCACCCACATATCGGATCATCAAAGTGGAAAACGCAAATCAAATGAACATGGTGAAAGTGACTAAATGAAATTCCCGTGTGTCCTCGAGAACGTTTGCATCACTATAAGTACTTGTCCCCGCCTGTCCTTTGCACTCAAAAGGACTGGGCTATCTTGCTGCACTTTATTTACTTTTGTCCCTAGTTACTTGTTGCAAATTATCTTGCTACCAAACTATTTGTTACCACTTGTTTCAGTGCTTGGAGAAACTACCTTGCTGAAAATCACTTGCCATTTCATTGTGCTCCTCATTGGGTTTGACACCCTTACTTATAGAAAGGACTATGATTGATCCCCTATACTTGTGGGTCATCAAGACTCTTTTCCGGTGCCATTGTCGGGGAGTGAAGCGCCTTTGGTGAGTGGAAATAGGTAAGTAAATATTTTTGTTACATGCTGAAATTTATTGCTACTTGTCCTTATGGAAAGTAATCCTTTTACAGGTTTGTTCGGGGTATCTTCACCTTGATCGGAAACTGATACGTCTCCAATGTATCTATAATTTTTCATTGTTCCATGCTATTATATTATCAACTTGGGATGTTTTATATGCATTTATATGCTATTTTATATCATTTTTGGGACAAACCTATTAACTCAGTGCCCAGTGCCAATTTTTTTCGTGTTTTTGACCTTTTCAGATAAGAATATTAAACGGAGTTCAAATGGAATAAAACCTTCGGAATGATTTTTTTCCATAACAGAAGGGATCCAAAAGACTTGAGAACCAAGGCAGAGGGCCATGCAAGAGGCCACGATCCCCCTAGGCGCGCCCGAGGGGGGCGCCTAGCAGGCTCGTAGGCCCCCCGTGCCTCCTTTGCCCTACCTCTTTCGCCTATAAATTACCTAGAATCCCCAAACCAACAGAGGGAGCCACAAAAATACTTTTCTGCTGCCGCAAGCTTCTGATTCCGAGAGATCCCATCTGGGTAGCGTTCTGGTGCCCTGCCGGAGGGGGATTCAGACCTGGAGGGCTTGTTCATCAACACCATCGCCTCTCCGATGATGCGTGAGTAGTTCACCACAGACCTTCGGGTCCATAGCTAGTAGATAGATGGCTTCTTCTCTCTCTGTTTGATCTTCGACACAAAGTTCTCCATGATCTTCATGGAGATCTATCCGATGTAGCTTTCTTTTGAGGTGTGTTTGTCGAGATCCGATGAATTGTGGATTTATGATCAGATTGTCTATGAATATTATTTGAGTATCCTCTGATTTCTTATATGCATGATTTCATATCCTTGTAATTCTCTTCGAGTTATAGGTTTCGTATGGCCAACTTGATATATAATTCTTGCAATGGGAGAAGTGCTTGGTTTTGGGTTCATAGCATGCGGTGTCCTCACCTAGTGACAAAAGAGTTAGCGAGGCACGCATCATGTTGTTGCCATCAAGGGTAAAAATATGGGGTTTATATCATATTGCATGAATTTATCCCTCTACATCATGTCATTTTGCTTAAGGCGTTACCCTATTTGTTATGAACTTAATACACTAGATGCATGCTGGATAGCGGTCGATGTGTGGAGGAATAGTAGTACATGCGGAAAGTATCGGTCTACTTGTCTCGGACGTGATTCCTATATGTATGATCATTGCCTTAGATATCGTCATGACTTTGCGCGATTCCATCAATTGCTCGACAGTAATTCGTTCACCCACCGTAATACTTGATATTGTGAGAGAAGCCTCTAGTGAACACTATGGCCCCCGGGTCTATTTTACACATTGTATATCCATATCTACATACAAAAATACCAAAAATACCTTGCTGCAATTTTATTTATTTATTTATATTTACCTATTATCACTATCAGATCTCACCTTGCAAGTAATCGTAAAGGGATTGACAACCCCTTTATCATGTTGGGTGCAAGTTAGTTTGTTCTTGCGCAGGTGCCTTGGTGCCTCATCTTGATACTCCTACTGGATTGGTACCTTGGTTCTCAAACTGAGGGAAATACTTATCTCTACTTTGCTGCATCACCCTTCCCTCTTTAAGGGAAAAACCAACGCAAGCTCAAGAAGTAGCAGGAAGAACTTCTAGCGCCGTTGCCAAGGAGTATTCAAGTGAAGCATATCTACCAAGTACCTATCGCAATCTCATATCTTGCATTTACATTATTTGACATTTGCCTCTCGTTTTCCTCTCCCCCACTTCTAAAACAAAATTTACAAAAATATTTGCCTTTCTTTATTTGCTTTTTCGTTCGCCCTTTCTTTTGCTTGCTTTCTGTTTGCTTGTGTGCTTGTCTGCTTGCTAAGTCACTATGTCTCAAAACACTAAATTGTGTGACTTCTCTAATAATAATAACAATTATTTTATTAGTACTCCAATTGCTCCCACCACTAGTGCGGATTCATATGAAATTAATGCTGCCTTGTTGAATCTTGTTATGAAAGAGCAATTTTCCAACCTTCCTAGTGAAGATGTCGCATCCCATCTTAATACCTTTATTAAGTTATGTGATATGCAAAAGAAGAAAGATGTTGATAATGATATGATTAAATTGAAGCTATTTCCGTTCTCATTACGAGATCGAGCAAAAACTTGGTTTTCATCTTTACCCAAAAATAGTATTGATTCATGGAACAAGTGTAAAGATGCCTTTATTGCGAAGTATTTTCCACCTGCTAAGATTATCTCTCTCCGTAATGATATCATGAATTTTAAGCAACTAGATCATGAACATGTTGCACAATCTTGGGAGATAATGAAATTGATGATTAGAAATTGTCCCACTCATGGCCTAAGTCTTTGGATGATTATACAAATTTTCTATGTTGGTTTGAATTTTGCTTCTAGAAATATCTTGGATTCCCACTCTGCTGGATCTTTTATGGAAATCACACTAGGAGAATCTACAAAACTCTTAGATAATATCATGACAAATTATTCTCAATGGCACACTCAAAGGTCACCTACTAGTAAAAAAGTGCATGCTATAGAAGAAATTAACTCTTTGAGTTCTAAGATGGATGAGTTAATGAAGTTCTTTGCTAGTAAAAGTGCTCCTCTAGATCCAAATGGTATGCCTTTATCTTCCTTGATTGAGAATAGCAACGAAAATTTGGATGTTAATTTTGTTGGTAGGAATAATTTTGGTAACAACAATGCTTATAGAGGTAACTTTAATCTTAGGCCTTTTCCTAGTAATCCCTCTAATAATTTTGGCAATTCTTACAACAATGCTCATGGAGATTATAATAAAATATTTTCAATGCTTCCATAGAAGAAAAACTGCTTAAAATTGATGACTTGGCTAGGACTGTCGATAGAATGTCTCTTGATATTGATACTTTGAAATTGAGATGTGTTCCTCCCAAGATTAATATGGATGAGACTTTGAAAGCTATGCATGTTTCTATGAATGAAAGTAAACAAAGAACCGCCCAAATTCGTGCTAGACATTAATGGCTTAAAAAGGCGTGTTCTCGTGATGAGAATCACGAAGATCTTAAAGTGCTTGGTGTGACTCCTATTGAATCCTTGTTTTCTAATGTCGATCTTAATGATGATGGGGACGGATGTGAATCCACTTTGGTTTAGAAACGGCCCAATGATTCGGAGTCTATTTATCTTGATGCTAAAAATACTAAAAGTGGAGTAGAGGATATCAAAACTTTGAATAGTGATGAAATTACTACTTTGGATTTCAAGGAATTTAATTATGATGGTTGCACTTTGATTGAATGTATTTCCTTGATGCAATCCATGCAAAACTCTCCACATGCTTATAGCCAAAATAAGGCTTTTACCAAACATATCCTTGATGCTATGATGAAATCTCTTGAAGAGAAACTTGAGTTGGAAATATCTATTCCTAGAAAACTTCATGATGAGTGAGAACCTACTATAAAAATTAAGATAAAAAATTATGAATGCCATGCTTTGTGTTATTTGGGTGCTAGTGTTTCCATAATTCCAAAATCTTTATGTGATGTTCTAGGTTTCAATGAGATTGATGAGTGCTATCTTAATTTCCATCTTGTGGATTCTACTATTAAGAAACCTATGGTAAGGATCAATGATGTTCTTATTATTGCAAATAGGAACTATGTGCCCGTATATTTCATTGTGCTTGATATTGATTGCAATCCGACATGTCCCATTATTCTTGCTAGACCTTTCCTTACGACTATTCGTGCTCTTATTGATATGAAGGAAGGGAATACTAAATTTCAGTTTCCATTAAAGAAGGGCATGGAACACTTTCCTAGAAGGAAAATAAAATTGCCTTATGAATCCATTATGAAAGCTACTTATGGTTTGAGCACTAAAGATGACAACACTTGAATCTATTGCCTTACGCCTAGCTAAGGGCGTTACACAATAGTGCTTGTTGGGAGGCAACCCAATGAATAAATTTATTTTTGCTTTTTACTTTATGTTTTGTTGAGTCCACACCATCATGATTCTGTTGCGATTGTGTTTCTTATGTTTTAATTAGTGTTTGTGCCAAGTAGAACCTTTATGATTAGTTTTGGTGATAGTTGTTTAATCATGCTGAAAAAGACAGAAATTTTATGCTCACGAAATTACTTTTAACTCCTATCCAGAAAGAGCTTTTGAGTTGATTCTGTTTGCTTCTGATTGATATTCAAATTGCCCTAATTTTCATAATTGTTTCAGAATTTTTGAGATAGCATAGGTATACGAAATATACAGATTGCTACAGACCGTTCTGTTTTTGACAGATTCTGTTTTTGTTGTGTTGATTGCTTATTTTGATGAAACTATGGTTAGTATCGGGGGGTACGAGCCATGGAGAAGTGAGAATACAGTAATATAACATCAATATAAATGGAAATTAAGTTTACTACAGTACCTAAAAAGTTGGTGGTATGTTTTATTATGCTAATGATATCACGAGTTTCTGTTTAAGTTTTGTGTTGTGAAGTTATCAAGTTTTGGGTGATGTTCTTATGGACAATGGAATAAAGAGTGGAAAGAGCCTAAGCTTGGGGATGCCCTGCGAAGGCATCCCCTGTTTCGTCTTCAATCCATCAGTAACGTTACTTCGAGCTATATTTTTATTTACCACATGATATGTGTTTTGCTTGGAGCGTCGTGTATTATAGGAGTCTTTGCTTTTTGTTTTATCACAATCATCCTTGCTTCACACCTTTTGAGAGGGACATGCACTCATCGTGAACCTGTTAGAATACTCAGTGAGCTTCACTTATATCTTTTGAGTTAGGCAATTTAGCTCGCATGTGCTTCACTTATATCTTTTGAGCTAGATAATTTTGCTCCCATGAGCTTCACTTATATCTTTTGATCTAGATAATGTTGCTCTAGTGCTTCACTTAAATCTTTGTAAAGCACGCCGGTGTCATATTTCGTAGAAATAAAAACTCCCGATCTTCACTTTTATCATTTTGAGAGCGCTCTCTCTAAATAACTTGGTAATTGGCGTGTGTTATGAAATTAGTCCTAAATATGATAGGCATCCGAAGAGGATATAATAAAAACTTTCATATTCAAGTGCATTGATTAGTAAGAGAAGTTTGATTCCTCACAATTAGTTTTGAGATATGGATATGGTAATATTAGAGTTATGTTAGTAGGGTGTTGTGAATCTAGAAATACTTGTGTTGAGGTTAGTGATTCCCGTAGCATGCACGTATGGTGAACCGCTATGTTATGAAATCGGAGCATAATTGATTTATTTATTGTCCTCCTTTGTGTGGCGGTCGGGATCGCGCGATGGTTAACTCCTACCAACCCTTCCCCTAGGAGTATGCGTTTAGCACTTTGTTTCGATTACTAATAAAACTTTCGCAATAAGTATATGAGTTCTTCATGACTAATGTGAGTCCATGGTATAGATTCAGTCTCACCCTTCCACCATTGCTAGCCTCTCTAGTGCCACGCAACTTTCGCCGGTGCACAAAACCACCATATACCTTCCTCAAAACAGCCACCATACCTACCAATTATGGCAGTTTCATAGCCATTCCGAGATATATTGCCATGCAACTGCCACCATTCTATATCATGACATGTGCCATCACTTTCATATTGCCATTGCATGATCGTAAGATAGCTAGCGAGATGTTCCTATGTCATACGCTAAGCTAGATCGTTGCACATCCCGGTACACTTCCGGAGGCATTTCATATAGAGTCATTATTGTTCTAAGTATTAAGTTGTAAGTAAATAAAGTGTGATGATCATCATTATTAGAGCATTGTCCCATGTGAGGAAATAATAAAAGAGGCCAGCGAAGCCCATATAAAAAAAGAGGCCAAAGATGCCCACCAAAAAAAGGAAATGAAAAAAGAGGCCAAAGAGCCCAAACAAAAAAAAATAAGAGAAAAAGAGAGAAGGGGCAATGCTACTATCTTTTTCCACACTTGTGCTTCAAAATAGCAGCATGTTCTTCATGATAGAGAGTCTCTTGTTTTGTCACTTTCATATACTAGTGGGAATTTTCATTATATAACTTGGCTTGTATATTCCAATGATGGTCTTCCTCAAAATTTCCCTAGGTCTTCGTGAGCACGGAAGTTGGGTGCACACCCACTAGTTTTCTTTTTGATCTTTCATACACTTATAGCTCTAGTGCATCTGTTGCATGGAAATCCCTACTCATTCACATTGATATCTATTGATGGGCATCTACATGGCCCGTTGATACGCCGAGTCGATGTGACCATCTCCTCCTTTTTGCCTCACAACCTCCACCACACTCTATTCCACCTATAGTGCTATATCCATGGCTCATGCTCATGTATTGCGTGAGAGATGAAAAAAGTTTGAGAAAGTAAGAGTGCGAAAACAATTACTTGGCCAATACCAGGGTTGTGCATGATTTAAATTCGTTGTGTGGGGATGATGGAGCACAGCCAGATTATATAATTTTGTAGGGATAACTTTCTTTGGCCTTGTTATTTCAAAAGTTCATGATTACTTTCCTAGTATGCTTGAAGTATTATTGTTTTCATGTCAATATTAAGCTATTGTTTTGAATCTTATGGATCTGAACATTCATGCCACAATAAAGAAGTTACAAAGAACAAATATGTTAGGTAGCATTCCACATCAAAAGTTCGGTCTTTATCACTTCCCTAGTCGAGGACGAGCAGGAGTTAAGCTTGCGGATGCTTGATACGTCTCCAACGTATCTATAATTTTTTATTGTTCCATGCTATTGTATTATCAACTTGGGATGTTTTAGATGCTATTTTAGGTCATTTTTGGGACTAACCTATTAACTCAGTGACCAGTGCCAGTTTCTATTTTTTTTTGTTGACCTTTTTCAGATAAGAATTTTAAACGGAGTCCAAACGGAATAAAACCTTCGGGATGATTTTTCAATAATAGAAGGGATCCAGAAGACTTGAGAACCAAGGCAGAGAGCCACGGAGGAGGCCACGAGCCCCCTAGGCGCGCCCTAGGGAGGGGAGCCTAGCAGGCTCGTGGGCCCCCCATGCGTCCTTTGACCTACCTCTTTCGCCTTTAAATTCCCTAAAATCCCCAAACCAACAAAGGGAGCCACGAAAATCATTTTCCGCCGCCGCAAGCTTCTGATTCCACGAGATCCCATTTGGGGACCGTTCTGGTGCCCTGTCGGAGGGGGATTCGGACACGGAGGGCTTCTTCATCAACACCATTGCCTCTCCGATGATGCATGAGTAGTTCACCACAGTCCTTCGGGTCCATAGCTAGTAGATAGATGGCTTCTTCTCTCCCTCTTTGATCTTCGATACAAAGTTCTCCATGACCTTCATGGAGATCTTTCTGATGTAGCTTTCTTTTGAGGTGTGTTTGTCGAGATCCGATGAATTTTGGATTTATGATCGGATTATCTATGAATATTATTTGTGTCTCCTCTGATTTCTTATATGCATGATTTTGTATCCTTGTAATTCTCTTCGAGTTATGGGTTTCGTTTGGCCAACTTGATCTATAATTCTTGCAATGGGAGAAGTGCTTGGTTTTGGGTTCATACCGTGCGGTGTCCTCACCTAGTGAGAGAAGGGGTAGCGAGGCACGCATCGTGTTGTTTCCATCAAGGGTAAAAAGATGGGGTTTATATCATATTGCATGAATTTATCACTCTACATCATGTCATCTTGCTTAAGGCATTTTTCTGTGTGTTATGAACTTAATACACTAGATGCATGCTGGATAGCGGTCGGGTGTGGAGTAATGGTAGTAGATGCAAAAAGTATCGGTCTACTTATCTCGGACGTGATGCGTATATGTATGATCATTGCCTTAGATATCGTCATGACTTTGCGCGATTCTATCAATTGCTCGACAGTAATTCGTTCACCCATCGTAAAACTTGCTATCATGAGAGAAGCCTCTAGTGAACACTATGGCCCCCGGGTCTATTTTACACATTATATATTCAGATCTACACACAAAAATACCAAAAATACCTTGCTGCACTTTTATTTATTTATTTATATTTACCTATTATCACTATCAGATCTCACCTTGCAAGTAATCGTAAAGGGATTGACAACCCCTTTATCGTGTTGGGTGCAAGTTTGTTTGTTCTTGCGCAGGTGCCTTGGTGCCTCATCTTGATACTCCTACTGGATTGATACCTTGGTTCTCAAACTGAGGGAAATACTTATCTCTACTTTTCTGCATCACCCTTTCCTCTTCAAGGTAAAAACCAACGCAAGCTCAAGAAGTAGCAGAAACCACTAGAGTTGCCTCTCCACCACCTACTGAAGCTGTTGGAGATATTGCTTATGAAATTCCTTCTTGTCTTATTGAGAAACTTTTAACTAATACTTATGCAGGCGATGGAACTAAACATCGTGATATGCACTTAATTTATGTGGATGAAATTTATGGATTGTTCAAGCTTGTAGGTTTATCTGGAGACAGGGGTAAGAAGAAAGTGTTCCCTTTATCTTTGGAGGGAAAGGCATTGACATGGTATAGGTTATGTGATGATACTGACACATGGGATTGGAATTGTTTGAGACTGGAGTTCCACCAAAAAAATTCCTATGCATTTCTTTCATTGTGATTGGAATTATATTATTAACTTCTGGCCTCATGAAGGATAAAGTATCGCTCAAGCTTGGGGGAGGCTCAAGTATATGCTTCATACATGCCCCGATCATGAGCTCTCAACAGAAATAATTCTTCCAAAAATGTATGCTCGAATTTCTCATAATGATCGAGATATGCTTGATTCTTCTTCAACTGGTTCTTTTATGAAGAGGACTATTAATGGGATCTTCTTGAAAATATTAAGTTTAACCATAAGGATTGGGAGATAGATAAAGGGAATGAGTCAGGTATAAATCTTGAGTTTGATTGTGTTAAATCTTTTATGGAAAAAGAGGCCTTTCATAAACTCAGCACCAAGTATGGACTTGACTCTGAAATAGTAACCTCTTTTTGTGAATCTTTTGCTACTCATGTTGATCTTCCTAAAGATAAGTGGTTTAAATACCATCCTCCTACAGTAATTAAGGAAAAACCTCCCAAGATTAAAGAAGAGAAAACTATTGTCTACAATGTTGATTGAGTTGTTCCTACTACTTATTTTGAGAAACCACCTTTTCTTGTTAGAGTTAAAAAGCACTCCAAGGTTTCTTATGTAGTTTGGAAAAGTTATGTTAGAACACCTACACCTTTTGAGAAAATTAAGGTTGAACCTAGCATTGCTTTAGTTAAAGATCTTTTAGTTGACGAATTGTATGAACATGTTATTTCCTTCTGTGATAATGCTTCTAGAGTTGCTAGTCCTGATCTTAAGAATAAAAGTAGACCCATAGTTGGCATGCCTGTTTTTTCTATTAAAATTGGAGATCACTCCTATCATGGTTTATGTGATGTGGGTGCTACCATAAGTGCTATTAATTTTACTTTCTATCAAGAAGTCATGAATGATATTGTACCTACTTAGATTGAGGATATTGATGTCACTATTAAGCTTGGCGACAGAAATACTATTTCACCACTTGGTATTGTGAGAGATGTTGAAGTCTTATGTCGTAAGATGAAATACCCTACTGATTTTCGTGTTCTTGGTTCTCCACAAGATAGCTTTTGTCCAATCATATTTGGTAGAACTTTCTTGAACACCGTTAATGCTCAAATTGATTGTGCTAAGGAGATTGTTAGTGTCAACTTTGGTGGTGTGTCTCATAAATTTAATTTCTCTAAATTTCGTAGACAACCACATGATATAGAGTTGCCTAGTAAAGATCAAATTGTTAGTCTTGCTGCTATTATTGTGCCTCCTACTGATCCTTTGGAACAATATTTGCTTGAGCATGAGAATGGTTTGCATATGAATGAAAGGAATGGAATAGATGAGGTTTTCTTTAAGTAGCCACCTATCCTTAAGCATAATTTGCTTGTTGAAACTTTGGGAGGTCCTCCTCCACCTAAGAGTGATCCTTTGTTTGAATTGAAGCAATTGCCTGATACTATGAGATATGCTTATCTTGATGAAAAGAAAATATATCATGTTATTATTAGTGCTAACCTTTGAGAGCACGAGGAAAAGAGATTATTAGGAGTTCTATGGAAGCACCGTGCCGCTATCGTATAAACTCTCAATGATCTTAAGGGCATTAGTCCCACTCGATGTCAGCACAAGATTAATATTGAACTAGATGCTAAACCCGTTGTTGACCACCAATGAAGTTTAAATCCGAAGATGAAGGATGTGGTAAGAACTGAAATATTAAAGTTTCTGGAAGCAGTATTATCTACCCCATAGCTGATAGTAGATGGGTGAGTCCTGTCCATTGTGTTCCTTAAAAGGGTGGTACTATTGTTGTTCCTAATGATAAGAATGAGCTTATACCTCAGAGGATAGTAACTGGTTATGGGATGGTGATAGATTTTAGAAAGTCGAATAAAACTACTAGGAAATATCACTACCCTTTACCTTTTATTGATCCTATGTTAGAAAGGTTGTATAAGAACACACATTTTTGTGTCTTGGATGGTTATTCTGGTTTTTTCTGAAATACCTGTTGCACAATCTGATCAAGAGAAAACCACCTTTACCTGCCCTTTTGGAACTTTTGCTTATAGATGTATGCCTTTTGGTTTATGCAATGCGCCTGCTAATTTTCAAAGATGTATGACTGCTATCTTATCTGATTTTTGTGAAAAGATTGTTGAGGTTTTCATGGATGATTTCTCCGTGTACGGAACTTATTTTGATGATTTCTTAAGCAACCTTGACGGAGTTTTGCAGAGATGTGAACAAAAAAATCTTGTCTTGAATTGGGAGAAGCGCCACTTTATGGTTAATGAAGTTATTGTCTTGGGCCACAAAATTTCAAAAAGATGTATTGAGGTTGATAAAGCAAAAGTGGATGCTGTTGAGAATATGCCATGCCCGAAGGATATTAAAGGTATAAGAAGTTTCCTTGGTCATGCTGGTTTCTATAGGAGATTTATTAAATACTTCTCTAAAATTTCTAGGCCTCTTACCAATACTTTGCAAAAAGATGTTCCTTTTGTTTTTTTATCATGATTGTGTAGAAGCCTTTGAAACTCTTAAGTCAGCTTTAATTTCTGCACCTATTATTCAACCACCTGATTGGGATTTAACTTCTGAAATTCTGTGTGATGCTAGTGATTATGTTGCTGGGGTTGTACTAGGACAAAGAGTTGATATGAAGCTGAATGTTATTCATTATGCTAGTAAGACTTTCGACGCTTCCCAAAGGAATTATGCTACCACCGAATAAGAGTTTCTAGCAATTGTGTTTACTTGTGATAAGTTTAGATCTTATATTGTTCATTCCAAAGTTACTATTCACACTGGTCATGCTGCTATTAAGTATCCTATGGAAAAGAAATATGCTAAGCCTAGGCTTATTAGGTGGGTTCTTTTGTTACAAGAGTTTTACCTTCATATTGTTGATAGGAAAGGGGCGGAGAATCCCGTGGCTGTTAGCTTGTCTAGATTGGAAAATGTGCTTGATGACCCACAACCTATTAATGATAGTTTTCCTGAGGAGCAATTAGCTGCTATTAATATTTCTCATAATACTCCTTGGTATGCAGACTATGCTAATTATATTGTTGCTGAGTTTATACCTCCTAGTTTTACTTACTAGCAAAAGAAAAGGTTCTTTTATGATTTGAGACACTATTTCTGGGATGACCCACATCTTTTTAAATAAGGTGTGTGTCACACCCTGTTTTCACTACTACTTTCTCTGTAATGCAAAAATCTGAGCTTGTTAAAACTTTTTCAAAACTAATATGCGAGTGCCATGATTGTCATTGTATGCTTGTGTGTTTGGTCATGTGATGATAAAAACCCCATTTCACAATATTGAGTTGTTTCCAAAAACCATTTTCTGATTTCTGATTAAGGTAAACCCTACTTTGAGTTGCACTACATGCCCTTGATGGCAAGGTTCTTACCCGAAGTTGGTGATCTGATTTTAGCTTTATTTTAATGCTCCAAAAGCACAAAATAATTATTTTTCGAATTATTTTCTTAATTTATTTAAATGTCCATTTCTTAGGCCAGAAATGGTATTCCTACATGGAAAAATACCTTTCTGCCTTAGAAAAATCTGATTATATTTGGAGATGATCAGAAGGACATATATTTTCCATACATAAGATTTTAAACCCCTATTTATATTATAATTATTTGAGTAAAACCCTCGAAACCATTTCTATCTATTTTGACCTTTTGAAATATTTCCAAAGGAAATATTCTCAATAAAATCCTAGAAAATTCGAGTGGTATCCCTAAGCCTTATTTGGTGTCCACATAAAGTTTCATATTGATCCAAGGTGATTAAGGAACCCAAATAACTGCAAACCCCCTTGTGTCAAGAATGAAGTTAGAGCAACTCTACATAGAAAAGTTAGTCCAATGATGTTGAAACTTTGCAGGAGTGCCTAATACCTCAAATGAGGGTTCCACACCAAAAATGGGACTTGTGGGATTAAATTTACCCACACTCTCTTTGGAAGGGATATATCTGGTAAAATGGTGAAGTTTTCAAGTTTTCAAAGCTAAACTTGTCCAATGGAGCTCAAACTTGGTGAAACCCCATGTTTTAGCACCAAACCCAACCCTGTTAAGTTGCAGCACCTGTGGTGGGGCGCAACCACCCCAAACCACTGTCGAGCACCTTCTGTTAGATGGGTAAATGCCCCCTTAGCCATAGCTAAACCCAACCCCTTTGCTCCAAACTCTCAGATTAGGTGGCCAGTATCAATGCCCAGCCCCAGTCAACTGGCCCCTCTTTGGTTCAAAGTAGAAATGCCAAAAAACCGAATCTAAACTTCGGCTCAAAGCTGACAGCACATGTTTCTCGTGTCTCCCTTGACCAGCCGAAGCTCCCACGGGACTACAACGGCTAGCCTCATCCCAGCCAGAGCCTAGGACATGCTAGACACATCCAAAGCACCTCAGAGCGCACCAACATGTAGTGGCATGAAAAAACTGCGCTCTGGGCCCGCTACAGGAAGGCACCAAGGTGGGGGCGACACCCTCGGCCAGTTCCAGCCTCCCCCGAGGTGTCCAACCTCTTCCCCGACAACCCCTCTGCATCGAGCGACCATCAGGACCCCTCCTTTCCCATGCTAGAGCTTGTGCGACGCGTGCCCGCGCACACCAGTACCGGCCAAAGTTGTGCGGCCACTGATGCTCGACTCCCCTCTCTCTCCCTCTGTTGTAGATGGTTCTGGCAGTCCAAAACCACGTCCTGAGACCGTGGTTTCGACCCCAGCTCCTCTCTGCACCCCCATGCGCGCCATGGTGAGTCATCAGCGCTCCTGAATCGGCTCACCATCACGAGCCAATTTATAACCGTCCCCCTCGCTCCTCCACCCCTCAGACAGCTTCGCCACGACCACTGGCACCTCCCTAGCCTCCCCAGTAAGCCACCAGAGCCTCGGTGCTCAAGATCGATCGAGGCCCCTCCGCCTCGGAGCTCTGGTTGATCTCCGGCCACACGAAGGCTCCTGCGTTCCTCGACCCACCAAACCACTCCCTCGACCTCAAGAAGCTTTCCCCCAGCTTTCCCAAGCATTTTCGTGCCCCTAGCTACCCTCTTGACCACCTCCCGGAACTCCTTCGCCGCGGCCTCCTCGTCGCCGGTGAACCCGAGCCTCTCTGTCGTTGTTCCGACCACCAGTAGGTAGGCAGCGACGAGCCGGACCCATTTCTAACCCCTTTGGGGCCCGAGGACATCGGCAGCCTCGCCGACGTGCTCCTCCTCCTCTCTGGCCACATGTAGGAGACGACCCCGACAGGTGTGCCCCACCTGTCGGTGGCCCAACCCCCTCTCCCTAGCTGCCCGCAGCCACTAACCGCAGGGCCCCGCACGTCAGGTTCAAACCTGATGGCGCGCGCGCCTAGGCAGGCTGTCGGCTGGCCTTTGGGTCGGCCCAGTTCGAGGCCAAGCCAGGCCATGGACTTAGCCCATTTTTCTTTAGTTATAAAACTGTTTTTTGAAAGATTTTTATAAAAATATTTAACCAGTGTAAAAATATAATTTTTCCACCGATATTCTTCTAAAAATGTGGAGTATTTAATAAGACCATTGGTTGAATTTTTCAGCAACTATTCTGTTTTACAATAATAAAACGGATTAAGTTGGAATAGTTTTGCTTCTGTTTAGTTGATTTTAAAAATGTTCCATCATTGGAATCAGAGGCAAATATTTTTTTCAATAACAACTTAGATTTATCAGTAAAAAAGAACATTTTTAAAATGACTTTGTGATCTGTTTTTGAGTGAGCTATTTCTTATTTATTCTTTTGACGACGATAGAAAATCCGGGTGACGAGGGAATCGGAGCGGAAGACCTCGAAGACCCCGGATACCTAGCTGACCAAGGCAAGAAGCCCTTTGACCATGTCTGAGCATATGTTATGATGCATGCTAGTGTAGCAAATATTTCCATTGCATATGATCATAAATACCGGTAAATCATTAAGGTGATGTTACCGATGGTTCCTCCGGAGCACATGCATTGAGCTTGATCCTACCACCCATGAGGGTATGCTAATATCATGTTGACAAGTAAAGTTAGAGTAGTATTAGCATGAGCATGATGATGACATAAATCATAGGTTTATGAAAACCCCGTCGGGTGCCACTAATGCCCAAGGGTGATGATGAGTTAGATGACCAATTTTGGTGAAGTGGTGCATCGGGTATTTGTGTGAGTATGATTTCGGAAGTGAGATTAGATGTATGATGTGTCGACCATCCCAACCTTACATGTACGACCACGTTACCCCTTTATGGGACGGGGCTGTGTTGATTACTCTGGTCGGTGCTAGCAAAGATCCACATTACTAGTGGCGGGAGTGATATGTGGTCACTCTCGTGATGGGGTCGTGCCAGGTAGGGCGACTATGCCATTTTTATGTGTTCCAGGCACACCATTGGTCCCCGCATGGTTGATACTGTCCAGAGTCGGTGCTCGTAAGACGTACAACATTTGGACTGGGTACCAATCGAGTGGACCTCTTCGTCTAGTATCGTCAGGGGAAAGGCATTGATCGGGTACTTACCTCGGGTATGTTATATACCGCGAGCCGTGGATGACACGGAAGTTTCCTGGATTTCGTGGGTCCAGCGTACTACCTCTGCGGAGTGTAAAACTATTTGAATAGCCGTGTCCACGGTGAAGGATAGTTGGGTGGTGCTGCATAAACTACGTCTAGTTGTTTCCGCATAAACCAAGTGTGTGTGAGTTGTGATAAAAGGGAGTTATTATGAAAGTAATGATATGACCAAGTTCAGTGACTTGGCATATAGTGTGAACCCGGATGGTTCAGCCCCCAACAGATATATTGATATCTGTAACCTGTTCATCAAAAGTAGTTGTTAACTTATGATGCATACATGTGATCATGTTTATTTACCACCAAGAGATTTCCACCAAAGATGCATGTTATTGTTATCCTTCACTTTCATTGTTCATATCATGGGTTGTTTGCGAGTACATTCAAAAGTACTCATTGGCTTGATACTGGTTATATTATTGACCATACATGGAAGGAACGGACCATACATGGAGTACGTCTTCGGAGACGCCCCTGCGACTAGGACGCTTCCTAGTCAGAATGCCTGTCGGTTTAGGCTTGATGGCATGGGCACCCGCTTAGCCCCTATGATTTCCGCTATTGGTTGTATCAGTGTGATTTGGCCTTCGACCCTACCTTGTGAACTTGACCGTTCGGTCATGTGATGTAATAATTCGGTACTTGGATGTAAGACTCTACTTATTCAGTATCTGTGTGTTCAGTGAGCATTGATCTCTCGGATCACTGAGCACGTCCATTCGGCGATCTTGACTCGTAAGTCGGGGTCCCCACATATTGGATGGTATTGTTAGATGATGTGTACCTGAGCATGAACAGGAACAAATTTGCCAGGCTTCAGTGTAGGTACCACATGTCCCACCTCCGGCGCCCGGTGAACAATGTTGTCCGAAAGGTAACCGGAGCGCTTCAGCTCCTAGATGCCCTTGTCGGAGACGCTCAAAACCTCCCACTTGCCCTGAGAGCCGACCATGGCTGAGCTAGAAAGCGGTGGCTGGAAAGGGGCGAAAGAGGAAATGGATCTGGGCGCTCCGGCTTGAAGGAAGGAGGAGTCGAGTTGGGAAGGCATGTGGTAGGGTTTGTGGACCTTTTTCTATTTTATGGGAGTCAGTAATACCAAGGGTTCCGTTTACTATACCACTAGCCCCACCACTTCGCAAAACTGTCGTGCCATTGTGCGCTCTTGGGTAAACCTAGGCAATTATTCTTACCCCCTTAAATGCAGAGAATGATCTCCTCGTCGATAAGACATGCCCAGGGAAGGTGGCCTCGGGCTGTGGTTCGAATTTTTTCAGAGAAAAATTATCGTGACCTTTCATCAAAAAGGCTGCCAAATGAGGGACTATTCACACTCAGCCTTTTATAGACCTTTGGATAAAAGTGATGCATGCTTTGAGGGCATAAATGTTATCACGGTGACCAAGTCGAAGCGAAGCAAACATACAGGGAACTCACCTTGCAAGCCAATCAGTTTAGAGACACGGAGTTGCCGAACACTATACTCATCAACGTTGAAGGCTAGTTCGGGGGCTACTGAGGGAGTCCGGGATTAAGGGATCCTGGGGCAGCCGGCCCATCTCTAGAGGGGCCGACCAAGTGGGTTGTATCATTGAAGACCAGACTGTATAGAGACTTTGTACTTAGGAAGGAATTCTCCGAAGACTAGCGTGTACTCCATGTTGAGGAGGACTAGATCGGCCCATCTATCCTCGACTATGGTCGGTAACTTGTAAACCCTAGGAACCTGTAATGCCCAACATGCGATTCTATCCTTATTTTGGCTCGAGGGCCTCGACAGAGATAGAAGCGCATCTTGTCGTTTCGCAAGAATGGACATCATTACAAGTACATGTACAGAAGTGATGAGTATATGGAATTGACTTACACTCGCCACAAGCTACATCAAGATCACAACAACATAACAATCTATTGAAGCATCATACATAAGAGCAGGGTCCATCTATGGACGAAACCAAACGATAAAATGGCATCCATCCTTGCTATCCTAGGCTGCCGGCCTAGAACCCGTCCTAGATCGATGAAGAAGAGGAAGAATAACTCCAAAAGAACAATCATCGCACTCACATCAAAGTAACTCTTTACCTCTACCTTCAACTGTTGTTAGAGTAATATGTGAGCCACAAGGACTCAACAATCTCATATCCAAAGGTATCAAGACTAGCAAAGCTTAATGGGTGAGGTATGGTTAAGTGGTGAGGCTACAAGAAGCGACTAAGCATTTATTTGAGTGGCTAACTAATGAGTTCAAGAATAAAGGGGGATGTTCTACGCATAATGGTCGTGATCTAATGATGATTAGATGAATGATCCTGAATACCTACTTACGTCAGACATAACCCCATCGTGTCCTCAATCGGAGAATGGGATCACGAAAGAGACAGTCACGGTTACACACACAATTGGCATATTTTAATTAAATTTACTTCAAGTTATCTAGAACCGGATGTTAAACAAAGTTTCCAACTTTTCTACATAACTGCGGGAACGACTTTCCGAAAGATATAACCTTGCAGGGGTGCTCCAACTAGTCTATCACAAACTACCACACACTACGTCGGAATAACCTCAACCACGAAAAACCTGTGATCTCCTTGGGTTCCTAGTAGAAAACCTAAACCTCGAGATATCCCAAAGTATCCTCGGAATCCCACGCACAAGATGATCGACAAGAGTAAAACAAGTCCAGCAAGGCCACCCGGTGAGCAAGATCTGCATCTAGAGCTGTATGCTCTCTATCTACGGGTGTCATTCGGCTATGCAAAGTGGACGATAGCCTGAAAATGCCTTGAGTTGCCCCGAGGTGGAACTACCGACTCCTAGGTGAGTGGACCAACAATCATGAGGAGCACTGGACCGGGGGGTTGATTAATTATCCACGAGGTGATCAAACCCTATGCATATTTTAGTAAGCAAATAGTACCAATGTTTGGCCTTGCCACACGAGTTTTATCCCAAAATGAAAATCGAAGGGGTCCCATAACAATCCCAAGCATGTTAGGAGCGCTCAATTATGGAACATAACATTGGTAGCCGAACCTAAGGCGACAAAGGTGGAACAAAACACCAGGCTAGAAGGTCAAGCCTTCCACCTTTTACCAAGTATATAGTTACATTAAATTAAATAGCAATAATATGGTCATATATCAAGGAACCCATGTTTTCACATGGAAGCAACTCCACCTGCAACTAGCAATGCTATAAGAAGGAAGAGCAAGCGGTAACATCGCCAAACAGTGGTTTGCTGGGTTGTGGAAAGGTTAGAGACTTTCATGGCAATGTTGGGAGGTTGACATTAAGATGTGGTAGGCAGCGAGACATAACGAAAGAAACAAGACAACTAGCATGGAAATGATAGTAATGGTATCTAGAGAAATGGTCATCTTGGTTGTGATCCTGCTTGGAAGAAGAACGAATCTGTGAAGCAGACGAACCGACATAGTCAAACGACTCCTCACACCCCGACACGCTTGCGGAACTCTTTCGGGAAGAAACAATCCGGAACAACAATCAACAAACCATAAACACCGCCACATATGCATGTCATGCTACACAACACATATGATGCATGATCGGTTTAATTATGCACGGCATGGCATGGCAAGTACAACAATTAATCACTACACATTAAATGAAGCTCAATATGCAACGAGTTGCATATTTATGAAACTCCACATGCGAATTACTTAGTTCACACCCATTTAGGTACACGACAATTTAAATGTTGTTTAACCATAGCAAGAGGTGAAGCATGTGGTTCCACACGTCATTCTAGTCGGTTTACACATGGAACATTTGAACGGAGCTACAATTAAAAGATAAGAGCAACAGAAGATATTATGCCATGAATATGTTATAACCTACAACTAACATGGCATCTACAAAACGGAAAACATGTTATACCTGAAAACGTCATACCTGAAAACATCGCCTCTCATAGAACAATGCATTCGGTTCACGGGTGGTCGTCTCCGTGGTTATACCTTCGAAGCGTGCAATTCAGAGTGGATCGAGTCGTTGCAGTGTAGATGTACATGGGTCGAGCGGGAGGTGCGGTTCGAGGCCATCTTGAGGAGGGCGCAGGAGGCGAGGTCCAGCGGCAGCGTTGGCCTGCCGAAGATGTAGAGCAGCAAGCGAGGGTGCAATGCTAGGGCTATGGAGCCTCAGCCTTCCCTAGATCGGCCGCTGTGAAAGATCGGGGACGAGGCCACAAGGCCCATGGAGGGGCGTCAGCAGCCTAGCGCTGGCAGCTTGAGGAGGCGGCTCGGGGACATGGCCGACAGCGGCGCTGCTGCTCCATGCCGGCTCGGGCCCCTGCGAGATGCGGTAGAGAGAGAAGATGAGAGGGAGGGGAAGGATAAACAAAGACGAGAAGGAGGAGCAGGGCGACATACCTGGGCATCTTGACGGCTTGGCATGAACGGGCGAACGCAGGACGGCTAGCTCGCGAGGCAGCGATGGAACGACGGCTCTTGGAGAGAGAGCTTGCACTAAGAGGCGGGGCCGAGGCTGGCTGTGCTGGGGGCAACCGCTTTGGTGGCCACGGGGTGACGCGGCTCCGGTCGCTGGCGTGCTAGATGTGGCGATGGGCGACGCTAGTGGTCGACGAAGCTTGCTCCTGTGGCATGGATGTTGGCGGCACGGGATGGATCCAGTCTAGGTCGGAGGCGATGGTTGGCTGGCAGAGAAAATGAGGTGGGGAACGAGAGGGAGAGGTTCCGTTGGAGGCTATGGTCGCCCGGACGTGTCCGGTTTGACCCTGGACATGTCTGGTAGGTGGGGACGTAGGCAATTTGGGGCCATTGGATGGGGATCCAATGGTCCAGATTTGGCTCTAAGATTGGATTTCGGGGAAGAGAGAAGGTGGAGCTAGCAGGTGGGGTTTTCTAGGGGCTGGTTGGAAATTTGGCTAGGGGGAACCCTAGTGGACTGATAGAGCTCTCCCCATGGGGTGGTTCTTATATAGGGTTTGGTCTATGGTGGGATATACCTCGTCCATCCAATCGCGATCCAACGACCACGAATGGAGGAGGGGACTAGGTGGGTCAAGTGGGTTGTGTAGTTGGGGTATGTAGGGATGAGAGGGAAATGGTGCAGCCCGTGACAGAGTTTTAAAACACTGAAATGTCTGACAATTAAGCCGGCTATAGTGCCACTATATATTAAATGGTTCGAGTATCAAACAAACTCTGATTGCAACGAAATTTGGTAGACGGCCTACCTACACTATATTAAGATCGCACGCCACGTTTCAACCCAATACGAGAAAGTTTTTGTAACGACCAAGATGCGGTCCTTTGCGATCTCGGGATCGAAGCCCCGAATAGGAAAGAAGCGCATCTAAGCGTTTTGCAAGCAAGTAACACAACGCAAATATTAATAAAAGTAGACAATCTGGGATTCAATTGTCTTCTCATAAATAACTCAGAGTACATCACAGATACAATCAAGGTAGTTCCGCTACGGACTACAAAACATGGAAATGCTATGCTACCCTGCCTGTAGGCCCACGATCACGACCACGCCTCAATCCTCTGGATAGTTCACGTAGAGGCGGTCTGTCTCCTCGTCGTACTGCCACGCTAGCTGAGTGCCGTCGGGATCATCTGTCTCTGGGTTGTCTGTACCTGTTGGGAGTTTTGGAGGAATCCGTGAGCCACGGGGACTCAGCAATCTAAGACCTTGGTGCCAGAACTAGTCAAGTTATTAGGTGGGTTCGGGTGAAATGTATAAGGTTGCAGCATCCTAAGCTTGATTTAGTGTCTAACTTACGTAAAGCAATTATGAAGGTGGTCTACACTAGCGGTCGTGATTACTTGATCACTAAGTGATCCTGAACACCTACCTACGGCATTCATAACCCCGCCGTGTTCCCGATCGAAGAGAGATCTTCGAGGGGGACAGTCACGGTTACGCACACAGTTGGCAATTTTATTAGCTTATGTTTAAGTTCTCTAATACCGGATGTTAACAAAATATTCCAAGTTGCCACATAACTACGGGCACAGCCTTCCGAAAGATTAAAACCTACAGGGGTGCTCCAACTAGTCCATCACAAACGTACACGGGCCGCAAAGTAATCCTCTATCACGAATCTCGTGATCTCGTCGGATTCCTTAGAGGAAAAACTCAACTCTGGGGGAAACCAAAGCTTCACCGAGATTCCAATACGCAAGATATATCGCTAAGGTAAGGCAAGACTAGCAGGACCTCCCGACGTGTCGACGACCCCGATAAGAGCCGCGTATCTCAGTCTCAGGACACGCCGGATGGAACTAGCTATAGGTACCAAACCTCAAGTTTCCTTGTGGTGGCCCCGGAGGCAGACCAGTTTGGACCAACACTCATGAGGAGCACTGGCCCGGGTTGTTGATTAAAGATCCTCGGGGTGATCATTCCCTATGCAGTTTATTAAGTGATTAGCAAATTAACACCAATGTTGGGTCCTGCCGGAAAAGCCTTAACACTATGCGATTTATCGAGGGGGTCCCCATAACAACCCCGAACGTGTTAGGAGCGATCATTATGGAATCAAACACCGGTAACCGGTAACTAAGGTGGCAATAACGGAACAAAGCACCCGACAAAAGGTTAGGCCTTCCGTCATTTACCAAGTATATAGGTGCATTAATTAAATAACAGAATTTAAGATAATGATATCAAGCTCATGTTAACACATGAGACAAAGCACCTGCATCTAGCAACGCTAACATTAGTAGCTGAGCAAAGCCTACTTAGCCACTCAAGTTTTGCTAGGAAGGGATCAGTGTATGGGTTCATGGCATATCAAGAGGCAATTTAATTCAGTGGTAGGCAGCGAGCAATAATACATGGAAACGCAAACTAGCATAACAAGTCTAGAGATGGAATCAAGGTCATATCATCTTGCCTGTGATATCCTCAGCTTGGAATGGTTCTTGTTCGTCCTGCACGCACTCTCCCGAATCCATGTACTCGTTCTCCGATCCCGGTGCTATCCAACATAAGAATAACATCCAATGAACAACAGCACCACAAGATACAACAAGCACATGATGCATGAGATGAAAGATGAGCATGCATCACTATTTCTAACTCTAGCACAAGCAAAAGAAGTTGCTACAAGTTTCTGGACAGAAATGTACACTAAGATATTTTGACATGCATGAGGATGACATGATCATATGCGTCTCGTGAAAACTATGCAAAACCATATAAAGAACATCACAATCGGAGCTACGGATCAACGGGAATCAACGAAACAAGATATGAAGCCCTACGTGTCAAAACAACACCACACACTCCAATGGCACAAATCTGGTATTCCCAGGTTGCCAAGACATATAACAACCCAACATGAATGGATTGGAGCAAGGAAGAACACCACAACATCAACTAAGCACCCACAATCATCAAAATGACTAAACTACATAATCTGCCATAATCTGCATCTTAGCACTTTGTGAGCTACATGCAACATAGCTACAGCCCTACAAATATGACAAATAGTATATGTGGCTGTAGCCAACCAAGAACACCAGAAGCATCAGCAAGAATCACACCAAAAGGAATTAAACACAAGAAAATACAAGGCCACAAACTTTCCCACAACCTCATCTACAGGAGAAGAAAATGTTTCCAGATTCTTGGGCTCCACCTATTCCATGGAAACAAAGAGCAAACTTGCAACAAATCTGAATATGTCAACTCCATGAAGTATCCTAATGGCAAAACTAACTTCACCACTGGATTCCTTGGGAGATTCTACCCCAACATCATATATAATATGTGGGCACTTACTTGGAACAAGTGACCACAAATTAAGGAAGAGAAAACTACTCCAAATCATGCCTAGTGAATAGGGCATCATTTCATGTAGTTCCACTATATCAACAACTACAAAGGTTGAGCTCATGTGCACAATGACAAAGTGACATGGGGGTTTGAACCCCATGTTTGTGTCATGCACATCAACTTCATAACCACTACTACCAAGCTATCCTCACAAACAACATACCATGCCCTCTCACATATGGTCATGTGAAGGTGCAAAGCTTGCTTGCAAAGGTGGAATGCTTCTCACACACACATCTACTCCACATCATCCACAAGCACCTCATGCTCTAGATCAACACACATACCTACACATGCTAAACATAGCTTGCACCACATGGCAAACATACACACACCATAGGATCTAGCAACTCTATACATACATGCACTCAACAACAATGCACTTCTAAGCATGATAAAGCTACATGATCTCCTACACATGATTTAGCTACCTATGCACTCCTAGTGCAAACACACACACATGCATATGACTTGAGCCACAAGCACATGCTTGCAAGCACCCTACAACAACATCTATACAAGGTGTGTGGGAGGGCAAAATCCTACACACACACACACACTCTTATGCACATAATCACCCCTTGTGTGTGTACCACCATGCACACACACCATCACAAACCTACACCAAGTCTATAACATGCACACACTCCTAAACTAGGCAGGAAAGGAAAAATAGCAAGGAAGAAAGAAATACCATGCTACAATTAATCAGGGGCTGCTTAGCTACCAATCAGCAAGGAAAAGAATAAAAGAAAACAAAGGTAAGGCAAAAGGGGAGGTGCTGGGGTCGAACCCCAGACCTACTAGAGGTGCAAACTGAGGCTCTACCACTCTGCTAGGGTCAAGGTACTCGACAGTGGAGGATCGATGCAGGGGATCTACTTATTGCGCTACCCTACTGTCGAAACAGGAAAAGGAAAACAAAAAGGGGGGGTGCACCTACTGTGATTCGATCCCCGCACCTGACGATAACACACACACACACACACATCAACCACTCTGCTACGTTACGATGTTGGACAGAGTAAGGATCTAACGCAAAGTATACTACCACGATCCTACTACCTGGCCTGCACCTGCGAGCCGGTGACAGAGAGATCACCAGAGATGGTCTCCTCTACCACGGCCTCTACGAGGGGAGAGAAGTAATTCGCTCGGGGGGGGTTCTATTTAGAAAACAAGAGAGAAAGGGAAAAAATAATACAAGACAAAACTACTGGGATAAATCCAAAGGAAATACCCCCTAGTCATATAAAAATATGATCTATTGTCTCTGTTTTGTTATCATTGCACCTGCTTAAAACACTTTTAAAAATCACCAAGCTAGCACAACTTCACACTCACATTAATCGCTAAACATTGGACATTTTAAAAATAGGGAAGGAAGGAGTGTATCTTGATTTTAAGAAGAAATAGAGAGGGAGGGAGGATGGTTTGTAACCCTAGCAACTTACTATCACATGCACTCATAGTAACCCTCAACTCACACACATAAGAACACATACAACACTAGGTATCTAACCACAAGATCACCACTCCACATGAAATGCTAAGATCATATAGCAACACACAAGTCAAGGGCATGCAATGCTATGCTATGCATGCATGCATGAGAGGGAAGTAGTAAGGAACACACATGAAATCATGGTACCAAATATAACATCATAATCTCTGACAAGGTGGACCCACTTGCAATAGGTTCCAAATAGGGAAGGTTTACATATGGGGCACTACAAATTCTCCCACACTACAAAGAAGATCTCGTCCTCGAGATCTAAGACTGAAAGAAATCGGGAAATTCGGAACGGAGGTGATCCTCGCGTTCCCACGTAGCCTCTTTATCGGAATGGTGGGACCACTGCACTTTGAGAAATTTGACAGTCTTGTTACGGGTCTTGCGCTCAGTCGCCTCGAGAACCGCAACTGGATGCTCATGATAAGAAAGTTCAGGCTGAAGGTCGATATCTTGAAGATGAACAGTGCGCTCGGGGGTCTTGAAACACCTCCGAAGCTGGGAAACATGGAACACATCATGGACATTCGCAAAGGTTGACGGAAGCTTGAGCTGGTACGCAAGGTCGCCTCTCTTGCCAACCACTCTGAACGGACCAATGAAACGAGGCGCGAGCTTGCCTTTGATGCCAAAGAGATGCATACCCTTCATAGGCGACACCTTGAGATAGACAAAGTCATCAAGCTCATAAGACATGTCATGGTGCTTGCTATCGTAATAGCTCTTCTGACGGGACTGAGCTGCTCTGCGATTGTTGCAAATGATCCGATACATCTCCTCAGCTTCTTCTATCATATCATTGCCAAGGATCTGACGCTCGCCGGTCTCGGACCAGTTGAGCGGAGTCCGGTACTTTCTACCATAGAGAATTTCAAACGGAGCCTTGCCAGAACTAGCTTGATAACTGTTGTTATACGAGAACTCCGCAAAAGTCGGACAATCTTCCCACTTCATGCCAAAAGAGATAACACAGACTCTTAGCATATCCTCAATAACTTGATTCACTCTCTCCACTTGACCACTAGTCTGAGGATGGAACGTTGTGCTGAAGCGGATCTTCGTGCCCATAGCAGACTGAAAAGAATCCCAGAACTTGGAAGTGCAGATACTTCCGCGATCTGACGAGATCATCATAGGTACGCCGTGCAAAGAGATAATCCTAGAGGTGTACAACTCTGCCAGCTGAGCTGCTGAAATAGACTCCTTGACTGGAAGGAAATGAACCACTTTACTCAATTTGTCGATGACGATGAAGATAGCATCATTTCCCTTCTTGGACTTCGGAAACCCGGTGACGAAATCCATCTCAATGTGATCAAACTTCCACTCGGGAATCGGCAAAGGCTGCAAGAGACCTGCTGGGCGTTGATGTTCTGCTTTCACCCTTCGACATACATCACACTCGTTTACGAACTATGCAATTTCATGTTTCATACGAGTCCACCAGAAAGTCTGCTTCAAGTCATGGTACATTTTGGAGCTTCCCAGATGAATAAAGAGCAGAGAGTTATGAGCTTCTTCCATGATCACCTTCCTGAGATCACCTTTCGGGACAACAAGGCGATCCTCGAAAAACAACGTGTCCCTGGCATCAACAGTGAAGCACTTATACTTGGGGAGACTCTTTCCCACGCAAATCTTGACCTTCTTCACCATAGCATCAAGAAGCTGAGCTGCTCTAACCTGATCTTCCAAGGTAGAAGAGATCTGAAGGTTCGCAAGAAAACCCTGAGGTACTAGCTGAAGATTGAGCTTCCTGAAAGACTCACAAAGACCCGGCTGGAGAGGTTGCAGAATCAAACTGTTGCAATATTCCTTCCTGCTCAATGCATCTGCCACAACATTTGCCTTGCCTGGCGTGTACTCAACACTTGGATTAAAATCCTGGAGCATTTCCACCCAACGTGTTTGCCGAAGATTCAAGTTAGGCTGAGTGAAGATGTATTTGAGACTCTTGTGATCAGTGAAAACTTCAACCTTACGTTCCAACAAGAGATGTCTCCAAGTCATCAAGGCGTGTACCACAGCTTCTAGCTCGAGATCGTGCACAGGATAGTTCTTCTCCGCAGGCTTCAACTGCCTGGAGGTATAAGCAACCACCTTCCTATCTTGCATCAAGACTGCACCAAGACCCTGGAGAGATGCGTCGCAAAAGTCCTGGTATGGCTTGGAATCATCCGGAGGAACCAAGACCGGAGTGGAGATAAGCTTCTCTTTGAGTGTATCGAAAGCCAGTTGACACTCTGGGGACCAAACATACTTAACACCCTTCTGAAGAAGACTAGAGAGCGGGTTGGCGATCTTGGAGAAGTTCTCAACGAATCTTCTGCAATATCCAGCAAGCCCGAGAAACCTTCGAAGCTGCTTCACATTCTGTGGAGGTTCCCATTCAACAATGTCTTGAACCTTGGACGGATCAACCTTAATGCCCTCGGCAGAGATAATATGCCCAAGATAAACCACTTCTTTCAGCCAGAACTCGCACTTGGAAAACTTAGCATACAGCTTGTACTCTCTCAGTTTATCAAGCACCAATCTGAGATGTTTTTCATGTTCTTCCTCAGTCTCAGAAAAGACCAGAATGTCGTCGAGATAGAGCAAGACAAATTCATTCATGTATGGGGAGAAAATATAGTTCATCAATCGACAAAATGTCGGAGGAGCATTAGCCAGACCAAAAGACATGACCGTATACTCATACGAGCCAAAACTAGTCCTGAATGCTGTCTTCGGAATATCTTCCTCGCGAATGCGAATTTGATGATAGCCCATTCTGAGATCAAGCTTGGAGAATACTTTAGCACCTTTCAACTATTCGAACAACTCAGTTATGTTCGGAAGTGGATATTTGTTCTGGATTGTCTTCTTGTTCAATGGACGGTAATCGACACATAGCCGGTCCGAGCCATCCTTCTTCTTGACAAATAGAACACCACAGCCCCATGGCGACGAGCTCGGTCTGATCAAACCCAAACGCTCCTGCTCATCGAGTTGCCTCTTGAGTTCCTTCAATTCTTATGGACCCAGCTTGTATGGACGTTTGCACACTGGCTCTGTGCCTGGCTCAAGCTCAATGACAAACTCAACTTCACGGTGTGGAGGCATGGCTCGCAGCTCTTCAGGAAACACATCTTGATATTCGTAGACCACTGGGACTTGCTCAATAGGATTGATCTCACCCTTTTCATACAAGGAGAACAGACGGATTGTATCATCGCGCGCCGCGAATATAATCACATCCTCCGAAGAGTGGGTAAGCTTCACTTCTTTGGCTTCACAATCAATTGACGCCTTGTTCATGGCCAACCAGTCCATACCAAGAATCAAATCAATGTCGAAATTGCCCAAGACAATAGGAGATGCCAGAAAATCATAAGCGCCCATCTTGACAGAAACATCTGGGACGAACAACTGAGAGCTCATCCGCATACCCGGAGACACAACTTGCAATGACATGGGAAGGAACTCGGTCGCAATATTATTACCAAATGCAAAGGGGTATGACATGAAGGAATGCGAAGCACCAGAATCAAATAACACTTTAGCAGGGATATCCTTGACGAGGAGGTTACCCATGGTCACATCAGAGGAGTTGTCTGCTTCAGCTGTGTTCACCATGTTGACTCGAGCTGATCTGGGGTTGAATTTGACAAGAGCGTTGCTTGGAGGTTTGCCGGGAGGAGGAGGCGGCAGTCGGAGCTAAGAAGTACATTTGTTGGCATAGTGACCCTTCTGCCCACATTTGTGACAAGTGACATCTGGTGGCTGCCGGAACTGAGTCTGAGGAGGCCCTTGCTTCTGATGCTGGTATCTCTGCTAAAAGCCAGGGTTGGGTGGGTGGGAAGATCACGACCACCTGAGTGCTTCAGCTGCTGTGAGTGCCGAGGAGGAGGAGGAGAAACCCAAAACCTCTGTTGCTTCTGAACCACCTGAGTCGAGGAAGAGCTGGAATCTCCGAAGCGCTTCTTGGAGTTTTCCACCCTGAGCAAGGCTGCCTCTGCTCTAAGAGCTAGGTTGTAGAACTTGTCGAATTACTCAGGATCGTGCAACGCAAGAGCTAACTGCAAGTGTTCCTTCAAGCCACCCCTAAATTGGTAGATCTTGCTTTTCTGATCCGGGACATCCTGCAGCGCGTAACGGGCCAGCTCGTGGAACTCGACATTGTACTTGTACACAGAATTGGTGCCCTGCTTCAAACGCCTGAACTTCTCACGCATTTCCTCCACCAAACTGGAAGGGATGTAGTGGGACCTGAAGTCACGACAAAACTCGTCCCAAGAAATCACCATGTCGCCTCTAGAGTCCTTGAACTGCTGCCACCATATAGAAGCATGTCCCTTCAACTGAAACATTGCAAACTTGACATAGTCCTCCGGACGCACATTGCTATGCTCAAAGTGTTTGTTCATATCGCGGATCCAATCTTCTGCATCAAATGGCTGGTTGCAAGAAGTGAACGTCTTAGGCTGGTTTGACAGGAACTGACTCAGATTGGCGAAGTGATTGCCACCCTGCTGGAAATTGCCCTGCTGATGATTGTCTCTCTCCTGGATCAACTATAACAGCATTTGGGTGTTTGCATTAGTAGCTGCCATCATCGCCTGCCAGGACTCTGCAGGAGGAGGCGGCAGCGGAGGAGGAGGTGGTGGAGGCGGCATATCCTCACGCCCTGGGGTCTGACGAGTCGGTGGAGCCATCCTGAAGACGGACAGCATATTAGTCCACTGAATAATTGAAGATATTGCTGAATCAAAAGACAGAATATCTGAACAGAATTTAGCAATTGCACTTGAACAACATAGCAAGAATGCATCCTCAAAGTGACGGACGACAAAATTCCGATAAGGACCACTGCAAACAAGTGTTAGCTAGAACTGCTCGGAACAAACATATGACTGAGATTTCCCCAAACCTCAATCAAGCGTTTGTAGGAAGATAGTCCTATAAGATACTACTAGATGTACCACCTATGAATTCCCGAAATAACTGGTCATGCAATCTGGTACACGGATACAAGGAGTATTTCACACAACTCCTAAACTAACACGTCACATGTATCACATCCTTCAACACACAACCAGCATCTCGCACCTTCATCTACAACAGATCCTCGTGATCACAACGATACCCAGTGTGGTAGTACCCCCGAACAATCTACACCAGTACTGGGCACATCGGGGTTATCTCACCACTACCAGTATTGAAGCAATAATGAACATCCTTCGTTCTTAGCTACTCAGAAATCTGAATGATGGCGATGTGCGCAAAAATCCCCCGGAACTCAACTCCCCTGATACTTAGAGTAGATAGGAGGCACCAAGACAGGATTCCATCACATCGAAATCATATAGATTTCACAAATACCCGCGTGATCCTAAAAAAATTTGAGCGACAAAAGGAGTAGAGTTGAGGATTTCCTAAGACGGGAACCTCACCAGAGCATAGAAGAGGAGAAAAAATAATCCTACTCTCCGATATAACTAAGACTCAAAACATTTTCTAGACTCGACTCGGCCAAGTACGATCACACAAAGGCTCCTATGGTCGTAAGGCTCTGATTACCAACTTGTAACGACCAAGATGCAGTCCTTTCCGATCTGGGGATCGAAGCCCCGAATAGGAAAGAAGCGCATCTAAGCGTTTCGCAAGCAAGTAACACAGCACAAATATTAATAAAAGTAGACAATCCGGGATTCAATTGTCTTCTCATAAATAACTCAGAGTACATCACACATACAATCAAGGTAGTTCCGCTACGGACTACAAAACATGGAAATGCTATGCTACCCTGCCTGCAGGCCCACGATCACGACCACGCCTCAATCCTCTGGATAGTTCACGTAGAGGCGGCATGTCTCCTCGTCGTACTGCCACGCCAGCTGAGTGCCGTCGGGATCATCTATCTATGGGGTACCTATACTTGTTGGGAGTTCTAGAGGATTCCGTGAGCCACGGGGACTCAGCAGTCTAAGACCTTGGTGCCAGAACTAGTCAAGTTATTAGGTGGGTTCGGGTGAAGTGTATAAGGTTGCAGCATCCTAAGCTTGATTTAGTGGCTAACTTACGTAAAGCAATTATGAAGGTGGTCTACACTAGCGGTCGTGATTACTTGATCACTAAGTGATCCTGAACACCTACCTACGGCATTCATAACCCCGTCGTGTTCCCAATCAAAGAGAGATCTTCGAGGGGGACAGTCACGGTTACGCACACAGTTGGCAATTTTATTAGCTTATGTTTAAGTTCTCTAATACCGGATGTTAACAAAATATTCCAAGTTGCCACATAACCGCGGGCACGGCTATCCGAAAGATTAAACCCTGCAGGGGTGCTCCAACTAGTCCATAACAAACGTACACGGGCCGCAAAGTAATCCTCTATCACGAATCTCGTGATCTCGTCGGATTCCTTAGAGGAAAACCTCAACTCTGGGGGAAACCAAAGCTTCACCAGGATTCCTATACGCAAGATATATCGCTAAGGTAAGGCAAGACTAGCAGGACCTCCCGACGTGTCGACGACCCCGATAAGAGCCGCGTATCTCAGTCTCAGGACACGCCGGATGGAACTAGCTATAGGTACCAAACCTCAAGTTTCCTTGTGGTGGCCCCGGAGGCAGACCAGTTTGGACCAACACTCATGAGGAGCACTGGCCCGGGTTGTTGATTAAAGATCCTCGGGGTGATCATTCCCTATGCAGTTTATTAAGTGATTAGCAAATTAACACCAATGTTGGGTCCTGCCGGAAAAGCCTTAACACTATGCGATTTATCGAGGGGGTCCCCATAACAACCCCGAACGTGTTAGGAGCGATCATTATGGAATCAAACACCGGTAACCGGTAACTAAGGTGGCAATAACGGAACAAAGCACCCGACAAAAGGTTAGGCCTTCCGTCATTTACCAAGTATATAGGTGCATTAATTAAATAACAGAATTTAAGATAATGATATCAAGCTCATGTTAACACATGAGACAAAGCACCTGCATCTAGCAACGCTAACATTAGTAGCTGAGCAAAGCCTACTTAGCCACTCAAGTTTTGCTAGGAAGGGATCAGTGTATGGGTTCATGGCATATCAAGAGGCAATTTAATTCAGTGGTAGGCAGCGAGCAATAATACATGGAAACGCAAACTAGCATAACAAGTCTAGAGATGGAATCAAGGTCATATCATCTTGCCTGTGATATCCTCAGCTTGGAATGGTTCTTGTTCGTCCTGCACGCACTCTCCCGAATCCATGTACTCGTTCTCCGATCCCGGTGCTATCCAACATAAGAATAACATCCAATGAACAACAGCACCACAAGATACAACAAGCACATGATGCATGAGATGAAAGATGAGCATGCATCACTATTTCTAACTCTAGCACAAGCAAAAGAAGTTGCTACAAGTTTCTGGACAGAAATGTACACTAAGATATTTTGACATGCATGAGGATGACATGATCATATGCGTCTCGTGAAAACTATGCAAAACCATATAAAGAACATCACAATCGGAGCTACGGATCAACGGGAATCAACGAAACAAGATATGAAGCCCTACGTGTCAAAACAACACCACACACTCCAATGGCACAAATCTGGTATTCCCAGGTTGCCAAGACATATAACAACCCAACATGAATGGATTGGAGCAAGGAAGAACACCACAACATCAACTAAGCACCCACAATCATCAAAATGACTAAACTACATAATCTGCCATAATCTGCATCTTAGCACTTTGTGAGCTACATGCAACATAGCTACAGCCCTACAAATATGACAAATAGTATATGTGGCTGTAGCCAACCAAGAACACCAGAAGCATCAGCAAGAATCACACCAAAAGGAATTAAACACAAGAAAATACAAGGCCACAAACTTTCCCACAACCTCATCTACAGGAGAAGAAAATGTTTCCAGATTCTTGGGCTCCACCTATTCCATGGAAACAAAGAGCAAACTTGCAACAAATCTGAATATGTCAACTCCATGAAGTATCCTAATGGCAAAACTAACTTCACCACTGGATTCCTTGGGAGATTCTACCCCAACATCATATATAATATGTGGGCACTTACTTGGAACAAGTGACCACAAATTAAGGAAGAGAAAACTACTCCAAATCATGCCTAGTGAATAGGGCATCATTTCATGTAGTTCCACTATATCAACAACTACAAAGGTTGAGCTCATGTGCACAATGACAAAGTGACATGGGGGTTTGAACCCCATGTTTGTGTCATGCACATCAACTTCATAACCACTACTACCAAGCTATCCTCACAAACAACATACCATGCCCTCTCACATATGGTCATGTGAAGGTGCAAAGCTTGCTTGCAAAGGTGGAATGCTTCTCACACACACATCTACTCCACATCATCCACAAGCACCTCATGCTCTAGATCAACACACATACCTACACATGCTAAACATAGCTTGCACCACATGGCAAACATACACACACCATAGGATCTAGCAACTCTATACATACATGCACTCAACAACAATGCACTTCTAAGCATGATAAAGCTACATGATCTCCTACACATGATTTAGCTACCTATGCACTCCTAGTGCAAACACACACACATGCATATGACTTGAGCCACAAGCACATGCTTGCAAGCACCCTACAACAACATCTATACAAGGTGTGTGGGAGGGCAAAATCCTACACACACACACACACTCTTATGCACATAATCACCCCTTGTGTGTGTACCACCATGCACACACACCATCACAAACCTAAACCAAGTCTATAACATGCACACACTCCTAAACTAGGCAGGAAAGGAAAAACAGCAAGGAAGAAAGAAATACCATGCTACAATTAATCAGGGGCTGCTTAGCTACCAATCAGCAAGGAAAAGATTAAAGAAAACAAAGGTAAGGCAAAAGGGGAGGTGCTGGGGTCGAACCCCAGACCTACTGGAGGTGCAAACTACGGCTCTACCACTCTGCTAGGGTCAAGGTACTCGACAGTGGAGGATCGATGCAGGGGATCTACTTGTTGCGCTACCCTACTGTCGAAACAGGAAAAGGAAAACAAAAAGGGGGGTGCTCCTACTGGGATTCGATCCCCGCACCTGACGATAACACACACACACATCAACCACTCTGCTATGTTACGTTGGACAGAGTAAGGATCTAACACAAAGTATACTACCACTATCCTACTACCTGGCCTGCACCTGCGAGCCGGTGACAGAGAGATCACCGGAGATGGTCTCCTCTACCACGGCCTCTACCACGCCCGCAGGAAAAGGGAAGACGCACCTACTCTCAGAGGAGAGTCTCTGCTCTGCATCTACTCGCACCGAGCGCTCTACATCTACACACACATCACAGGAAGCTCCTGACGTTCTCTCCCCTAAACAGAGGAGCACGGCGACCAGTCTGGCAGATCCAACCGAGGGGATGGGAGGAGGGGCGGTAGTCACCTATGGAAGTAAGATGGGGGCGCCGTTCGGGAAGAAGGAGCCGCCCGGAGATGACGAGGATGCGCTGATGATGGCCTGATGCAGATCCGACATAGAGGAAGGAGATCGTCGGGTTTGCGCCGAAGACGAGCTCCTGCCCGTCGCTGTGGTCGCTCCCCGACCTCAATGACAGCGGGAATGGAGAGCAGGCACCCTCCCCAAGCTCCCGGACATGGTGGTCGTGCCGCTCGACGGTGCACACGGGGGTAGATGCCGGCTTTCCTTCTCTTCCTCTCTGCACTGGCTACAGACTACCTCTGGGAAAGAAAGAGAGAGGAGGGAGATGGGGAATGGTGTGGTGGCGGTGGATGGAAGAGAGGGGGAACCCTAGGCCGAGGGGGCACGGACGCCAACAATATATGAGGGCCTCGATGTGTGTGCACGGCGTCACCTTTCTCTGTCTCTCAGCGAGCTGACGGAAAGGGGAAGAAAGAAGACGACGTCAGGAAAGGAGAAGGGGGGGTCGCGCCCTGGGCTCTCGCTGGAGAGGGAAGAACATGGGCCACACCGAAGGGGGGAGGCCCATGCTACGCCAGGGGGAGAGAAGTAATTCGCTGGGGGGGTTCTATTTAGAAAACAATAGAGAAAGGGAAAAAATAATACAAGACAAAACTACTGGGATAATTCCAAAGGAAATACCCCCTAGTCATATAAAAATATGACCTATTTAAATAAAATAAGATCAAGATTTTTAGGAGCAAATAATATTTCACAAAACAGAATTAATGTCTCTGTTTTGTTATCATTGCACCTGCTTAAAACACTTTTAAAAATAACCAAGCTAGCACAACTTCACACTCACATTAATCCCTAAACATTGGACATGTATCTTGACTTTAAGAAGAAATAGAGAGGGAGGGAGGATGATTTGTAACCCTAGCAACTTACTATCACATGCACTCATAGTAGCCCTCAACTCACACACATAAGAACACATACAACACTAGGTATGTAACCACAATATCACCACTCCACATGAAATTCTAAGATCATATAGCAACACACAAGTCAAGGGCATGCAATGGTATGCTATGCCTGCATGCATGAGAGGGAAGTAGTAAAGAATACACATGAAATCATGGTACCAAATATAACATCATAATCTCTCACAAGGTGGACCCACTTGCAATAGGTTCCAAATAGGGAAGGTTTACATATGGGGCAATACAGTTTTATACACACTTTTATAAACAAATATTTTAAATGATGCCGCTAGCGCGTTTGTGTGTGGTTGGTCTCAAAAGGTCGACCACAAAAATGGAGAGAACCGGCAACTAATAACGGAAGCAGGTTTTATAAACTGACGGCAATGGAGTGTTGATGCAATACGGAAGATGCGAATGATGCGATGATGAATGCGACAAAAAAATAATCACACGAAGACAACGAAATAAAAGGGGAATCTTCTGGAGCATCGGTTCCGGGCTGTTACAGCTCTCCTACACTAACAAGAGATCTCGCCTAGAGATCTAAGAATGAAAGGGAAACAGGAAGATGAAACCAATGGAACTTAAAGGTTGCAAGGAGATGAAGAATGAAAATTGGAACAAACAAGAATTCAAATAAATTTTTGTTATCACTTCTGTAGTAAAGAGGGGGAGATATGATAAGGTGGAAAGATCTTGACAAGATTCACAATAAAACAACTAAATTGATAAGCAAGGAAAGAACATGAAAGATGACACAAGACTCCGGTTAATAGAATAAGAAGGGAAAGAACACGATCTTGACAAAAGAAGATAATGGATAAAATAGAGCAACATCACAACAACTCCAGAACAAGAGAATATAAACTAGATCATTGGGAAGAAAGAATGAAGAACAAAATGAAACTTGTACCAAAATTGAATTTGGCAATCATCCTTGCAAGTAGAATTGAACGGAGTTGTTGGAAAAACAACAACGAAAAGAACAAGCTTGTAGTGGACTTATGAAAACCAACCCAAAATAATGAGGTGACAACCAGCCATTAACAGAAATAGAGATTGATTGGAAGCAGCAAGAGAGGGAAACTTCTTACACCAAGAGGATATATTGAGAACTTGGATCAATGACAAACACCATAATAATAACAATCCCTAGGAAAATCTTTAGATTAAATCTAAACCAAGATAGCTCAATGGAAGAAATCATGGGTTGAGAATATCTCATGATCATAGATTTGGTGGGTTTAACTATCTCATTCTTGAAACAAATTCTCTTTGAAACTCCTCATGAATCAAGAATGATATAACACCACCTCAAACAATAAAGGAGGAAGAATTGCACTTTCAAATGAAAGAGAAGAACATTTGAGCTCCTCCAACAAGAATCTTGAAGAACACATTGATTAAAAATTACATACTCAACGAACCATCATGGAGAACCACTTGAAGAACACCGAAATGAAAGGATGATGAAAAGAATGAAGGTTTAAAGAATAAGATTATGACCTTGCACAGATTTAGATGAAGCTTCACGAAGATATGCTTGAGAAAACTTGGAACTCTGAGAAAAAGAAGATGAACAACATAGAATAGAAAATTGATATGATGAACCACTCCAGAAGAAGAATTGAAATCACTTTGATGAAACAAGAATAAGAATTATGTTATGCTCATCCTTCATCAAGTTAAATTGATGACAAGCAACGGATTTAGCATACCACTTATTCTTCTTAAAAATACAAAATAGTGATAGATAAGGCACACACTTCAAGAATTCTTGGAAGAAACATCGGTAAGAATTTGGAATGAAAGAGGATAACACACATGAGCTGGGCTACATGAGGACAAAGAGAGCAAGATTCTATTAGAGAATGCTTGAACAAGCCATCGGTAAAAATTCACAAATGAATGAGGATACCAAGAATGAATGGAGATACAAGAGAGCGAAGAGATCATGATCCACCTGAGAGAAAACTTGAACACGGCACCGGAATAATTGAGATACAAACGAAGAGACAACAATTGAGGAGAATTTGAGAATGAAAGCTGAAAGCTGAGAACGAAGAAATCTTCTCAAAAGATGGCCTTCGGAGGATATAAAAATGAAAAAAACTCTGAAATGAACCTAATAGCTATGGAAGGAATTACTCATGAGTGAAAACAACTTGAGATTAGAGCATGAAGGTGAGATGAAAATCTTCAAAAGAAAGGACAAGATTTAAGAGAAACTCTCCTTCGGTCTTCCAGCTGAGAATGATGATGAGAAAAACACCACGAATTATTGAAACACTCTGGAATGATGAAGAATGAAGGTTGAGCCAGCAATGAGAAATAAATTTGAAGAAATCTTGAAGAAGGAATAAGACTGATGGAATGCATACTTACGTTAATTTTAGAAGATTTAGAAATCTACAGAAAAGATTAGAAGAGCGAGGTAAGATCCTAGGAAAACATATGGGTTATGAACCCACTCAAAAGAAAAACACTGTTGAAACAATTGATTAGGAAGAGAGATATTGCACCGGTATAAAGAAATCTTGATGAGGTTGGGAACCTTGAAATGATTGAAAGGATTGAAAAAACGAAACTTCTAAGATATCTTCAGCACTCCGGATAGAACAGAGATCGATGAATAACAAGAGAGGCTTGAATAAGAATTTCAACATTGGAAATCTTTGAACTAATGAAAATTATATGATGAACATCGGGAGCTTGAATTGAATCCATCGAAGAAGACAAAAAAGAACAAAGAATGATGAGATTAGCACCTAAGCATCTTCACAATGAATCATTGGATAGAATACAGAAGAAAAGATAGCGGAAGCATCACATGAAAAGAAAGACAGATGGATGACAATTAAATCACTCAATAAAAGGGCAGGAGGGTGGGAAAAACAAAGACAACTTGGGACAGACGAGATGCACTCTGGAAAGAAATGAGGGATTGATCTTCTAAATATTGGCGAGGATAGAATTTACTTAAAGAGGAGCACACCGATTGGAAAAGAATTGACATGAGGACTTCGGTTGAAAATAATTGAAAAGACAATTTTGATTGAGCAAAAGAATTTGCATTCCCATAAAAATATGAGAACACCTCTTTGAAAGATATGAATTCACCACTTGACATCGAAGCAACTCGAATTACCATACTGCAACAAAACAAAGGATGAGGCTTATGAAATAAGCCTGGATAAATTCATGACAGAGATTTCATCCGATATTTTTGTGGTAAGGTTCGCACGGGATCGATCGTACAATGGATTGTCATATTGAAATGACGCTCGAATATGCTCCGTAGGCATAGAGAACTACAAGGCTTGTCTAAGCATATCTGTTGACATATATCGAGACTGTCCTTTGTAAAAACGACGGAGAACAAAAAAATCCACTAGATGGCGAACCCCAACCTCACATCATGCATCTGTAGGAAGATAATCCTATAGGTAACTACTTGATTTCCCACGTGAGAACTCCCAAAAATTTCTTCATTGTGCAATTCGATTGTAGGTCCGGGACCATAGTTAGTGTAATCAGCTACACCTTTCCTGCAACTTTTCGAAACACAAGCGAGAAGATCTGCAGGGTCATCTATCTCGGACCCTCGAAAACACAAGAATACTAAACATGGCAGTACCCCCGAACTCTCTATACCTGTACTGGGGATGCCGAGCTTATCTCACCAGTAATAGTATTGAAGCAATTTTGAACATCTTCCGTCCTAAGATACTAAGAAATCTGAATGAAAATAGTGTGCTTAAGAATCCCCTGGAGCTCAACTCCCCGGAAGAAATCAAGTCAGACAGGAGGCACCAAGTCAGAACTCTGTCACATCGACATCATCTAGATTCAAAAATATCCGCATGATCCTAAAAACTATTGAGTGAGAAGAGGAGTAGAATTAAAAATCTTACGTCAAGATTCCTCACCAGAGCATAGAAGAGGAGCAAAAAATCTTACTCTCCGATATATAACTAGACTCAAAGTAGTTTTTCACTAGACTCGACTCGGCCAAGTTCGATCAATCAAGGGGCTCCTAAGTCGGTACTGCTCTGATACCAACTTGTAACACCCAAGATGCAATTCTATCCTTATTTTGGCTCGAGGGCCTCAACAGGGATAGAAGCGCATCTCATCATTTCGCAAGAATGGACATCATTGCAAGTACATGTACAGAAGAGATGAGTATATGGAATTGGCTTACACTTGCCACAGGCTACATCAAGATCACAACAATATAACAACCTATTCAAGCATCATACATAAGAGCAGGGTCCGACTACTGACGAAACTAAACAATAAAATGACATCCATCCATGCTATCCCAAGCTGATGGTCTGGAACCCATCCTAGATCGATGAAGAAGAAGAAGAAGAAAAACTCCAAAAGAACAATCATCGTGTTCACGTCAAAGTAACTCTTTACCTATACCTGCAACTATTTTTGTAGTAATCTGTGAGCCACAGGGACTCAACAATCTCATTTCTGAAGGTATCAAGACTAGCAAATCTTAATCGATGAGGTATGGTTAAGTGGTTGGGCTGCAGCAAGAGACTAAGCATTTATTTGAGTGGCTAACTTATGAGTACAAGAATAAAAGGGGGGTGATCTGCGCATAACGGTCGCGTTCTAATGATGATCAAATGAATGATCCTGAACACCTACTTACGTCAGACCTAACCCCACCGTGTCCTCAGTCAGAGAATGGGATCATCAAAGAGACATGCACACTTACGCACATAATTGGAATATTTTAATTAAGTTTACTTCAAGTTATCTAGAACCGGATGTTAAACAAAGTTTCCAAGTTTTCCACATAACCACGGGCACGGTTTCTGAAAGATTTAACCCTGCAGGGGTGCTCCAACTAGTCCATCAGAAACTACCACTTGATACGTCAAAATAACCTCAACCACGCAAAACCCATGGTCTCCTCGGGTTCCTATTAGAATACCTCAACCTCGAGATATCCTAAAGTATCCTCGGAATCCCACGCACAAAACATTCCAGAAGAGTAAAACAAGTCGAGCATGGCCACCCAGTGAGTCAGATTCGTATCTAGAGCTGCGCTCTCTCTATCTACGGGCGTCATCCGTTTATGCAAAGTGGACGATAGCCTGAAAATGCCTCAAGTTTCCCCGAAATGGCACCGCCGACTACTAGGGGGGTGGACCAACACTCATGAGGAGCACTCGCCCGGGGGGTCATTAATTATCCATGGGGTGATAAAATCCTATGCATATTTTAGTTATGATTAAGAAAATAGTACCAATGTTGGGCCTTGCCACACGAGTTTTATCCCAAAATGAAAATCAAAGGAGTCCCCATAAAAACCCCAAGCAAGTTAGGAGCACTCAATTATGGAACATAACACCCATAGCCAAAACTAAGGCGGCAAAGGTGGAACAAAACACTAGGCTAGAAGGCTAGGCCTTCCACCTTTCACCTAGTATATTGGTGCATTAAATTAAATAGCAATAATATGGTGATATAACAAGGAACCCATGTTTTCACTTGGAAGCAACTGCACCTGCAACTAGCAATGTTATAAGAAGGCTGAGCAAGCAGTAACATAGCGAAACAGTGGTTTGCTGGTTGTGGAAAGGTTAGAGGCTTTCATGGCGATGTTGGGAGGTTGACATTAACAGGTGGTAGGAAGCGAGACATAACGAAAGAAACGAGACAACTAGCATGAAAATGATAGTAATGGTATCTAGGGAAATGGCCATCTTGCATGTGATCTCGCTTGGAAGAAGAACGAATCCGTGAAGCAGACGAACCGACATAGTCAAACTAATCCTCACACCCCAACACGCTTGCGGAACTCTATCGGGAAGAAATAATCTGGAACAAGAATCAACACACCATAAACACCACCACATATGCATGGCATGATGCACAACACATATGATGCATGATCGGTTTAACTTTGCAAGGCATGGCATGGCAAGCACAACAATTTATCACTACACATTAAATTAAGCTCAATATGCAACGAGTTGCATATTGACGAAACTCCACATTCAAATTATTTAGTTCACTCCCGTTTAGGTACACGAAAATTTAAATGGTGTTTAAACATGGCAAGAGGTGAAGCATGTGGTTCCATACATCATTCTAGTTGGTTTACACATGGAACATTTGAACAGAGCTACGGTTAAAAGATAAAAGCAACACAAGATATTATGCCATGAATGCAACATGCATGCAATTGACAGCCATAACAACGTTCCAGTTCCGATAACTCGACTAGATACCGGTGCCAACGAATTCTGAGCATGTGCGTGTCATGCCAAATAATGATGGGGTGATCCCAGTTACCGGGTTCCCATGTGCCGGAGGCATGAATATGGGGTACCTGCAACTAACATGGAATCTACGAAACGGTCAACATCGCCTCTCATACAATAATTCGTTTGGTCCACGGGTGGTCATCTCGGTGGTTATACCTTAGAAACGTGCAATTCAGAGCGGATCGAGTCATTGCGGTGTAGATGTACATGGGTTGAGTGGGAGGCACAGGTCGAGGCCAGCCTGAGGTGGGCGCAGGAGGCAAGGTCCTTTAGCAGCGCTGGCCTGCCGAAGAAGCAGAGTGACGAGCGAGGGTGTGGTGCTGGAACTGTGGGGCCTCAGCCTCCCTTGGATCGACCACTGCAAGAGATCAGGGAGGAGGCCAGGAGGCCCATGGCGGAGCGTGAGCGGCCTAGCGCTTGCAGCTGCGAGGAGGTGGCTCGGGGATATGGCCGACGGCGGCACTGCTGCTCCATGCCGGCTCGGGCCTCTGTGATATGCGGAAGAGAGAGAAGATGAGAGGGAGGGGAAGGAGAAACACGAAAGAGAAGGAGGAGCAGGGTGACGGACCTACGCATTTCTCCGGCTCGGCACGAACGGGCGTACGTAGGCCGGCTAGCTCGTGAGGAGGCGACGGAATGGCGGCTCCATGAGAGAGAGTTCGCGTAGAGAGGTGGGGCCGAGGCTGGCTATGCTGTGGGCGACCGCTCTGGTGGCCACGGGGTGACGCGGCTCTGGTCGCTGGCGTGCTGGATGCAGCCGTGGGCGACACAAAGTGGTCGACGAAGTTTGCTCGGATGGCGGGGCTGCTGGCAGCGTGGCATGGATCGGGTCTCGGTGGGAGGCGATGGTTGGCTAGTGGAGAAAACGAGGCGGGGAACGAGAGGGAGAGACTGCATGGGAGGTTGTGGTCACCCGGATGTGTCTGGTTTGATTGCGGACATGTCCGGTAGGTGGGGACTTAGGCGATTTGGGGCCATTGGATGGGGATCCAATGGTCCAGATTTGGCTCTGAGATTGGATTTCGGGGAAGAGAGGAGGTGGAGCTAACAGGTGGGGTTTTCTAGGGGGTGGGTGCAAATTTGGCTAGGGGAAACCCTAGGGGAGTGAGATAGCTCTCCCCATGGGGTCGTTCTTATATAGGGTTTGGTCTATGGTGGGATAGGCCTCGTCCATCCGATCGTGATACGGCAACCACGAACGGAGGGAGTGACTAGGTGGGTCTAGTGGGTTGTGTAGTTGGGCTATGTAGGGATGAGAGGGAAATGGTGAGGCCCGTGACAGAGTTTTAAAACACCGAAACATCCGACAATTAAACCGATTATAATGCCGCTATATATTAAACGGTTCAGGTATCAAACAAACTCCGATTGCAATCAAATTTGGCAGGCGGCCTATCTACACTATATTAAGACCGCACGCCAAGTTTCAACCCAATCCGTGAAATTTTTGTACACACTTTAAAAAAATGATGCCGCAGCTGCGTGTGTGTGGTTGGTCTCAAAAGGTCAACGACAAAAGCGCAGAGAATCAACAATTAATAACAGATGCAAGTTTTGAAAACTGACGGCAACAGAGTGTCGATGCAATACAGATGATGCGAATGATGCGATGATGAATGCGACAAACAAAAATAATCACACGACAACAATGGAACAAAAGGGGAATATTCTGGACCGTCGGTTCTAGGCTGTTACAGAACCCTGTTGTCTATATAAACCAGAGGTTCTGATTCGTGTAGGGTTAAGTTGAATCATCTAGGGTTTAGCTTATATGATCTAAAGGTAGATCAACTTTGCAATCATCCACATCAATATAATCGATCAGGACGTAGGGTTTTACCTCACCAAGAGGGCCCGAACTTAGGTAACTACTGTCTCATCCTTCTCCTGCAATCCACTGATCCAAGGTCCACAGTTCGGGACCCCCTATCCGAGATCTGCCGGTTTTGACACCAGCTCCTTTTCTTAGTACACCGATAGCCGATGCTCCAGAGACTTATATGGGCCGCTTGGGTGCGGTTCGGAATACCTCGGGGGCTTCCGAGGCGCGTCCCATGGCATGACAAACTCCCACTAAGGCCTTGTTCGGTTGCAACGGATTTGAAGGAGATTGGAGTGGATTGGGGAGGATTAAATCCCCTGTAAGTTAAAATCCACCTCAATCCCCTCCAATCCTCTTCAATCCCCTTGTGATGGGGATTAACCGAACAAGCCCTAAGGAAGAGGGGAATCCAAGAATCAATAACATTGGCTTCCATCCTCCCACCTCGTGGGATGGAGCAGTGGCTACATGGATGGGACGTATCAGACCCGTCATCAGCTTATGGGCTATGGCGAGGCACTCAACTACCAGGGTCATCAACAATGGCCTCTCAAGATTCACCTGCACGTTGTTTGTGCTACAGGTACAATGGTTGGATGCCACCAACTCTGTATGAGCAAGCGTACAACCGATCTCCACTGAGCAACTGTGTGTCCCGTCAACCACCATCTATGTGCAGATGGGTGTGCCACGAACGGACACGTCACATTAGTACAGTACACTTCAATCTTTCCATTTGTTTAGACCAAGCCAATAGGAGACCTCCAACAATGGGCAAGGAACTCCGGAGTAGAATAAATAGGGGAAGTCTATCATCCACAGGGTCGACTCGTTCACAAGACATTTTCGTACTACTATGCAAAGACATTTTCTAGCTCTACACACAACAATATCAGACCGAAGCAGAATTAGGGTATTACACCTCCATGATGGCCTTAACCAACGTAGCTCCAGTGTACTTTTGCATCCCTTTCTCATTTCACATGAGTCATGACTTAGAGAGTGAAACGCGTTCAGTCCCTTACCGAACTCACAAAGGGTTGTAGCCCACAACCCAATGACAGGTTCTTAGACACTGACATTTGGCGCGTAAGGTAGGGGACTACAATGTTTCCTGTTTTTCCGGATCTTACTCACTTGCCCCCTCAGACACATTTCTTTTGTGGTTCCACCACTAGCTGAAAGAACATATGCTTCCTTGATGGTTTTGATAATTCATGACAACATCCATTGTCTCTTGAACTAATAGTTTTACATAGTTTATTTCAGATATAGTACGTAGAGAGGATTGCCTAAGGATTGTGAGGATAATCCCCAAGAAAAGAAGAAGAGGGAAAGGAACAGGATTGGCCAAGCTTCAAGCTTCAAAACTCTACATTTTACATTTTGTGAGAAATCACTTTTCAGTCCATAGGAAAGCCAATACTTTTAAAAGGGGATGAGGTATCTATGATGATCAAGTTGCTTAAGTCCTTAGAGTTAACCACCAAAAATACTCATCCATTCTCCCACAAAATATTTGTAAAATCCAAACCATAACCATCTTAGTACTACCAAGTCCGTTCTTGATGCAACCCAAAACAGGTGGCAACCTCACTGATGTCGATCTATTTAAATCAGAAACTTCGGGTTTAGTAAATCGGTTCTACCAAGTTTGCCATCTACCTAGGTCAGCCAAAATCACACCGTCCGAGATTTCTCTATCGGTCTCACCGAAAAGGACAAAGTTGCCACATTTTTCACTAGTCGGTGCAACCGAGATTTCACTTCGGTTTCATCGAATTGGGCAATAATGTTGTAATGGTTGGATTTTGGGAGATGCCTATATATACCCCCTCCACCACCTCTCACTCTCACAGGAAGCACTCAGAACATACAAGAACTTGCCCCATCCATTTTCTGAGAGAGAGCCACCTACTCATGTGTTGAGATCAAGATATTCCACTCCAACCATATGAATCCAGATTTCTATCCTCCCCAACTTTCTTTCCATGCAATCAATCTCTTCTACCCAAGACAAATCTATGATATAGTGATTGAGTGTTGAGGAGACTATATTTTGAAGCACAACAGCAAGGATTTCATCATACTTACCACATCTATTACCTTTTGAAGGGTGGTGCCTCCTAGATTGGTTAGGTGTTGCTTGGGAGCCTCCTACTTCGTGTTGTGAAGTTGAACCAAGAAGTTTGCAAGGGAAGGAGTTCGCCTACTCTGTGAAGATCTACCCCGAGTAAGGCTAGTCCTCCGTGAACGTAGGCCATGATGGGGTAGACAAGGTTGCTTCTTTGTGGATCCCTTTTGGGTGAAGCCCTCCATGGACTCTCGCGATCATTACCCTTCGTCGATTGAAGTCTCCATTAACGTGGATGTACGATACCACCACATATCGGAACCACGGGAAACTCTCCGTGTCTCCAATTGCATTTGATCTTGCTATCTCTACACCTTACTTTCATGTGCATGTCTTTACTTTCCGCTTCTATACTCTTAGACTTGCATGTGTAGGGTGCGCTAAACTTGCCATTATTGCGAAAACTTGCCATCAACTATAGTTGGGAAAAGGATAGGTTTTAATTTGTCAAGTAGTCTATCCACACCCCCTCTAGACGTCCCTTCTAGTGATCCCACAATTGGTATCACAACTTTGGTCTCCATAGCCTTGGTTTAATCACCATTGGAGGAAGATGGACGTGTCTAGTTTCGGGAGTATTAGTTGTAGAGTGCCTATTCTCAATGGGGAGTACTATAGTCAATGGAAAGATCAAATGCTTGATATATTTGGTAGATTCCACTTGAGCATTTATGTTAAATATCCGTATGTGCCTCCCATTGATCCCTTACATCTTTCACACTAAGAAGAAATTGATATGCTTTGTAATCTTAGAATAGTTAATCTTATCATTAGAGGATTGCCAAGAATGGTGTTTGATCAAATGAAAAACTTTGAGTGTGCTTATACATTTTGGAATGACTTGGAGAAAAGATTTCCAAACTACTCTTTAAAAAGCTTGATGTCATTGTCCATGAAACTATAGCCTTTCAAAAATTGAAGTCTAGTGATCCGAACTTTGATAAATGCTTATTTGAGCTTCGTGACCTCATGCGTGATAAAGGAGATGTCATTACCATCAATAATATCATTGTTGAAGCCATTGAGATTCATAAATTTCAACATTATCATGGTCACAAGCCTAACGAGTCTCTTGATGTTTATCACCACGACATCCCAATTGACGATGAAAGTATGTAACATGGCTACTACGATGAAGATGAGAAGTTTGACATCAAATGTGAGAAGACGATGAAAAGCTTAAGCCTCATGGAAAACTTCAAAGACTACATGTACGGAGTAAAAGAGTGGATTGTCGATAGTGGATGCACCGATCACATGACCGGAAATAGAGACATGTTTCAAGAGATCACACCAAATGATGGACCACGAAGGTATGTGAATTTTGCAGACAACTCCAAGGGTAAGGTACTCGGTCTTGGTAAGGTGGCCATATCTCATGATAGTTCTATTCAAGATGTCATGGTTGTTGAATCCCTTGGCTACAATCTTCTTTCTGTATCTAGACTAGCCGACTCTGGTTTCAATGTGCTATTTACTAAAGTTGACCGCCAAGTGTTTCGTTAAGACAATCTTAACATGGACTTTACCAGTTTTTGTAGAGGTGAATTATACATTGTTGTCTTCACTAAACGATCCAAACCTGGTACTTGTCTTATTGCAAAATCTTCTAAAGGTTGGTTATGGCATAGAAGCCTAGGACATGTTGGTATGTGTAATATTGACAAAATCATCAAAGGTGATCATATACTTGGTGTTAAAGATGTTATTTTTAACAAAGATAGACTTTGTAGTTCTTGTCAAGCAGGAAAACAAGTAGGTGGAACTCATCCCGTGAAAAACATTATGACTACTAGGAGACCACTCAAGTTGCTTCATATGTATCTCTTTGTTCCCAACGCTTACAAGAGCCTCGGTAGAAATTCCTTTTGTCTAGTCATAGTTGATGTTTTTTGTAGATTTGCGTGGATATTCTTTATTGATGACAACTTGCAGGTACAAAAGATCTTCAAGAACTTCGCTCGCAAAGCGCAAAATCAATTTGAAGTAAAGATCAAGAAGGTTCGGAGAGACAACGGATCGGAGTTCAAGAACACCAATGTGGATACTTTTTTTGATGAAGAAGGTATCTCATATGAGTTCTCAGCTACATACACACCTCAACAAAATGGAGTTGTTGATAGGCAGAACCGAACTCTCATCAAGATGATAAGAACGATGTTCGATGAATACAAGACACCAAGATACTTTTTGGCAGAAGCCATGGAAACAACTTGTCATGCCACACTGACTCTACCTACACAAGCTTCTCGGTAAAACAACAGACGAGCTACTCACTGCTAACAAACCCCAAGTTGGATACATTCGGGTATTCGAACCAAGTGCAACATTCTTGATAAGCATCATCATTCTAATTTTGCTCCTAAATCTCATGAAGGTTTCCTACTTGGTTATGGATAAAACTCTCACACTTATCATGTCTACAACAACTTCACTCGAAAAGTTGAAGACATTGTAAATGTGAAGTTTGATGAATCTAATGGTTTGTAGGTCAAACAATTGCCAAATGATGTCGGAGATAAGGAACCTTCTGAAGCCATTCAAGACTTGTCCATTGGCAAGATTCGTCCCATGGAGGTGAAGGAAAGCACTTCATCAACACAAGTGGAAGCTCCTACTTCGCATTAAGGCGAGCCACAAAACGACATGGAGGCATCCACAAGCGGTACACGACATGATGAAGAGGAGGAATAAGTACATCATGATGATCCACCTAAACCTCCTTCAACACCTCCTGAAGGAGATGACACATCCAACAACAATGAAGAAGAAGATGATTATAAGGAAGCTCCACCGTCCAACAAGCAAAATCTAGGACGAGTTCGATCAAGAGTGAACAAGAGCCATCCCTTAGAGCATTTCTTCGGTGACATGCAAACCGGGAGAATCACTCGCTCTAAAACTCATTTAGATAACTTTTGTGATCAGTACTCATTTATCTCTAGTATTGAGCCTATGAAGGTAGAAGAAGCGCTTGAAGACCCGGATTGGGTGAACACCATGCACGAAGAGCTACACAACTTCGAGAGGAATGAAGTGTGGACACTAGTGGAGAATCCTAAGGATGAGCATAACATCATTGGAACAAAATGGGTGTTTCGGAACAAGCAAGATGAAGATGGTCAATTTGTATGCAACAACGCACGTTTCGTAGCACAAGGTTACACTCAAGTCGAAGGTATGGACTACGGTTAGACCTATGCCCCCGTTGCAAGACTTGACGTTATTCGTATACTTCTTGCTTATGCCAATCACCATGATATTATTCTTTACCAAATGGATATTAAAAGAGCTTTTCTAAATGGTGAAATTGAGGAGGAAGTTTATGATAAACAACCTCCCAGTTTTGTGAATCCTAAGAAACATAATCATGTTTACAAACTTCGTAAAGATCTTTATGGTCTTAAACAATCCCCTCGAGCTTGGTACAAATGCTTAACGAAGTTTCTCATTGAAAAGGGTTTTGAGTTTAATGAAATTGCCAAAAACTTGTTCACAAAAAGAGTAAATGGTGAACTATTTGTGTGCCAAATTTATATGGATGCTATTATCTTTGGATCTACTAACCCACATTTTAGTGAGAAATTTGGAAGGTTGATATCCAAGAAGTATGAGATGTCTATGACGTGTGTGCTGCAATTCTTCCTTGGTTTTCAAACTAATGTCTACTATGCAACTTTATTCTTGTAGACGTTGTTGGGCCTCCAAGTGCACATTTTTATAGGACGGCAACAAATTTCCCTCAAGTGGATGACCTAAGGTTTCTCAATCCGTGGGAGGTGTCACATGAAGATGGTCTCTCTCAAACAAACCTACAATCAAATACAAGAAATCCCTTGTGTCCCCAACACACTCAATACAATGGTAAATTGTATAGGTGCACTAGTTCGGCGAAGAGATGGTGATACAAGTGTAGTATGGATAGTAGATATAGGTTTCTATAAACTGAAAATATAAAAACAGCAAGGTAGCAAGTGGAAAACAGCAAGAAAAACATTGTATAAATACTTGGAAATGAGGCCTAGGATTCATACTTTCACTAGTGCAATCTCTCAACAATGCTAACATAGTAGAATCATATGATCACCCCTCAACGTGCAACAAAGAATCAATCCAAAGTTCATAAGTAGCGCAGAACATAAGATGAAATTAGCGTAGGTAGTAGAACCACCTCAAAGTTATTATTTCCGATCAATCTTTTGACCTATTCCTATAAGGGGCGGAACATGGGTAAACTCGCTTTTGTCGATCCCGATCAACCCTATCCAAGGCTTCCTCTAGACGCCATGGCCTCGCAACTAAGTTCTCCTATGAGGACAATTATCGCCACAAAAATGGTGTCAACATATGACCTCGGTATACTGTAGTAAAAACTTGAAAAGGTTTTCACAATTTATTTGATGTGTAAGGGCAAAAATCAAATGTCAAGAAAGCACACCTGTGTGTATTAAATTCTTATTGGTGAAGAGATAGAAGACTTGGCTCGATGACATGGCATGAATCCATCCGTCTACACTCCACACCCAAGAAAAATATATAGCCTTCTCTCATTCTTATCTTTTCACCATGTACTCTACGACATCCACACATATATCTAGCTAGCATCAATACAACCTCATGTAGAACCACATACATGATGCACACTTCTGGGCAGGCCGCACAAGGCCTTCTCCACACTTTGACTGGGAGTAGGATGCGGCGGGGCGGGGAGAGCTCGGCGCCGGGCGGCCCTGCCTGAAGCGGGTGCCTTGTACGCCATGAGGCTCGTTGTATAGTGTAGATGCTAGTATGGGTACGAAGTGTTTGTCCAGCTCCGGGAGCTTTGTCCAACGGCACAACTTCTTCAACACATTCTACATCCTGGGAGGCAGCGTCATGGAGGTGAAGTTTTTGCCATGTAAAATAGCTTCTCATACATGTCTTTCCAAGAATCCATCCACCAGGCTGGCTACTAGATATTTGCTAGATAGTACTAATCTAATCATGTTTTCTATTTCTAAGTATGATGTCTCTAGCCATCTATTATATTTTTGATTCTCCTCATCCTTCGAGATTCCCCAAGACATCAAACTAATCACGAAATTCTCTATTGTGAACTCTTCAACTTATCTTCCAATACTTTTTGAGAAAAACAATTATGCATAACAAGTGTAAGAACTAATTTCAAGTAGGATAATTGAGTATGTATTACAAACAATTTATAAAAACAGAAACAAATCAAAAATTCCTATTTTTTGCATGGTAGATACTTCAGTGTGTGAGGTACGCTCTAAATTTCATATCATTTGGACATATGAGTAGTTGTCGGAAAAAAAAAGACAATTGGGTTAGAACAATACAAGAATAGTAAACTTCTATACATAATTAAAAAAATTCTTTTTTGCCGAGGACTACTCAAATGTCCAAACAATCTAAATTTTGGAGCGCACCTCATGCACCAAATTCTCTATCATCCATTTTTTTGGAATTTTATGAACTTTTCTAGTATTTGACTTTAATTTTTTATGCATCGGAGGTGCAAATGAGCCTTGGTATCGAATCACTACTCTGTGTAGTCATGTACTTTTTTTGACCTTGTCACCCTTTTCTATTGGTTTTATAGGATGAGATACTATAAGAGATCTTAGAAGATTTGAAAGTTTATCTCGTCAATAAACAAGAGACTGGTGAAACTTTACAAGTAATTAGATGTGATTACTAGTTGTATGTGTTGGCTACCGTGTGATGTGAGACAGTACATTTGTACGTGTGCATGTTCTATGACAAAGCTTGAAATATCTCGATGTTAGCAATCTATTGAAAACAAATCATATATTGGATTTTGAATGTGCATTTTTGTGTTATATTTGTTTGCGAAATGTGATCATACTGAATTGATTATTGTCTAGCTGATTTTAGGCCTAATTAACACGTCGTTAAGATCACACATTGCACACACTTTGTGTACTCCAAATGTGAGCAATGACCCCCCCCCCCCCCCGCCACACACACACATATTGCACACAATTCTTCAGATCCAATTATGTATGATGGAAATTACATCACACACATATTTTTATTTTTAATCTTGTGCAATGACTCGTGCATTACATACAATTTCGTACAATAATCGTGTGTGATGCTAATTAAAATTGCACACAGTTTTTGTGTTGAATTGTGTGGGATGTACCCCCACCCCCAATCAAAAACAGTTTTGGTAGTGTGTGCAATGGACACCCCCCTATTCCACACATAGGGAATGTAACGGTTTGAAAATGTGTTACTCAAAGAGGGTAAAAACCGTTTGCTTAGGACGTCGTTGCACAAGTGTTGGATCGGATCGGATGAAGAAGCGAGTACGACTACGCCAACCATGGTCTCTAGATCGTGAACGGTCTTGCTCTCCCTCTCGTTTCTAGCATCTCCAAAAAATAGATCTTGGGTGTTTCGTAGGCAAATTTTTGTTTTCCATGCACCCTTCCCCAACAGTTGCATCATGAAATAGGTCTATGCGTAGATGTTATTTCCATGAGTAGAACACAAACTTGTTGTGCGCATTGATGTTCATATTGCTTACCTCCTTTATTATTTTTGATTTGGTAGTATTTTGGGATGAAGCGGGTCGGGCCAACTTCACTTGTCCTCGCACAAGAGACCATTTCCACGGCTAAGATTCAACTTATATTGCATAAGTGGCTCGTGGGTGTCTGTCTCTCCTTCTTTAGTTAAATCTGCTTTAACAATGGTGGTCCTTGTAGAAGGTTAAAAGGCAACTTATATATCACCATTGTGGCTTTGTAGGTAAGAATGTTTCTTATTGGTTGCTCTAGAAGCCACGTCAAACATGCAATAACAAAGTAGAGGACATCTAGCTTGTTTTTGGAGCGCATATACAGTGATGTAATATGGCCATGACGTGATATGATATATGTGATGTATGAGATGATCATGTTTTGTAGTAGTCCACGACTTGCATTTTGATGAGTACAACAACTGGCAGGAGCTATAGTGTTGTCTTAATATTATTGTATGACATGTATGTAAATCTTAAAGGCCATGTAATTGTGTTACTTTATTGCTATGAGTTAGAAATAGTTGTAGCAGCAATAGTTGGCGGATACAACCACATGAAGGCAGCATGTTGATGACGGAGATCATGGTGCTATGCCAGTGATGATGGAGATCATGACGGAACTTTGAAGATGGAGATGAAAACCACGAAAAGATAAAAGGCCATGTCATGTCACATATTGATTGCTTGTTATGTTTATATTTTATTATGCATCTTATTTTTTCTTAAATCACGGTTGTAGCATTATAATATGATCCCTCACACTTAATATCAAGATAAAAGTGTTCTCCCTTAGTAAGCACTATTGTAAAAGTCATTTTGAAGCACCTCGTGATGATCGGTGTGATAGACTCTATGTTCACATACAATGGGTATACGCCAGTTTTACACATGCACAAATACTTTAATTAACTTGACAAACCTAGCATGTACAAACATGGTCTTGGAACACAGAGAACCGAAAGGTTAAACATGAGTGATATAGATGATATGATAAACATGTGGATGCTCATCATTCAGACTATTCCATCCCACGTGATGATCGTAATTGGGTTAGTGGATTTGGATCATGTATCACCTAGCAACTTGAGGGGTGTTGATTTAAATGGGAGTTAATTAGTAATTTTATTAATTGCACTAACTATGGTTAACATAGTCTAAATAACTTTGCAAATGTACTGTAGATCAATGGCTCGCATTGCGGCTTCGCTCGATTTCAATACATTCCTAGAGAAAGAAAAACTTAAAGATGATGGAACCAACCTTTTGAACTGGCCCCGGAATCTAAGGATTATCCTCATTGCTGCACATAATGCTTATGTACTTGATGCACCTCTCAGTATGCCATTGTCCCTGTGTTTATAGATGCTATGAACTTCTGGGAGACATGTTTTGATGCTTCCTTGATAGTTCAATGCACCACAATTTATGTCTTAGAACCGAGGCTCTAAAAATGTTTTGAGTACCACAGAGCATATGAGATGCTTGTGGAACTAAACATTGTGTTTCAAACTAACGCCTGTGTGGAGAGGTATGAATCCTCACACAAGTTCTTTAGCTGTAATATGAAGACAAACAAATTTGTTAGTGAGCATATACTCAAAATGTCTGGGATGCCAACCGCCCAAATTAGTTAGGAAAAAACATTCATGAGGAAGGTTTCGGTTGATAGAGTTCTTTAGTCACTGCCACCAAGCTCCAAGGGCTTTGTGATGTACTATAACATGCAAGGAATGAAAAGGCATTCCTTGAGATTTTCGTGATGCTCAAAACCACGGAAGTAAAAATCAAGAAAGAGCATCAACTGTTGATGGTCAAAATGACCACCAGTTTCAAGAAGGGTAAGGGAAAGAAGGGAAACTTAAAGAAGAATGGCAAGCTAGTTTTTGATCCCATGAAGAAAGGAAAAAGGCTATACCAAATCCTAAGACTTAGTGTTTCTATTGCAAGAGGAATGGCCACTGGAAGCATAACTATTCCAAGTATTTGTTAGATCAAAAGGTTGGCAACGTTAACAAAGGTATTGATATGTCTCCAACGAATTGATAATTTATGAAGTATTCATGCTATAATCACCTATGTTTATAATACTTTTATATGGTTTTGATGCACTTTACATGATTTATTTATAAATAACCCAGACTAACGATGTTTTCAGTAGAATTATCATGGTGTTGTTTTTTGTGCAGAAAATGAAAATTCTCAGAATTGCCTCAAACTTTTTAAAGATTTTTTATGAAATGTATGAGCAATACTGGAGCAAAGAACCACTAGAGGGGAGCCACCTGTGGGCCACGAGGCATTAGGGCACGGCCACCCCACCTGGCCACGACCTGATGCCTTGTGGGGCCCATGTGGATCTGTTAAGCGTGATTGCAATACCAAAAATTCCTCTATATATAAACCCTCAGAAATGAACACAGAACTTCTGCACCGCTGTCGTAACTCTCTGTATCGATGTAAAACCCATCAGGAGCATTTCTAGTACCTTGTCGGAGAGGGTAAATCATCTCCGGTGGCCATTTTCATCATCCCGACGGAGGCAATGACGAGGAGGGAGTAGTTCACCCTTGGTACTGAGGGTATGTACGAGTAACTATGTGTTTGATCTCTATCTCTCTTGTGTTCTTGAGATGGCACAATCATGATGTATCACTGTCTTTGTTAATATAGTTGGATCATATGGTGTTCTTCCCTTGCTATCTTGTTGTCATGAATTGAATCATTGTCTTTGAGATCTCGTTATGTTGGCTTGAATTTTTTTGTATGAGAACATTTGATGTATGTCTTGCATGTGGATACCCGTAATGAAAATGGGGCATTCTATTGATTTAGTTGATATATGTTATGGCATCAACTTGCGGATTCTGTTGACCTTGGGGGTCTTTGCATAGGGGTTGATTGCACATTTTCATAATACATTCTCGTATGGAAATCTTGGGGTACTCTTTGAAGTCCTTTGTGTTGGATTGAATATGATGAATCTTAAACTGTTTGACGCATGTCATATAATTAGGCCACAGATACTTGAGGTGACATTGGAGTATCTAGGTGACATTAGGGTTGATTGATATGTATCTTGGGTGTAATTCTAGTATGAACTCTAAGGCTATTTGTGACACTATTAGGAATAACTCAATAGATCGATCAGAAAGAATAACTTTGAGGTGGTTCTACTATGTACACCAATTTCATCGTGTGTTCACCGCTACTTATGAACTTTGGAGTGATTCTTTGTTGCACGTTGAGGGATGATCATATGATTGTACAATGTTAACATTGTTGAGAGATTGCACTAGTGAAATTATGAATCCTAGGCCTTGTTTCTAAGAATTTATACAATGTTTTTCTCGATGTTTTCCACTTGTTAACTTTTTGTTTTTATTTATTCATATTACAAAAACCTATATCTATCATCCATATTGCACTTGTATCGCCATCTATTCGCTGAACTAGTGCGCCTGTATAATTTGCCATTGTATTAAGTGTATTGGGGACACAAGATTTTTCTTCTATTTAATTGCAGGTTTAGTTGAGAGAGACCATCTTCATCCTACACCTCCCATGGATTGATAAACCTTAGATCATACACTTGAGGGAAATTTGTAGGTGTCCTACAAAACTCTGCACTAAGAGCCCCAACAACGTTTACAAGAATAAAGTTGCATAGTAAACAGCAAGCTCTTTTCTGGCTTGTGCCTCATCAAATAGATATATACATATCTACTCAAGTCATCGGTACAAGTCATGAAGTATTGATATCCACCTCTAGACGGTGTGCTCATTGGACCACACATATTACTATGTATTAGCTCCAACATCTCGAACGCCCTCTCGCAACTCTTTGCAATAGGAGACTTAGTCATCTTGGCTAGCAAGCATGATTTTTATGTCTCAAATAACCCGAAGTTAGACGAAGTTGGAAGTCCATCATCATGGAGCTTCTTCATGTGTTTCACACTAATGTGTCCAAGCCGGAAATGCCAAAAGTATGTCGAATTTATCTCATTAGGGTTATACATCTTAACATTCATGTCATAGACCGGTTTCGTTTCCATATTCAAAATAAATAACCCATCTACAATGGGTGCATAGACGTGGAACATTCCATTCAAATAAAATGAAGAACCATTGTCCTTTAAATTGAATCCATAAACCTGACTCATCAAGCATGAGGCAGAAATAATGTTCCGACTAAGTGCGGGACTGTAATAACAAATATTCAATTCCAAAATAAATCTAGAAGGAAGTTCGAGCTGCATCGTCCCGACCTCCAACGCAGCAACTCTTGTTTTGTTGCCGACCCTGATGTCAACCTCCCCTTGTTCCACATGCCTAGCTCTTTCTAGCCCCTGCATCGAGTTGCAAATATGAACAACCGATCCGGTATCAAATACCCAAGAGCTACTAGGTATGTCATCAAGATAAATGTTTATATCATATGTAACAAGTGTACCTTTGCGTGAAGAAGCATCTCCGGCCTTCCTGCCATGCTGAGCAAGCCACTTGCTATAGTTTCTCTTCCAATGACCAGCTTCCTTGCAATGAAATAAAATGTTCTTTGAGTTTGGTCCACACTTCGACTGAGCGGCGGAGACAACCTTCTCTGTGCCCTTTGCCTTACCCTTTTTCTTGGACCAACTCTTCTTGAACTTTGTTGAGTTCTACACCATCAACACTTGATGCGTGCCTTTCTTAATACCTCGCTCTTCCACCTTGAGCATCCCATGCAATTCAGTGATCTTCTTATCCATGTCGTGCATATGATAGTTTGAGATGAACGTTCCATAGCTAGCTCGAAGAGCACCCACAACTGCATCAGTCGCGAGCTCATCCAAGAGTAGAAACCCAACTGATCCAAAGATGGCACATACCCTATCATCTTGATCACATGTGGGATCAGTGGATCACCTTCCTTCAGCTTACAACCCATCAAGGATCGCCATACATTGAACCTTTCGGTCCTAGCCTTCACCTAATACATGCTATTGACAGTCTCGATCATATCGAAAGCCGCAATATCTTCGAAATGTTGTTGCAAATCGGGCTCCATACAAGCCATCATGCGGCATCTGATCTCGCTAGATTCATCAACGAGTTTCTGGTAGGCATTCTTGGTTGTGGCATTAGCATTACACAGGTACCTCTAGAAGTGGATCCTTTAGAACATGTTCCTTTTTATCATGCTTGAGAACAATTCTCAAATTTCAGTACCAGGTGGTAAAGTTTGTTCATTCAGTTTATCCTTTTCCAGAATTGATTTGAACGCAAAGTTTGGAGCCGGTGGTGCCATTGATCTACAATAGAAAAATATGCAATCACTAAGAAATGTGTTTATGTAGTGTAATCCAAGCCTAAAACAGAAATGCTCCCACTAAAGTCGGCATCCCCCCACAAACTCTCAGTGATTCAGGATTTGACTAGCACAAGTGACTAGTGAGCTTTAGCATCACTCCTAGTCAACTTACCTATCTGGTAAGCAACTCCTTGCTAATGTATATCTATAGGACTCTTGTCGGTCGGGTAGGTATCTTATACCCGGCTCCCAACCTCCTTTGCCAAAAAACCCAAAACCGTTTTGATAGCCTTGTCAAGTAAACCTAGTGCAGTGCATGGCCGTGTCCGACACGAACCCTCCACTTCAAGGACACCTAGCAGCACCTCAATTTTATGAGCCCACTACAAGACGTACTTGATGTGCGAAGGTGCAACATCCGGAATGGAAATGTACTTGATATGAACGAGGGATATTTCTACCATTCTAACATGCATGGAAACAAGAAGCAATATTAATCAAATATAAACATAATATGTGAAAAAGTATGGCTCCTTCGTGGACGTCCTTCCAGGTTGGCTCCAACTCCGATGACCTTGGCGGAACTCCATCTTGTCCGTTATGCCGGGACACCAAAACCTCAAACTTGATCTTTGGCTCACAACTATTACACCTAGTAATGAATTTATAGAGAATCACAAGTTCACGTGTAGGTTGTTATACAATATAATGACAACACTTTGGCTCTTGACAGCTGACAATCATGACCCGCAGGTCATGCTAAATTACACACATTCATCACATACATATGATCCATACTATTCATCAAACGTGCAAAAAATGCATAGAATGGCATCCTACCAATTTATGTGATCGTTTCTGAAATATACGGTGCTACACACTCGGCGGTTTCAGAAATCACAAACCAAACCTGTTATCCACTTTCTGATCTGACCAATCTCATCGATCATCGCGAACCCAATTCTGATTTACATTTCACTATTAACTCCGATGGCGGAAACCGACCGGTATGGATAGGTTGTGTCGGGGATATACTCCAAGGGACCCGGCCAGGAGGTTTGACCCGGCTAGGAGGTATGACCCGACCAGGAGGTATGACTCAGCCCATCAGCTGGCGGCTTGTGGGTCACCCGGCTCACCGGATCGACCTCGACGACGAGGCCCAAGGCCGAGTGTGCAAGCCGGCATAAGGCGTCTCATGGAAAGGCCTCCAAGGCGGCTCACGGAGAAGGCCCAGGAAGAGGAGGAATTCCCTCAAATGAGAAACAAGATCTGGATTAGGATTCAAAAGAAACTAGTCCTAGTCCTAATAGGACTCTATGTAAGCCTCCCCCTTCAACCTATATAAGGAGGGGCATGGCACCCGAAGAGGGCCACGTTAAGTTAAGTCTGGACAAGACAAATCATAAGAGAGACAGATTAGACATCCTCGAGATTAGAGGTAGTGATTTTGCACCCTTGTAATCGAGATCATCTACATCAATGAAACACAAGTAGGACGTAGTATTTTACCTTCATCGGAGGGGCTGAACCTGGGTTACTCGCGTCTCTCGACTCCGCCCAACCCCTCTGCCACATAGTTGCGATGGCCTCACAACTAAGTTCTCTCACGAAGACATCTACCGTGACAAAAACCACGACAGTTGACGCCCATCTCGCGTCTCGTGACAAAATCGCACGATGGTATTGTGCTCTTGGAGGAAGCCCTACCAAAGATCGAGAGGCTTGCAACTGACCGGGTGAAAAAGAGTCACCTCAAAAAGATCTACATCAAATCGAAGTTCATCACTTCAGATGGGAGGAAGTTTCAACGATGGTAAAGTAAGATCAAAGCCAAAGTTTCTTTAGCGCCGACGTACATCAGCTATGTGTGATCTATCACACCAAATTAGGTGCGTACTCCGGGTTGCGGCTGCTCTTGAGAAATCCTACAAGATGATTAATTTTTTTTGAAAGATCCAGCTGATGGCTGGCATGTATTGAGATAGCTGATAGCATGGCGGGAATACAAAAGGTGGGGTTGATCAGTAGATCAAAAGACATAACAGGAAAATCTTCTGAAAAAGAGGGTGAAAAAAGGTAGCCTGGCACAGGCGCCGGACTCCTCACGTAATTTCCCCAAACGGGTGCTCTAGAAAAACTGCTCCTGCTTGCCTCCAAAACTCAAGAGTTGTTGTGATGGAGGTGGATATGTTTGCTGCTCTTGATGTTTTGTTTCTAAAAGTGCACTCGTTTCTTTCTTTCCAGATTTCTGACAGAATCAGCACGATCATTGTTCTGGTTCCTTTTTTGTACTCTGGTCTTGCCTTGCCTATCATCTTGGAGATGATCTCTCTGGTCGTTTTTTTGTGAGTTCAAATTGTTGGGCTTAGTGAGGCGCATCCGATGCGAGATGCCGCCTCCATCCATATTGTTGTTGCCACGTTGCATTCCCAGAAAAGATGAGTTGCTGATTCTAGATTTCTGAGGCATAGCTGGCAGAAATAGCTGTTTTGCTAGCCCCTCCTCTGCAATATGTCGTTGCACCAGAGCCTATTTTTTGTCAGCACCATATCAATATCTTGAGCCTTTGCGGTGCCCAAGTTTTCCATGTAAAGTTGCTGGTTTCCGACGCTGTCCGTCCTAGGAATTGAGCTTTGTATGCTGAGTTGGCAGTGTAAATCCCCGAGGCCTCATGTGTCCATTTGATTTGGTCACTTGATTGCTCTATGAGCTGGATGTCCGCTTCCTGAATCCATCTATGCAGACGGAGGATGTCCACCCAAAGGTGCGTTGTATCTCCGTGTGCAAGGTCGGCTATCCATGTGTTGCCTTGTAGCACCTCTTTCACATACCTATTTTTCCTACGTGAGTGCCTGAACAGCGTCGGGTATGCCGTCTTTAGCGCCCCCGCACCCGTCCAGGGGCATTTCCAGAAGGAGGCCGTTGCCCCATCCCCCAGGGTGACTGTCGTGGAGGCGCTGAAAAGTGCTCTGTCATCGTCATCGCATGGCAGTTGCATGCCGTTCCGTGGCCTTTGCGGACTTGTCCATGACAGCCATAGCCATCTTAGCGGAGCGCTCTGGAGAAGCGATGCAGATCCAGCACCCCTAGGCCACCGCTCTCCGTTGGGGAGCATACTATTGACCAGCTAACTTTGCATTTCCCTCCACTGATATCTTCTTCATGTGCCCATAGGAAACGGCGCCTAACCTTGTCGATCTCGTCGAGGAATTTTTTGGGTGCTCTTAGGACAGCTAGGGCGAAAGTTGGCAGCGCGGTGAGTACGCTGCGAACCAGGACCCGTCTCCCTGCGATGTTCATTAGCTTCCCTTTCCATCCTGCTAGCTTAGCCCTAATCCTATCTAGGATGAATTGAATGTGTACCAAACGGATCCTGTTAAGGGTGAGTGGTAGTCCTAGGTACTTTATTGGGAAGCCTACCCTCTCCCCTCCGAAGGCTGCAAGCACAGCGTCGAGGTCTAGGTCTTCACAGCGTATTGCCGAGACAGTAGACTTGGCAGGGTTGATATGCAGACCCGTGGCATTTCCGAAGTCTCCTAGAATGCCCATAATCAAGTCAATTTCTTCCTGTATGGGTTTTGCGAAGATGACAGCATCATCCGCATAAAGGCTAAGCCGTAGCGAGATATCTCTGCCCCGCAGTGGCTGGAACATGTTCATCTCAGTGGCCCTACACAGGAGCTTGTGCATGGTGTCGATGGCTAGGATGAATAAGAGTGGGGACAACAGGTCTCCCTGTCGCAGGCCCCTTTTGTGCCAGATAGGTCTGCCCCCGGAGCCATTTAGTATTACCTTAGACGATGCAGAGCTAAGGAGTAGTGCTATCCAATCCCGCCATCTTGCTGGAAACCCTAGATGCTACAGTAGTTCTAAGAGGTATTCCCAGGAGACGTTGTCGAAGGCTCTTGCGATGTCTAGCTTCAGCAGTAGAGCGGGGGTCTTCTTTCGATGGAGAGATCTAACGGCATTTTGTACGTAGAGGAAGCTGTCTTGCGTTGACTTGGCACACAAGAAAGCTGATTGTGCTGGCGAGATTATGATGTCGATGACCGTAGCTAGTCTTCTCGAGAGGACCTTAGCTATAAGCTTGGAGATCGAATGAATTAGACTTATTGGTATGTAGTCCTGCACCTCGGAGGCTCCTTCCTTTTTTGGCAGCAGTACTATCGTGGCGGAGTTAAGCTTGGAGAAGTCTCCTCTAGTCAGGTGATAGAAGCTGTGAAAATCCTGCATCACGTCCTCCTTAATTAGAGGCCAGCTCGTTTTGAAGAAAATCCCCGTGAAACCATCCGGTCCCGGCGCCTTCTCCGAAGGTGATGCCTTGACCGCGTCCCATACTTCCCCTTCTGCGAAAGGGTTGTCCAAACCTCTCCCATGAACTGATGGTAGATCTAATGAAGCCCAGTCTATTGTGACGGTGCGGGTAGCTTTTTTCCCTAACCATTCGTTGAAGTGCCTATAGATGACTTCTTCTTTGTGTTGTTGTGTCGTAGCTATGCCGTCGCCAGCCTTTAAAGTGTAGATGAAGTTTTTTTGCCTCCTTGCTCTCATCTTGATGTGGAAGAATTTTGTTCCCGCGTCGCCCATCCTTAGCCATGTAAGTCTAGATGCCTGTCGCCGTCGTGCACGCTCGACCACAGCAAGGCCGAGCATACGTAACTTGAGAAGCTTTCGAAGATCAAACTCTGCGATTGAAAGACGCCTGCTCTCTTGTGCTACGTCAAACCTAAGGACTAATTCTGCCGCCATGTGAAATTGTAGTTTTGCATCGCTGAAGAAGGATTTGCTCCAAATCTTCAGGTCCCGTGCAGTGCGCGTCATTTTGGTGAGGAGACGACGGAAAGCGCAGGTAGACTGCACTGGTCTATTCCAAGCCCGTTCAACCGTGTCGTGGAACCGCGGAACCTAGGCCAGAAATTTTAAAATTTGAACATGGCAGGGCGTGTAGTTGCTGATGTGTCAGTGAGTACTAGCGGGCAGTGGTCGGAGGTGGCCGTGGATGCCGCGTGCAGTGACGCCGAGGGGAATCGGCATTCCCATGGAAGGTTAAAGAAGAACTTGTCGATGCTTACTAGCATCGGGTTTTGTCGCTCGTTGCTCCACGTGTAGCATCGGTTTGTACACCTAATTTCCTTCAACTCGGTAGTGTCGATGGACTGCCTGAATTTGCCCATGAGCCTCCGGTTGAGGTTTAGGTTATTTTTATCCCTAGCCTTGTAAAACAGGTTGAAATCGCCGTTTATAAGCCACGGCTACGCAGGCGGTGGCGTAGAGAATGATAGCTCGCGGAGGAACGCCTCCTTCCTGGCGTCATCCGCTGGTCCATAGACCAAGGATAGCCAGAAAGGCTGGCTGTGTCCTAGCAGGGTGACCTTGGCAGTGATAGCAAAGATTCGTACCGCATGTGAAACTATTGTAGCGAGCTCTCTATTCCATAGGATTGCCGCCCCGCCGCTCGTGCCGATCACCGGTAGCGTGATGCATTCTGTGAGTTGGGTTCCTCCTATCTCCTGCACTAGTTGCGGTGTCCATGCGTCTATCTTCGTCTCCTGGAGGCACAAAATTGCTGCTCGCAATGACTTTGCCATCTCACACACTGATGCCCTCTTTGCTGGTTGGTTTAGTCCTCTAACGTTCCAGCACATGATCGGTGGTAGCCTGTCACTCATGGGGGAAACTAACAAATCTCCGGTGACTACCTCTCTTTGGCCTTGGGCCCAGAACAAACACCTCCAACATAACCGGGGATCGCTGTCGCCCACCAATAGGCCCCAAGCTACGAAGGCGATATGGATACGGCCTCGCTAACCTTACACAAAGAAATGAAACCTAGCTCTAACCGGCTGCCCGCCGGTCGCCACCGGAAAAGTACAAAGTTTACTCTTAACATAACTAGACTACGGCCTTCTCGGCCACTACGTCGGGGCCGGCCATGCGCGCCATGACTGTCAGGGCCTCCCCGTCGAGGCGGGTGAGCTTGGCGATGACCGCGATGTCGCTGTCCGAGAGAGGCTCATCGAAGTGTCGAATGAGGGCCTTTGCTACGTCCTCAGTCATCTTCTCCTTCGGTCCTAGCAGCCCTAGCTCCTTCACGAGATGGAGGGAGGCGCGCTGCACGACCGGGACGGTAGACGTGTCTGCTGCCTGCCGCGCGTTGTGCCTGGTCGGAGTAGCCTGCGCTCTGCTCTTCGGCGGCGGCACGGACCGTCTGGTGGGTGGCACGGCCAGCAGAGGAGGCATACATTCGCGGAAGAGGCAAAGCTCCTTGCTGCCGCTTCCCTCGACGAGCTCGAGCTGGCTCACACGGCTGGTCACAGCTCCCAGCTGGACCTCCATCGTGCGCGCGGAGGAGGGAGTAGCCCTGTTGAAGTGGCCGTAGTCCGACAGCGTGGGGCTGAAGGCGTCTAGTTGCAGCGCCTCCCCTGCTGCCTTGAGCAGGGATCCTTCGTCGAGCTGCAGCGGCTCGGCCAGTACAGCGACTGTTGCCGCCTGAACGTTGGCCGCCATGCCGTCGACGACGGGGGAGGTCATCGGCTGCTTGTTTGTTGTTTTGAAGAACTCGTCCACCGTGTCCTTGCCCGTGGTCTCGGCGTGAGCCTCTCGCGCCTGTGATGGCCTGACAGAGGGTGGTGGTGGAGGCCTGGACCTGCCCCCCTGCAAGTGATGACGCCTCCCCACCGAAGCCCTCCTCTCGCCGCGGCATCGGCCGGAGGTGTCCCGTGACCGGCGTCTTGGCGCTGGAGAGCGGCTGCGCTGTCGTGGAGCCGGTGGTTGTGGGGGGACGACCGAAGCGCGGATACGGCGGAGAAGAACGTCCTTCCAGGAGCGGTGCTCTCCCCCCTCGGGTCACCATCCCCGTCACCGTCTTGCTCCCGGCCGCTGCGAGCCATACCCCGGCAGCCGACGCTGGCTACCGGCGGGCGGGCCTGGGGCTTCTTCCTTCCCCCATGCTGGCCGTCCTCGGTCCCCATTGTCCAGGACGCGGGCGCGACCGCCGGGAAGGGGGCGGCGTTGCCATCCGAGTCGGAGGACGGGATTCCGCTCCGCTCGGAGTGGGAAGAACGGGGGGACGGTGGAGTCCAATCTTCTACCCGATCGACGTGGATGAGCATGGAGTACTCGGCCGTCGCCGGGGGTGGAGCTACTCTTCTGTCTGGTAGGGAGAACCCCACCATCTCCTCGACGCGGCCTGCTCCCCTCGGTAGGATCCCGAGGCAGTGTTTGGTGGGGATGTTTCCGACATCGTCGGTCCAAACCCAGCACGCAAACGTCTTGGTGTGGCCGCGCTCGAGCGTCCTGCTGTCGAGGCGATCAACTCTCACCCTCCTCCCGAGGATCTCCTCCGCCCCCTCGACGGACCAGTAGTGCATGGGGACGCCCTCGATAACGACTCGGACATGGAGCAGCAGCGATCCGAAAGAGGCGTGGTCGTGCTCGTGCCAGGAGGCGACGTTGAAGAAGGCTCCGTCGACCCGGATGGAGGCCCGACGCAGTGCATTGACCTGCTGTGCCGGCTGGGTGAAAATCACCAGGTAGTGCTCCGGGTGGTGCGCCGTGATGCGCAGCGAGTGCTCGGGCACTGCGAGCTGCGCCTCCAGGGCCCTTCCCACCGCCATGGGGGACGAGGCGTTGACGCCGTCGGCTGCAGACAGGGTGACAGCATGGCTTCTGAGGAAGAAAATGGCCTGGTCTACTGCCGGCGAGGGAACGGCCACCGAGCGACTGTCCCTAGGCCGCCTCGCAGGGTCGATGTGGTGCAGCATTGCAGGCCTCAGCGGCGACATGTGAGAAGCGACCGGGGGCGGAGGGAAACAGACGCGCGCTTGTAGCGGCTGGCCAGGAGCGGGCGGGCCTAGCCGGCTGCGAGCCGAGACCGGCGCCCCCGGAGGGAGGTGGCGTCGAGGGCAACTCCTAGCTATGTGGCCAGCTCTTCTGTAGAGAACGCAGTGTATCGGGTCTCTGCACTCTGCCCTGCGGTGCTTGCTACTTAGGCACCGAAAACACCTTCCTCTGAACTGGCTTAAGAAGGCGGACGGCGCTGCAGCTCAGCCCGATAGGCGGTTTGGCCTATTATCCGCACGGCGCTGCCCGGTGACCAACGGGTCTGACGAGGCGCCGCGTCCCCTCCGGCGAACAACCTCTGACCATTGCCCAACCTTCCCCGAAATGGCAAGCGGAGGAGCGACGACTATGGACCTGAGGCGACGGGACGGCAAAGGCGCCGCAGCGACCGTGGGGTCCGAGCACGGCGCAGGAACGGCGGGCCCTGGGGAGTGCGGCATCGGTCGGACCGTCGGATGCAGGAGCGCAGAAGGGGGGGTCGCGCTAGGACCGGAGTGGAAAGGGGGTGAGCCTCCCTGCACCGAGGAGGAGCATTCACCCCGCAGCAGGATTCGCGGTGGCGCGGGGGGATCTCGCGGAGACTCGGAGGCCGGAGAAGCCGGAGGAGACGCGGCCCGATCCGCGGATCCCGCCCCGCGCGAGGCGACAGCGCCAGCAGGCGAGTGACCGGTGGATCTCGGCGAACGTCTCGGGGCCATGAAGGCTGGTGGGTGGCCGCCGCGGCCGGAGTGGCCTGCGGCGCGGAGGGGAGTGGAGGGGCTCCCTAGCTCATGCGAGGCAGAGCTGTGAGGGATACAAGATGATTAATCCCCGAGGCAATTTTCACATCAAGCTGGCCACTCTATAAAGTACCACGGGTGATGGTCAAACCAGCCCAGCGACGGAGTCCATCAAAAGAAATACTCCCTTTGTTCCTAAATATAAATCTTTTTAAATATTACAATAAAAGATTGCATACGAAATAAAATGAGTAAATCTACATTTTAAAATATGTCTATATACATTAATATATAGTTTTTAATAAAATTTCTAGAAAAACTTATATTTAGGAACGCATAGAGTACAATGCATGCGAGGCAACACAAAATCAATACGGACTAGTGGACTACCACGGCTCCACTCGCTTTGCCAACCCGGCCACGAGATGGACACGGATTCGCCTCGTTCTGCAGCCACAGCCGCATCTGAGCCGGATTCGCACCCGTGCATTGCCACGGTCCCTGCGCGGGCATCCCCAGGCCCCAGCACCGCGTCTACCGCACCTCGCCTCGCCGGGCTGCGCCGGCCACCGGCTCCGCTCACTTCGCCGCATCTGCCGTTGTCGCTGCACCCAAGCCGGCTCCACCCCGCACCTGCCTCTGTCGCGGCCATCTCGACCTTGACCCACTCGCTGCACCCAAGCCGGCTCTGCCCCGCACCGATCCGGTCGCCCACGTTGCCGCGCCGCTCCGCCCTTGCTGCGACTCATGAGTACAAGATCGACAACGTCTCGGCATCCTCGGTTTCGACAGGGAGAGCAGAGGCGAGAGGGGAAAACTCACGCACATACCATTGGAGAAACAACTCACGCAGCAAACGCACACACGCACAAATCCATCGATTAATCCATCCATAACACAGAAAGCACACATCCATCCAATCACCGCGTCCTAGACTAGCCATCACACAGAGCACCTCTAGCGAAAGGAGAAATCAGGTACAACAGGAAACTGGAGGCCATCTATGCAAGGACGGCGAGGACTTCAACTACACAAACACTCCAGATGGCAGCCAGTCGATATGTGGAGGAGAGAAGAAGGTGCACTCTAGGGGTAAATAGCTCATGTGCTGACATCATTGAGGTGAATTGAATGGACAACAACATCGTTGGCAGAAATGGCTCACTTGCGACGTTTTCACGAGTGGCACTAGCTCATACAGAAATAACTGATAAAATGGTCGTCTGGCTGTTAACGGACTACGAGGTTATGTTAGGACAGCCCGTTAGGACAGGGGTTATGTGCTCCGTCAGTTGGGACCTACTTTAGTTGCTACGCCGCCCACGAGTTGACCCCTTCCACTTGATTCTCCCCTGGTCGACGGCTCCCACTGCCCTGTGCCTCTTCTCTGGCGGCGGCAGCGATTTTCTTCTCGGGGCAATGGATAGCCTTTCTCGGCGCGGAGGAGCTATCTCTAGTGAGTAATTTCGCAACCTAGCTCCATTGCCCACGATTTTGTAAGGATTTATTGCCTCACGCTCTGTTTCCCCCGCCGATTTGGAATGTAGATTCGTGTGTCGTGGACGGATTGAATGAGATGGAGGGAAGAGAGAATACTTCTAATCGGTAATGCACCCAACCCCCCTTCTTTACACCCAACCCCCCTTCTTTAGCTGTTCTTGAACTCCATTTGTGCATCGTCCCCTGCAGTACCTCACTCCACTACTGCTTCCCCCTTCCTGCCATTGACAAACAGGGGCAGGGGAGATTCTGCGCCTACCTTCGCAATTACAGTAGAATTCTTTCCTTGTAAGGCCAAGCTAGTTGATGGTAGCGTCCAAGACATTTAGAGAGATACATTTGTTCGGTGGGATGTCGATTGTAGAGATATTGATCCACAGGAGTTGCAGAGCATAGAGGAGAAGGCCGTGAAGAATTTGGTGGAGAGAATTGGGGAGAGTATTGTTTGGGGTCCAGATCAAGAGGTATCACTGCTACGGTTCGACAATTGGAAGGGTTGTTATGTGAGAATCGAGAACGGGGAAGCTATGATAGCTGAAATTGGTCGACTAGAAGGTTGGACAAGCAAAGCTGCAACTTTTTATGCAGAGTTAATTGATCTGAAATTTGATTCCAAAGTTGGTTATGTCAATCAAAAATGGCTTCACAAATGAAAGATGCTGAGTGGGTCGCACAAAAGCAGATGTTGTTGCCGATGATTTCTGAACTAACAGTAATAGGTGAAGAAAGAAGGGATGATGCTGATGAAGAAGAGGGCCACAATGGTGCTGGAAAAGTTGTTTCTATTGATTGGAATGATGTAGATTAGGGAACGTACATATTTGGTCATTGCACCTATAGCTGACATTAAGATGGCCAAATTATTTGGCATTCCAGTTGATGACAGAGATAAGGAGAAAGATGACACTAGTGTGTCTGCTGGTGCTAACCGAAATTCAAACCCTCAAGATGATGCTGATATCCTCAAGCATATGATGGAAATGGGTGCAGATGATGTGGATGATGCAGATGACTATGAGCGGGTAAATTTGTATGATAAAGAGAATCATGTTATTGAAGTGGGTAAGTTGTGGCCAAACATGGATGAGTTTAGGATGTGTTTCAAGACCTATGCAGTGAATCATGAGTTTGAGGCCAAGACTTGGTGGACTGATCGAAAGAAATTTTATGCTAGGTGCCAAGGTTATGATGGAGGTGCCAATCCTTGTAAGTGGTACATATCTGCTAGACGACAACCTGATGGATGTACAATCAGGGTAAATCAAATCCCAAATCAGCATACTTGTATTACCAGTTCACAGACAGTTTCAAGGATGAAATCACAGCTTTGGATTACAGAAAAGATTACTCCTATTTTAGCCAAGACACCAAACACTACAACAAAGAGAGTTAAAGTTGACTTGGAAAAGCAATACCCTATTGTGCTGAAATATACCATAGTGTGGAAAGCAAAACAAAGGGCAATGAAAAATATATAGGGTGATTGGGCAAATACATTTAGGATGGTTTATAACTTTAAAGCAGAGGTGGAGAAGAGGTCACCCCGAAGTGTGGTGGAGATAGATACTGAGGTAAAAGAGGATGGCAAGGTTTATTTCAGCAAGTTTTTTATGTGTCTAAAGCCTTGCATCGATGGATTTAAAGCGGGGTGCCGTCCATATTTGAGCATAGACTCATCTTTTTTGACTGGAAAGTGGAATGGTCAGTTGGCAGCTTGCAATGCTCTATATGGACACAACTGGATGTTTCCTGTTGCCATTGGAATGTTCTAATCAGAGACAGAGGCATCGTGGACATGGTTCATAATGCAACTGAAAAGATGCAGAGGGCGAGTATCACCTTTGGCCATCCACACAAATGCATGCAAAGGGCTAGAAAATGTAGTCAAGATTGTTTTCTCCCATGCTAAGTAGAGGGAGTGCTTTGGCCATATGTGGATGAATTTGATCAAAAAATTCATAGGGGAAGAATTTGGGCGCATGTGGCCAGCCGCAAGATCCTACACCACATAGACCTATTCTTATCACCTTGGTAAGATAATGGCAGCATGTGCTGAGGATGATTTTTCTACATGGTTGAACACATACCATTCTCTTTTATGGTATAGGTCAGGTTTTAATACTGCCATCAAGTGTGATCATATCAACAATAACTTGGCAGAAAGTTTCAACAACAAGGTGAATGAATTGAAAGATTTGCCTGTACATGACATGATGGACCAAATCAGGATCATGAGCATGCATATATGGGAGTTGAGAAGAAGAATTGGTGAGCTTTTACAAGGGGATAAGCTACCAGCAGTGGTACAACAGGTGGTCAACAGGAGTTGAAAGCTTTCACATCTAGTTGTTGACAAATCTTCATTGTGGGGTGCTAAAGTTAGAGATACAAAGACTAGCAAGAGGCATGTTGTCAACACTGATTTGCATGAATGCACTTGCCAAGAGTGGCAACACACTGGGAAACCATGTGAGCACGCCATACTCTTTTAAGCATCTAGACCCAAGTTAAATATGCACCCATACTTGCATGACTATTACTCAGTACAGAGATTCAGGGATGCATATGCTACTCCAATTGCAGCACTCACAGACCAATCACAGTGGCCTAAGGTGGACTTTGAATTTTTCATGTGTCCACCCATCAATAGAAGAAAGACTGGAAGGCCCAAACAGAGCAGATTCAATGCATGGTTTGAGAGAGGTGGGAGTAGTAAGAAAGGGAAAAAGGATAAGGATGTGAAGCCAAAAAGGGCTCAAGAAGGTAACAAAAACAGATGCAAGTTGTGTGAGGAACTTGGGCATAGAATTGATTCACCAAAATGTCGTTACACTCTGGAAAGACCAAAGTATGTTAATGTTACTATTTATGTTGTTTCTTGTTGTCTATGCTTTTTTCAGTCTCTAACCAAGTGATATGATTTATTTTTCAGGAGAAAGAGTGCAGAAAAAATGGCACCTCTTGTTGTTGAACAGTGCTGGCTAGTGAAAAAGGCAAGACTCAATGGATGTACAAAGAAGAGAAGGTTTAATCCAGTAACTGAACCTATTTTGGATGCACCGGAGCAAACAGAACATGTTCTGGACGCAGCAGAACAAACTGAACCTGTTTTCGATGCACCGGAGTAGTGTGAACCTATTTTAGATGCACAGGAGCAGTGTGAACCTGTTTTCAATGCACATGAACCAATTCTGCAAACTGAACCTATTCTCTAGCTTGTTGTGCAAACTGAACCTGTTATGGAGCTTGTTGTGCAGAGTGAACCTGTTCTGGAGCTTGCTGTGCAAAGGGAAATTGTTGCTGGAGTTGAGGAGGTGCATCAGGTGAAGCATGCTGAGGTGCTTGGCCGTGCCGTGGGGAGGCCTGCTGGTCGTGGCAAGAAAATCAGGAGCATCAACAAGTTGTCCGCCGGAGAAGTTGAGAATTCGAAGAAATCGAGTGGTAGGAAGAGGCAAAATAAATAGATTTGGCAGTTGTGTTCTGAAGTGAAGACTTGTTATTTAAATAAAAAAATTGTAATAATGATGTGATTGGAAATTGTGTTCTGAAGTGAAGACTTGTTACTTGAATTCAAAATTTGAAAGTTGAACCAACATTTGTAATAATGATGTGATGCTATTTGTAATAATCTGTTGTTTTAATGATGTGATGCTATTTGCAATGTTTTTACTTGTTTTGTTTTAACTTGGTCATCAATCCGAGCATTTATACCAAGTCGTGAAAAATGTGCCTCAAATGAGCCCCGAAGGTAGGGTAAACGACCCTTTTCTAAGTAAGTATATTTTTCCACCTTGCCTAAATAAGCCAAATAAATTTCCTAGACTTGTATTCGACCTATATAATGTCATTCTGAAGCCTCACTATTTATTGGATGAATATTCATATTATTTATTTTCTTTTGAATAATAATGGTTTTAACCAAAAATCATAAATAAAACAAGTTTAAAACATCAAGATGAAAAAATAAGTTTGGATCTTTCTTAGTCACTCCAAAATGAAGCTTTCGTGAGGTTTTGACTATTTTCATTTTCAAAGTTTTCAAAACCTGCTTTCGTTCCAATGTCCTTGAGCCCTCCGCCTCGTCCGCGACCTTGGCCATGGCAATGCTGCACTCTCTGGTAGCGCATCAATTCTTCAGTTAACAAAGTGTAGCAATTCTTCAGTTAATCGATGTGGAGGAGCGTAACGTTTCGGTGGAGCTAGGCCGACTAATGAAAGTGCAGCCCGCAGATCGCTGACATAGCCCTAGTTCCTAATCCAGACCATCCATTCACGGCGATCCAATGGTCCGGACAGGTGCGGGGTTTTGATGGGGTTTTGAGGGGGTTTTGAGAGGTTTTCAAACGTTAGGGTTGAGCATAAGTAATTCAAAAAAAATCAAAAAATAGGAAACTTGTGGCAATCATCATTCTATGTGAGTAACTCCATAGGAAAAATAAGAAATCTGGACTATGGAGTTTTTCATGAAAAAACCTTCACAAACTTGGCTATCACGAACGAGGTTGTAGGGTTTTCAAAGGTTAGGGTTGAGCATAAGTAATTCAAAAAAATAGAAAACTGGTGCCAATTATCATTCTATGTGACTAACTCCATAGGGAAAATAAGAAATCTCGACTATGGAGTTTTTCATGAAAAAACCTTCACAAACTTGGCTATCACGAACGACGTTGTACGGTTTTCAAAGGTTAGGGTTGAGCATAAGTAATTCAAAAAAAATCAAAAAAATAGAAAACTAGTGCCAATCAATTTGAGTTGTTAGCATATGACAAAGTAAGAACATGTGTACTAGTTTTCCAATATTTTAATTTTTTATGCTCCTTTCAAACTTGGTCAAACCTAAGTTTGACAAACATTTAAACAAGTTTCAAACATGAAAATGGCAAACCAAGCCTCGATCCTTCTTAGTCACTCCAAAATGAAGCTTTTGTGAGGTTTTGAGTATTTTCATTTTCAAAGTTTTCAAAATCTGGACTACTATGTTCGAGATATCACATATTAATGAAGGATTTTTCGTTCCATTGTTTATAAGATAGGTTTATATTTTTTTCTTGGTACTATATGACATAACAGTACTTTGTGTGTTGGTTTTATATTTTTTCGATTTTTTTAATTATGTATGCTCATTTCAAAGTTGGTCAACCCTCACAAAACCATGTTGACCGAGCCGAAAAGCTTTTAGAAGGAAACCCACAGATTCGACCCGGACTGTTGGATCGAGGCCTTGTAGAAGGAATCTTGCGTCGGACGGTTGCGATCGGCCCCTCAGTCATAGCGATCCGCGAGACGCTCATTCTGCGCTCGGATTGGTTGGTCCGCAAGACACCCGTTGGCCCGTTGTGCAACGTGTCTGTGTAGTCTTTCGCAGGACGCCCGCTTTTGCATGCATGCGTGGCCCGCATCCAGGCTGCTTCCACGTCAGAACACATGCGAACTACGTCGATTCGGACGTCGCACCGCAGCAATGAAACCACATCTCTGACTCGTCTCAGACGTCGCACCAGAGCAATTAACGATGTTTCAGACTCGGTTGCAACGGGCGGCAAAAACAGGGCACACACACGCTCGATTCAATTTCAAGTACACACGCGTACGCGTCCGACACGTTGGCCTCTCTTCGCCTTCATCTTCTCCAACCGGCTATACAACCACCACCTCTCTCCACAGAAACCATAGATCCAGTTCTAGCGCCCCTCTCACCCTCCAGTTCCCGTTCCTCTCCTCTCTAGCTAGTCGCGATGGAGTTCGTCGGAGTCACCTTCAACCCGTCGCCCACCGTGCCGGTGAGGCGCTACCCGGCCGACGTGATCGTGGAGGACACCGTCCGCGTCTAGGCCATATCGAGGTGGAGGGGGCCGGTGGAACTCACCCGCGAGTTCCTCAACCTCGGCTACGCCCACCTCAACCTCCCACCCGGCACGTGGCCCATGTTCCGCCTCAACATCAATCCGGCCGATGGTGGCATTGTTGGGGAACGTAGCATAAATTCAAAAAATTTCCTACGCATATTCAGATCTTTCTATGGAGAGACCAGCAACGAGAGAGGGGTGAGAGCATCTTCATACCTTTGAAGATCGCTAAGCGGAAGCGTTACTAGAACGCGGTTGATGGAGTCGTACTCGCGGCGATTCAGATCGCGGTGTGATTCCGATCTAGTGCCGAACTACGGCACCTCCGCGTTCAACACACGTGTAGCCCGGTGACGTCTCCCGCACCTTGATCCAGCAAGGAGTAGGGAGAGTTTGGGGAAGATCTCCACCAGCACGACGGCGTGGTGTCAATGGAGAGACGAGGTCTCCCGGTAGGGCTTCGCCAAGCACCGGCAGAGAGGAGGAGAAAGAAGGGCAGGGCTGCGCCGAGGGAGAGGGAAAAGTGTGTCCCCCAATGGCCAAAAGTGCCCACTATATATAGGAGGAGGGGAGGGGGGGTGCCACCCCTAGGGTTCCCACCCTAGGTGGTGCGACAGCCCCCCCCCCCCAGATGGGAGGTGCGGCGGCCACGGGGAGGAGGGGTGTCGCACCCCTCTGGTGGGCCTTAGGCCCACCTGCGCTAGGGTTTCCCCCCTCTCCCCTCTTCCTGCACCATGGGCTGAGTGGGGGCGCACCAGCCACCTAGGGGCTGGTTCCCCCCCCCCCCCCACTTGGCCCATCTAGCCTCCAGGGGTCGTTGCCCCGTTTCGGTGGACCTCCGGGGCCACCTCCGGTGGTCCCGGTACGTTACCGGTGATGCCCGAAACACTTTCGGTGTCCGAAACCATCCGTCCTATATATCAATATTTACCTCTGGACCATTCCGGAGATCCTCGTGACGCCCGGGATCTCATCTGGGACTCCAAACAACTTTCTATAACCTCATATAACAATTCCCTATAACCCTAGCGTCATCGAACCTTAAGTGTGTAGACCCTACGGGTTCGGGAGACAGGTAGACATGACCGAGACACCTCTCTCGCCAATAACTATAAGCGGGGTCTGGATACCCATGGTGGCTCCCACTTGCTCCACGATGATCTCATCGAATGAACCACGATGTCAAGGATTCAATCAATCCCGTATACAATTCCCTTTGTCTGTCGGTATAGAACTTTCCCGAGATTCGATCGTCGGTATACCTATACCTTGTTCAATCTCGTTACTGGTAAGTCTCTTTACTCGTTCCGTAGCACGTCATCGTGTGACTAACTCCTTAGTCACACTGAGCTCATGATGATGTTCTACCGAGTGGGCCCAGAGATACCTCTCCGTCACACGGAGTGACAAATCCAGATCTCGATTCGTACCAACTCAACAGACACTTTCAGAGGTACCCGTAGTGCACCTTTATAGTCACCCAGTTACGTTGTGACGTTTGATACACCCAAAGCACTCCTACGGTATCCGGGAGTTGCACAATCTCACAGTCGAAGGAAAAGACACTTGACATTAGAAAAGCTTTAGCATACGAACAATACGATCTAGCGCTACGCTTAGGATTGGGTCTTGTCCATCACATCATTCTCCCAATGATGTGATCCCGTTATCAATGACATCCAATGCCCATGACCAGGAAACCATGATCATCTATTGACTAACGAGCTAGCCAACTATAGGCTTGCTAGGGACACATTGTGATCTATTTATTCACACATGTATTATTGTTTCCTGTTAATACAATTATAGCATGAACAATAGACGATTATCATGAACAAGGAAACATGATAATAGCCATTTTATTATTGCCTCTAGGGCATATTTCCAACAGTCTCCCACTTGCACTAGAGTCAATAATCTAGTTACATTGTGATGTATCAAACACCCATAGCATTATGGTGTTCATCATGTTTTGCTCGTGGAAGAGGTTTAGTCAACGGGTCTGCAACATTGAGATCTATGTGTACTTTACAAATCTCTATTACTCCACTCTGGACATGGTCCTGGATGGAGTTGTAGCGGCGTTTGACGTGCTTCGTCTTTCGGTGAAACCTGGGCTCCTTGGCTATGGCAATGGCCCCAGTGTTATCACAGAAGAGTGTCATTGGACCCGACGCGCTTGGAAACACTCCAAGGTCGGTGATGAGCTCCTTCATCCAAATTCCTTCATGAGCTGCTTCTGAAGCAGCTATGTACTCCGCTTCACATGTAGATGTTGTCACGACTTCTTGCTTGCTGCTGTACCAGCTCACTGCCCCACCATTCAAAACATATACGTATCCGGTTTGTGACTTAGAGTCATCCGGATCTGTGTCGAAGCTAGCGTCGACGTAACCCTTTACGACGAGCTCTTCGTCACCTCCATAAACGAGAAACATTTCCTTAGTCCTGTTCAAGTACTTAAGGATATTCTTGACCGCTGTCTAGTGTTCCATACCGGGATCACTTTGGTACCTCCCTACCAAACTTATGGCAAGGTTTATATCAGGTCTGGTACACAGCATGTCATACATTAGAGAGCCTACGGCTGAAGCGTAGGGTACAATACTCATCTTCTCTCTATCTGCTGTCGTGGTCGGCGACTGAGTCTTACTCAATCTCATACCTTGCAAAACTGGCAAGAACCCTTTCTTTGAATTTTCCATATTAAACTTCTTCAATATCTTGTCAAGGTATGTGCTTTGTGAAAGACCTATGAGGCGTCTCGATCTATCTCTATAGATCTTGATGACTAATATGTATGCAGCTTCTCCAAGGTCCTTCATTGAAAAACTCGTGTTCAAATAGGCCTTTATGCTCTCCAACGTTTCTGTATTGTTCCCCATCAATAATATGTCATCCACATACAGTATGAGGAAAGCTACAGAGCTCCCACTCACTTTCTTGTACAGACAGGCTTCTCCGTAAACCTGTATCAACCCAAACACTTTAATCACCTCATTAAGTGAATGTTCCAACTTCGAGATGCTTGCACCAGCCCATAGATGGAGCGATAGAGCTTGCACGCTTTGTTAGCACCCTTAGGGTCGACAAAACCTTCTGGTTGCATCATATACAACTCTTCCTTAAGGTTCCCGTTAAGGAACACTGTTTTGACGTCCATTTGCCAAATTTCATAATCATAAAAGGCGACAATCGCTAACATGATTCGGACTGATTTTAGCTTCGCTACGGGAGAGAAAGTCTCTTCGTAGTCAACTCCTTGAATTTGTCGAAAACCCTTTGCGACAAGTCGAGCTTTCTAAACGGTTACATTACCGTTTCCATCAGTCTTCTTCTTGAAGATCCATTTATTTTCTATGGCTCGCCGGTCATCGGGCAAGTCCACCAAAGTCCATACTTTGTTCTCATACATGGATCCTATCTCGGATTTCATAGCTTCAAGCCATTTGTTGGAATCCGGGCCCGCCATCGCTTCTTCATAGTTCGAAGGTTCACCGTTGTCTAACAACATGATTTTCATCACAGGGTTGCCGTACCACTCTGGTACGGAGCGTGCCCTCGTGGACCTTCGCGGTTCAGTAGTAACTTGATCCGAGGATTCATCATCATTATCATTAACTTCCTCTTCAGTTGGTGTAGGCGCCACAAGAACAACTTCCTGCGCTGCGCTACTATCCTGTTCGAGAGGGGCTGTAATTACCTCATCAAGTTCTACCTTCCTCCCACTTACTTCTTTCGAGAGAAACTCTTTCTCTAGAAAGGATTCGTTCTTGGCAACAAAGGTTTTACCTTCGGATCTAAGATAGAAGGTATACCCAATAGTTTCCTTAGGGTATCCTATGAATACGCATTTCTCCGCTTTGGGTTCAAGCTTTTCTGGTTGAAGTTTCTTCACATAAGCATCGTAGCCCCATACTTTAAGAAACGACAACTTAGGTTTCTTGCCAAACCATAGTTCATACGGTGTCGTCTCAACGGATTTAGACGGTGCCCTATTTAAAGTGAATGCTGCAGTTTCTAATGCGTATCCCCAAAATGATAGCGGTAAGTCGGTAAGAGACATCATAGATCATACCACTAGTGGAAAACGGGGCTTTGGCCGGGACCCTTTAGTCCCGGCCTGCCTCTGGGCCGGGACTAAAGGCCTGGCCACGTCGCCCCAATTCTCAATGCCTCCCTCGAGGCTTTAGTCCTGGCCCGTAAGGAGCCTTTAGTCCCGGTTCGTGTCCCAAACCGGGACTAAAGGGCTACGCGGTGGGCAGTGGTGGTGGCAACCGTTCGTATCCCCCTTTACTCCCGGTTGGTGGCTCAACCCGGGACTAAAGGCCTAACACGTGGCCTACCGTAGTGGTGGAAACCATTGGTATACCTCTTTAGTCCCGGTTGGTGGCTCAACCCGGGACTAAAGGCCCAAACGGTTTGCATCCCGCGTCGTTTCGGGCGATGAAAAGCACGAACCGAAGCAGAGTCGCCATTTCTCTGTTTCTTCTTCTCTCTCGCTCTCGCTCTGTTCTTCTCCTCTCTTCTTCCCTTCTCGTCTTCCACCATGCCAACTCGCTTTGGAGAGGTGCTCGCACACGGCAAGACCAAGCTCGATGTCGTGTACACGAACGAGAGCAGGGAGATGTCGTATTTTCTTGAACAGTTGAAGGAACGATGGCTTGACACCGCAATGGATCATGAGAAGTTCTTGGGGCTTGATCTGGAGTACACGGCCGATCAACGCGGTGTTGCCGTCATCCAACTAGGCTTCGCACACCATGTCTTGATCTTCCAATGGGCGAGGTAAGTTTTGAGGCTTTCTTTGATCCAACGTAATGACATTGTAAGTTTATTTGTTTCAATCATAGTTGGATCCCTTCAAATAGTTGTAGTGCAACAATTTTGATTAGTTGAAGGGGAACACAATCTGATTGGAGTAGTGTTCCATAATCTAAATAATCGTATTAGAATCAACTAGTGTTTAATATGTTCCATTGGATTCATAGTTGGTTCGCTTCAAATAGTTGTAGTGAAACAATTTTGATTAGTTGAAGGGAACACAATCTGATTGGAATAGTGTTCCACAATCTGAAAAATCTGATTGGTTCAATATGTTCCATTGAAATCATAGTTGTAGTGATACAATTTTATGCGGTGTTCTTTGATCCAAGGTTATGAAAATTGCATATAGCTAGTGATCTCTCTAGGTTCCATTGGATAGCAGTATGATATGTCATAGTCATGAAAATTGCATATAGCTAGTGATCTCTCTAGGTTCCATTGGATAGCTATAGTGATCTCTCTAGGTTCCATTGCATATGTTCTATTTGAATCCTAAAGATAATTTTCTCTTTAGTTGTAGTGAAACATGTTTCCTTATTGCAGCAGTATGTAACATTTGTTCCATTTTAATTTGTTTCTGTTGCAGTAGTGACAAGCATTGTCCAGAACTCATGGAGTTCCTTCGCAGCGGCATCACTTTTGCTACCGTTGACATAACGAACGACAAGCTGAAGATGAGGTACAGCTTCGGTATTGAGATACCAACTGGTTGCCTCATTGATCTCCAAACGGTATTCAGGCTTCGACATGTCAGTACTTCGATGGCTCATATGGCAGTTGCCTTGATCGAAGAGGAATATGGTGATATGAAGACCAATTTCCCAAAGTCTCAGCACAAACTTTGGGAGAAGGCCCCACTTGATCGTATCAACATTGAGTATGCAGCAAAAGATGCATACGTTTCATACGAATTGTACCGCAAGATTCGAGTCGTCAACTATGGCCAGCGTCACCTCGAATAAGGTGGACATTCTGATTGGACTAGTATCAACTACGGCTAGCTGTATATCTATGATAGCTATTATTATGTACTGTTTGGACTAGTATCATGTACTGCTTGGACCAATTTATATATGTCTAGTTTCTATTTGTGCCATTATAGTTTCCAAATTTGAATGGTTTAGCCCTTTCTAACTTCATTTGCTACTTTTGAATGGTTTAGCCCTTTCTAACTTCATGGTATCATGCATTTCGACCACATATATATACAAAAAGTCTTCAGTTCAAATAAGTTCAAAAAATGAAATCCCTTTTGTAACAGATCTGTTTTCGATTAAAACAGTCATTTAAAAATGAAAGACCAATAGTCCCACGTGGCGTGCAGTGGAACCACGTGGCGTGCAGCGGAACCACTTTTGTTGTGGGGGTCGCTTTTCCTTCTTCTCCTTGTGCTAGATATTTGTTATGCATTAGGGAAAGAAGGAATAGCGACCATCATCGACGGTCAAAAAATCAGGTGAGGGAGTGTCCACCATACATGAGAGAAGAAGAATGCCGACTGTTGTTGTGGGGGTTGCTTCTCCTTCTTCTCTTTGTGCTAGATATTTGTTATGCACTAGGGGAAGAAGGAGTAGCGACCATCATCGACGGTCGAAAAATCAGGTGAGGGAGTGTCCACCATACATGAGAGAAGAAGAATGTCGACTGTTGCTGTGGGGGGTCGTTTCTCCTTCTTCTCCTTGTGCTAGATATTGGTTATGCACTAGGGGAAGTAGGAGTAGCGACCATCATCGACGGTTGAAAAATCAGGTGAGCTAGTGTCCACCATATATGAGAGAAGAAGAATGTCCACCATATACAATAGGTGAGCTAGTGTCCACCATATATGAAATTGTTGAAATTTTGTGATGTGCCTTTGAATGGTGCATTTTGAACGCACAAAAAGTATGGATTTCAAATAAGTTCAAAAAAATGAAATCCCTTTGTAAGAGATGAGTTCTCGTTCGAAACGTTGATACTTCGAGAGAGATTGTCCGTTTTGTACACGAAGTGCATCCAGTTTTTCTCGTAGCCCTCTCAACTTTCTAACACATGCTATGCGGGTGAAATGATGATAGCATGCCAACTTTCAACATTTTCAGAGTTCATTTGTAGTGCTTTTCAATTTCAGGGTCAACTAGCTCAAAAAAATAAGTAAATGCACGAAGAATACCAAATGAAGTCAGAAATTGTTGAAATTTTGTGATGTGCCTTTGAATGGTGCATTTTGAACACACAAAAAGTATGGAGTTCAAATAAGTTCAAAAAAATGAAATCCCTTTGTAAGAGATGAGTTCTTGTTCGAAACGCTGATACTTCAAGAGAGATTGTCCGTTTTGTACACGAAGTGCATCCACTTTTTGTCGTAGCCCTCTCAACTTTTTAACACATGCTATGTGGGTGAAATGATGATAGCATGCCAAATTTCAACATTTTCAGAGTTCATTTGTAGTGCTTTTCAATTTCAGGGTCAACTAGCTCAAAAAAATAAGTAAATGCACGAAGAATACCAAATGAAGTCAGAAACTGTTGAAATTTTGTGATGTTCCTTTGAATGGTGCATTTTTAACACACAAAAAGTATGGAGTTCAAATAAGTTCAAAAAAATGAAATCCCTTTGTAAGAGATGAGTTCTCGTTCGAAACGCTGATACTTCGAGAGAGATTGTCCGTTTTGTACATGAAGTGCATCCAGTTTTTGTCGTAGCCCTCTCAACTTTTTAACACATGCTATGTGGGCGAAATGATGATAGCATGCCAACTTTCAACATTTTCAGAGTTCATTTGTAGTGCTTTTCAATTTTAGGGTCAACTAGCTCAAAAAAAAATAAGTAAATGCATGAAGTCACAAATTTTTGAAATTTTGTGATGTGCCTTTGAATGGTGCATTTTGAACACACAAAAAGTATGGAGTTCAAATAAGTTCAAAAAAATGAAATCCCTTTGTAAGAGATGAGTTCTCGTTCGAAACGCTGATACTTCGAGAGAGATTGTCCGTTTTGTACACGAAGTGCATCCAGTTTTTGTCGTAGCCCTCTCAACTTTTTAACACATGCTATGTGGGTGAAATGATGATAGCATGCCAAATTTCAACATTTTCAGAGTTCATTTATAGTGTTTTTCAATTTCAGGGTCAACTAGCTCAAAAAAAAATAAGTAAATGCACGAAGAATACCAAATGAAGTCAGAAATTCTTGAAATTTTGTGATGTGCCTTTTAATGGTGCATTTTGAACACACAAAAAGTATGGAGTTCAAATAAGTTCAAAGAAATGAAATCGCTTTGTAAGAGATGAGTTCTCGTTCGAAACGCTGATACATCGAGAGAGATTGTCCGTTTTGTACACGAAGTGCATCCAATTTTTGTCAGAGCCCTCTCAACTTTTTAACACATGCTATGTGGGTGAAATGATGATAGCATACCAAATTTCAACATTTTCAGAGTTCATTTGTAGTGCTTTTCAATTTCAGGGTCAACTAGCTCAAAAAAATAAGTAAATGCACGAAGAATACCAAATGAAGTCAGAAATTGTTGAAATTTTGTGATGTTCCTTTGAATGGTGCATTTTTAACACACAAAAAGTGTGGAGTTCAAATAAGTTCAAAAAAATGAAATCCCTTTGTAAGAGATGAGTTCTCGTTCGAAACGCTGATACTTCGAGAGAGATTGTCCGTTTTGTACATGAAGTGCATCCAGTTTTTGTCGTAGCCCTCTCAACTTTTTAACACATGCTATGTGGGCGAAATGATGATAGCATGCCAAATTTCAACATTTTCAGAGTTCATTTGTAGTGCTTTTCAATTTCAGGGTCAACTAGCTCAAAAAAAATTAAGTAAATGCACGAAGAATACCAAATGGAGTCAGAAATTGTTGAATTTTGTGATGTGCCTTTGAATGGTGCATTTTGAACACACAAAAAGTATGGAGTTCAACTAAGTTCAAAACAATAAAATCCCTTTGTAAGAGATGAGTTCTCGTTCGAAATGTTGATACTTCGAGAGAGATTGTCCGTTTTGTACACGAAGTGCATCCAGTTTTTGCCGTAGCCCTCTCAACTTTTTAACACATTCTATGTGGGTGAAATGATGATAACATGCCAACTTTCAACATTTTAAGAGTTCATTTGTAGTGCTTTTCAATTTCAGGGTCAACTACCTCAAAAAAAAAAGAAGTAAATGCACGAAGAATACCAAATGAAGTCAGAAATTGTTGAATTTTTGTGATGTGCCTTTGAATGGTGCATTTTGAACACACAAAAAGTATGGAGTTCAAATAAGTTCAAAAAAATGAAATCCCTTTGTAAGAGATGAGTTCTTATTCGAAACGCTCATACTTCGAGAGAGATTGTCCGTTTTGTACACGAAGTGCATCCAGTTTTTGTCGTAGCCCTCTCAACTTTTTAACACATGCTATGTGGGTGAAATGATGATAGCATGCCAAATTTCAACATTTTCAGAGTCCATTTGTAGTGTTTTCAATTTCAGGGTCAACTACCTAAAAAAAAAGTTAATAGTTTGGATAGTCAAAATAATTACTTTTGAAAATAGAAAATAGTTTTGCATGATTTATTCAATTTCAAACACTTTTCATTATCATAGTTTTGTCAAATTCTCAAATATGCAAAATGAATTTTAATAAACATAGTTTTTAATTGAAAATAACAAAATAGTTAATAGTTTGGATAGTCAAAATAATTACATTCGAAAATAGAAAATAGTTTTGCATTATTTATTCAATTTCAAACACTTTTCATTATCATAGTTTTGTCAAATTCTCAAATATGCAAAAATAATTTTTAATAAACATAGTTTTTAATTGAAAATAACAAAATAGATAATAGTTTGGATAGTCAAAATAATTACTTTTGAAAATAGAAAATAGTTTTGCATTATTTATTCAATTTCAAACACTTTTCATTATCATAGTTTTGTCAAATTCTCAAATATGCAAAAAGAATTTTTAATAAAACTAGTTTTTAATTGAAAATAACAAAACACATAATAGTTTGGATAGTCAAAATTATTAATTATGAAAATAGAAAATAGTTTTGCATTATTTATTCAATTTCAAACACTTTTCATTATCATAGTTTTGTCAAATTCTCAAATATGCAAAAAGAATTTTTAATAAACATATTTTTTAATTGAAAATAACAAAATAGATAATAGTTTGGATAGTCAAAATTATTAATTATGAAAATAGAAAATAGTTTTGCATTATTTATTCAATTTCAAACACTTTTCATTATCATAGTTTTGTCAAATTCTCAAATATGCAAAAAGAATTTTTAATAAACATAGTTTTTAATTGAAAATAACAAAATAGATAATAGCTTGGATAGTCAAAATTATTAATTATGAAAATAGAAAATAGTTTTGCATTATTTATTCAATTTCAAACACTTTTCATTATCATAGTTTTGTCAAATTCTCAAATATGCAAAAAGAATTTTTAATAAACATAGTTTTTAATTGAAAATAAAAAAATAGGTAATAGTTTGGATAGTCAAAATTATTAATTATTAAAATAGAAAATAAATTGAAACTATATGAGAATTTATAAAGAAAATTCAATCTAAATTCAAAGTGAACTCACTTTGAATTCAGGTTGAATTTTCTCCATAATTTCGAATATAGTTTCAATTTTCAGTGAGTTTAGGCCCGTAAGCCTGCTTTAGAGAGGAGCTCAATGGAGAAGTTGCGACGGGGCTTATAAACAAGTGTTAGTCCCCCTCGCTAGGCGAGGTGGGACTAAATTTATCGTGCAGCCGAGGAGCGGCTGTTGTCCCGGGTGGAGCCACGCCCCGGGACTAAAGACCCCCTTTAGTCCCGGTTGGAGCGCTGCGCCGGGACTAAAGGCCCCTGTTTCCCGCCTTCTGGTCTGCCGAAAAAGGGTCTTTAGTCCCGGGTCGTGGCTCCACCCGGGACTAAAGGGGGTCTTTAGTCCCGGGTCGTGGCTCCACCCGGGACTAAAGGGGGTCTTTAGTCCCGGATCGAGCCACGAACCGGGACTAAAGATCCACCTATATAAGCGGGAGTTAGAAAATTTCCAACCCAAATCGCATTTCCTTCTCTCCTTCTTCCTCGTTCTCCTGCCCGGCGCGGCACAGCGACGAACTCGACAACGCCGTCAGGCTGCCCGCCGTCCTGCTCGCCGCCGCCTGCCTTCCTCCTCGTCGCTGCCGTCCTCCTCGCCGCGCGCCGCCGTCCTCCTCGCCGCGCGCCGTCGACACCTCCGGCCGGTAAGCCCCCCGCCCCCTCCTCCCCAACACTCCGGCCAGTAGAAGAAAAGAAGAAAAAGGAGAAGAAAAGAAGAAAAAGGAGAAGAAAGGAAGAAAAAGGAGAAGAAAGGAAGAAAAAGGAGAAGAAAGGAAGAAAAAGGGAAGAAAAGAAGAAAAAGATTTTTTTGTCATTTAATTCCTATTGTCATTAGGTTTGTGCTAGATTATTAGGGTTAGTAATATTTCGAATTAGGAAAAAGTAAAATAAGAAGAGGAGGAGAAGAAAAGAAGAAAAAGGAGAATAAGAAGAGGAGGAGAATAGAAGAAGAGGAAAAATAGAAGAAGAGGAGAAGTAGAAGAAGAGAAAAAATTAGAAGAGGAGGAGAGGAGAAGTAGAAGAAGAGAAGAGGAGAAGTAGTAGAAGAAGAGGAGAAATAGAAGTAGAAGAAGAAGTAGAAGAAGAGGAGAAATAGAAGAAGAGGAAAAATTAGTTTAGGGTTACAAGAAGAAGAAATATTGTATAATGTATATGCTTAAGTGTTAATAGTGTTTCTTAGATTATTGCTTAATTTTGCTATTGTATATGCTTAAGTGTTAATAGTTTAATTTTGCTATTGTATATGCTTAAGTGTTAATAGTTTATTTTTAGCAAGAAAATTAATAGAACTAGTTTATTTTTTTAGTTCATTTTACGATGCCTATCCCGCATCCTCGTCGTCGACTCGGCGGAGGACACCTGCTTGATCAGAGGGGCCCTGTCCGGGACTGGGCTCCGCCCGGCTGGTATTGGGAGGTGCTACCTTCCAGGGGGCGTAGGTTGGTGAGGAGCTAGCCCGTCGTTGACCTGATCCTTGTTTGGTGGCGGTCGCGTGGGCCAGTGAGGGTGCCGAGGCTTCCGGACACCGCGGAGGTGGTACGTCACCGTGTCAGCGAGGAGGATGAGCACGTCCGTCGCTACATGGCTGCGTTGGAGGGCAGGTTCGAGCATACCTGGCAGGTTCTTCGGGGATCTCACTGGAGCTATGATCCTGTGATGGTTCCTTCTCTTTGGGTGTCCACCGCCCGCGCCGATACCCGTCGGGCGCTACGGTTCTAGATGTATCAGTGATGCTATATGTATAATAGTATTCGAGGAGTATTAGTGATAATATTCGACGATGTACGGACAAAACAGATGACGTATTTGCTTATAATTGAATGCATGCTAATTTGAATACTACTTTATTTTACGATTTGGTTTTTCTTATTGAATGCTCAAATTGGAAAAGTACTCCTACTTTGAATACTATGCAGAAATCTAGGAGTCCCGGGTGGAGCCATGACCCGGGACTAAAGTTGTTTTGGAACGGAGTTCCTGATAGAATAATTCTTTTTTGGTACAAAGGTTAAGAGAATCCGTTTTTTGCAGAACTATGGATCCACATATCAGGAACCTCGAAGAGGAAGAACTTCTCGAAGATATAATCAAAGACGGCCCCGACGTTGAACCAGCTGAATCTCCTTCGTCATATCTAAACCCCTCCAGATATGGAATGGAGGTCGAGCGACACGAAGATGAAGCCGATGGGGCAGGAGATAGGTCCAATGACGGAGAAGGTGATAGCTCCACTGATGGAGAAGCCGGTGAAAAATTAATAAAGTCCGGCGAGGTATATGAAGTTCGACAATCACTTGTAATATGTGAAAAATATTAGAGATAGGTCTATATTGTATACATATACATTCATTTGACGAATGTTTCTCCCTCTTAGGCCTCCACATCGAGCAAAGCTACAAAACGAGGCCCGACTAGAAAGTTGGATGCACGGACGCATTACACCTTTGAGGTGATATTGCCTACGGGCGAACCCAAGCTTCCTAAGAATGATGCTGACACATTCAAGAAGCAATGCGGAGTTCTCGTTAGGGATCACGTCCCGATCAGCATTCGGGAGTGGAACAAGCGCAAAGGGGCAGCTGATAGTGACTATGTCGCCGAAAAGTACAAAGATAATCTTTGCAATGATCTCATGTGACATTTCAACCTGCCAGAATGTGAGAATGAAGACGCCGCAGACAAACTGAGGGCCAAAGTCAAGCAGTGGACACTAAAGAAGATGGCCGAACTGTTCCGTAGCTGGAAGAAGAAGCTATGGAAAAACTATCTGAAGACAAAGAAAGTGCCAGTATTCGAGGGGTATCTAGCCAAGCAGGCGAATCACTAGAAGGCATTTCAAGAGTGCAAGGAGTTAGAAGATGCCCAGGCATTATCAGAAAAGAACAAGATAAATGACAACAAGAAGAAATATCACCACAAGCTGGGGCCAGGGGGCTATGAGACTGCCATCCCAAAGTGGGAGAAGAAAGAGCAAGATCTACTAGATAAAGGCATCATACCTGAACCACTCCGTGATGAGTGGGAATTGAGAGAAAGAAATTGGTTCCTTGCGCATGGTGGTTCGTACGACGAAAAAACAGGGGACCTCATCTGCAGTGACGGTCTTAGGATACCCGGGGAGAACTGGAAAAGGATAGTGAAAGAAATTAAGGAGGGAAAAAGAAAGTTCACTGCAGATAGAGAGAACGATTTGCTCACACTGGTCCTCGGCAATGACGAACATGGAGGACAAACGCGAGGCTTCGGTCCTTCTTACCCGTGCTGGCTTGGGTTTGCCAGAGACCAAGACACTTACAGAAGCCGAGAGAGAGCAAAGAAGCGGCAGCAGGATGAGGAGAATGACAAGTTCAACCAGTTGCTTGCCAGGATTAACGAGCAACAGAAGCAGATTGATGAGCTTAGAGGAGTAGCGCACCAGGAAGATCCTGCACTTGATATTACCGGCGCCCCATCTAAGCGGAAAAGCAGTGTGGCTGAATCTGAGGCCCCGCCCGACGATGCACGAAGAATGATAGAGGGAGGTCCCGGCTACCCCGTGGATGGAATCAAGGAGTCAACATCATGTGAACTCCATCATAAATTCAAGAACATATCCATGAAGGTGGCCGTCGGACAAGCTTTACCTTCTGGCCCTGATGCACGCTGGCATGGCCGTGAGATTCCAGCTGGCTTTGCTAAAGTCGGGGTGGATGAAATCATGGCGGGGTTTCATGATATGGAGCTCGACATAGCTGGACCCGAAGATGAGAGGACACTCGGAGAAGTACTGGGTGGAGTCATCCTATGGGACAAGAACTACATCAAGCTTCCAGGCTCGGCCCCAAGGACAACACCGCCTCCGAGTCATCGTAGGTCACCTACACCTCCATTACCTCCAAGCCCTCCACATGATGTCGGCCAGCACAACACGAGTCCATCTCGATCATCGCCGCCGGACTTGGGTCGTCCGTCTCCGCCGCCGCCTGCTCCGGATACTAAGCGGGAGCGTGCCACCAAGAACGCTCCGCCGACGATTTCTAAGCGACGGAGCCCCCCAAAGCGCAAACGGTCGCCCCTCCCAAAGGTACCTCATGCTAATCTTCCTATCAGACCTTATGATCGTACCCCCGAGGAAAACGCCAGGATAGCAAAGGAACATCATGATGCGCAGATGAAAAAGAAGGAACCCGAGCCCCGCCTAGAATACACCGAGAAGCAAATAACATTTGCAAAATACTTCACGACCCTTCCATCACAGTATGACTTACACCATAAGCCTGATGACTATACACGCACATTGCAGAAGGAAGTCAAAAAGAGCAGATCACGCGCAAGTGCAAGTGGGAGCAAATCAAGTTCAACTACAAGCAAGAAAAAATCAGACGTTCCTCAGCTTGGAGAACAGGCCAAACAGTCGATCCCACCCCTCAAGGTGTTAACCGAGAATGCTCCCCCTCCGGTGCAGGGGCAAGCTTTTGAATTAGCAAAGAAGTGGGCAGCTGAATGGGGTGTCTCGGTTGAAGATGTTCTGGCTTCCCAAGACGACAGGTTACCCAAGGCTGTGGTAGCCCCTAAGCCACAGTTTGTCATGGGAGAGCCTTTCGTCAGCAAAGATGATCTCCCAACAAATATGTGTTACTTGCATACATGGTACTTAAGTGAATCAAAGAATGGAAGAATGATGATCGTGCTGAGTGTCCCACGGGAGTACTATGGCCGCCCCGAAGAAATCCATATCGACTTTGATGAACTCTTCCAGATGTACAATGGCGACGCCCTCGACAAATCGCTTATGAGTTGCTATTGTCTGTAAGTTTTTCAATTCGTTGTCTACATATAACTTGTTTAGTTATTTCAATTCATTGTCTATATATAACTTGTACTCTATTATGCAGAATGAAGATTCTGGATTGCAAAAGTAAGAGCATCCTAAATATTGGGTTTATTGACCCAGATAAAATACATGTAGCGACGCTAACTGATAAACCCAAGGAGACGGAGGAAAACCTTCTAAGGTTTCTAATAGATCAAAATTTCTGTGACCACATACTGTTTCCATAGAACTTCAGGTGAGGGTCTTTACTCTGTTGTGTCCATTCACTTATAAGTGTAATTGATAAGTTACTGACACATATATATATATATATATACATGTGCAGCTTCCATTGGATTCTGTTGGACATTCAAATTGATAAGGGAAGAGTTGATGCCTTTGACCCATTATCGAGACCCTTGGAACAGTTCCAAAGCCTGCAGGACATGCTCCAAGGGTAATTTCAATCATTCTTGCGCTCTATCGGTCTCTTTCGATGATTTTCTGATATATCAATTAATGAAAAACTTAGCAAATCATTATCCTTGTCGGGCAGGGTTTGGAATCGGTTCAAGTGCGTGACTCCCGGTAACTTTCCTGAGAAGCTGACCTTTAGAGCGGCTCAGGTAAGTAGTAGTATGATATACTTCTATTTTCAATACATTTGTGATGCTAGATTATTATTTTGATTATATATATTCTATTCTCGTAAAGTGCGACCAGCAGCCACGGGGAACGCATCTATGCGGATACTATGTTTGCGAGACCATTCGCACGTTTACCTCTGAGCACAAGGATCACAGATTCGACGTAAGCAATGAACATTCACACCTCTATTTTTACCCGTCATTCTTTGTTATCATGATTGATATTCATATTCATCTCCTCTTCTTATATAGTACACGGCCATGAGGACGAAGGTCCTACCAGAGCAACGCGCGATTGCTGTTGCAGAGGAGCTTGCGACCTTTCTGAGGACGGAAGCTATAGATGACAAAGGACGATTTAGTGTAGCTAGGGGCCATTACTGATGTTCATCCATGTAATCGAATAGACGGGCTCTAGTCCCGATAATTCAGATCTCCATATAATTGTATATATATGCTCGCTTGTAAGATAAGTTAATCTTATATATATATGCATAATTATTTCTATTTTAATTATATGAAAACTAATTCCCGAACACCAAACGAGGCATCACGTTAATCTCCCGAACACCTAAACCCTAAAACCCTAAAACCCAAAAATAATTTCATTCAAAAAAAACCCAAAAATAAGCAAAATCTGAAACTCTTTAGTCCCGGTCCGTGTAACGAACCGGGACTAAAGGACCTGCCCCTGGGGCGCTACGAGGCGCCCACGTGGAGCACCTTTAGTCCCGGCTTGTAACAGGGCCGGGACTAAAGGTTAGGCCTTTAGTCCCGCCCCTTTAGTCCCGGTTGGTGAACCGGGACTAAAGCCCCTTACGGGCCGGGGCTAAAGGCCCCGTCCCCACTAGTGTACCATATCTAATAAAGTGCGATTATGACGTTCAGACACTCCGTTGTGTTGTGGTGTGCCAGGCGGCGTCAGTTGTGAAACGATTCCACACTTCCTTAGGTGTGTGCCAAACTCGTGACTCAAATATTCTCCTCCACGATCAGATCGTAGACACTTAATTTTTCTGTCCCGTTGATTCTCGACCTCACTCTGAAATTCCTTGAACTTTTCAGATGTCTCAGATTTGTGCTTCATCAAGTAGATATACCCATACATACTCAAATCATCGGTGAGAGTGAGAACATAACATTAGCCACCGCGAGCTTCAACGTTCATTGGACCACACACATCAGTATGTATTATTTCCAATAAGTCGGTTGCTCTCTCCATTATTCCTGATAATGGAGTCTTAGTCATCTTGCCCATGAGGCACGGTTCGCATGTATCAAATGATTCAAAGTCAAGAGACTCTAATATTCCATCATTATGGAGCTTCTTCATGCGCTTAACACTGATATAACCAAGGCGGCAGTGCCACAAGTATGTGGGACTACCATTATCAACTTTACATCTTTTGGTACTCACACTATGAATATGGGTAACATCACGTTTGAGATTCATCAAGAATAAACCATTTACCAGCGGAGCATGACCATAAAACATATCACTCATATAAATAGAACAACCATTATTCTCTGACTTAAATGAGTAGTCGTCTCGCATTAAGCAAGACCCTGATAAAATGTTCATGCTTAAAGCTAGTACTAAGTAACAATTATTAAGGTTTAATACTAATCCCGACGGTTGATGTAGAGGTAACATGCCGACGGCGATCACATCGACCTTGGAGCCATTCCCGACGCGCATCGTCACCTCGTCCTTCGCCAGTCTCCGCTTATTCCGCAGTTCCTGCTTTGAGTTCCAAATGTGAGCAACAACACCGGTATCAAATACCCAGGAGCTACTACGAGCGCTGGTAAGGTACACATCAATAACATGTATATCACATATACCTTTAACGTTGTCGACCTTCTTGTCCGCTAAGTATTTGGGGCTGTTTCGCTTCCAGTGACCCTTTCCCTTGCAATAGAAGCACTCAGTCTCAGGCTTGGGTCCATTCTTTTTCTTCTTCCCGGCATGTGGCTTACCGGGTGCGGCAACGGCTTTGCAGTCTTTCTTGAAGTTCTTCTTACACTTGCCCTTCTTGAAACTAGTGGTTTTGTTGACCATCAACACTTGATGCTCTTTCTTGATTTCTACTTCTGCAGACTTGAGCATCGAGTACAACTCGGGAATGGTCTTCTCCATCCCTTGCATGTTGTAGTTAAGCACAAAGCCTTTGTAGCTTGGTGGGAGAGACTGGAGGATTCTGTCAATTATAGCATCATCCGGAAGTTCGACTCCAAGTGAAGTCAGACGACCGTGTAACCTAGACATTTTGAGTATCTGCTCACTGACAGAACTGTTCTCCTCCATCTTACAGCTAAAGAACTTGTCGGGGACTTCATATCTCTCGACACGGGCATGAGCTTGAAAAACTAGCTTCAGCTCTTGGAACATCACATATGCACCGTGTTTCTCAAAACGCCTTTGGAGCCCCGTTTCTAAACTGTATAACATGTCACACCTAACCAGAGAGTAGTCATCACTCCATGTTTGCCAGACGTTCAGAATGTCCTGGGCTGCTGCGGGAGTGGGAGGGTCACCTAGCGGCGCATCAAGGACATAAGCCTTTTTAGCTGCTTTAAGGATGAGCTTCAAGTTGCGAACCCAGTCTGCATAGTTTCTACCATCATCTTTCAGCTTGTTTTTCTCTTGGAATGCGTTGAAATTGAGGTTGACGTTGGCCATCTACAATGTTTATAAAGACAACTTTTAGACTAAGTTCATGACAATTAAGTTCATTTAATCAAATTAAGTATGAACTCCCACTTAAATCGACATCCCTCTAGTCATCTAAGTGATACATGATCCATGTTGACTAACCCGTGTCCGATCATCACGTGAGACGGACTAGTCACCATGGTGAGCAACTTCATGCTGATCGTATTCAACCAGACGACTCATGTTCAACCTTTCGGTCTCTTGTATTCGAGGTCATGTATGTACATGCTAAGCTCGTCGAGTCAACCTAGGTGTTTCGCGTGTGTAAATCTGGCTTACACCCGTTGTATGCGAACGTTAGAATCTATCACACCCGATCATCACATGGTGCTTCGAGACAACGATCCTTCGCAATGGTGCACACTTAGGGGAATACGTTCTTGAATTTTTTTTAGAGGGATCATCTTATTATGCTACCGTCGTTCTAAGCAATAAGATGAAAAACATGATAAACATCACAATGCAATCATATAGTGACATGATATGGCCATTATCATCTTTGCTCTTCTGATATCCATCTTTAGGCATCGCATGATCATCATTGTCACCAGCGTGACACCATGATCTCCATCATCGTGTCTCCGTGAAGTCGTCACGCCAACTACTACTATCACTACAACTATAGCTAACCGTTAGCAATGAAGTAAAAGTAGTAAGCACATGGCGTTGCATCTCATACAATAAATTAAGACAACTCCTATGGCTCCTGCCGGTTGTCATACTCATCGACATGCAAGTCGTGAAACCTATTACAATAACATGATCATCTCATACATCATACATGCAACATCACAACTTTGGCCATATCACATCACATGTCAAACCCTGCAAAAACAAGTTAGACGTCCTCTAATTGTTGTTGCAAGTTTTACGTGGCTGATTTGGGTTTCTACCAAGAACGCCATCTTACCTACGTGACAGCCACAACGATGATATGACAAAGCTATTTACCCTTCGTAAGGACCCTTTTCATCAAATCCAATCCGACTAGAGTGGGAGAGACAGACACCCGCTAGCCACCTTTATGCACGGTGTGCATGTCTGTCGGTGGAACCTGTCTCACGTAAGCGTACATGTAAGGTCGGTCCGGGCCACTTCATCCCACAATACCTCCGGAAAAGAATAAGACTAGTAGCGGCAAGAAATTGACAAATCATCGCCCACAACCTTTTGTGTTCTACTCGTGCATAGAATCTACGCATTGAAAACCTGGCTCTGATACCACTGTTGGGGAACGTAGCATAAATTCAAAAAAATTCCTACGCATATTCAGATATTCCTATGGAGAGACCAGCAACGAGAGAGGGGTGGGAGCATCTTCATACCTTTGAAGATCGCTAAGCGGAAGCGTTACTAGAACGCGGTTGATGAAGTCGTACTCGCGGTGATTCAGATCGCGGTGTGATTCCAATCTAGTGCAGAACTACGGCACCTCCGCGTTCAACACACGTGCAACCCGGTGACGTCTCCCGCACCTTGATCCAGCAAGGAGGAGGGAGAGGTTGGGGAAGATCTCCGGCAGCACGACGGCGTGGTGTCGATGGAGAGACGAGGTCTCCCGGCAGGGCTTCGCCAAGCACCGGCAGAGAGGAGGAGAAAGAAGGGCAGGGCTGCGCCGAGGGAGAGGGAAAAGTGTGTCCCCCAATGGCCAAAAGTGCCCATTATATATAGGAGGAGGGGAGGGGGTGCCACCCCTAGGGTTCCCACCCTAGGTGGTGCGGCAGCCCCTGGATGGGAGGTGCGGTGGCCAGGGGGGAGGAGGGGTGGCGCACCCCTCTGGTGGGCCTTAGGCCCACCTGCGCTAGGGTTTCCCCCCTCTCCCATCTTCCTGCGCCATCGGCTGAGTGGGGGGGTGCACCAGCCCACCTAGGGGCTGGTTCCCTCCCCCACTTGGCCCATCTAGCCTCCCGGGGTCGTTGCCCCCTTTCGGTCGACCCCCGAGGCCACCTCCGGTGGTCCCGGTACGTTACCGGTGATGCCCGAAACACTTCCGGTGTCCGAAACCATCCGTCCTATATATCAATCTTTACCTCCGGACCATTCCGGAGCTCCTCGTGATGCCAGGGATCTCATCCGGGACTCCGAACAACTTTCTATAACCTCGTATAACAATTCCATATAATCCTGGCGTCATCGAACCTTAACTGTGTAGACCCTACGGGTTCGGGAGACAGGTAGACATGACCGAGACACCTTACTGGCCAATAACCATCAGCTGGGTCTGGATACCCATGGTGGATCCCACCTGCTCCACGATGATCTCATCGAATGAACCACGGTGTCAAGGATTCAATCAATCCCGTATACAATTCCCTTTGTCTGTCGGTATAGAACTTGCCCGAGATTCAATCGTCGGTATACCTATACCTTGTTCAATCTCGTTATCGGTAAGTCTCTTTACTCGTTCCGTAGCACGTCATTGTGTGACTAACTCCTTAGTCACATTGAGCTCATGATGATGTTCTACCGAGTGGGCCCAGAGATACCTCTCCGTCACACGGAGTGACAAATCCCGATCTCGATTCGTACCAACTCAGCAGACACTTTCCGAGGTACCCGTAGTGCACCTTTATAGTCACCCAGTTACGTTGTGACGTTTGATACACCCAAAGCACTCCTACGGTATCCGGGAGTTGCACAATCTCACGGTCGAAGGAAAAGACACTTGACATTAGAAAAGCTTTAGCATACGAACAATACGATCTAGTGCTACGCTTAGGATTGGGTCTTGTCCATCACATCATTCTCCCAATGATGTGATCCCGTTATCAATGACATCCAATGTCCATGATCAGGAAACCATGATCATCTATTGACTAACGAGCTAGCCAACTAGAGGCTTGCTAGGGATACATTGTGATCTATTTATTCACACATGTATTACTGTTTCCTGTTGATACAATTATAGCATGAACAATAGACGATTACCATGAACAAGGAAATATGATAATAACCATTTTATTATTGCCTCTAGGACATATTTCCAACAGGCATCCCCCTGGTGATGCTCACCATCACCTTCAGGAACAGGCGTGATGCGCATGCGCTCCTAGGGCGAGTCTTCTGGTGTGGATGCGAGTTCATCGCATGCACTCCCTCCCCTACAACTTTGACGAGCAGTGAAGATGTCGGAGAAGGAGAAGGCGGGGCACCCGAAGAAGGCGATGGTGGCCGGGGTTTAGGGTTTAGGGGCGGCGTTCCCCCGTTTTATTTTCATTGTACTTTCCTTATCGTGTAATGCATGAAACTATGTTCGTCCTAATATAAATATATATCTATGTATTGTGCGTCGACCTACTATCTATGTATTGTGCGTCGACCTATTATCTATGTTCGACCTACTATCTATGTATCGTGTAATGATCGTGCGTTGCTACGGGAGAAAACAGACTCGGGTGAGGGGCGCACGAAAGGAGGTAGACCTTCGGTGTCACCTTGAGGAAAGCTCACCAAAGCAGGATTTCGGGCAGTATAGTGGGGGTGGAGAAACTTTAGATGTCAAATGTCACCAATTTTTCTGCTCAAGTTAGACCGTAGTTTTTCTAAGTTAATTGGCCAGTTCCTTTTAAAAGGAGTCTGGTTTCTTTTTATAAGCACGATTGGCTTCACGTTAGATTTCTTATCGTAATTTCTATTTTATTTATGGGTTGTTTTTTATTATTTCCATTTTTGATAAATGAAACGAATCCAAGCGCGACAAGTAGAATTCCATTCAGTACCTTTGGGGTTTTCTTTTTCCATCTAGATGACGATGTCACCGTGTCTCCTGAATGATGAACACATTATCCGAAAGACAAATCTTGGTGGCGCTCCCAATATAATATGGAGCAACTGCATGTATGTACTTATACACATGCAAAGAAAAATATTTACATAACCTATGTAAACACATGCAAAGAAAAATAATATGGAGCAACTGCATGGATGTGCTTTCAAAATTCATAACCTATGTAAACACATGTAAAGAAAAATATTTACATGCGCCTGTATCACGTGATGTACTTATACACGTCCACATCTCTACAGCTCGTTGTTACTCCAGGCTAATCATTGACGTATATAAATCAGTGAGACCTAATGACAAAAAGTGACGCGGGATGATTTAATAAGGAAACGAACCGTCTATTAGGGTGTAGGGATGAGTCACTGAACCTGAGTTCGTTCCCAAGTCGTGCCAATATTTCCCATTCAAAAAAAGTCGTGCCAATATTTTTCTTCTTTGCAGAAGGCCTAAGGAATATGCCCCGAAAGCCCATGGAAGTGGTAATTGGGCCATAAACTCAGTTTAAAAGGGTTGCGTAGCTTAGTCTATTTACATGGTTGCGGGTTAATTGTTAAAAAAGCAGGGATATATTGAGTTGTCATATAAAAGGGTGCCCCTACGCCTCTGAGCTTTTTTGGGTTATTTACTCAGGGTCCCATTTACTCAACGTCATTGTCACGGCCCAACAATCTATTGGGTAGCCCATTGAGTTTTTTTTAACACGAGCTGAATTTTGGTCGGTTGTTAACTGAATAACTAACAGTGTATACAAGTGTTGGACTTCAGACTGACATCAACAAGTTGACTGAAGAAATTGCCATAGCAAATAAATCCACGAACTTGGCATGGCGCACAGATCACGTCCTCTGTCCTCAAGCTGACTACAAATTCTATCCACGCCCTTCTAGCGACGGATGAATAACAAGTAAAAAACAGAGCAATGATACAACCATAAAATCCTCCCGCCATTGTATTTGCTTGGTTCTGCAAATCGACCATCTGCTTGAGATGTTTATTGATCTTCTTCAGTTCCTCCCTGCGCAATTCGGACTCCGCAGGCAGATGAGCATTGCGCGCATTCCTCATCGTCGTCACGACTTTGTCCCCCCAATTCTCCACAGCATTCGGCGGCAAGCCCAAATTGAGCTCCCAGGTTGCCGCCCATTCGAATCAATGTAGCCCTCAAATTGAAGCCTCTCAATATACGCATCCATCCATTCGAAATGGTAACATTTCTTCAGGATCTGGAAAAAGCAACACGAACCCTAAATCCCAAATTCGACTACAAAAACCGAAATGGGGAGAAACTAGAGCAAATCGCTGCCAAATAAGAGAAATCTAACCTTCCCATCCCGTCCTACCAGTGTCTTGCTTGAGCATCTCACAAACTCGCGCCCAAGATTGCCGTTCTGATCCGTCTTACTGACCCACCACTTCAGAGGATCTGGGCGTGGGCAATCAGGGCACCTTGTTGGTGGCACTGCACCATACCGTTGCCATCTTGACTATGAGGCAGAGGAGGAGGTAGACATCTCTCTCTCTCGTTGCCGCGCTTCGTTGCCGGAGAAGAGGAAGATAGGGGAACGGGGGAAGAAATTGTACGGGGTGGGCGGCCGGGCACGGGCGCGGTTCTGGCATAGCTGCGGTGAGGTGGGTCTCATGCTGGCATAGATAAGTGGTGGGTCTAGCTGCGGTGAGGTGGGTCCTACACTGATAGGTGGGTCTAGCTACGGTGAGGTCGGTCCAGCGCGGTCAGTTGGATATGTCCCACGCTGACGTGGATAAGTGGTGGTGGGTCTAACGGTCTGTGGTCTCACATAATCCTAACATCATACATCAGTTGCGTTTAAACAGCATGTCGCATCTGGGCTATTTGTGCTCTAAAAAACGTTGCACCAGAGCCATTTCAACCAACGATATCGTTGTCTATCAATTGCCGCTCAACGATGTCGCACGGGAGCTATTCACCCGTACTCGGGCGAACCGGATCGACAGGGATAATAGATGGATTTCGTGTTGCGGAGCGCGCGCGAGAAGCTGGAGAGGGAGCAACGGGAACAGATGCAGCACCACGCTGAGGCCGGCTGCGAGCGTCGTGCTAAGGCCGAGGCCACGCACCTCCATGACATGTTCGGGGCCTTAAATAGGGAGCGCCGCCTCGACGCCGCCCGCGCACAGTATTGACAGAGTAGTACCACGTCCATGCACTGCATGCACGACGCCCACGTCTAACGACCTCCTTCCTATACTGTAGCGTGCTTATCCTCTTAGCTAGATAAGCTTCAGGTGGTTAGGCTAGGCGATCACACCCTCTGTGTATATAATGTAACAGCTGAGTCAATACTAAGTGCGTTGCATTCCATCTCTCTCTCACTTTCTTACATGGTATCAGTTACCATCTGATCCTACTTTCTCGCTTCCGCATACTCGCCGCCGCCGTCATGGTTTCGCCTCACTCCTCCGTCTCTGCCGGTGACGACGACAACCCCTTCGCCTCTCAACCTTTGCTAGTCACACGCATCCTCGACCTCAACATCAAGGACCAAGTGCCAGTCGTCCTCGACCTGGACTCGCCCACCTACACAACATGGCGCTCCTACTTCTCCTGCTCTTCAGCTCCTACCGCCTTCGCGACCACATCGACGGGACCGTCGACGCCCATGCCATGAAGCACGATGAAGACTGGTCCGCCATTGACGCGACGATCGTCAAGTGGTTCTTCCTCACCATTTCTTCCGACATCTTCCACTTGGTCACCGTCGACGACCCCACGGCCTACATCATCTGGACCAGGATCTGTGCCCTGTTTCAAGACAACGAGCTCCAACGCCGCGTGCTCCTTCAAGGCGAGTTTTTCAGTCTTCTTCAAAATGATCTCTCTGTTGATGCCTATTGCATGTGGCTGAAGGCGCTGGCAGACGAGCTCCGTGAAGTGGGCATGACGATCGACGACTCAACAATGCTCACCAACCTCCTCCGTGGGATCCACCCTGATCTCAGTCAATCAGCCTCCAACCTCTCCCTAGCGACGCCCTCCTTCGCCAAGGCTGTCACCTACCTGCGGACGGAGGAAAAGCGGCTCCGCAACATGGTGCAGTGGGCGACCCACTCCGCGCTCGTCGCCGGCACCAGCGCCGGGCCTCCCGCTGCTCCTCCGGCGCCACGCGGCCCCACCCTGGCGTCCTACGGTCCGCCTGCAACACCCTCGCCTGATCGCGGTCGGCAATGCAAACGTGGCCGCGATGGGCGTCCCCGCAACACGAACACCACGTCGCGCCCTGCGGGCGCACCCGCGGCTCAACCACCTCCTCCGTGGATGACGAGCTTAAACCCATGGACGGGTGTTATTCATGCCTACAACATGCCTGTCCCGCGTGCACCCGCGCATCCTCGGTTCGGCTCCGTGCCCGGCCACCCACCAGGCGCTCCTGGCCGCGCCTTCCTACGACGCGCCTCCTGCCTACTCCTTCGGCGCTCCTCCGGCCTCGCCCTACGACGCTTCCCCGACACCGTACAACGCACCCTCCGCCGGCACCGCCCCCTGGGATCCGAACTTCATCGCCGCCCTCCACGCCGCCCCTTCCCCGAGCACTTACAACGGCGGCGGCGATTGGTACATGGACACCGGGGCGAGCTCCCACATGGTGTCCCACCCGGGTATCCTTTCTCATGCCTCTCGCTATCATTCTTACTCACGTATCGTCGTCGGCGACGGTACAACCCTCCCCATTACTCATCATGGTTCTGCTTATCTTCCCCTCTCTTCTTCTCCTTTACACATAAACCATGTTCTCATTTCTCCTTCCCTCGTCAAAAACTTATGCTCCGTTCGAGCTTTAACTCATGAACATGATGTCATTGTTGAATTTGACAAAAATGGTTTTTTCATCATGGACGCCTGCACCCAGACACTTCTGCACCGATGTGATTCTCCAGGCGATCTCTACCCCCTGCATCAAGCAGCAAGCACAGGCCACACTGCTCTTCAGGCCGGCGTCTCCTTGTGGCATGCTCGCCGCGGCCACCCCGGTGCTGATGCTCTTCGTCAAATAATGAAACTTTTTCCCTTTTCTTGTATTAAATCTGAGGAGCATACTTGTCATGCTTGCCGAGTAGGAAAACATGTGCGTTTGCCATTTTCATCCTCCTCCTCGATCGCCACTTTTTCCTTTGATGTTATTCACTGCGACGTTTGGACTTCTCCTGTTCCTAGTAACTCTGGCTTCTTGTATTACTTGGTGATCTTAGATGATTTTTCTCATTTTACGTGGAGATTCCCTTTGCACCGCAAATCCATCGTTCTCTCTACGCTCACCTCGTTTTACGCCTACGTCACCACACATTTTCATCATCCCATCGCTCACCTCCAAACAGACAATGGCAAAGAGTTTGATAATCTCGCTCTCCGCAACCTACTCACCTCCCACGACACCATCTTTCGCCTCACCTGTCCCTACACATCCCAACAAAACGGCTGTGCCGAGCGCATCCTTCGTACTCTCAACAATAGTGTTCGCGCTCTTCTCTTTCACTCTGATCATATGCCGTCTCGGTTTTGGCCGGATGCCCTCTCGACCGCCACCCTTCTCCTTAACCTTCGCCCGTGCAAACCCCGGTGGCACTATAGCCCCCATCATCTCCTCTTCGGCACTCCACCCTCGTAAGACAACCTACACGTATTTCGCTGTCTCTGTTACCCCAACACAACTGCCACATCACCCCATAAACTTGCCCCTCGATCCGTAGCTTGTGTCTTCCTCGGTTATCAACCTAACACAAAGGGGTTCTGGTGCTACGATCCCATCTCACAACGAGTTATCGTGTCACGGCACGTGTACTTTGACGAGTTCACCTTTCCGTTCAAGCAGGTCTCCTCGTCGACGCCATCACCTCTGATTATTGCTCCGGTTGCTGGCTCATCTCGTTGGCGGTTCCTGAACGCCCCCGTCCCCGGCCAACCACGCACGGCCTCAAGTTGGCGCTCCCCCAGGCTCTCCTCCACAGGACGCGGCCGCCTCCTCGTGCAGCTCGCATGGCTCGCCTCGCCGGGGCCTGTCAGGGTGGACACGGTCCCGGCCGGTCCGGTCCCGGTCCGAGCCGGCGTTTGGACCGGCCGCCGGCGATCCGGTCCGGACCGGACCGAGCAGGCTGGCAGTCCTATTTTCAGAGACCGCACCGGCGAGGCAAAAGCCCGAGCCGGACCGGCGGACCGGCCAACAGCTCACCGGCGGCGAGGTGGTGACCATGACATCGGCTATCGAAGGCTCTAGGCCGTAGTCGGAAGCAGGGACAGAGGGAATAGGTGAGGGCATTAATGTAGAGCTCGATACCGAGGTCGGGGAGGCTGGAGAAGCAGGGACGGCGAAGCAATCGACGACGAACGGCGACGGCCGGAGCTGGAGATGGAGATGGAGCAAGATCCCGACTGATTCGTGGCGAATCCCATCGATTTGTTACCGGGGGGGGGGGGGGGGGGGGGAGGAGATCCGATGCTTGCGAAGCTCCTGGACATGATGGTTCGTCCTGGAGAGGACGGTGGCCACGTCCGCGAGATCTCGTGCTCTGGACGGCGGCGGCCACGGCACAGGTACGTCCTCCAGCATGCCCTTGGCACTCCTCCAGCACGCCAGACCTCCAGCACGCCCTTGGCACTCCTCATGCACGCCCCCGCCATGCCTCGCCATGCCCCGGCCGTGTCCTCGCCATGCCGCCGGTGAGGTGTTCGGTCCGCTCGGTCGGACCAAGCTTTTACCGGACCGGACCGAGCGATTTTCGGGCTTTTTTTTAGGGACCGGACCAGCCTGTTTTTGTGGTCCGGCCTGGACCGAGCGGGCCAAGAAGCCAGCTCGATACGTCCAGGCCTAGTGGCCTGGCTACCCAGCCAACCTGTTTAGCCAGGTCGGACGCACCATCGAGTCTACCTCCGCTGGGCTCGCGTGCCTCGCTGCGTGCTTCACCAACTGTGGCCGACAACTCGTCCGCTTCGCTCGACTCGCCCGCACCTACTACTACGACTCCTTCACCAGCTGTGGCCGACGACTCGGCCCACTGGTAGAAAAAGAGGCTTCCGTCCAGCCCCATAAGTCGCGACACTGTAGGAACCGCGACTAATGATTTCTTTAGTCGCGGTTCGGCAGACGAACCGCGACCAAAGGCCTGGGCCAGGGCGCTCGGTGGCCAGCTGGTGCACGTGAGGGGCTTTAGTCGCGGTTGGCCAGGCCAACCGCGACTAAAGGTGCCCAAAGGCCTTTAGTCGCGGTTTGCCATGCCAACCGCGACTAAATCTCCTTCCCTATAGATACCAGTTCAGCACACTCACTTAGCCATTTGGTGCCACTTCTCTTCACAAGCTTCACAAGGGGGTGTAGGTTTGCTTTTGGTTCCTCTTATGCACACAAGGTGTTTGATGAAATGCCCCAAGAGCGTGAAACAAACATGATATGAAGTGTTGGAGCCACACTTGAGGTTCCTCATTTATTTTTTCCTCCTCGATCGCGGTTAGCAACTTGAACCTTTCATGCATGTGTGTCATTGATAAAATATATATGCATGTGTGTTGTTCATTGTTTAATTTCTATTGTTTATAGCTAGTTAGTTTAACAAATGCATGATGGTTAATTATATATTTTATATTATAATAATGCAGATGAATCGGCAATGGATGTACGGTAACCGACTCTCCCGCGAATTCACTACGGGTTTGAAAGATTTCCTCGTAGTGGCTAATGCGAACAAGCAGAAGGGTTTTGTTATTTGTCCATGTGTTGACTGTAAGAATCAGAAGGGTTACTCTTCCTCAAGAGAAGTTCACCTGCACCTGCTTCGGCACGGTTTCATGCCAAGCTATAATTGTTGGACCAAGCATGGAGAAAGAGGGGTTATAATGGAAGAAGATGAAGAAGGGGATGATTTCATGGATGAAAGCTATCTTGCTCATTTCGGTGATAATTTCATGGAGGATGCTGAAGGTGAAGGGGAAGGTGAAGGGGAAGGTGAAGGTGAAGAAGAGGCACGTGATGAGACCGTTGATGATCTTGGTCGGACCATTGCTGATGCACGGAGACGCTGCGAAACTGAAAAGGAGAGGGAGAATTTGGATCGCATGTTAGAGGATCACAGAAAGTCGTTGTACCCCGGATGCGATGATGGTCTGAAAAAGCTGGGCTGCACACTGGATTTGCTGAAATGGAAGGCACAGGCAGGTGTAGCTGACTCGGCATTTGAAAACTTGCTGAAAATGTTGAAGAATATGTTTCCAAATAATAACGAGTTGCCCGCCAGTACGTACGAAGCAAAGAAGGTTGTATGCCCTCTAGGTTTAGAGGTTCTGAAGATACATGCATGCATCAACGACTGCATCCTCTACCGCAGTGAATACGAGAATTTGAATGAATGCCCGGTATGCACTGCATTGCGTTATAAGATCAGAGGCGATGACCCTGGTGACGATGTTGAGGGCGAGAAACCCAGGAAGAGGGTTCCCGCCAAGGTGATGTGGTATGCTCCTATAATACCACGGTTGAAACGTTTGTTCAGGAACAAAGAGCATGCCAAGTTGTTGCGATGGCACAAAGAGGACCGTAAGTCGGACGGGGAGTTGAGACACACCGCAGATGGAACGCAATGGAGAAAGATCGACAGAGAGTTCAAATATTTTGCAGCTGACGCAAGGAACATAAGATTTGGTCTAAGTACAGATGGCATGAATCCTTTTGGCGAGCAGAGCTCCAGCCATAGCACCTGGCCCATGACTCTATGCATCTACAACCTTCCTCCTTGGTTGTGCATGAAGCGGAAGTTCATTATGATGCCAGTGCTCATCCAAGGTCCGAAGCAACCCGGCAACGACATCGATGTGTACCTAAGGCCATTAGTTGATGAACTTTTACAGCTGTGGGGCAGACCTGGTGTCCGTGTGTGGGATGAGCACAAAGAAGAGGAATTTGACCTACGAGCGTTGCTTTTCGTAACCATCAACGATTGGCCTGCTCTTAGTAACCTTTCGGGACTGTCAAATAAGGGATACAATGCATGCACGCACTGCTTACATGAGACTGAAAGTGTACATTTGCCAAATTGTAAGAAGAACGTGTACCTTGGGCATCGTCGATTTCTTCCGAAAATTCATCCAGTAAGAAAGAAAGGCAAGCATTACAACGGCAAGGCAGATCACCGGCCGAAGCCTGCGGAACGCACTGGTGCTGAGTTATTTGATATGGTCAAGGATTTGAAAGTCATCTTTGGAAAGGGTCCTGGCGGACAATCAGTTCCGAAGGGAGCTGACGGGCACGCAGCCATGTGGAAGAAGAAATCTATATTCTGGGAGCTAGAATATTGGAAAGTCCTAGAAGTCCGCTCTGCAATCGACGTGATGCACGTTACGAAGAATATTTGCGTGAACCTCCTAAGCTTCTTGGGCGTGTATGGGAAGACAAATGATACAAAGGAAGCACGGCAGGACCAGCAACGTTTGAAAGACCCTGATGACCGGCATCCGGAATGGTTTCAAGGTCGTGCCAGCTACGCTCTGACCAAAGAAGAGAAGGTCATCTTTTTTGAATGCCTGAGCAGTATGAAGGTCCCGTCTGGATTCTCGTCCAATATAAAGGGAATAATAAACATGGCGGAGAAAAAGTTCCAAAACCTGAAGTCTCACGACTGCCACGTGATTATGACGCAATTGCTTCCGATTGCTTTGAGGGGGCTCCTGCCGCAAAATGTTCGAGTAGCCATTGTGAAGCTATGTGCATTCCTCAATGAAATCTCTCAGAAGGTAATCAATCCAGAAGTTCTACCACGGTTACAGAACGATGTGATCCAATGTCTTGTCAGTTTCGAGCTGGTGTTCCCGCCATCCTTCTTCAATATTATGACGCACCTCCTGGTTCACCTAGTCGAAGAGATTTTCGTTCTCGGTCCTGTATTTCTACACAATATGTTCCCCTTCGAGAGGTTCATGGGAGTATTAAAGAAATATGTTCGTAACCATGCTAGGCCAGAAGGAAGCATCGCCAAGGGCTATGGAAATGAGGAGGTAATTGAGTTTTGTGTTGACTTTGTTCCTGACCTTAAGCCGATTGGTCTTCCTCGATCGCGGCACGAGGGGAGACTAAGTGGAAAAGGCACGATCGGAAGGAAATCAACGATATGTATGGACGGCCATTCTCTGACTGAAGCACACCACACTGTACTGACCAATTCCAGCTTGGTGGCTCCGTACTTTGAGAAACACAAGAATATTTTACGCTCGGACAACCCGGGGAAGCCTGAATCCTGGATTAGGAAGGCCCACATGGAGACTTTCGGCAGTTGGTTGAGAAAACATTTAATGAATGACAATGATGTTGTAGATCAGCTGTACATGTTGGCCAAGACACCATCTTCGACTATAACGACTTTCCAAGGGTACGAGATAAATGGGAATACATTTTACACGATCGCCCAAGATAAAAAGAGCACCAACCAAAACAGTGGTGTCCGCTTTGATGCAGCAACCGAGAATGGGCAAGAGGTCACATATTATGGTTACATAGAGGAGATATGGGAACTTGACTATGGACCCTCCTTTAAGGTCCCTTTGTTCCGGTGCAAATGGTTCAAGCTAACAGGAGGTGGGGTAAAGGTGGACCAGCAATACGGAATGACAATGGTGGATTTCAACAATCTTGGTTACCTTGACGAACCATTCGTCCTAGCGAAAGATGTCGCTCAGGTTTTCTATGTGAAGGACATGAGTAGCAAACCGAGGAAACGGAAAGATAAGAAAACGATCAGTACATCATGCGATGATCCAAAGCGCCACATTGTTCTTTCAGGGAAAAGAAACATCGTGGGAGTGGAGGACAAGACAGACATGTCAGAAGATTATAATATGTTTGCTGAAATTCCGCCCTTCAAAGTGAACACCGACCCAAGCATTAAGTTAAATGATGAGGATGCTCCATGGATACGGCACAATCGTAAGCAAGTAGGGACACAAGGGAAGAAATGATGTGTAATAATTTATTGTACCAAACTTTGTTGAATGGATCATGTGAATTATATTACCCGTGATGTGTTTGGTGTCCATTTTCGAATGATTCGAGATACCACTGATGATACATGAAATTTGGAGTGATTTAGTCATACTCCTGCCTAGGCGTATAATATGCATACTCGTAGTCTTCATAGCTGCTGTCGTCGTTGTACTGGTAGTCGTCGCCTTCTAAGTTGCCGCCGTCGTCGTCGCTGCTGTCGTCGCTGTCGTCGGGCGGCGCTCGTGGCTCGAACTGAGGGTAGCGCAGGCGGGGGATATCGCCGGCCGTGATGTAGTCCATGACGCTCTGCAGAGTCCGGCCGTACCACCATAGCCGACGGCCGGCCTCGTGGGAGTTCCCAGGAGGCAGACCGTCCTCCTCATACCTGGCGAGCGCCCTTTCACGCCGATTGATGAAGAAGGCGTCCCAAGTATGCTGGTTATCGGGATGCCAGCGGGGATTCATCCGCTACTCCGGCGTGAGGTCGAGGTAGTAGTGGTTCGTGATGGCCGCCCGGCGCGTAGTACCCTGAGGGACGGGAGGGACCGGCACGCCGCCGGCGCTTAGGCTCCAGCCGGTGGGGACGCGGTAGCCCGGTGGACAAGGGTAGTTCGAGGCGCAAAGCTCCTCCACCTGCTGGTAGGTTAGAGTGGGTGCGGTGGAAGCCATGAGAGAGTGATGAGAGATTGTAGAGATGTGATAATGCTGGCCAAGCCGGACTACATATATGTAGTGAGAAATGGCGGGAAAAATGGGAGCGGGAAGACAGGAGGCGGGAAGAAAGTGGCGGGAAGAAAGAGGCGGGAAGACAGGGAAGAAATGGCGGGAAGAAGAGGAATCCAGAGTTGGTCATCTAACCTTTAGTCCCGGCTGGTTGGTGCAACCGGGACTAAATGTGGTTTTTGTGTCATCTAAGAAAACTGTCGGTGGGATAAGGACGTTTGAATTGAATTAGTGTTATTTTTCTGAATTTTTTGATATATTATTTGTATTTTTAACATTTTGAATTGAATTAGTTTTATTTTTCTTAATTTTTTGATATAATTTTTGTGTTTTTAACATATTGAATTGAATTAGTTTTATTTTTCTGAATTTTTTGATATATTATTTGTATTTTTAAGATATTGAAAAAGAAAAGTATTTTGAAAAATACCTTTAGTCGCGGTTGGCCAGACCAACCGCGACTAAAGGTCGTTGCGCGCCGGAACGAAAAAACCCTTTAGTCGCGGTTGGTTTAGCCAACCGCGACTAAAGGTTACCTTTAGTCGCGGGTCGCCTCCCCAACCGCGACTAAAGGGGGGGGGGGGCGCGGGAACGCAAAAACGCGCCAAAAACCCTTTAGTCGCGGTTGGGGAGGCCACCCGCGACTAAAGGTAACCTTTAGTCGCGGGTCGCCTCCCCAACCGCGACTAAAGGGGGGGCTATAAATACAAGGGCTGCCGCCGTCTTCTCCGATTCTCGTCTTCTCCGATCCTCGCCCTCGACGCCGCCCTCGCCGCCCGCCGTCGCCCTCGCCCTCGACGCCGCCCTCGCCGCCCGCCGTCGCCCTCGCCGCCCGCCGTCGCCCTTGCCCGGCCACGTACGCCGCCCGCCGTCGCCCGCCGTCGCCCCTCGCCCTCGCCGCCGGCCGTCTCGCCCACGTACGGCGCCGTTAACCTATGTGCAAGTGCAAGAAGGATTGAAGAATTGCACTATGAATCTTGATTGCCGTTAACCTTGATGCACCGTTGGATACTTGATTCACTTAGTATACTCCCTCCGTTCCTAAAATGAGTGAATCTAACCGCGACCAAAGGGGGGGGGGCGCGGGAACGCAAAAACCCGCCAAAAACCCTTTAGTCGCGGTTGGGGAGGCGACCCGCGACTAAAGGTAACCTTTAGTCGCGGGTCGCCTCCCCAACCGCGACTAAAGGGGGGGGCTATAAATACAAGGGCTGCCGCCGTCTTCTCCGATTCTCGTCTTCTCCGATCCTCGCCCTCGACGCCGCCCTCGCCGCCCGCCGTCGCCCTCGCCCTCGACGCCGCCCTCGCCGCCCGCCGTCGCCTTGCCCTCGACGCCGCCCTCGCCGCCCGCCGTCGCCCTTGCCCGGCCACGTACGCCGCCCGCCGTCGCCCGCCGTCGCCCCTCGCCCTCGCCGCCGGCCGTCTCGCCCACGTACGGCGCCGTTAACCTATGTGCAAGTGCAAGAAGGATTGAAGAATTGCACTATGAATCTTGATTGCCGTTAACCTTGATGCACCGTTGGATACTTGATTCACTTAGTATACTCCCTCCGTTCCTAAAATGAGTGAATCTACGTTCTAAGTTTTTTTTTTTATAGATTTCATTAGATGAGTATATACGAAGCAAAATGAGTGAATCTACGTTCTAAAGTATGTCTATAACGGTGATGATGAAAAAATGTAAAGTGATCTCAGAACATGAGCCCAAGTTGGATCCGAGACCGTTATAGGCTGTTGTTTCAATCAGTAGCATGGCACCCGACCGATGGTGATTGCATCCTAGCCTAACAGAGATCAAAGCTCAAGGTTTAACGCTTATCCTTTCTAGCGACAGGCGATGCAGTACTCCCTTCGTTCCTTTTTTTACATGATTCGTTTGAAGTTAAACTTTAGTGTTGTGGATATTGATGTTTCTTAACACGCATTCGATCGAACTTGACGAAGTTCAACATCAGTCAAATTTTATACACGGAGTAAAACCAAACAAGAGGGGGTACTTGTCAATAGACGGGCATGAGTGTTTGACCCCTTCCTCGCCCCCTCCTTTTGCCACCGCCCTTTCGCCACCGCCACCGCCACCGCCCCCCTTCTTCACTTAATTAATTTGTTTTTACTACATGTTTTCAGGACTGACATAATGGCGGACGATAGAGCTGACCCGATTATGGACAACTATGATCCGGACGGTGAAGCACATATGTTCGGCATCATAAACGGCGATATTCTATATGTGCCGACCGGACAAGATCAAGAAGATGATATCTCTTCTTATCTGAACCTTGACGGTGAAGATGAAGGGCGCCGTCAGCAAGATGATGCCGAACAAACGTCGATAAACGACGATCTTCAAATGGAAGTAGCAACCACCTCCGGCGCCGAGGTATATATATACATTGAGCCTCTGGTGATACAAACTAACTGATTTGAATAAATATGTGTGTACTAACGCGCGCGACTCTCTTTCTTATTTTAGCCCTCGGCCGGATCGTCGAAACAATCGAGTACGTCGTCAAAGCGTGGCGCAACCAAGACGATGAAACAAGGAGAAACATGCACCATCGAGGTTGTCGACAGTGCAACCGGCAGGCCGCTGGAGCCCCGCAAGAACGCCACCAAGTTTGTCAGCCAATGCGGAGCCGTTGTTAGAGACAACGTCTCGATCACCGTCCAGGAGTGGAATGAGCCAAAGAAGGCACGAAATGCTGGTTTCACTTTTGTCGATAAGAGAACAAAAAAAGATTGCTTCAAGAAGCTTATGGAACATTTCGTTCTACCTCCGGAATACAACAAATTCGATGAGGAGGGTAACAAGATTGAGGAAAACAAGGAGAGGAGGAGGCTAGTCAAACAGTTCGCTCTTCATAAGATGGCCGACGCATTCCGGAAATTCAAGCAAAATCTAGCCCATGACTTTGTCAAGCAGAACAAGACTCCGGATTTCAAAGGACAATATGAGAAACTGAAACATGATTGGCCAGAATTTGTGAAGCAAAAGAAATCGGAGCAGTTCATTCAAATATCGAAAAGAAATAAGGAAAATGCGGCTAAGAAGGAGTACAATCATATTATGGGGCCAGGAGGGTATCGCATTTGGGTGCCTAGGTTGGAGAAGATGGAGAACGAGCTGAGGGCGCGAGGAATCCGTCCAGGTACGGAGGGATGGGACCAAAGGGCCAAAAGCTGGTGGTACGGGCATGGGGGAACGCTGAACCCGGAGACAGGGGAGTGTGTTTACCGGGGCAAATTAATTAAACCCACCCAAGCCCTTATTGACGCAATGAGGGATGCTCAAGAGGGGAAGATCAAGTTCAACAGAGAGAACGACGCGCTGACAAAAGCCCTCGGGAATCTTGAACACGGAGGACGTGTACGAGGCATGGGGAACATTCCGTGGAAAATAGGGTTCCCCCAGAACGATGACCCGTACGGTTACAGAAGCCGTAAGAGAAAGATGGATCGGGAAGCAGATGTTGTGGCGCGGTTGGCATCGGAAATGGATGTGATGAAGAAAACCGTGAGTGTACTATTAGCCGAAAGAGATGTTCGGGCGCAGCATGAAGATCATCCAGCGGATCTCGGAAGCCAGCAGCGGAGAAGCAGCGTGGCTTCCACGGAGGCCCCACCAGCTGGTGCAGATGCACCGACGATCGAAATTACTGCACCGGAGCCTCTGGTGGTCGAAATTACTGCACCGGAGCCTCCTCGCTACCCCGTGGACGATATAAAGGAGATGAAAGAATGTCATCTGTATTATCCTATCGGGAACATGTCCATGAAGGTAGCCATCGGCAGTGCTTTACCATGTTTACCTGGAGCACTCCACCACAACAACCCCATTCAAGATGGCTATGCTCGTGTCACGGTGGAGGACATAGTCCAAGGGTTTGAGGACCTGGAGATTGACATTGCTACACCTGAAGGGGAGAAAAGACTTGGAGATGTCAAGCGCCATTTCATTCTATGGCAAAAGAAGTTTATCAAGTTTCCAGGCGAGGCGCCAAGGACAACAAGTCCACCCCCCTACGGTGGTGGTGGTGGCGGTGGCGGTGGTGGTGGTGGTGGTGGTGGTGGTGACGGTTCACCTACACCTCCGTCACGTCAGCCGACGCCCCCCAGTCCACAACGTCCGGCGGGTGATCAGACGCCGCCCCCCAGTCCTCGTCCGGCGGGTGATCAGACGCCACCCCCCAATCCACCTCCGGCAAAGAAGCAGAAGCAGTCCTGGATTATTAACCCGGACCCTTATGTACCTAAGACCACAAAGGTACCGGAGCCATCACTGAAGCCTCTCCCCACAAGGCCTTGGGAACATAGTGCCGAGGAAACTGCCGCGAGGGCGGCTGCTGATCATGAGAAATGGAAGGCGGACTGCAAGAAGAAAAGAGAGCCCGAGCCCAAGCCAGTATTTTCTGATGAGCAAAAGAAGTGGGCTAAGTCATTTTTGAGCACACCGTCCCAAGCCGCGAAGAATCTGCCTGACGACTATGCACGTGAACTTCGTAGGCAGGCATTCATGTTGAAGGAGAAGAAAGAGCGGGCGGAGAACCAGGAGAACAAAGCCTTGGAGGAGGCCGAGAAAACGGAATTAGAAAGTAAAAAAAGCGGGAAACGAGTTGCCCAGCTCGGGGAACAAAGTAAACAATCGATTGCCCCGCTTATAGTGAAAGCCGCCGGTCCGGATGACCCCGATATCATAGCAGCTGCGGCAGCACATGGATTGACTGTAACGAGTGCCAGAGAACAAGCGGCCAACTTAGGTATTACTCTTCGTGAAATGTTAGGCCTTGATGAGGCGCCAGTGAAGGAGGTAGTAATTACATATGTGAAGAATGGGCCTCTCGTCGAGCCTGCGCAGGAAGAGGATCTACCTCCACAAATGAAAGGTCTGCTGAAATGGTACAAGGGTTACATAAAAAATAAAAACGCCAAAGATTATATTTATGTGGAAGTTAGATATGAGCATCACTTCAAACATTACTATGTACAAATTCATCTGAGTGAATTGTTCCAGCTTTTCAATCTGCGCGAGCTCGACAAATCTATCATCAGTTGCTACGTTCTGTAAGTGATTTATTTATACCCCATCTCGTTCATATTGCCTGCACTATATATATGTCGTAACTATATTGTTGTGTCCGCTATTATACATGCAGAATGAAGATTAAGGAATGCATAGTAAGGAACATCCATGATGTTGGGTTCATTGACCCACACATCATTAATGGATATGTGTTGGAGCATCACCCCGCCGACATGGAGGCAGACCTGTGGCAGTTTCTTACAAAGCAGGAACTCAAAAGTGATATTCTATTTCCTTACCATTTTGGGTGAGTGTTTCTGTCTTGAGCACATTCTCTTTTGTTTACTCCATGCATGATATGTGGCCGGCTAATCGATGAGTTATGCATGACGTACTGTGCATGTATCGTGTCCGCAGGTTCCACTGGATTCTGCTAGTAATTAAAGTTGACACCTCAGAATGTCTCGTCCACGACTCTCTGAATATGGATCCAAAGCTTTGGGGCGGCATGAGAAGAATGCTGCAGAAGTAATTATTTTCATTCATTTGCGCTCTATATCGATCGGCCTATTTCGTTCATTTCCTAATATCAAGTAACTAATAACTCTCTTGTTCATTTAATTTTCTTTGCCTCGTAGGGTTTGGAGACGGTTCGTAGATACAAAGGTCGGTGAATTCAAAAAAGAGCTAGAATTCAAAAGGTCAAAGGCTAAGAATGGTGGGGATATTCAGCCAGCGGGGACCAATCTATGTGGATACTATGTCTGTGAGATGATCCGGAGATACACCTCTGAGCGGGTTCCGAGTGATACCAATGCTCAGCGGAATAACCTCCGGGTGATGCTTAGTCCAGAAGCTCGCTTCCGACCACTTCAAGAGGAACTAGCTGGATGGTTCAGGAGGGAAGTCCTCCATCGTAAAGGAGAACACCATTACGAGGACGTAGAACTTCATATGCATTAAATTATGTATGGAAACTTGTTCAAAATTGTATATGGTCATCCGATGATATTGAATATATATTGTATATTCCTCTTGAATTCTTTTTGGTTCTAATTTCAAATTTGTTTGAAATTGTACATTCATATGCATGTATGTAGTACCGTAGAATATGTGAAACTCCTTCAAAATTAAAATAAAGCACAAAAGAAATAAAACAATACAAATTAAACAGAAAACAGGTTTAGGGGGGGGCCTTTAGTCGCGGTTGGGCAGAAGAACCGCGACTAAAGGTCCTCCGCCCCGACGGCCGCCTGGCGCCCACGTGGACGGGCCTTTAGTTGCGGTTCTTAAGCAACCGCGACTAAAGGGGGGGCCTTTAGTCGCGCCTATTTGGTCGCGGTTGCGCAACCGCGACTAATGGCAGTTGCGAACCGCGACCAAAGGCCCTTTTTCCACCAGTGGCCGCTTCGCCCGACTCGCCGGTTACCACGTCTCCTTCGGCTGCCTCACCACGGGTCCAGGCCAGCACCCTGGCTCCATCGCCATCACCGGACCCTGCTCCTCACCGTCGGGATCGGCCTCCGCCACCAGCACCCTCGCATCGGATGACCACGCGGGCCCAACATGGGATATTCCTCCCGAATCGACGCTACAACAACCTCTCCGTCGCCACGGTGTCACCTCTGCCATGCTCGGTGCATTCTGCCTTGCGCGATCCCACATGGACCGCGGCCATGCAGGCCGAATTCGACGCCCTCGTCGCCAACCGCACGTGGACTCTGGTGCCACGGCCTCCCAGTGCCAATGTCATCTCCGGAAAATGGGAATTCCGTCAAAATTTTCACCCTGATGGCTCTCTGGATAAGTATAAAGCTAGATGGGTGGTTCGAGAATTTGCCCAACGCGCCGGCGTCCACTTTTCGGAGACGTTCTCTCCGATTGTCAAACCGGTGTCCATCCGTGTCGTGCTGCAGATCGCCGCCTCCCGTCGGTGGCCCGTGCACCAGCTCGACATCAACAACGCTTTTCTTTACGGGCACCTTCATGAGCGCGTCTTCTGCCAGAAGCCCGCCGGATTCGTCGATCCACGTCGGCCTGATGATGTCTGCCTGCTTTCTCAGTCTCTATACGGGCTAAAGCAGGCGCCGCGTGCCTGGTATCACCGTATCGCGACCTACCTCGGCACCTTCGGCTTCCATTGCACCGTCTCAATACGTCCCTGTTCGTGCTACACCATGGGGATCACACGGCCATGCTACTCTTGTACGTTGACGACATTGTTGTCACTGCTTCCAGCGAGGCTCTTCTCCAGGACATCATCTCCCGCCTCGGCCACGAGTTCAAGCTCAAACATCTCGGCGCTCTGCACTTCTTCCTCGGCATCACCGTGCGTCGCGACGATCGTGACTTTTTTCTAAGCCAGGAGCACTATGCCCTCGACCTCATCGAGCGTGCGGCCATGTCGGAGTGCAAGACCGCCACCACACCAGTGGAGGCCAAGTCCAAAGTCTCCGCAACAACCGGCAAGCCGTCCGATAACGCCGCGCTCTACCGGAGCATCGTTGGGGCGCTGCAATACCTGACTCTCGCGCGTCCTGATATTCAGTATGTTGTGCAACAGGTCTGCTTACACATGCATTCTCCGTGCGACGTACATTGGTCTTTGGTGAAGCAAATCCTTCGCTATATCAAGGGCACGCCGGCTCACGGTCTCCGCCTTCGCGCCTCAACATCGACGGAACTGCTCGCCTACACTGACGCGGAGGCCGGTTGCCGAGACACGCGTCGATCTACGTCTGGATACTGCGTCTACTTCGGCGATGCACTTGTCTCGTGGTCATCCAAGCGTCAAGCTATAGTCTCTCGTTCCAGCGTCGAGGCGGAATACCGCGTTGTTGCAAACGTCGTCGTCGAGACTTGCTGGCTACGTCAACTTCTTGGCAAGCTCCGTGTTCATGTACCCAAGGCCATAGTTGTGTTCTGCGACAACGTGTCCGCTGTCTATTTCACCGCCAACCCCGTTCAACATAAATGCACCAAACACATCGAGCTTGACGTGCACTTTGTTCGTGAGAAGGTGCAACTCGGTGACGTTCGTGTTCTACACGTTCCTACAAGCCAACAGTTCGTCAGACATCATGACAAAAGGCCTGCCCACGGCTGCGTTTGAAGACTTCCGTGATAGTCTCTGCGTCGTTGATACTGTCGCAAGGACTACCGGGGGGGGTGTTGACAGAGTAGTACCACGTTATGCACTGCATGCACGACGCCCACGTCTAACCACCTCCTTTCTATACTCTAGCGTGCTTATCCTCTTAGCTAGATTAGCTCCAGGTGGTTAGACTAGGCGATCACACCCTCTCTGTATATAATGTAACAGCTGAGTCAATACTAAGTGCGTTGCATTCCATCTCTCTCTCACTTTCCTACACTCAGGAAGAGGTTGACCAAAATATGCTATCCAAAGTTAGAGCATCTCCAACAGGCGCCGAACGAGCCGCGCGCAAAAAACTGGTTTGCCGCGCGCCCATCGCCTGGTTTGGCGCGGCGCGCAGCGCTCGCTCCAGCAGCCGTGTTAAAATGCAGCGCGCGCCGCTCCAGCAGCGCGCAAAAATACAACGCGCGCGACTCACCAGGCATTTTAACATATATGGAATTTTGGACACAAAATGAGTTTGAAACATTCATCAAAATGCAATGAACATGTAAAATTTGACACAAACAAGTTGATGAATAAAAGTTCATGCCCACAAGTTCATCCAACCAAGTTCAAAATACAAACTAAAGTTCAAGACATAAATGAAAGACACATCAATCATCTTCCTCGTCTTCGTCCTCATCTTCCGAAGACGATTCTTCCGTCTCCGAAGATGAATCTTCCTCCCTAACCTCATCACGCACCGCATCACGTGAAGCTCCGACGGTGTTGGCAAGATATTCAACGGCATCTTCATGGGAATTTGTGTGAGGAGGCACATCGAAAGATATTTCGCCCATGGCCGGAGGTGCACCCATGCCTCCCATGAGAAAAGCAAAACTCATGCCTCCCATGGCGGCCATAGCGTCGGAGGGTGCTCCAAAGCCACCCATGCCTCCCATGGCGACCGGAGGTGCACCCATGCCTCCCATGGCTCCGAAGCCACCCATGCCTCCCATGACGCCGAGGCCACCGCCACCCATGCCGCCGAGGCCACCGCCACCCATGCCGCCAAGGCCACCGCCACCCATGCCGCCGAGGCCACCGCCACCCATGCCGCCAAGGCCACCACCACCCATTGTGCGGATCATGGCTCTTTTTTGGATCAAGACTTCTTCACGGGCAAGGTTGACATATTCCTTTTGCACATCATTGAACAAAGATGTGTCCAAGAAGAACAAGTGCTTCTCCCATTCCAACAACTTAGCTCCCTCCTCCATGCCCACCTTCCTCTCCTCCAATGCCACGTTCCTCTCCTCGGCCGCCAACCTCCTCTCCTCGGCTGCGGCATCTTGGTTCCTTGCCATTTTCCTCACCTCGTTGGCTTCTTTTCTTGCCTTCACAATAGCTTCCATAGAATTTGTGAGCTCATCATCTCCTTTCCTCTTCTTCTTTTGGGTTTTGTCTTTCTTGCACCCATCCGGTCATTTTGGCTTCGAGTATGAAACCGAGTTGGGTGTGGGGCTTCTCTTGCCGTCATCACTTGATGCATCATCCTCCTCCTCATCATCATTCAACTCAATTGTTCGCTTGCATTTGTTGCTCAAATGCAAATCATCCAAATCTTCACGCTTCTTCCATTTCTCATCATCCTTTAACACTTCATAGCAATGAGGCAAGGTAAAGATCCTTCCTTTCTTGATCTTCCCCTTCTTGGTTGTCCTCGTCTCTTCTTTGAACAAGTTTTGTGCAATGTTGTACTACAAGAAAAACAAAACAAGTTAGCACTTCGGACACCAAAAACAAGTATGATGAACATGTATGAGATGCCACTTACTCTAGCATCCTCATTTGTGCCACTTGGGTTAATCTTGTCAACTGCCTTTTGTGCGGCCGCCCACTTTTGACAATCCGAGTTGATTGTCGACCATCGGGACCGAAGTGATCTCTCGGAGCGGTCAATTCCACTCACGTTGTGTGCATCAAAGTGTTCTTTCATTCGCCCCCAATAAGCATCTCTACTTTGATCACCTCCAATGGATGGATCCCTCGACACTTGCGACCAAGTATTGCATAGTAAATTGTCATCGTTGGTGGTGTAATTGCCCGCTCTTCCTTTCGGCGCGTCGACAATGCCCTCACCCTCCTCGTCCACCTCAAACTCATGGTCTTCGAAATGGATGTCATTGGTTTAAGACCAATGCGAATTGTTGGACCCAACACCCATAGTTGACATGTATGCATCATCGTTGAGACTACAAAGTTTTTTGAACAATGCAAATAAGCTATCTATATGTGATGATGCATTGAAAAAATAACAAGAAAATAAAAGTTGGAATTTTTTTCACCTTGGGGGCATTTCGTCGAACACGTGGTGCGCGTCGGTGGCCGGCTCAACGAGTGAGCTCGCCGGTGCTTCGGTAGCCGCCGCGCCTGTCGAACGCCCTGCAAGCTTCTTTCCCCTCGCCTTCGAGCTGCCGGAGCCGTCCGCCGCCTTGTTCTTCTTCGCGGATGTTTTTCCCTTCTCCGGCCGCGCCGCATTGGGGAGCTTCGACGGTGCGGCGGCGGCGCGACGCCACCCGTCGCCGTGGTCATCCGCGGCGGCAAGAAGAGGCTGCGCGCGAGGCCGACGCTCGGCGGAGCACCGGCGGTGGCGACGCCAACGCTCCCCGTGCTAGGGTTTCCGGCGGCGGCGGCGGCGGGGGGGGGGGGGGGGTCGCGGCTGTACAACGAGGTGAGCGGGGTGCCGGTGTGCGCGTCCATGGGTGGCAGGGCGCCCGCGCCGGCGCGCGCGGTGCGTAGGAGGAGGAGAGGAGAGAGTGCGGCGCGAGCGCTCGAGTGTGCCGCGTGCGGAAGCGGGCGCCCCAAATACACCGCACGGGATAGTGTATCCGGCCGCGCATCCAACTTGTTATAGCGCGCGCGCGGTTTTTGCACGCCCGCTGGAGCCTCCCGCCGCGGCGCGCGCGCTAAAACGACCTAATTTACGGCGCGGCGCTAGTTTAGCACGGTCGTAAGGAGATGCTCTTAGGGATGGAGTTCCACGTGCCTCTCCATATTAAGATGCCGAGGAGGCAACTTGCTGTGGCATTGTTGAATTCACTCCAAGTATAAGTTCAAGCTGGGCGGTAGCAAAACCAACCCGTGACAGCACGCTGCACTTCTCCGACTTGAGCACATGCTCGCGGTGTCCAGCTAGCTAAGTGGGTGTACTAGTAGTAGTGCTCTTGTTAACCCGACCAGCAGAAGAGAGAGTGGGAGCTTTCTCGTACAAATCCCAGCACCAACAATGCATTTGTATTTACAATCTGGAACGGAGGGAGTAACAAGAAATATAGTATGGGTCTGGAGTACCAATATGAGTCTTATCGATCGGCCATCCCAACGGACGCTACATATATATTATCTGTTGTCCAGATAAATGAGGTGCTATCCTCCCCATCTATTTTTTATACACATTATATATCGGCAGACAATTACTCTGTAGTATAATATATTTTATGCATGACATTATTCAAAAACAAAGGTGATGCTACACCCCGGACATGTCATTTAGCACCGACGTTCGTTCGTGTCATGTTATTCGACTAACACGCATGCAAGTTGCCGTCCGCACCGCCTCACAACGCCGCATGCAACCCCACGCGTTCGTGCTGGACTCGGATGTCGCAGTCCATTCTACCGTCCGTCCCCGCGGTCCAGTCTACATCAATGCCGGAGCCGACCCGCCGTCCAGATCGACTCGCTGTCCATGCCGGCTTACAGATGACAAGTCCGACTCGCCATCTGCGCTGGTTTACAACGCCACGACCAACTCTCTGTCTACGCTGGTTTCCAACGCCGCGGCTGACTCCCACGTCCACATCAACATGTCGGGGCCACATACACCCATATAAGCCGCCCAATGAACGCGCTCAAGCCGCTACCTCCGCGGTCCGGCCTACATCAACACGCCGGAGCCACGTCTACTCGCTCAAGCCGTCCAACGGACACACGCTAGCTGCCCACGCGACCTGTCTCGTCTAACAACGTTGGATCAAAGGAAAAGGTGACATTCAGAATCATGTCTTACTCAACATCGCGAAAACACGCGCCAACCTCCACTCGTGATGGGTTGTTCAATAAATAGACGCATTAGCCTGTTATCCCAGCAATACATTGTACTTGAGCATACAAAAAGTAATAGAAGAGCTTGCCATGTACTACCTCCGTAAACTAATATAAGAGCATTTAGAACACGACTTTAGTAATCTAAACGCTCTTATATTAGGTTATAGAGGGAGTAGGAAATTTCCCCTCAAGAAGCTACAATTTCAGCTGGTCAACATTCAGCCGGTAATTTACAAGCCAACGACAAAGAAAAAAATGGACATGTAGGAGACAGGAGAGTCGTACAACATGAGAATAACAAAACATGGGTCACCAGGCATATTAGCTCAATTTGGTCACGATATACGATGAGAATCACAAGTCATCAACTCGCCGTATCATCTCCAGTTTCAAATACCAGCATTCAGCTGTCAACTTTATACTGGCTTATGCTACAGCCAAGTATGAAGACTCTCAAGCCGCCTCCATGAGTCGACTTAAGATTCGGGGGCTACACAGACATGATTCAGCAGATTTGGTCGTTTCCAACAAATTCACGAACTCCGGGTCATTGCAGGGAAGACAACCCAGAATCCGGGGGCTTCTTCCGTATTGGCAACAAAGTTAAATGTTGCTAAAAAGAGCTTGCTGCCGCGATGCACAATTCCAACATGAATGCCCTGCCTTATGGGCGAAAAAGTAAAGATTGCTAAAGATGACCGGCTGCCATGATGCGCTGTTCAAACACACGTATCCTCTTTTACTGGAAATCAAGCCGGCTTATCTAGACCCCTGATTGTTTTGTAGTAATAGAATTGTCTTTTGTATATTCTATGCCGATCTTTTTCATGATCATAGGTCACTTGGGGGCTTCCAACTCATCGAGTTTAGCTTTCTCACCCTCTTGATCCGGCAAAGACGCCATAAAATAGTTAAACATGCATGTATGCTTGATGTGACACCGATCAGGCGACCCCATGTACTCTTGCTAGTCAGTCCACGTTGGACCCTGAACTCGGCAAGGTTAAAACATTGGTTTAGGCCATGTGAGAGTCGTCATACTGAAGCTAGGACAAACCATGGGTTATCATACCCGCTTCATTGAAGCAAGACTTGAGTCTCGAAAGCCAGTCCCTTTTTACCGTGTCACACTAAGTCGGCCTATTAGTTATTCTTTATTTTTGCATGATATTACCTCCTAACTTTTCAGGTACAAATACTATTTTTATCGGCTCATCATGAATGACCGGGTCACAAAAGCTGCAATCATATTATGACGAGTTCAATCATGCATCATACATATATATGATGTCAGTCTTCAAACCGGGTTACAACATAAACTTCTGCAGGAGCAAATAAGTCTTTGAGAGCCAAAACTGGCCAGATTTTCATCATGGTTTATCATAACCAGTGTTAAATGATTGGGTTTTTTTTCAAATCAGCTCACAAGAAATAAATATTCTCGAAAAGCCAGCTTCTCACATATTGTTGAGCTGGTCTGCTACATATTGCTGAGCTAGCCCATCGCTTCTAATGCCGAGTCATCTAATTGATTGGCTCTGGAATTTTTCCAACTTGTGCTTGTAGTAAACTACAACAATTATGGATTTCTCGAACATATATTTTTGGGTTGCACCGCAACCACGGGCAGGGATTTCGTTTCAAGCACAAAAGGCATTATTCTAGGATATTAATGCAGACAAAAATTATCGGGTTGCATGACAACCACGGTCAAGGATTCATTCAAGTTCAGGGGAACTTATGAAGTGCATTATGATGGGATATATTATTCTCAGAGAGTCCCAAGTCGCTGCAGGCATACGACCCGACAGTTGGGGGCTACACTATTCAAATGAAGATTACATCAAGTATGAAAGTTTCATGTCGCTGCAAGCATGCACCACGACACTTGGGAGCAACATCATATGATGTTTTCTTTTCAAAGGAGAAGTACGTGTAAGTCCCGAGTCACCGTGGGCAATCGATCCGACACTTGAGGGCTACACTACTCAGGTCAAATTTTTGAAGTCCCAAGTCACCGCAGGTATGCGAACTAGCACTTGGGGGTACGACAATCAGGTGTTTATACAGATTATGAGGTCCAAATTGAAGACCCAGCCCATCACACGCTACTGAGCCGGCCCTTGGGGGCTACACATGTGAAATTCAAGACACCGAGTCCATATCTGGCGACTCAAATGGCAACCCAGATTTCTCAAAGTTATCTACAACATTCAAAACTAAAGTTCAAGACCCAGGTTGTTGTAGGCAAAACAACTCGGCCCTTGGGGGCTACACTAACTGCAGATTTATAAGTATAAGACAACTACAAGTTCCAGGCTGCTAGAGGCAACACAACCCCGCACTTGGAGGCTACACAACCAAGATATTTTTTTACCCGAAGCGCCAAGTCATCATGAACTGATAAACTCGGAGCTTGGGGCTACAGATAGTGTGGAGATAAAAAAAGAGAGAGGAGGAACATCCTCAAGTGATCAATTTTAAAGTGGAGCTAAAGCATTGAAAGACCGGCTCAACGTTACATAGATTACTTTATTCCCAATTGAAAGACCGGAGTAGAGTTGTTCGACCTGGTGTGACCAATAATCATGACCAGACATTTTTCAAGGAACATGCAAACGACCGATAAAAATTGTGGATCTTCAACACTGTGTCCAGCACACTGGCTAATCACCTCATCATTGGACCCGTCGGGTTGCAGAAATTAGCCACTCATCGGACAGCATTACGGCCTCCCAAGTCATCCTGATTTTGGAGAAAATTTTCCACTTAGAGTCGCTAGTCCTGCAGCTTGGTCGCCTAAAATGGAAGACTCAAGATAAGGGTGATTTAATGGATGTTGTGATGAGGTATGCTGAGTCATACGACACGAAGCATCCCGGCTCGGACAAGGAGAAAGTTGGCAAGAGTAATCAGCAAGGTGGAAACCATGAAGGTCAAAAATAACAAACGGGAGCAGCCTGAGGGCAGGCCAGAATTTTTGGCTAATACCAAGATTGGGTGCTAGAACCAGCGCCACTCTGGAGGAACTTACAATGGGAATAAGCCACGCAAGAGTTCCAGAATCAAGCCTTCCAGAGTCACCAGGGGGCTAATCACGGAGGACATCCGGGTTAGTATGGTCAAACCGGCTCACAGGGCGGCTCGCGATCGGGTTTTCAGCACCAAGGAAACACTAGCAACGGGAAGCATCCTGACTAGGGCAATCAGCAGCATAAAAATCAATCTGGGTTTCAAAGCAACCCTAAGCAGCTGAACAATGGTCAATACCACATTTTCAACACCAACACTTGAAAACAAGACTAGAAGCGCAAGCACAGAGCCATCAATATGGTTGAGCCGGCAGTCCCTAGATACCTCAATTGATCTGAGAAACCAATCATTTGGAGCATAGAGTATCACCCTCCCCAGGTTGATAACTCAGTAGATCTAGCCTTGGTGGTGGCGCTTCAGGTTGGTGGTTATACCCTCACAAAGCTCCTCATGGATGGAGGAAGCGGCATCAACATCTTATATTACGACACTTTCCAGCGGATGAACCTTCACGATAATAGTTTGCAAACTTCTTCCATGGTTTTTCATGGCCTTATTCATGGAACATCAGCTTTTTGGGGATTAATCCATGAAAAATTGTGTATTAATCTCAATGTCACTTTTTGGGGATGAACATAACTGCAGATGCGAACCCTTAATGTTTGAGGTTGTGAAGATAAAAAGCCTTTACAGGTTGTCATATGGTTTTCTTATCTCCAATGTTTTTATCAAGGCGAAGCATTGGAGGCCAACTTGATGACATATTGGTGTTTTATTCCAAATATTTCATTGCAAACGACATTGACCAGCAAGATGATCATAAAGACGGCTCAAACAAACCAGGATTTTCGAGGAGCCACTTCACTGATATAAGTCGGCCAAGGAGCAAGTCGTTCCCTTAACATATTTATTATTCTTATTTCAGTAGATTACCATGAATAAATTCAAGCTAACCAGAGGGTAAATGTCGGGGATATACCCCACGGTTTGACCCAGCCAGGAGGTCTGACCCGGTTAGGAGGTATAATTCGGCCCATTAGCTGGTGGCTCGTGGGTCACCCTGCTTGCTGGATCGACCTGGACGACAAGGCCCAAGGCCAAGGGTGCAAGCCGGCGTAAGACGTCTCATGCACTAGTAGAAAAGAGGGCTTTGGTCCACTTGATTTAAATCCCATTTGTCCTGGTTCACTCATGAACCGGGACCCATGTGGGTATAGGTCCCGGTTCGTGAGGCCAGGGCGTCGGCCGGGCCTCGTGGGCGATTTGTCCAGGTTCGTTTGTCCCCTTCGGTCCGGGTTCCGGACACGAACCGGGACCAATGTGCCTCGCTCCTGGCCCACAACCAGTAGTCCTGGTTTGTGGCTGGAACCGGGACCTGAGGTTGTCCTTTAGTCTCGGTTCCAGCCACAAACCGGGACCAACGGTTGGCCTATATATACCCCCGCGAGCAGAGCAGTGCACTACTCTGTTTTTTCGGTCAGCTGTGGGAGAGCGTCGTGGTGCTCTAGCTCACCTCCTATGCACATGAGGTGTTCGATGAAATGCCCGAGCCACACTTAAGCTTTCTCGTTTAGAAACTCCTTGTCCAAGCTCCATTTTCATCAAGATTTGTGTAGTTTTTAATACACTTTATTATATAATGCACGCAGATGAACTGTCAATGGATTTACGGGGACCGACTCACCTCTGAGTATATTAATGTCCTGCATAATTTTTTCGAAACGGCTAAGGCAAACAAATAGAATGGTTTTATGCATCGTCCATGTACTATCCGTGGGAATATGAAGGAATTCTGTGACTATAAAACCCTTCACTTCCACGTGCTTTAGCAGGTTTTTATGGCACACTATAATGCTTGGACCAAGCACAGATAAAGAGGGGTTATGATGGAAGACAACATAGAAGAATAGGATGATGACAACTACCCGCCCCTTGAATACGGTGATGCTGCAATGGGGGAAGCTGAAGATCAAGAGGAACAAGACGATGTGCCCGATGATGATCTTCGTCGGGTCATTGTTGATGCACATAGAGAATGCAAAAGTGAAAGGGAGAAGTTGAAACTCGATCACATGTTAGAGGATCACAAAAAAGAGTTGTACCCAAATTGCGAAGATGACAACACAAAGCTCGGTACCACACTGGAATTGCTGCAATGGAAGGCAGACAATGGTGTATCTGACAAGGCATTTAGTTCGCTACTGAAATTAATGAAGAAGAAGCTTCCAAAGGATAACGAACTGCTCGGCAGTACGTACGAAGCGAAGAAGGTTCTATTCCCTCTAGGATTGGAGGTGCAGAAGATACATGCAAGTCCTAATGACTGCCTCCTCTACCGCAGTGCATACGAGGATTTGAACGCATGACCGGTATGCGGCGCATTGCGGTATAAGATCAGAAGAGATGACCCTGATGACGTTGAGGGCCAGCACACCGGGAAGATGGTTCCTGCCAAGGTGATGTGGTATGCTCCTATAATACCACAGTTGAAACGTCTGTTCAGAAACAAAAAGCATGCCGAGTTGATGCAATCGCACATAAAAGACCATAACAAAGACGAGAAATTGAGAGCACCCACTGACGGGTCGCAGTGGATAAAGATCGTGAGAAAGTGGAGCGACTTTACACGTGACCCAAGGAATGTATGGTTTGGTTTAAGTGCAGATGGCGTTAATCCTTTTGGGGAGCAGAGCAGCAAGCATAGCACATGGCATGTGACTCTATGTATGTACAACCTTCCTCCTTGGTTGTGCATGAAGCGGAAGTTCATCATGATGCCAGTGCTCATCCAAGGCCCTAGGCAACCCGGCAATGACATTGATATGTACCTAAGGCCATTAGTTGATAAACTTTTATAGCTATGGAATGGAAATGGTGTACGTGTGTGGGATGAGAACGAATAGGAGGAATTTGACCTACATGCGTTGTTGTTTGTAATCATCAATGATTGGCCTGCTCTCAGTAACCTTTCAGGACAGACAAACAAGGGATACAACGCATGCACACTGATACGTCTCCAACGTATCTATAATTTTTGATGGTTTCATGCTATTATCTTGTCAAACTTTGGATGTTTTGGATGCCTTTTATATATTTTTTGGGACTAACTTATTAACTCAGCGCCAAGTGCCAGTTCCTGTTTTTTCCATGTTTTTGACCCCTTTCAGAGGAGATTTTGAAACGGAGTCCAAACAGAAGAAAATCCCCGAAAATATTTTTTCCGTAACGGAAGAAGATCGGGAAGCTTGAGAGACAAGGCAGGGGGGCCTCAGGGGCCCCACAAGACCCCACCCCGCGGCCTGGGGGGAGGCCCCGGCCCACAGGCTTGTGGGCCCCCTGGGCGCCCTCTGCCCTAGGGGTTGCGCCTATAGATTCCCTAAAAATCCCCAAAAAATCAGGAGATCATCGAAAAGACTTTTCCGTCGCCGCAAGCTTTTGTCTCCGCGAGATCCCATGTGGGGCACATTCTGGTACCCTGCCGGAGGGGGGATTCGGACACGGAGGGCTTCTTCATCAACACCATGACCTCTCCGATGATGCGTGAGTAGTTCACCATAGACCTACGGGTCCATAGCTAGTAACTAGATGGATTCTTCTCTCTCTTGGATCTTAATACAAAGTTCTCCATGATCTTCATGGAGATCTATCCGATGTAATCTTCTTTTGCGGTGTGTTTGTCGATATCCGATGAATTGTGGATTTATGATCAGATTATCTATGAATCTTATTTGAGTTTCTTCTGATCTCTCTTATGCATGATTTCATATCCTTGTAATTCTCTTGGTTTTGGGTTCATACCGAGCGGTGACCTCACCCAGTGACAGAAGGGGTAGCGAGGCACGCATCGTGTTGTTGCCATCAAGGGTAAATAATATGGGGTTTTCATCATTGGTTTGAGATTATACCTCTACATCATGTCATCTTGCTTAAGGCATTACTCTGTTCGTCATGAACTCAATACACTAGATGCATGCTGGATAGCGGTCGATGTGTGGAGTAATAGTAGTAGATGCAGAAAGTATCGGTCTACTTGTCTCGGACGTGATGCCTATATGTATGATCATTGCCTTAGATATCGTCATGACTTTGCGCGGTTCTATCAATTGCTCGACAGTAATTTGTTTACCCACCATATTACTTGCTATTTTGAGAGAAGCCTCTAGTGAACACTATGGCCCCCACGGTCTACTCCACACCATATTTTCAGCCTTACACTTTTTACTTCGTTGCACTTTCCGCCTTCGGATATCACTTTGCAAACAATCTTGAAGGGATTGACAACCCCTTTGAAGCGTTGGGTGCAAGCTTGTTTGTGTTTGCGCAGGTACTCTGGACTTGACGAGACCCTCCTTCTGGATCGATACCTTGGTTCTCAAACTAAGGGAAATAATTACTGCTCCTGTGCTACATCACCCTTTCCTCTTCTAGGGAAAAACCAACGCAAGCCTAGTCTCCGTCAACATGTCAATTTCTGGCGCTGTTGTTTGAGAAGTAGCACACATACTGTTTAGATGACACCGACAGTATATATTTGGACAAATGCAGGAACAATGTGTACATGGGGCATCGTCGATTTCTTCCGACCAACCATCATTGTCGAAAGAAAGGAAAGCATTTTAAAGGTGAGGCAGATCACCAGAAGAAGCCCGCCCTCCGTACTGGTGATCACATACTTGATATGGTCAATGATTTACAAGTAATATTTGGAAAGGGTCCTGGCGGTCTATCTTTTCCGAATGACGATGCGGGACACGCACCCATGTGGAAGAAGAAATCTATATTTTGGGACCTACCCTATTGGAAAGACCTAGAGGTCCGCTCGGCAATCGACATGATGCACGTGACGGAGAATCTTTGCATGAACCTTCTAGGCTTCCTGGGAGTGTATGGGAAGACAAAAGATACACCAGAGGCACGGGAGGAACATCGACGTGTGCATGAAAAAGAAGGCATGCATCCAGAGCAGTTTGAAGGTCCTGCCAGCTATGCTCTTACCAAAGAAGAGAAGGAAATCTTCTTTGAATGCCTGCTCAGTATGAAGGTCCCGTCTGGCTTCTCGTCGAATATAAAAGGAATAGTAAATATGACAGAGAAAAAGTTCTAGAACCTAAAGTCTCATGACTGCCACGTGATTATGATGCAACTGCTTCCGGTTGCATTGTGGGGGCTTCTACCGGAAAATGTTCGATTAGCCATTGTGAAGCTATGTGCATTCCTCAATGCAATCTCTCAGAAGGTGATCGATCAGTAATCCTGCCAAGGTTAAGGAGTGATTTGGTGCAATGTCTTGTTAGTTTCGAGCTGGTGTTCCCACCATCCTTCTTCAATATCATGGCGCACGTCCTAGTTCATCTAGTCGACGAGATTGTTGTTCTGGGCCCTGTATTTCTACCCAATATGTTCCCCTTGAGAGGTTCATGGGAGTCTTAAAGAAATACGTTCGTAATGACGCTAAGCCAGAAGGAAGCATCTCCATGGGCCACCAAACAGAGGATGTCATTGGGTTTTGTGTTGACTTCATTCCTGACCTTAAGAAGATTGGTCTCCCACTATCGCGGTATGAGGGGAGACTGACTGGAAAAGGCACACTAGGAGCGGACTCAATAATATGTACGGACGGGCATTCTTGGTCTCAAGCACACTAGACAGTTCTACAGAATTCTACCTTGGTGACCCCGTATGTCGATGAACACAAGAATATTATGATCTCCGTACACCCTGAGAAGTGTGACGACTGGATTACATTTGAACACATCAGGACTTTCGACAGTTGGTTGCAAAAACGTCTCATGTGTGACAACACTGTTTCTGATGAGCTGTACTCGTTGGCTAGGGGACCATCTTTGACTGCATTGATTTACCAAGGGTACAAGATAAATGGGAATACATTTTACACGATCACCCAAGATCAAAAGAGCACCAACCAAAACAGCGGTGTCCGCTTTGATGCAACAACCAACAGGGGAAAGGACACATATTATGGTTACATAGTGGACATATGGGAACTTGACTATGGACATGATTTGAAGGTCCCTTTGTTTCATTGCAAATGGGTCAATCTGTCAGGAGGCGGGGTACAGATAGACCCATAGTACGGAATGACAACAGTGGATCTAAACAATCTTGCGCACGTAGAGGAACCATTCGTCCTAGCCAATGATGTGGCACAGGTTTTCTATGTGAAGGACATGTCTACCAAACCGAGAAAAAGAAAATATAAGGAAGCAAATACATCATACGATGAGCCAAAGCGCCACATAGTTCTTTCAGGAAAAAGAGACATCGTGGGATTGGAGGGCAAGACACACATGTGTGAAGATTATGAAAAGTTTCATGAAATTCCTCCCTTCAAAGTCAAGGCTGACCCAAGCACCCTGTTAAACGATGAAGATTATCCATGGTTACAGTGCAATAAGCAAAGAACACAAGCGAAGAAAAAGTGAAGAAATGTAATGCCCTTTGTAAGAGATGAGTTTTCGTAGTGCTTTTCATCCGCAAGTGGGTTTGAATGGTGCAATTGAATAGTTGAAAATTGATGATGTTGCTTTGAATGGTGCATTTTGAATGCACAAAAAGTCTGGAGTTCAAATAAGTTCAGAAAAAATGAAACCCCTTTATAACAGGTGAGTTTTCGTATGAAACTCTGATACTTCGAAGGAGACTGTCCGTTTTATACACGAAGTGCTTTCAGTTTTTATTGCAACCCTCTCAACTTTTTAGCACATACTATGTGGGTGAAATGATGATACCATGCCAACTTTCAACCTTTTTAGAGTTCATTCGTAGTGCTTTTCAATTTAAGGGTCATTTAGCTCAAAAAAATCAGTAAATGCATGAAAAATACCAAATGAAGTCAGAAAGAGTTAAAAATTGATGACGTGTCTTTGAATGGTCCAATTTGAACACAAAAAAGTCTAGACTTCAGATAAGTTAAAAAATGAAATCCCTTTGTAACAGATGAATTTTCGTATGAAAGTGTCATACTTTGAAAGAGATTGTCCGTTTTGTACACGAAGTGCATCCAGTTTTTGCCGCAACCCTCTCAACTTTTTAGCACATGCTATGTGGGTGAAATGATGATACCATGCCAACTTTCGACATTTTCAGAGTTCATTTGTAGTGCTTTTCAATTTAAGGGTCATTTAGCTCAAAAAACCAGTAAATGCATGAAAAGTACCAAATGAAGTTAGAAGTAGTTGAAAATTGATGATGTGTCTTTGAATGGTGCATTTTGAACACACAAAAAGTCTGGAGTTCAAATAAGTTCAAAAAAATGAAATCCCTTTGTAACAGATGAGTTTTCGTATGAAACCCTAATACTTCGAAAGAGATTGTCTCTTTTGTACACGATGTGCATCCAGTTTTTGCCGCAAACTTTTTAGCACATGCTATGTGGGTGAAATGATGATACCATGCCAACTTTCAACATTTTCAGAGTTCATTTGTAGTGCTTAAGAATTTGAGGGTCATTTAGCTCAAAAAAATCACTAAATGTATGAAAAATATCAAATGGGCCGACGGACCTTTTGTCCCAGTTCTAGCCACCAACCGCTACGAAAGTACTCTTCTTCCCGCCCTTTTGGGCCAGCGGAAGTATGGCTTTGGTCCCGGTTGGTGCCACGGACCAAAACAAAAGGTTTCACATATATTGCGGGAGTTGTCGGAATTGACCTTTAGTCCCGGTTGGTGTAACAAACCGGGACTAAAGTGATGCTTTGGTCCCGGTTTGAGCCACCAACCGGAACAAATGTGTTCGTATATTGCGGGAGTTGTCGAAATTTCCACCAACTTCCATCCCCCCGTTCTCTCTTTGTCGCCGTCGCACCCGAGACCATCACCGCCAGCCCTCGCCTCCTCCACGAGCCCTTCATCGCCATCACCGTCGCTGACAAGCCCGTCGTCGCACCGAGCCCATCGCCGTCCTCGTCGCTCCCGAGCCCGTCGTCGTCGTCATCGCCCCCGAGCCCATCGTCGTCGCCGTTGTCCCCAAGCCCATTGTCGTCTCCGTCGTCCCCGAGCCCATCATCGTCTCCGAGCCCATCGTCGTCACCGTCATCCCCGAGCCCATCGCCGCCGTCGTCGTCGTCGCCATCGTTGTAATAGACCTTGAGCCCATCGTCGTCGTCGTCATCGCCCGTCGCCGCCCGTCGTCGTCGTCGCCATCATTGCCCTAGCCCTTGAGCCCATCGCCGTTGTCGTAGCCGCCCTTCTCCCGTCGTTGTTCCGAAGCCCACCGTCGTCGCCCATCGACGCACCGGTAGCACGTCCATCGATCTCCATCTCCCTATTTGTGAATCCATGTGTGTGAGAAGACGTAGTCTAATTGCGAATACATGTGTGTGTATTTCAGTCGTATTAGAATATGTTGGGTATATTTTTGCACCCCCAATGTGACACAAGTTATAAAAATTCTAAAAATATTTAGATTAGATTCAGTTACAATAGCAAATAAAGTTATAAAAATATAAAAATATTTAGATTAGATTAAGTTACAAATTAAGTTTTTATGTTAATATTTGGGATTATGTATAAAGGGCTTCCCCCACTTTGTAATATTTGCAGAAACAATGGATACTCCAAGAGACATGGAAAAAGAACAAATTTTGGGGGATATAATCCACGACGACGATAGTAATGTCGAATTTTTTCTCAACGGCATCGATGGTCTGGAAGGAGAGGATTACGGCTTCGGTGATCGAACAATGGAGGAGGAAGGACATTATCATGATGGCTTCGGTGACTACCGAATCACAGAGGAAGCAGACCATGATGACGGCTACGATGACCGAACGGAGGAGGGAGCTATTGAAAAGTCCGGATCGAGCCAAACTTCGGTAATGAGATGAGGCCCGACGAGAAGGTTGGGCAAGGATCAAAAGTTCACGATCATAGAACTGTCGAACGATGGCCTACTGATTGAACCCAAGCGGACTAGGGATGCATTTTCTACTCAGTGCGGAGCTATTGTCAGGGACAACATCTCGATCAGCATCAAGCAATGGAATAAGTCTAAGGGCGACAACGTCCCTGAAGGTGATTATGTCACCGATAGGCTGAAAGATGATCTTTGGACCGCGTTGAAGGAAAATTTCACCCTACCGCCAGAGGAGGATCCGAATAAGCCAGTTATAGAGCCACTGGTCAAGGCGTGTGCTCTTTATAAGATGGCAAAACTATTTAGGAGGTGGAAGAAAGAGTTGAAGTCAAAGTATGTCGACAAAGGGAAGACTCCAGAATTCATCGGCCAATTTGAGAAGAGGAGAGATCACTGGCCCGCATTTGTGGCCTACAAGACATCGGACAAGAGTAAGGAAATGTCAGATAGAAACAAGAACAATGTTGTAAAGAAGCAGTTTCACCATCACACGGGGTCAGGTGGCTACCTCAAAGGTCGTCTGTTGTGGGACAAAGCTAAGAATGACCTGATTGCTAAAGGGGTCTAACCACAGACATGGAACTAGCCCGACCGTTCAAGGAATTGGTTCTTCGGGGTTGGAGGAACTTTGGACCGTGAAACAGGGGAGTGTTGTTGGACGGACGAGCAACTTGCAACACCCATCAACAAGCTTCAGCAGTGTATCATCGCATCGCAGGAAGGGGCGTTCGTTCCCGAAAGAGAGAAGGACGAGCTGACTGAGGCCCTAGGGAATCCTGAGCACCCTGGATGAACACGAAGCAGAGCAGGCTCCTTTCCATGGAAGGTTGGGTTTCCCGAGAGAGTCGGTTACAAAAGTCGAGTGAGAAAGAGGAAAGTGGAGCCGAGCGACATGCAAAAGATCAATGCAAGACTACAAATTCTAGAGGAACTTGAGAGCCAGCAAGCTGCCGACCAACCATCTCAGCGGCATGAAACTACCTCAGCGGTGAAGCAACATGGCTTCCACGAAGCTCGTTCAGCATGACTTCACGGCTCCTAGCTACCCCGTGGATACTATCAGAGAGTCTCAACCTTGCAAGCTTTTGACGAAATGTCGGAACCTCACTTTCAAGGCTTCTATAGGCGTTGTTGCACCTCCTCAATCCAACAGAACTTTTCAATGCCGTCCGATTCCACGTGGCTATGCTGTTGTGATGGTGGATGAAGTAAAGGAGGAATTTGAGCAGCTCGAGCTTGACCACCCTACAGGTGAAGATAAGAATAAGCTGGTTCATGCTTTGAGGAGTACATGTCGAGTACATCAAGTTCCAAACTGTACACCTCCTCCTCCTCCTCCGGCGAGTGATCAGGGCACTCCTCACCCTCCACCATCGACTGATCAGGGAACTCCTCATCCTCCTCCGACGCGTGGGGGCACTCCGCCTTCTTCTTCGGCTCCTTCTCCGGCGCATGAGGGCGCTCCGCCTCCTTCTTCGACTCCACCTCCGGCGCGTCGGAGCAGTTCGCCTCCTTCTTCTGCTCCTCCTCCGGCGCGTCGGAGCATAAGCCTCCTTCTTCGACTCCTCCTCCGGCGCGTGGGAGCAGTCCGCCTCCTTCTTCGACTCCTCCTCCAGTGCGTCGGAGCAGTCCGCCTCCTTCTTCGGCTCCTCCTCCGACGCGTCGGAGCTCTCCGCCTCCTTCTTCGGCTCCTCCTCCAGCGCGTCGGAGCAGTCCTCCTCCTTCGGCTTCTCCTCAGGCGCGTCATAGCAGTCCTCCTCCTTTGGCTCCTCCTCAGGCGCGTCGGAGCATTACTCCTCCTTCGGCGGCTCCTCAGGCACGTCGAAGCAGCCCGCCTCCTCCGCAACGGCGGAAGATAGACGTCGTCGCCGCTCCGCCGAAAATTACACAAGTAAGAAAGGTGTCGCCTCCTCCTCCTTCTCTCAAGCGGAAGATAGACTCCGCCGCCGCTCTGGCGGCTAGCAGTGATGCAATGTTTGCAAAACAAAGAAGTGGGAAAACAATTCCCAGCTTGGCCAACAGAAGAAGCAATCGTGCCCCCCGCTCAAGGTGTCTAGCGATATCGTCGTCGCTAATGATTCGGGGTTGCTGCCCAGTATCAATCCTGGTGATTACGTGAACGATTCAGTAATTTTTTAGATAGCTGAGGTAACAAATGAAGAAACATATGAATATGTGCTCGGGAAGCCTCTCGTCAAACCTGGTCATCCTGCTCTAACACCGAGGATGCACGAATTGCATGAGTGGTACATGAACATCTTCACGGAGACTAGGAAAGACTCTGTGTATATGAGAGTGAAAAAAGATCACGATTTCATTTTTGCTAAAGTGCTGCTTGTTCAATTTGAGGAGTTATTTCACTTATACAATGAACTGGCCCTCGACAAACAACTCGTGACTTCCTACTGTTTGTAAGTATTACTTCTATAGTTAAGTCTCTAGCTCAGCTTGTTCATTGCATGTATCTATAATTATCCTCATTATATATATTATGCAGATTGAAGATCGTTGAATTAAAAAAACAAGGAATCTTCGACGTTGGGTTCATTAGCCCAGAATCGGTAAATGTATTGTCGGTACGAAATGAAACCAAAGAGACCGAGGTTAAGTTGCTAAAGTCGTTGCTAGCAAATCAAAACAAAAGGGAAGTACTCTTTCCTTACAACTTCAAGTGAGTGTTGTTGTCTTCTGTGTATACTTGGTTTCGCTTACTCGAGTTTAAGTAAATGTAATTGATGAGTTATATATGTGTGCGTAGTTACCACTTTATTCTGCTATCCATTAAGCTTGAAGGGGCAAAAGTAATTGTCTTAGACTCGAGACGTAAAGATCCCGAGGATTATGCGGACATGACTGCAATGCTCAAGAAGTAAGTTCACTCTATACCGGGACCATACAGGCATGCAACTTTTGTTAATTTCCTGATATCAAGTAATCATTTTCTTTGCGTGGCAGGGTTTGGAAGAAGTTCAAAAGTAAGGTTCGCGGTATACCCAAAGAGTTGCAATTTACGCACCCCGTAGTAAGTAGTACTAGCTAGTTCCGCGCATCTCTAATTGATTCAAATTTTCATCAATATATCATTACCATGCTTGCTTAACAGTTTGATTGAACTCTATCTATTCTCGTAAAGTGCTTGTACCACGTAGTTGGGACTGAAAAATGTGCATACTACGTATGCGAGTTCATTCGCCTCTCGACCTCTGGGCGGGGCATCTCTGACAAACAATTTGAAGTGCGTAAATAATATTCACAATTTTATTTTTTATATTACCATCAATTGTGTTGAGTTTTATTCATATATATGCATGTATTGACCCCCTTCTTTAAATTAGATCTGGAAGAAGCGGGATGAACCCCTATCAGATGATGGCATACGAGCAATTTAGGAGGAATTGGCGGGATTCTTTCTTAATCATGTCATACCTAAAGACGGAGAATACCATGTGAGATATTTGTGATTGGTTCTTACGTAGATGATGTTAGGCATTGTAAAAGATGCTATATTGTAAAAGATGTTAAGTATTGTAAATGGTTTCCTTCATTTTCTTATTAGCTAGCATCATGTTCTATCTATATGTATAGTAGCTAGCGTCGACCAAGCACGGAGAAAGAGATGACACTTCTCTCTATTAGCTAGCTAACACAATATGAAACCACTAAATTAACCCTCCAAACCCCCCTGCGTTCAAAAAACAAAACAAAACCCCCAGTTCCGGCCAGATGCTGACGCGTGGATGCCATGTTGTCCCGGTTGGTGTGACCAACTGGGACTAAAGGGCCTCCTGCCCGGGCTCCCAGCAGCGGCCACGTGGAGACCATTCGGTCCCGGTTTGTAAGCGAACCGGGACTAAAGGTTTTGGGCTTTAGTCCTGACCATTTATTCCCGGTTAAAGAATCGGGGCTAATGGGCCTCAGGAACCGGGACAAATGGGCCATTTTCTACTAGTGATGGAGAGGCCTGGAAGGCGGCTCACAGAGAAGGTCCAAGAAGAGGAGGAATTCCCTCCAATGAGAAACAAGATCTGGATTAGGATTCAAGAGGAACTTGTCCTAGTCCTATTATAAGGAGGGACACGACACCTAAAGAGGGACACGTCTTTTACCTCCATCGGAGGGGCCGAGCCTGGGTAACTCGTGTCTCTCAATTCCGCCCAACCCCTCTCAATCCGCCATATAGTTGCGATGGCATCACACCTAAGTTCTCTCACGAGGAGATTTGTCGTGACAAAAACCACGACAAGTTGTGTCACAACCTCATCGATTCTATTTGACATAAAACATAGACACGGTGACCCCGATGCGCAATTTATATCATCAACCGTGCACATAGCCGATCTCAAGAAGGACAATAAATCTCATCTGCCACCTCCACATATCGAATATGCATTCGATCTGAAGCCAAAACCTATAGCAGAGGCTCTGATACCATTATTAGGTTCTACCGTAGGTGCCTGGCATGCAAATTAAAAGTTTCAACACACAGAACAACCAAGAACATGCTACGGAGATGGATCATAGATCGTTACCACTAGACGTGTAGCGCCGTGCAGCGGAAGTAGAGTTGCGGTAGTGCATCCACGTGGTTCGTCTCCTCCTTGTTCGATCTCCCTGGAACAGCTGATTGCTGGATCCTCTCCCTCGAATAGCTGGTCGCTGGATCCCGTGTTCAGATTCACTGGAGTGGTAGAAGTGCACGGCCCCTAATGGTATCCGCATGTGCAGGAGGAACACCGTGTGGCGGACTATTTGGTCTGGATCACACGGTCGGCAACAGCGAGTGGAGGTGGCTAGGTGCAACACATGCACAACCCTAATGACGGCGCCGAAGCGATCAATTGAATAAGTGTGTCACACCTCCACTATATATAGGCATCTGGCGCCGGCTCAACTCTTGGGCCTCGCATGGATCCTAAATCCCATGTGTTCCTTCCCTTAAGCATGTGACACCTTAGGTTCTCGTTCACTTGGTCACGACTCAGATCACATCCGACTCAGCAAGTCGGTAGTGTCCTCTAGCAAAGCATAGTGACTCCAAGTGTTCGATGAGGCTAGTTAAGCGAACATGTACTTCATACTTATGTTCCCTTTGCCACACGATATATGTTGTCATGCACAAGGTGACATGGTCATCCTTGTTGCAGCACGGCCTCTTTCTCGTTCAGGTGAATCCGACCAACACTTCGGATTATCTCATAATCCTCATTGCATGGCCGTGCTTATCCACGTCAGATCACCCGAGGGGCCGAGAGTATATGTCTCTTGATCATAGGGCCAAATCCCATCTTGCTTGACCATGTCTCGCAGCATGGGTATGTTCGAAAGATTCCCTAGAGGCAATAATAAAGTGATTATTATTATATTTTCCTTGTTCATGATAATTGTTTATTATCCATGCTAGAATTGTATAGATTGGAAACTTAAAGACATGTGGGGATACGTAAACGACACACTACCCCTAGTGAGCCTATAAAGGACTAGCTCATTAATCAAAGATGGTCAAGGTTTCCTAGCAATAGACATGAGTTGTCATTTGATAACGGGATCACATCATTAGGAGAATGATGTGATGGACAAGAGCCAACCTATAAATGTAGCATATGATCGTGTCAGTTTGCTGCTACTATTTTTCTGCATTTCACGTATCTATTCCTATGACCATGAGATCATGCAACTCCCGGACACCGGAGGAATGCCTTGTGTGTATCAAACGTCACAACGTAACTTAGTGACTATAAAGGTGCTCTACATGTATCTCCGAGGGTGTTTGTTGGGTTGGGATGAATCGAGACTAGGACTTGTCACTCTGTATGACAGAGAGGTATCTCTGGGCCCACTCGGTAATACAACATCACAATGAGCTTGCAAGAAATGTGATTAAGGAGTTAGTCACGGAATCTTGTATTACGGAACGAGTAAAGAGACTTGCCGGTAACGAGATTGAACTATGTATGGAGATACCGACGATCGAATATCGGCACGTAACGTACCGATGGACGAATGGAATAGCAAGGGATTGATTGAATCCTTGACATTGAGGTTCTACCGATAAAGATCTTCGTAGAATATGTAGGAGCCAATATGGGCATCCAAGTCCCGCTATTGGTTATTGATCGGAGAGTGTCTCTGTCATGTATGTATAGTTCTCTAACCCGCAGGATCTAGACACTTAAGGTTCGTTGATGATATAAGCATAATTGAGTCATTGTGTTGGTGACCGAGGTTGTTCGGAGTCCTGGATGAGATCTCGGACATGACGAGGAACACTAGAATAGTCCGGAGTAAAACATTGATATATAGGATGAAGGTCGTCGAAGTCTGGAAGTGTTCCGGGGTGCACCGAGGGAATGACGGAGTGCCGAAAAGGGTTTCGGGAGACCCCGACAATTGTTGGGGGGGGGGCTCATGGGCCAAGGAGAGGGGGCACCTTAGCCCACCAGGGGGCTGGGCACAACCCCTCAACCCAGCCCACTTCGCCCAAAGGGGAGGAGACCTCCTCCTGGGGCGCCGCCAGCCCAAACATGGGTGGCACCCAAGAGGAGGAGCCACCAACCGTATCCATCGCCCCCTTGGTCGCCAGCCCCTAGGGGAAACCCTAGGATGCCCTCCCCTCTCCCTTCCCCCTATATATAGAGAGAGGGCATCCACACGACAACTTGCCACGATGTTGCACCTCCTCTCCCTCGTAGTTTCTCTCCTCCAAATACCCTACGGTGAAGCCCTGCTAAGCTGTCACCTCCAACACCTCACCACACTGTCATGTTGTCGGAGGACTCGGGCTTCTAGTTAACCATCTCTCAATGGATCGAGGAGGTGAAGGTGTCACCAAGCGGTACGTGTGTTGAACGTGGAACTACCATCCATTCAGCACTTGATCGGGAGATCGCGGGACGGGTCGTGATTGGATCGCGAAGACGTACCACTGCATTAGCCGCGTTCTTGAACGCTTCTGCTTAGCAATCTACAATGGTATGTAGATTCAATCTCTCCTCTCATAGATGGTCATCACCATGGATAGATCATGTATGTGCGTAGGAAATTTTTTGTTTCCCATGCAACATTCTCCAACAGTGGCATCATGAGCTAAGTCTATGCGTAGATGACATCTCGGGTAGAACACAAAGGAGTTTGTGGGCGTTGATATTCAAATTGCGTCCCTCCTTAGTCGTTTCTTGATTCAGCAGTATTGTGGGATGAAGCGCCCCGGACCAACTTTACTCGTCCATGTACGAGAGACTGGTTCCATCGACTGACATGCAACTTGTTGCATAAAGATGGCTGGCGGCTTTCTGTTGATGACGAGTTGATGGATATACTTTTCGCCCCTCGTTGGTTACCCCAAGTGGAAGGTGGAGATGTAGTCAGCAGCAAATTTCCCTTACATGGAGACGGTAAGGTTTATTGAACCAGGAGGACTCCTAGGCTCAACAGGTAGGTGTCTCATGTCCTGGTCAGCAGAAGACGTGGACCTTCACACACAAAAAATAACTTTGCTCCCAACGAGTACAGAGAGGTTGTCAATCTCTCCGGCCTTGTAGTTTGCAAAGGATCAAAACACAAGCGGGAAGGTAATAGTGATTGCAACGAAAAAGTAAATAAAGCGGTAAATAGTGGAGGTGGAAGCAATGATGGTGGTATGGACCAGAGCCACATGATGTTGACTAGTGATGTCTCTCTCCCAAAAGATGATAAACAATTATGCTAGGGTAAACAAATCACAGTTGGGCAATTGACAGAATTATGATCGCATCGCAATGCTAATTATGCTCCTTGATAGTAAGAGGTTCAATAGTAATGGGCAATACGCCAAGACAAGTAGACCGTTTATTCATCAACATCTACTTACTAATCATCCACCTTGAGGTATCTATCCAGAACATCTCCCCGGTATTAAGTTGCGAGCCCCACCCAAAGTGTAAACTCAAAGCAACGGACAACTGCATTAACGAACTATGCGTAAGGTAAACAATCCTTGCAACCGTGGTCACAAGCACCGTTGTTTTCTCCCTGGTGGAACACGCACATCCCTTAGTCTCATGTTTTTGTCACTCAAGCTAGAGATCGAGGGGCCCGAACCTACAATCATGCATAACGCTCCCTCTTGGAGTTACGATCTACTACTTGGCCAAAGCAATAAAAAGTGATGGAGAACATGCATGAATTACTAAGGAACATAATATAAAAGGATAATCAAATATATAACTCATAACAATCTGAACATAATCTCATAATGCATCGGATCCCAACAAACCGAGCATAGCAAAAGCAAGAGGATTACATAGTTGCCTTTATCATGTAGGGAAGCTCACAAGGACTAACCATTGAAGCGCAAGATTGGAGAGGAGACATCACATAGCTACTGGTTATGGACTCATGGTGCAAGGAAAACTACTCACGGCACATCCGGGAGGCATCCCTGGTGGTGGAGAAGCTCCCGAAGGTCAATCCTCCCTCCGACAGGGTGCCGGGAAGAGGTCTCCTGACGCTCCCGATCTTGGAAGCGCTACGGCGGCGGAACGATGGAGAAATTCACGATTCCAGAAAGTCTGCGAGGGTTTCCTCACGGAACACTAAATATAGGCCAAAGGAGGGCACCCGAGGAGGTGGGGCCCACCCAGGTGACCTCCTAGCGCGGCCTGGGCGCTGGCCGTGCCAGCAGGCTGCCTGGGAGGCCCCTGGTCCCCCTCTGGCCCTCCTTTGGTGATCCCGAAGCTTCTGTTTTGCTGATTTTTTATATATTTTTCTAGATTTTTTCGGGCTTCGAAAAATTGGGTAAAAGCCCATGCAAAAAAGACATGAGTAGACAGAAACTGGCACTGGGTGCACTGAGTTAGCAGGTTAGTCCAAATATGTGTAAAATGATATAAAAGTATAGCAAAACATATAACAATGTCACCCAAAAGATCATGGAACAAGCAGAAATTTTAGATACGTATGGGACGTATCAACATCCCCAAGCTTAATTTCTTCTCGTCCTCGAGTAGATAAATGATAACACAATAATTTCTGTGGTGACTTGCTAACACACATATAAGAACTTCAAAGTAAAGCAAGTGAGATATGCAATTCAAGTCAAGACAATAACAAGCAAGAGTCTATATCTAGTATTGAATTTATGAAAATAAGAACATAAAGGTGCAAGAGCTCTCGCTGTCCATGACTCGAATGTCTCCAAATGGTGTTTGCGTGCAAGAAGTGGGAGATGGGTTCAGAGATAAACATTTTTTAATTGAGAACTCAATCTATTAAAACTCACACTTAGTATCCTTTGGAATCTTATTTTTGACTCATCCCCAGACCACTTGTGAGGCACAAGTCAATATGATTCTCTCCCTTTCGATTTTGAGCACTCATGCAACGGATGAGCATAAGCAAGATATGTTGGCACTTAGGATGGAAAATAGAATAATTATGGGAAAGGAAGACAAAAAGGTGTGAAAGGCTCACATCAATGAGGACAACCATAGGCGAGAGAAAGCCAAATGATAGATATGATGTGAGGAGTAGGGATTGCCATGTAACGGATGCACATATGAGCTAAGGTAAGCTCTCCAATGGAACTAGTGGGGGTGGACCCAACTTGTTTGATCATGAAGACCTAGAGCTCATTTGAGGAGGCTCATCATTGGAATATGCAAACCAAGTTCTATAGTGTAAGGATCCCCACATAGTTATGCATGAATGATAATCTCTATGTAGTACCAATATAGTAATGGAGTATGAGTGTGGATCTTTCAAAAGGAAGAGTAGTGTTGCCCCCTTCTCTCTTTTTATTTCCTTTTTCTTTTTATTTTTTTTATTTTTTTTATTTTTTTGTGGCTTCTTTGGCTCTTTCTTTTTATCTCTCATTTGTCCTCTTTGGGATCTTTTGTTTCTCCTGTTTGGGATCTTTTCCTCACTTAAGGGCAACACTCTATGTTTTACATAAATAGAAAGAAAAATCATCACACTTTATAATAAATACTCAACATAAAGACAAGTTAAAACTATCATGATGTATGCAAATGTATGCCTCTGCCAGTGTAGCAGGATATGCAATGATACTAGCGCGTCATGTAGCAGTAATGAGGGCAAGGCCCAACTAGCTTGTGGCTCTATGATCAAGAAAAAGCATGTATGAAATGAAGATCAAGTCATGAGATGATGGATGTTACATGGCAATGTATCTCGGAAAGGCTATCGAAATGCCTTAATAGGTAGGTATGGTGGCTGTTTTGAGGAAAGATATAATGAGGCTTATGTATGACAGAGCGTATCATGTCATGGTTATGGATGCACCGGCGGATTTTGCACTAACTCTCAATGTGAGAAAGGGCAATGCACGGTACCGAAGAGGCTAGCAAAATATGGATGGTGGAAGTGCCAACAATCAAATACTCACATTAGTCCTAAGAACTCATACACTTATTATCGATAACTCTCTATCTAGTTAGGAAATTCACAAAGAGACAAGTACCCCGAGGAGGAATGTTTGGAGGTTTGGTTATCCTTGTGCATCCTCGACTCGTGGTAACGTGAGGGTACTCTATATATTCCAACCCCTCCAGAGGTTAGCGATCAATTTAGTAGCTAGAGTTCTCAACTAGTTTTTTAAATTTTTGAAAAACACACGGATTTCCCAAAATACGACACCTATCACTATTAGGCTCAATCTCTTGGCACCAATAGTCCAAACATTACTAAAATCAATGCCTCAAAACAATTGCAAGTTACTATTATACTTAAATAGCAACCTCAATTACCTACTTATGCAAGACACACAACTCAGTGCAACAAGCCAACTCTCTAAACAAGATAAGCATGATAACTCAAGAGAGTTCCAAAATCAACCTAAATAAAAACTATTAAAGAGATAAGCATGAAAACTAAAAGCTAAGCGTGATAGTAGCTACGAAAAGATGAAGAACACACAAAAAGAATAAGCATGAAAACATATGTTGTGTTCTAGAGTGGAATGGAGCGTGTCTCTCTCCCAAACAAGGTAGGCTAGGTTCCGACTTGTTATAACAGCAAGCAAAACTAAAACAAACTAAAAAGAAAATAGCGGGACGCTCCAAGCATAGCACATATCATATGAAGTGATAAAAATATATCATGGAGATGGACGACCTGATGATTGTTGCTAGAGAAGTGGATGCACGGGGGCATCCCCAAGCTTAGACACTTGAGTATCCTTGAATATTTTTTGGTATGCATGGGGGCATCCCCAAGCTTGAGCGTTTCACACTCCTTTATATTCTTTCATCATCTCTCCCATCGCAATACTTGAAAACTCCCTTCATACAAAACTCATCATAAGCTGATTAGAGTAGTTAGTTCCCTTAATAAAATAATTCAATACCTGCTGGAAATAAAGATTCTCATGAAAAGATACTGCTTCTAATGAATGCCAAAAGATTTTTGCAAATAAAAAGCAAGCTTAGGATTCGCAAAACAATGAAAACACAAAACATGGCAGAATCCATGAAAAATAGAACAATAGGTAGTAAATAATTTATTAGGGGCACTTCTACAACTCAAATCAAAAAACTCAGAACACATGCGAGAAATAAAATTATATAGAGCATGCTGTCAGAAAAATTCAGATAAAAAGATGATATCGTGATTTTTGGCGATTTGTTCCGTCAAGCAGACAAAATCTGTTTCTGGACAGCATGACACAATTTTTGAACTTTCTTGCAATCGGAGGCTATAACTTAGCACAAAGCTTAAAAATAAAGATACAATGATGTTGCTACAGTAGTTGGGTTGCCTCCCAACAAGCGCTTTCTTTTATGCCTTTGAGCTAGGCATAATGCAAGAAGATCAAGTGTTATCAACTCCAAAAGAATAACTTGCCCGTGTAACGAACTCATAAGGTAAGTTTATCTTGTTTCTAGGGAAGTGTTCCATTCCCTTCTTAAGAGGAAATTGCAATTTAATAATTCCCTCTTTCATGTCAATCATAGCACCAACGGTGCGGAGAAAAGGACGTCCCAAAATAATTGGACATGAAGGATCACTTTCAATGTCCATAATAAGAAAATCAACGGGCACATAATTATCATTGACAATAATAAGAACATCATAAATTCTTCCTAAAGGTTTCTTTATGGAAGAATCAACAATACGAACACCAGAAGAACATGGATCATAAGGTTTCCAATCAAGCATATCATACATTCTGTTGGGCATAACGGAGGCACTAGCTCCAACATCACACAAAGCAAAGCAAGAGATAATATTCAATTTAATTTTTACCATAGGATCCCAACCATCTTCTAGCTTCCTAGGAATAGAAGTCTCTAGCTTGAGATTCTCCTCCCTAGCTTTGATAAGAGCATTGGTAATATGCTCGGTGAGGACAATATTAAGTGTGCTAGTGTGGGGGTCTTCAGCCACAAAAAGGTGTTGACTTCGGAGAGACTACAATTATCAAAATCAAGGTTACTACCATTAATTAAAGTGGTAGTAATGTCATCTAGGCTCATTCTTTTGGTAGTTTCTAAATTCATAGGACCTTCTTGTCCTATAGTTGAGGTATTAGAATCACCATTAATAGGTCCACTTGGACTAGGAGTGCGATGGGTGCAAAAAGTTTTGAGATCCTCAACAACTTGTATAGTAGAAATGGTAGTGTGTGTAGGAAGGCTCTTAATTCTCTATTCCTCTTCCTTTTCTCTAGCCCATATCTCTTTAAGTTTGGCTAGAATTATTATGTTCTCACTAATTTGGACTTAGATAGCATTCATGGGTGTGGTGTTCCTTTCCTCAAGTGGGGAAGTTCTAATTTTAAGCATCTCTACATCATGAGCTATGTTGTCCACCTTCAAAGAGAGACTATGTAATTTCTCTAGTTTCTCTTCTACACTCTTGTTGAAGGCTTTTTGAGAAGTGATAATATATTTAAGCATGCTCTTTGATTCGGAAGTGGAGTTTTTGGTGCTAGGATAATTGTTGTTGTTCCCATAGTTGTTGGATGGGAAGGACCTAAGATTGCTACCAAAATTACTCCTATATGCATTGTTATTGAAGTTGTTCCTAGAAATAAAATTAACATCCACTTGCTCTCTTTCTTGAGCAACCAAAGAATTTAAAGGAACATCATGAGGATCAACAGGAGCTTGGTTAGTAAGTAGAGTCATGATCATGTCAACCTTATCATTAAGGGAGGAAATCTCCTCAATAGAGTTTACCTTCCTACCTGTTGGAGCTCTCTTGGTGTGCCATTGAGAATAATTTCTCATCATCTCATCCAATAGTTTTGTGGCAGCACCAAGTGTTGTTGACATAAAGGTTCCTCCCGCGGCCGAGTCTAACAGATTCCGCGAGGTAAAGTTCAGTCCTCCATAGAAAGTTTGGATAACCATCCAAGTAGTCAAACCATGAGTAGGGCAATTTTTAACAAGAGATTTCATTTGTTCCCAAGCTTGAGCAACATGTTCATTATCCAATTGCCTAAAATTCATAATGTTACTCCTCAACTAGATAATGTTAGCAGGCAGGTAATACTTCCCAATAAAGCATCTTTGCACTTATCCCAAGAATCTATGCTATTCCTAGGCAAAGATTGAAGCCACACTTTAGCTCCTCTTCTCAAGGAGAAAGTAAACAAGCTTAAGTTTAACAATATCACCATGTACTTCTTTATATTTTTGCATATCACAGAGCTCAATAAAATTGTTCAAGTGCAAAGTAGTAGCATCTCCATCACCGGAGAATTGATTTTTCATAACTAGGTTCAACAAAGCAGGTTTAATCTCATAGGACGTGGCTCCACAGGAGGGAGCAGCAATAGGAGAGAAGATAAAGTCATTGTTGTTGTGACTAGTGAAGTCACTCAACTTGGTGTTCTCAGTGGAACCCATAGCAACGACAACAAGCAAGAGCAAAGTAACTAATTTTTTTTGTGGTTTTTGGTATAAGACTCTAAAGCAAAAACTAGAAAGCAAACTAACAAGAATAAAAAGCAAAGGTAAAAGATAGTGTGCAACTCCCCTATCTTGAAGAGTGGAGTCCCCGACAACGGCGCCAGAAATTCGCTTGATGACGAGTTGATGGATATACTTCTCGCCCCTTGTTGGTTACCCCAAGTGGAAGGTGGAGATGTAGTCAGCAGCAAAATTCCCTTACATGGAGATGGTAAGGTTTATCGAACCAGGAGGACTCCTAGGCTCAACAGGTAGGTGTCTCATGTCCTGGTCAGCAGAAGACATGGACCTGCACACACAACAAATAACTTTGCTCCCAACGACTACAGAGAGGTTGTCAATCTCTCCGGCCTTGTAGTTTGCAAAGGATCAAAACACAAGAAGGAAGGTAATAGTGATTGCAACAGAAAAGTAAATAAAGCGGTAAATAGTGGAGGTGTAAGCAATGATGGTGGTATGGACCGGAGTAACATGATGTTCACTAGTGATGTCTCTCTCCCAAAAGATGATAAACAACTATGCTAGGGTAAACAAATCACAGTTGGGCAATTGACATAATTATGATCACACCACAATGCTAATTATGCTCCTTAATAGTATGAGGTTCAATAGTAATGGGCAATACGCCAAGACAAGTAGACCGTTTATTAATCAACATCTACTTACTAATCATCCACCTTGAGATATCTATGTAGAACATCTCTCTGGTATTAAGTTGCGAGCCCCACCCAAAGTGTAAACTCAAAGCAACAGACAACTGCATTAACCAACTATGCGGAAGGTAAACAATCCTTGCAACTGTGGTCACAAGCACCGTTGTTTTCTCCCTGGTGGCAACAAGCACATCCCCTAGTCTCATGTTTTTATCACTCAAGCTCGACATCGAGGGGCCCGAACGCACAGTCATGCATAACGCTCCCTCTTGGAGTTACGATCTACTACTTGGCCAAAGCAATAAAATGCAGCACAGAACATGCATGAATCACTAAGGAACATAATATAAAAGGATAATCAAATATATAACTCATAACAATCTGAACGTAATCTCATAATCCATGGGATCCCAACAAACCAAGCATAGCAAAAGCAAGTGGATAACATAGATGCCTTGATCATGTAGGGAAGCTCACAAGGACTAACCATTGAAGCACCAGATTGCAGAGGAGACATCACATAGCTACTGGTCATGGACTCATGGTCCAAGGAAAACTACTCACGGCACATCTGGGAGGCTGCTATGGCAACAAAAGTCCTTCCCCGGCAACGCCAGGAATTCTTCTTGCTACTTCTCTTGCTTGCGTCGTTTTTTCCCTTGAAGAGGAAAGGGTGATGCAGCACAGGAGCAGTAAGTATTTCCCTCAGTTTGAGAATCAAGGTATCAATCCAGTAGGAGAATCTCGTCAAGTCCAGAGTACCTGCGCAAACACAAAAGAGCTTGCACCCAACGCTATAACGGGGTTGTCAATCCCTTCAAGATTGATTGTAATGTGAGATCTGAAGGCGGAAAGTGCAACGAAGTAAAAAGTATCAGGCTGAAAATATGGTGTGGAGTAGACCTGGGGGCCATAGTGTTCACTAGAGGCTTCTCTCAAAATAGCAAATATCACGGTGGGTGAACAAATTACTGTCGAGCAATTGATTGAACCGCGCAAAGTCATGACGATATCTAAGGCAATGATCATACATATAGGCATCACGTCCGAGACAAGTAGACCGATACTTTCTGCATCTACTACTATTACTCCACACATCGACCGCTATCCAGCATGCATCTAGTGTATTGAGTTCATGACGAACAGAGTAAGGCCTTAAGCAAGATGACATGATGTAGAGGGATAAACTCAAACCAATGATCAAACCCCATATTTTTACCCTTGATGGCAACAACACAATGCGTGCCTCGCTACCCCTTCTTTCACCGCGCAGTATGAACCCCAAACCAAGCACTTCTCCCATTGCAAGAATCATAGATCTAGTAGGCCAAACAAAACCCACAACTCGAAGAGAATTACAAGGATATGAAATCATGCATAAGAGAGTTCAGAAGAAACTCAAATAAGATTCATAGATAATCTGATCATAAATCCACAATTCATCGGATCTCGACAATCACACCGCAAAAGAAGATTACATTGGATAGATCTCCATGAAGATCATCGAGAACTTTGTGTTGAAGATCCAATAGAGAGAAGAAGCCATCTAGCTACTAGCTATGGACCCGTAGGTCTATGGTGAATTACTAACGCATCATCGGAGAGGTCATGGTGTTGATGAAGAAGCCCTCTGTATCCAAATCCCCCCTCCGGCAGGGCACCAGAACGTGCCCCAGATGGGATCTTGTGGAGACAGAAGCCTGCGGCGGCGGAAAAGTACTTTCGATGATCTCCTGATTTTTTATGGAATTTTAGGGAATATATAGGCGCAAAACCTAGGGCAAAGGAGCCTTAGGGAGTGATACGTCCATTTTACATCATGTTTTCATGTTGATATTGATCGCTTCTTTGGCTGTTATTTCACTTCACGGTACAATTCTTATGCCTTTTCTCTCTTATTTTAAGAGGGAGAATACCGGCAACTGGAATTCTGGTCTGAAAGTGGAGCAAAGTTGAGATACCTATTATGTGCAACTCCAAACACCGTGAAATTTAGCGGGGATTTTTCTTCCCGATTTATCAAAAATACTGGGCCGAAGAAGTGCCAGAGGGGCACCAGGGGGTGCCCACAAGCCTGCACGGTGCGGCCACCCCCAGGTCGCGCCATGGGGGCTTGTGGGCAGCCCCCTGGCCCACTAGCCCGCCTCTTTTGCTATATGGAGGGTTTCGTCCAGGAAAAAAATCAAGGAGGAGCTTTTTCATGGTTTCGCCACTGCCACGAGGCGGAACTTGAGCAGAACTAATCAAGAGCTCCGGCAGGACAATCCTGCCAGGGAAACTTCCCTCCCGAAGGGGGAAATCGTCGCCATCGTCATCACCAACACTCCTCTCATCGGAGGGGACTCGTCACCATCAACATCTTCATCAGCACCATCTCATCTCCAAACCCTAGTTCATCACTTGGAACCAATCTCCATCTCGCGACTCCGATTGGTACTTGTAAGGTTGCTAGTAGTGTTGTTTACTTTTTGTAGTTGATGTTAGTTGGATTATTTGGTGGAAGAGTTTATGTTCAGATCCTTGATGCTACTCATTACCTCTCTGATCATGATTATGATTATGCTTTGTGAGTAGTTACTTTTGTTCCTGAGGACATGGGATAAGTCATGCTAATAGTAGTCATGTGAATTTGGTATTCATTCGGTATTTTGATATGTTGTATGTTGTTTTTCCTCTAGTGGTGTTATGTGAACATCGACTACATAACACTTCACCATTATTTGGGCCTAGAGGAAGGCATTGGTAAGTAGTAAGTAGATGATGGGTTGCTAGGGTGATAGAAGCTTAAACCCTAGTTTATGCGTTACTTCGTAAGGGGCTGATTTGGATCCACTAGTTTAATGCTATGGTTAGACTTTGTCTTAATTCTTATTTCTTAGTTGCGGATGCTTGCGAGAGGGGTTAATCATAAGTGGGATGCTGGTCCAAGTAAGGGAAGTACCCAAGCGCCAGTCCACCCACATATTAAACTATCAAAGTAAGGAATGCGAATCATATGAACATGATGAAACTAGCATGACAGAAATTCCCGTGTGTCCTCGGGAGCGTTTTTCCTCCTATAAGACTTTGTCCAGGCTTGTCCCTTGCTACAAAAGGGATTGGGCCACTTTGCTGCACCATTGCTACTTTTGTTACTGGTTGCTTGCTAGGAATCATCTCACCACACAATCACTTGTTACCGACAATTTCAGTGCCTGCAGATTTTTCCTTGGTGAAAACCACTTGTCAGATCCTTCTGCTCCTCGTTGGGTTTGACACTCTTACTTACCGAAAGGACTATTATTGATCCCCTATACTTGTGGGTCATCAAGACTCTTTTCTGGCGACGCTGCCGGGGAGTGAAGCGCCTTTGGTAAGTGGAACTTGGTAAGGAAACATTCATATAGTGTGCTGAAATTTATTGCCACTTGTCTCTATGGTTACTAATCCTTTGAGGGGCTTGTTCGGGGTATCTTCACCTTGAACGGAAGCACAAAGAGTTGCTCCTCAAGTTGCTGCACCTACTGAAAATATTTTCTTCGAATTTCCTTCGGGTATGCTTGAGAAACTGCTGGCTAATCCTTTTACAGGAGATGGAACATCACATCCAGACTTGCATCTAATCTATGTAGATGAAGTTTGTGGTTTATTTAAGCTTGCAGGTGTGCCCGAGGATGACGTTAATAAGAAGGTATTTCCTTTATCTTTGAAGGATAAGGCGTTGACATGGTATAGGCTATGTGATGATACTGGATCATGGGACTACAATCGGCTGAAATTGGAATTTCATCAAAAGTTTTATCCTATGCATTTAGTACATCGTGATCGGAATTATATTTATAATTTTTGGCCTCGTGACAGAGAAAGCATCGCTCAAGCTTGGGGGAGGCTTAAATCAATGATATATTCATGCCCCAATCATGAGCTCTCGAGAGAAATTATCATTCAGAACTTCTATGCTCGACTTTCTCATGATGATCGCACCATGCTTGACACTTCTTGTATCGGTTCTTTTATGAAGAGAGATATTGACTTCAAATGGAATTTATTGGAGAGAATTAAACCCAACTCTGAAGATTGGGAGCTTGAAGAAGGTAAGGAGTCAGGTATGAATTTCACTTTTGATTGCGTTAAATCCTTTGTTGAGACAATTACTTTTTGTGACTTTAGCGCTAAGTATGTACTTGACTCTGAGATAGTAGCTTCATTGTGTGAATCCTTTGCTGCTCATATTGATCTCCCCAAAGAGAAGTGGTTTAAATACCATCCTCCTTTAGAATTCAATGTAGTTAAACCCACTCCAGTTGAAGAGATAGTCATTGCCTATAATGATTCTCTGGTTCCTAGTGCTTACATTGAGAAACCACCTTTCCCTGTTAGGATAAAGGATCATTCTAAAGCTTCAACTGTGATACCTAGAGGCTATATTAGAACACCTACACCCCCTGAGCAAATTAGAGTTGAACCTAGCATTGCTCTTATCAAAGATCTTCTGTCTGAAGAAGTTGAGGGACATAATATTCACTTCTCTGAAGATGCTGCTAGAATTGCTAAACCTCACGTTAGAGACAAACATAGGCTTGTTGTTGGTATTCCTGTGGTTTCTGTTAAGATAGGAGATCATTATTATCATGGTTTATGTGACGTGGGTGCTAGTGTTAGTGCAATACCTCAATCCTTATACGATGAAGTCAAAGATGAGATTGCACCTGTTGAGATAGAGCCTATTGATGTCACTATTCAGCTTGCCAATAGAGATACTATCTGCCCAGTGGGAATTGTTAGGGATGTTGAAGTCTTGTGTGGTAAAATGAAGTATCCTGCTGATTTCCTCGTTCTTGCTACCGCACAAGATAGCTTTTTCCCATCATATTTGGCAGACGTTTTCTCAATACCGTCAATGCTCATATTGATTGTGAGAAGCAAAATGTCACTGTTGGCTTTGAAGGTGTGTCACATGAGTTGAATTTCTCTAAGTTTGGTAGACAACCTCATGAAAAGGAGTTGCCTAGTAGGGATGAAACCATTGCATTAGCTTCTATTGCCCTGCCTCCTACTGATCCCTTAGAGCAATACTTGCTTGAGCATGAAAATGATATGCATATGGATGAAAGGGATGAAATAGATAGAGTTGTCTTAGAGCAATATCCTATCCTTAAGAATAACTTGCATGTTGAATTGCTTGGGGATCCACCCCCACCAAAGGGTGATCCTGTGTTCGAGCTTAAACAGTTGCCTCATACTCTTAAGTATGCCTATCTTGATGAAAAGGAGATATATCCTGTTATAATTAGGGCTAGCCTCTCGGAGCATGAAGAAAAGAAGTTACTACAAACTGTGAGGAAGCACCGTGCTGCTATTGGATATACTCTTGATGATCTTAAGGGCATTAGTCCTACCCTATGCCAGCACAAGTTTAAACTGATCCTGATTTCAAACCAGTTGCTACTCATCAAAGGAGATTAAATCCTACGATGAAAGAAGTAGTGAGAAAAGAAATACGAAAGCTCTTGGAAGCGGGTATTATCTATCCTGTTGCTCATAGCGATTGGGTGAGTCCGGTGCATTGCGTTCCTAAGAAGGGAGGCATTACCGTTGTCCCTAGTGATAAGGATGAATTGATCCCACAGAGGATTATTACTGGCTATAGGATGGTGATTGATTTTAGGAAGTTGAATAAGGCCACTAGGAAAGATCATTGCCCTCTGCCTTTTATCGACCAAATGCTAGAAAGACTATCCAAACACACACACTTATGCTTTCTAGATGGTTATTCTGGTTTCTCCCAAATACCAGTTGCACAATCTGATCAGGAGAAAACCACTTTCACCTGCCCTTTTGGTACCTTTGCTTATAGACGTATGACTTTTGGCCTATGTAATGCACCTGCCAACTTTCAAAGTTGTATGATGGCTATATTCTCTCACTTTTTTGAAAAGATTGTCGAGTTTTTCATGGATGACTATTCCGTTTACAGGTCTTCCTTTGATGATTGCCTCAACAACCTTGATCGAGTCTTGCAGAGATGTAGAGACACCAATCTTGTCTTGAATTGGGAGAAGTGCCACTTTATGGTTAATGAAGGCATCGTCTTAGGGCATAACATTTCTGAAAGAGGTATTGAAGTCGATAAGGCTAAGGTTGATGCAATCGAGAAAATGCCATACCCCACAGATATCAAAGGTATAAGAAGTTTCCTTGGTCATGCTGGTTTCTATAGAAGGTCCATTAAAGACTTCTCTAAGATTTCTAGGCCTCTTACCAATCTCTTACAAAAGGATATTCCTTTTGTTTTTGACAATGATTGTGAGGAAGCCTTCGAAATACTTAAGAGGGCTTTGATAACTTCACCTATTGTTCAACCACCTGACTGGAACTTGCCTTTTGAGATCATGTGTGATGCTAGTGATTATGCTGTTGGTGCTGTTCTATGGCAAAGAGTCGATAAGAAGTTGAATGTTATTCATTACACTAGTAAAACTCTAGACAGTGCCCATAGAAACTATGCCACTACGAAGAAGGAATTTTTAGCAGTCGTGTTTGCGTGTGAAAAGTTCAGGTCTTACATAGTTGATTCCAAAGTCACTATTCACACTGATCATGCTGCTATTAAGTACCTCATGGAGAAGAAGGACGCTAAACCTAGACTTATCATATGGGTTCTCTTGCTACAAGAATTTGATTTGCACGTTGTCGACAGAAAGGGTGCTGATAACGCAGTAGCAGATAACTTGTCTAGGTTGGAGAACGTTCTTGATGACCCACAACCTATTGATGATAGCTTTCCCGATGAGCAATTGAATGTCATCAATGCTTCACGTAGTGCACCGTGGTATGCTGATTATGCAAACTATATCGTTGCCAAATACATACCACCTAGTTTCACGTACCAGCAAAAGAAGAAATTTTTCTTTGACTTGAGACATTACTTCTGGGATGATGCTCACCTTTATAAGGAAGGAGTAGATGGTGTTATGAGACGTTGTGTACCTGAACATGAACATGGAAAAATCCTACAGAAGTGTCACTCCGAGGCCTACGGAGGACACCATGCGGGAGATAGAACTGCACACAAGGTATTGCAATCAGGTTTCTATTGGCCCACTCTCTTCATGGATGCCCGTAAGTTTGTCTTGTCGTGTGACGAATGTCAAAGAATAGGTAATATTAGCAAACGTTAGGAAATGCCAATGAACTATTCACTTGTCATTGAACCATTTGATGTTTGGGGCTTTGATTATATGGGACCTTTTCCAAAATAGAAATGGTATACTCACATCTTGGTTGCTGTTGATTACGTCACTAAGTTGGTAGAAACTATCCCCACTAGTAGTGCTGATCACAACACCTCTATCAAGATGCTGAAAGAAGTTATCTTCCCTAGATTTGGAGTCCCTAGATATCTGATGACCGATGGTGGTTCACACTTCATTCATGGTGCTTTCCGTAAAACGCTTGCTAAGTACGATGTCAACCATAGAATTGCGTCTCCCTATCACCCTCAGTCCAGTGGTCAAGTAGAGCTAAGTAATAGAGAGATTAAACTAATTCCGCAAAAGAGTGTCAACAGGTCTAGAAAGAATTGGTCTAAGAAGCTCGATGATGCACTGTGGGCTTATAGGACTGCCTATAAGAATCCCATGGGCATGTCTCCGTACAAAATGGTGTATGGGAAAGCATGTCACTTACCTCTTGAGCTAGAGCATAAAGCTTATTGGGCAATCAAAGAGCTCAACTTTGATTTCAAACTTGCCAGTGAGAAGAGGTTATTTGACATTATCTTGCTTGATGAGCGGAGAACTCAGACATACGAGAATGCCAAGTTGTTCAAAGAGAAGGTTAAGAGGTGGCATGATAAGAGGATACAAAAGCGTGAGTTCAATGTAGGTGATTATGTCTTGCTATATAACTCTCGTTTAAGATTCTTTGCAGGCAAGCTTCTCTCTAAATGGAAGGTCCCTATGTTGTTGAGGAAGTATATCGTTCCAGTGCTATCAAGATCAACAACACGGAAGGTAATTGTCCGAGAGTGGTAAATGGGAAGAGAATCAAGCATTATATCTCACGTACTCCCATGAATGTTGAAAGCAATATCATCAATACCATAACTCCGGAGGAGTACATAAGGGATATTTATCAGCCTGTTTCAGACTCCGAAAACGAAGAGGTATGTGATTCGGTAAGAAAATACAGTCCAAAACTTTTCCAGTAGGAAATTTTCTCCGTTTTGGAATTTTTGAAAAAATACAAACAATGGAAGTAGTCCGGAAAGTGCGCGAGGAGGCGACAAGCCTGCACGGCGCGGGTCCACCCCCTGGCCGTGCCATGAGGGCTTGTGATCACCTCGTGCGCCTCCCGGACTCTGTTTTCATGCAGGGGACTCCTTCTGGTAAAAAAAAAATCATTATATATACTTTTGTTTGGTCTAACACCTGGATCACGCAGATTTCCTCTCTTTTTCGTTTCGAGCCTGTTTCTGTTGTAGATCTAGATCGCCATGAATTCCCCAAAAGCTCCTAAGGACAAGATCTTTGAGAAGGTCATCAATCCTTACCTCATGGAAGTTCTGCAACACCCTCAATCTATCGAGATATGTGAGGGGATGTTGCACATCCGTGATGTTGAGGGGCCTAAGAAGACCGGAAGCATGGAGACGAGGCTCGAAGCAATGGAGCAACAAGTCTTCAAGTGCCAAGGGATGGTGGAGAGTGGACTCAACGCCAACCACATGATGATCACGGAGTTCACCAACAAGCACAGGATTGATGCCAATGACATTGGGAAGCACCTCTCCAGGCTCTATGACAGGGGTGATCAACTCCAGGGCCAGATCTATGACCTGCAGAACCAAAACTGTGAGTATGAGTATAGATTTAAATCAATAAGGTTGGTTGTAGATTTGAGGATCCCGGAGACTCGTTCATCTTTCCATGATGGAGCACCTATGCCTTGGAAGACGGATGATCAAACTCATGTTGCATCAACTCCACCATCACCTCCAAAGGAAGACAACTGAGCATTGGTATGTGCAATCCCCTTGGCTTGTGCCAATCTTGGGGGAGTTTCCCCGGTATCGTATCACCATCACATCTTTTGCCTTTACCTTTGTTTTAGTTTTCCTTTTCAGTTTTCTTTTTCTCTAGTAGTTTAAAAGTCTTAGTGTTTTAGTCTTGAGTTTTGCTTTGTGTCACCCCCGATGTATTCTTGCTCGTGAGCCATATAATAAAGAGTGTCTTAGTTGAAGGCTTTGCCTCTTGCCATGATCAAAAGAGTGAGAATAGAACAAAAGCATGAAAGATCATGTAATCATCTTATGGGAAGTGATGGCTTCACATATAAAAAGAATGAGGATTGAAACTTGTTGAGGGTAGGCAAACGTAGACCTTGGTCATTGTTGCAATGAATAGGAAGTGATAAAGAAGGAGAGGTTCACATATAAATATATCATCTCTGACACCATCCATGATTGTGAACACTCACCAAACTATTGCATGCCTAAAAGTAGATGTTGGACAAGGAAGACAACATAATGGATTGTGTTTGCTTGGCTCTGAACAACGTTCTATGATTAGAGATCCCTTAGCATGTGACGATTGCTTCCACCTCATATTAGCCAAAACCTCCCGCACCAAGTAGAGATACTACCTGTGCATCCATAAACCTTCAACCCAGTTTTGCCTTGAGTGTCCACCATACCTACCTATGGATTGAATAAGATCCCTCAAGTAAGTTGTCATTGGTGCAAGCAATAAAAATTGCTCTATAATATATATGATCTATTAGTGTGTGGAAAATAAGCTTTATACGAACCTGTGATGAGGAAGACATAAAAGCGACAGACTGCATAATAAAGTTCTTTATCACAGGGGGCAATATAAAGTGACGTTCCTTCGCACTAAGAGGACACGCATCCAAATCTCAAAAGCGCATGACAACCTCTGCTTCCCTCTGCGAAGGGCCTATCTTGTACCTTTACTTTTTGCCCCTGAAAGAGTCATGGTGATCTTCACCAATTCCTTGTTTCGCCTTCATCTTGGCTAATGTCATATGCTTGGGAAAGATCTATATTCATATGTCAACTTGGAGGTAAGTATTCATGAAATTATTATTGTTGACATTACCCTTGAGGTAAGCAGTTGGGAGGCAAAACTGTAAGCCCCTATCTTTCTGTGTGTCCAGCTGAAACTTTGATCTCATGACTACCACGTGAGTTGTAGCAATTGTAGAGAACGAAAGAATGATTGAGTATGTGGATTTTCTTTACAAGCTCTTATTTGACTCTTTCTGATGTTGTGATAAATTGCAATTGCTTCAATGACTAAAGGCTATCGGTTGTTACTTCTCGGTAAGGTTCTTGATCCATGCTTTACTTTGTGAAGGAATTATCACTTTAGCATGAGAGATAATATGTTGGTATTGCTATTTTGATGTTGATGATGATGCATGCATGTTCGTATCTTGTTTTGTCGACACCTCTCTCCATAAACATGTGGACATATTTATTGAGCTCGGCTTTCGCTTGAGGACAAGCGAGATCTAAGCTTGGGGGAGTTGATACGTCCATTTTGCATCATGTTTTCATGTTGATATTTATCGCTTCTTTGGCTGTTATTTCACTTCAGGGTACTATTATTATGCTTTTCTCTCTTATTTTGCAAGGTTTACATGAAGGGGGAGAATACCGGCAACTGGAATTCTGGCCTGAAAGTGGAGCAAAGTTGAGATACCTATTCTACGCAACTCCAAACGCCATGAAAATTAACGGGGATTTCTTTTTCCCGATTTATCAAAAATACTGGGCCGAAGAAGTGCCAGAGGAGCACCAGGGGGTGCCCACAAGCCTGCACGGCGCGACCACCCCACAGGTCGCGCCATGGGGGCTTGTGGGCAACCCACTGGCCCACTGGCCCACCTCTTTTGCTATATGGAGGGTTTCGTCCAAGAAAAAAAATCAAGGAGGAGCTTTTTCGTGGTTTCGCCGCCGCCACGAGGCGGAACTTGAGCATAACCAATCTTGAGCTCCGGCAAGACGATCCTTCCAGGGAAACTTCCCTCCCGGAGGTCGAAATCGTCGCCATCGTCATCACCAACACTCCGCTCATCGGAGGTGACTCGTCACCATCAACATCTTCATCAGCACCATCTCATCTCCAAACCCTAGTTCATCAGTTGTAACCAATCTCCGTCTCGCGACTCCAATTGGTACTTGTAAAGTTGCTAGTAGTTTTTATTACTCTTTGTAGTTGATGCTAGTTGGATTATTTGGTGGAAGAGTTTATGTTCAGATCCTTGATGCTACTCATTACCTCTCTGATCATGATTATGATTGTGATTTGTGAGTAGTTACTTTTGTTCCTGAGGACATGGGATAAGTCATGCTAATAGTAGTCATGTGAATTTGGTATTCGTTCGGTATTTTGATATGTTGTATGTTATTTTCCCTCTAGTGGTTTTATGTGAACGTCGACTACATAACACGTCACCATTATTTGGGCCTGGAGGAAGGCATTGGGAAGTAGTAAGTAGATGATGGGTTGCTAGAGTGACACAAGCTTAAACCCTAGTTTATGCGTTACTTCATAAGGGGCTGATTTGGATCCACTAGTTTAATGCTATGGTTAGACTTTGTCTTAATTCTTCTTTCGTAGTTGCAGATGCTTGCGAGAGGGGTTAATCATAAGTGGGATGCTTGTCCAAGTAAGGGCAGTAACCAAGCGTCGGTCCACCCACATATCAAACTATCAAAGTAACGAACGTGAATCATATGAACTTGATGAAACTAGCAAGACAAAAATTCCCGTGTGTCCTCGGGAGCGTTTTTCCTCCGATAAGACTTTGTCCAGGCTTGTCCCTTGCTACAAAAGGGATTGGGCCACTTTGCTGCATCGTTGCTACTTTTGTTACTTGTTGCTTGCTATGAACCATCTCACCACACAATCACTTGTTACCAACAATTTCAATGCTTGCAGATTTTTCCTTGCTGAAAACCACTTGTCAGATCCTTCTGCCCCTCGTTGGGTTCGACACTCTTAATTATCGAAAGGACTACGATTGATCCCCTATACTTGTGGGTCATCATGGAGCCCACAAGCCAGGGGGGCGCGGGCCCCCCTGTCCACGCCATGAGGGCTTGTGGGGTCCCTCGAGGCCCCCTGCCCTGATTCTCCGGCTTCCCGATCTTTTTCTGTTTTGAAAAAAAATCTTTTTTGAGTTTCATTCCGTTTGGACTCCATTCAAAATCCTCCTGTGAAAGGGGTCAAAAACATGGAAAAAACAGGAACTGGTACTTGGCACTGAGTTAATAAGTTAGACCCAAAAAATATATAAAAGGCATGCAAAACATCCAAAAGTTTGACAAGATAATAACATGAAACCATCAAAAATTATAGATACATTGGAGACGTATCAAGCATCCCCAAGCTTAACTCCTACTCGTCCTTGAGTAGGGAAGTGATAAAGAATGAATTTTTGATGTGGAATGCTACCTAGCATAGTTGTCCTTTGCAACTTCTTTCACGTGACATGAATGTTCAGATCCGTAAGATTCAAAACAATAGTTTGCTATTGACATGAAAACAATAATACTTCAAGCAAACTAGCAAGGTAATTATGAACTTTCGAAATAACAAGGCCAAAGAAAGTTATCCCTACAAAATCATATAGGCTATGCTCCATCATCCTCACACAACAAATGTAAATCATGCACAACCCCGGTATTGGCCAAGTAATTGTTTTCGCACTCTTACTTTCTCAAACTTTTTATAACTATCACGCAATACATGAGCGTGAGCCATGGATATAGCATTAAAAGTGGAATAGAGTGTGGTGGTGGTTGTGAGACAAAAATGAGTAGATGGTCACATTGACTCGGCGTATCAAAGGGCTATGGAGATGCCCATTAATAGATATCAATGTGAATGAGTAGGGATTGCCATACAAAGGGTGCACTAGAGCTATAAGTATGTGAAAGCTCAAAAGTAGAACTAGTGGGTGTGCATCCAACTTGCTTTCTCACGAAGACCTAGGGAAATTTTGAGGAAGCCCATCATTGGAATATACAAGCCAAGTTATATAATGAAGATTCCCACTAGCATATGGTGGTGACAAAGCAAGAAGCTCTCAATCATGAAGAACATGGTGCTATTATGAAGCACAAGTGTGGAAAAAGATAGTAGCATTGTCCCTTCTCTCTTTTTCTCTCTTTTTTTTATTTGGGCTCTTAGGCCTCTTTTTTGTCTTTTCTCTCTTTTTTTATTGGGAACTTTGGCCTCTTTTTTTTATTTCCTCACATGGGACAATGCTCTAATAATGATGATCATCACACTTTTATTTACTCACAACTCAAAGCTTAGAAATGACTCTATATGAAATGCCTAAGACAGTGTACCGGGATGTGCAATGATCTAGCTTGGCGTATGACGTTGAAACATCTCGCTAGCTATCTTACGATCATGCAATGGCAATATGAGAGTGACGACACAAGTCATGAGACGGAACGGTGGGAGTTGCATGGCAATATATCTCGGAATGGCTATGGAAATGCCATAGTAGGTAGGTAAGGTGGCTGTTTTGAGGAAGGCATATGGTGGGTTTGTGTACCTGCGCGAATTGCGCGGCACTAGAGAGGCTAGCAATGGTGGAAGGTGAAAGTGCATCTATACCATGGACTCACATTAGTCATGAAGAACTCACATACTTGTTGCAAAAGTTTTTATTAGTAATCAAAACAAAGTGCTAAATGCATACTCCTAGGGGAAGGGTTGGTAGGTGTTAACCATCGCGCGATCCCGACCTCAACACAAAGGATGACACTCAATAGATCAATTATGCTTCGACTTCCTAACATAGCGGTTCACCATACGTCCATGCTACGGGAATCACTAACTTCAACACAAGTATTTCTAGATTCACAACACCCTACTAACATAACTCTTAATATTACCAAATCCACGTCTCAAAACTAATTGACAGGAATCAAACTTCTCTTTCTACACAATGCACATGAAGATGGAAGTTTTTGTATCCTCTATGGGTACCTATCACCTTTGGGACTACTTTCATAGCATAAGCCAACTACCAAGTCACGCACCGCCGTGCTCTAAAAGATATAAGTGAAGCACATAAAGCAAAATTATCTAGCTCAAAAGATATAAGTGAAGCACTATGAGCATTCTAGCAAAATCACGATGAGTGCATGTCTCTCTCTCTCAAAAAGGTGTGCAGCAAGGATGATTGTGACACAACAAAAAGAAAAAACTCCCACGATACAAGACGCTCCAAGCAAAACACATATGATGTGGTGAATAAAAATATAGATCCAAGTAATGTTACCGATGGATTGAAGACGAAAGAGGGGATGCCTTCCCGGGGCATCCCCAAGCTTAGGATTTTTGGTGTCCTTGAATTTGGTTTGGGATGCCTTGGGCATCCCCAAGCTTGAGATCTTTCCACTCCTTATCTCTTTGTCCATGAGAACATCACCCAAAACTTGAAAACTTCACAACACAAAACTTAAACAGAAACTCGTGATAACATTAGCACAATAAAACAAACTACCACCTCTTTTGGTACTGTAGCAAACTTGAATTATATCTATATTGGTGTTGGGCTACTATATTCTCACTTTTTAATGGCTAGTACCCCCGATACTAACCATAGTTTCATCAAAACAAGCAACCAACTCAACAAAAACAGAATCTATCAAAAACAGATGAGTTTGTAGAAATCTGTATACTTCCTATACTTGTGGTACCTCAAAAATTCTGAAAACTTACAACTGCGTGGGAAGAAGGCATATCAACCAGAAGCAAAAATAATCAACTCAAAAGCTCTTTCTGAATAAAAATGAAAAATCATCTCGTGAGCAAAAAGTTTCTGTCTTTTTTCAGCAGGATCAAACAACCATTACCAAGACTAGTCATAAAGGTTTTTCTTGGCTCAAACACAAAAAGAAACACAAAACACACAATCATAACAGAATTTTGATGGTGTGGACGCAACGAAACACAAAGAAAAAGATAAATTCATTGGGTTGCCTCCCAACAAGCGCTATTGTTTAACGCCCTTAGGTAGGCATTGATAATTCAATGATGCTCACATAAAAGATAGCAATCAGACACGAAGAGAGCATCATAAAGCATGTGAAAATCACATCTAAGTCTAACATACTTCCTATGCATAGGCATTTTATAGAAAAAGAGATTGTCAAGACAACAAATAGTTGCCATATGCAAGGAAGAAGAAAGAGACAATAGCAATCTCCACATAACGAGAGGTAATTTGGTAACATGAAAGTTTCTACCACAATATTTTCCTCTCTCATAGCAATTACATCTGGGATCATAATCAAATTCAACAAAATAGCTATCACAAAGGATATTCTTTTCATGATCCACATGCATGCAAAGTTGACGCTCTTCAAAAATAGTGGGATTATCATCAACTAAAGTCATTACTTCTCCAAACCCACTTTCAATATAATTGCAAATATCATAATCATCATGAGGCTTAAACAAATTTTCAAGATCATAAGAAAAATCATCGCCCCAATCATGATTATTGCAACAAGTAGTGGACATAGCAAAACTAGCATCCCCAAGCTTAGGGTTTTGCTTATTTTTAGCATGATTATCACTAATAGAATTCATAGTGAAACCATTGCAATCATGCTTTTCATTCAAGGAGCCCTCGTGAATCACTTCATGAACTTCTTCATCACAATTTTCAGATTCACGCATCTCAAGAAAAACTTCATAAAGAAAATCTAGTGCACAAAACTCACTAGCAATTGGTTCAACATAGTTGGACCTCTTGAAAAGATTAGCAAGTGGATGAGGATCCATATCACTAGATTTTTAGCAAACGAAGATGCAAGCATATTGAAGGCACATAGCCCACAAGCAAAGGAAAGGCAAACGGAAAAGGAAAACAAAGAAAAGGGCAAATTGTGAAGTGGAGGAGAGGAAAACGAGAGGCAACTGGCAAACAAAGTAAATGCAAGAGATGAGTTTGCGACACTTACTTGGATGAGTTCTTGACTTGATCCTCGCCGGCAACGGCGCCAGAAATCTTTCTGCTACGGAAACAAAAGTCCTTCCCCGGCAACGCTAGGAATTCTTCTTGCTACTTCTCTTGCTTGCGTCGGTTTTCCCCGGAAGAGTAAAGGGTGATGCAGCACAGGAGCAGTAAGTATTTCCCTCAGTTTGAGAACCAATGTATCAATCCAGTAGGAGAATCTCGTCAAGTCCAGAGTAACTGCGCAAACACAAAAGAACTTGCACCCAACACTATAAAGGGGTTGCCAATCCCTTCGAAATTGATTGCAATGTGAGATCTGAAGGCGAAAAGTGCAACGAAGTAAAAAAGTGTAAGGCTGAAAATATGGTGTGGAGTAGACCCGGGGGGCCATAGTGTTCATTAGAGGCTTCTCTCAAAATAGCAAATATCACGGTGGGTGAAAAAATTGCTGTCGAGCAATTGATAGAACCGCGCAAAGTCATGATGATATCTAAGGCAATGATCATACATATAGGCATCACGTTTGAGACAAGTAGACCGATACTTTCTGCATCTACTACTATTACTCCACACATCGACCGCTATCCAGCATGCATCTAGTGTATTGAGTTCATGACGAACAGAGTAATGCCTTAAGCAAGATGACATGATGTAGAGGGATAAACTCAAACCAATGATGAAAACCCCATCTTTTTACCCTTGATGGCAACAACATGATGCGTGCCTCGCTACCCCTTCTGTCACTGGGTGAGGTCACCGCACGGTATGAACCCAAAACCAAGCACTTATCCCATTGCAAGAATCATAGATCTAGTTGGCCAAACAAAACCCACAACTCGAAGAGAATTACAAGGATATGAAATCATGCATAAGAGAGATCAGAAGAAACTCAAATAAGATTCATATATAATGTGATCATATATCCACAATTCATCGGATCTCGACAAACACACCGCAAAAGAAGATTACATTGGATAGATCTCCATGAAGATCATGGAGAACTTTGTATTGAAGATCCAAGCGAGAGAAGAAGCCATCTAGCTACTAGCTATGGACCCGTAGGTCTATGGTGAACTACTCACGCATCATCAGAGAGGTCATGGTGTTGATGAAGAAGCCCTCCGTATCCGAATCCCCCCTCCGGCAGGGCACCAGAACGTGCCCCAGATGGGATCTTGCGGAGACAGAAGCCTGCGGCGGCGGAAAAGTACTTTGGATGATCTCCTGATTTTTATGAAATTTTAGGGAATATATAGGCGCAAAACCTAGGGAAAAGGAGCCCCAGGGAGCCCACAAGCCAGGGGCGCGGGCCCCCCTAGCCGCGCCATGAGGGCTTGTGGGGTCCCTGCAGGCCCCTTGCCCTGATTCTCCAGCTTCCCGATCTTTTTCTGTTTCGGAAAAAATCTTTTTGGCAGTTTCATTCCGTTTGGACTCCGTTCAAAATCCTCCTCTGAAATGGTCAAAAACATGGAAAAAACAGGTACTGGCACTTTGCACTGAGTTAATAAGTTAGTCCCAAAAAATATATATAAGGCATGCAAAACATCCAAAGTTTGACAAGATAATAGCATGAAACCATCAAAAATTATAGATACGTTGGAGACGTATCAGAGGCGTCCATGGTGGTGGAGAAGCTCCCGGAGGTCAATCCTCCCTCCTGCAGGGTGCCGGGAAGAGGTCTCCTGACGCTCCCGATCCTGGAAGCCCTGTGGCGGCGGAACGATGGAGAAATTCACGATTCCAGAAAGTCTGTGAGGGTTTCCTCACGGAACACTAAATATAGGCCTAAGGAGGGCACCGGAGGAGGTGGGGCCCACCCAGGAGACCTCCTGGCACGGCGTGGGCCCTGGTCGCGCCAGCAGGCCGCCTGGGAGGCCCCTGGCCCCCCTCTGGCCCTCCTTCGGTTATCCTGAAGCTTCTGTTTTGCTAATTTTTTTATATATTTTTCTGGATTTTTTCGGGCTTCGGAAAATTGGGTAAAAGCCCTTGCAAAAAAAGACTTCAGCAGACAGAAACTGGCACTGGGTGCACTGAGTTAGTAGGTTAGTCCAAATATGTGTAAACTGATATAAAAGTGTAGCAAAACATATAACAATGTCACCCAAAAGATCATGGAACAAGCAGAAATTATAGATACGTTTGGGACGTATCATCTGTCTCTCCTACTTTAGTTATATCGGATTGGACAGAAGGCGGTCCTTCTAGAAGGTTAAATAGCAACTTGCATATCACCGTTGTGGTTTTCCGTAGGTAAGAAACGTTCTTACTAGATACCCATAGCAACCACGTAAAACTTGCAACAACAAATTAGAGGACGTCTTACTTGTTTTTGCAGGGCATGTATGTGATATGATATGACCAAAGACATGATGATATATAATTGATGTATGAGATGATCATTTTATAATAGTTAATATCAACTTGCATGTCGATGCTATGGCAACCGGCAGGAGCCATAGGGTTGTCTTTAATTATTGTATGACCATCGTGTCACTCATTAAGCGCTATGTAATGCTTTACTTTATCGCTAAACGGTAGCAATAGTAGTACAAGCATTGTTGGTGCGGCAACCTCGACGACAACACAATGATGGAGATCATGATGTGGTGTCGGTGATGATGGACATCATGTCGGTGCTTTGGAGATGGAGATCAAAAGCACAAGATCGTGGCCATAATATGTCAATTATGATTTGCATGTGATGTCAATCTTTTTATGCACCTTGTTTTATTTAGGACAACGATAGCATTATAATGTGATCCCTCACTAAAATTTCAAGATAAAATTGTGTTCTCCCCAAGTGTGCACCGTTGCAAAAGTTCATCGTTTCGGGACACCACGTGATGATCAGGTGTGATAGACTCTACGTTCACGTACAACAGGTGCAAGACAGTTTTGCACATGAAGATATTCACCATTGAAATCAGCTCATCTCACGTGATGATCAGACTTGGGTTGGTGGATTTGGATCATGTGTCACTCGAATGGCTAGAGGGATGTCAATTTGAGTGGTAATTTTAAGTAATATGGTTAAATAAACTCATTATATTGAACAATAGTATGACAGCCCGAGACCGACACTCAAGAAGATCCCCCTTTTATTCCGTTGCCTCCGTGTGATTATTTTATTTGTCGCATTCCTCATCGCATCATGCGCATCATTTGCATCGGCACTCCGTTGCCGTTTGTTTTTAAAACTTACATCCGTTATTAGTTGTTGGTTCTTTCTGTTTTCGTCGTTGACCGTTTCGAGACCAACCACACTCGCCCGCGCCCGCGACATCATTAAAATATTGTTTTTAAAAGTGTGTATAAACTATTCTCGGATTGGGCAGAAACTTGGCGTGTGGTCTCGTTTTAATGTAGGTAGGACACCTACCAAATTCATTCACAATCGGAGTTCGTTTGATACCGGTACCGTTAAATATATAGCGGCACTATAGCTGGTTTAATTATCAGACGTTTTGAAAGTGCGTTATATTCACTAGAGGGGGTGAATAGGAGATTTTTAGAATTTCATCACTAAGGAAATTCCTTTTGAGGAAATTCCTCACTGATGACTAACTTGCAGAGGAAACAACAAAAGGATCAGGAGTGCAAAGTATCACTACAACAGTTTTTCAGGGTGAAGAATAATGAAAATAATTTGCACAGTACGCAGGCACGGAAAAAAACAGATGAGGATTAACTCGCGTGAAGAATTTGGGGTTGAGGAATTTCAGAGAAAGTCTTCAGCAAATTCTTCAAACAGTGACAGTGAAAATCATCAACACACAATCTGAGGAATGTAAAGAGTTGAAGAAATAGAACCCGTTTCACAGTGAAGATATTGGTTGATGACCCAGTTCCAACTGTCATGAGAGTTGTACATCTGGTTTCGAGCGGCTTGGTATTGAAACCAAAAGACACATAGTCCCGGGACATACAGTCCCTACCGTATTCTCCTTGGGCTAAGAACACACAGTCCTCGCCCAACTCTCGTGGTAAGTCTTCAGGGCAGACTTCCAAACCCTCACGAACTTGGTCACTTGGCGATCCACAATTGACTGCTGGATTGCTCTAGACCATGATGCCTAACCGTCTGGAGGATGCACATTCCTCAAAAGGAAAAGGCTTCAGTTCCACACGTGAACAACTTCTTCAGTGATTCTTAATCACTTGGTTTTCGGTTTGTGGTTTGGTGTTTGGTGTATTTCCGCACTGATGAATTACTCTCGAAGACTCTGACGAATTTGGGTTGCTCTTATGACAAGTGTCAGTTTCCAATGGAGCAGCCAACCAACTAATAGTTGTGGGGGGCGGCTATTTATAGCCTGGGAGCATCCCCACATGATTTGACATTAATGCCCTTAAATACTATGACTGTTGGTGTGGATAAGATCAGTGATGTGGCGCGACTTGCGGTAACGGTCAGGACCCTCAATTGTGAGAGTCCTCATGTCTCTCATATTCCTCACTTGAGGCTTTTGGTAGGATTAGGCTTGGGTTGAGCATCATGAGGAAATTCATTCCGAAGTGTTACCTCGACCCCCTTTAACAGTACGGTGTTCCTATTACTCAAGTGTGAAGAAAATAAAACAGAAAGGATAAATCTTCATGCTTCAAAGTCTTCAGATTGATTTTCTTCAGGACACACCGAATTCCTCAATTTCAATATATTCATGAGCAATATCAATTTCATCACAAATTCTTTGCGATTGAATTCTTCAGCTTCAGACCAATTTCTTCAACCGAAGATATACATTTTTAGGGGTCGATAAGCATCGAATATTTCAAACTCCTCAGCGACTTATAGATCCTGTGTACACTCATGAACACATTAGATACTTAACATATAAGTCTTCAAACCACCAAAATCACTAAGGGGCACTAGATGCACTTACAATCTCCCCCTTTTTGGTGGTTGATGATAATTAGGTTAAGTCTTCAACAGGGATAAAAATATGAAGTGTAAATACTCATTTGAGGAATTTGAAATCAAGATTCAGAGAGACTCCCCCTGAAGATGTGCATATCTTGATGATTTCACTTTGCACAACAAATGCACATTGATGATTTATATCATGGAGATCTCCCCCTGAGTTTTGTAAATAATGCATACATACGACATATAGCATGAAGAAATTGAGGATGCATGATGACAAATGGTATCTGACGAATTCCAGCATGTGTGCATTAAAACATTGAGGAATAAGCATGCGAATAAATATGTTCAAAAGCATCAGAGTACCATCGGGCTTAAGTTACAACTCATTACATAAAACACTTCAGAAGAGCCAAGAGTTTGTAACTTAAATAAAGTTTATAAGCCCCCAAAATATATCCCGCGTGAAGACTAACTCTCAGATTTCTACCCCTTTGTCATCAAGTGACAAAAAGGGACAAATTGAGGACTAACGCCCCGTGAAGACTTTCATTTCTTGGCAGTTGAGGAAGACGCATGAGGATTTTTGGGATCAGACTTCCTCCTTGGACCAGTGGCAGTATCTTGTTGGTCTTCATCTGATTCAGCAGTGCGGAAAACGAACTGTCCTCAAGGTCTGGAACTGGAATTGGCCTGAATTTCTTCTTTGGTGGCCACGACCAATCGAAGTCCTATGCAAACTCCAATTCTTCAAGTTCCGCTGGAGTCTTCAAATGAGCCAGTGTAGCCCAGGTGCGATCAAAAACCTCATGAAGACAATGATGGTTAAGCTTCACGTCATTCTGTGTTTTATTGAGGGTTTTCACAATGGCACCGAACTGGCATTTGACCCACTTGTGATTCCGATCAACCTTTTGGTGAAGACTGAGAAGAAGCTCTCTGGTATTCATCACCCTTGGAGAAACATGACTTGGTGGATGGGTTTCAGTGTCATCCCATGAGGTATATGCATCTGGCTCTCGAAACTGGCCATCAAGGGGTCGACTGCCTTCATCAATGACATACTTGCCTTTTCCTTCAACAGGCTCGAAAGTCTTCTTGTTGACCCTTAGAGGAGGCATATAACCTTGATGATTGTTGAAATCAGCATGATAGTTGATGCCTGACCTGCGTCTGATGAATCTCATGATCCATGGAGCGTAAATCTTGAAGTCAAAAGGGGACATAGCATTTTCCGCCAGAGTCCTCAAGAATAAATCATGGATGTTGATGGGAATGACATGGATGATGTTGAAGAGGATATTCTTCGTGATGCCTACGACGTCTTCATCATCATCATGACCCTTGATAGACGCAAGAACACTGCAGAGGATTCTGTAAACCGTCCTGGGTTCATACTTCAGCTCATGGACCAGGAAGGTTGTTCTTGGTGGTTGCCCCTTGGCCAAAGGCTTCATGAGGACTTCCATCAGCTTGTTTGGTAGCTCACGTTCATCATACAACTTTACTGCCTGCTCTGAGGGAATTGACACTGGAAGTTCACGCAGCAGCTCATTGGCAGGAGCCTTGAAGTGTGTGTGGTGCGTCATCCAATCCAGCACCCAAGAGTTGATGTCTGTTGGATCTCCAGAGATGTGCAGAGTTGCACAGAATTGAAGAACAATGCCGCTGTTCCAATCGAAGATATCAGAGCACATGGGGACCAGTCCTGCTTCATGAAGAACGTTGAGTACTGGAGCAAAGCACGAAATTTCTTCAAGCTCAACATGAGGAATATGCATGTGCTGGAAAATCTTGTTTCTGCCACACAGCACAGATGCAGAGTAGTTGAGCTGTGTCCTGGTCCAAAACTTCAGATGCCTGATGCGAGGCTTGTCATAGCGATTTTCTTCAATGAAGTACATGCACTCTTCAAAGAAGGATTCCTTTTGAAACTTTGGCCGCTTGGAGAACGGCTGACGCTGCATCGGCTGAAGGTTTTGCTTCTTCCCTTGAGGAGAGACAATCATCGCAGTTTCTGGATTGACGACGACAAGAGCGTTCTCTGGATTTGGTGCAGGGGCATTTTCCTCATCATGTTCCTCAGGATGAGGAATTTCATCTGCTTGTGCTTCAGGCTGATGAGCTTGCTCTGGTTGAGGAATGTCAGCAATGGGAGCCTCTGGTTGAGGGTTTTGCTTAGGAGGAGGAATAGCTTCATCCTGAGCCTCAGGTTGAGGATTTTGCTCAAGATTTTGATTTCCTTCTGGCTGAGGGTTTTCGCTTTGTTTTTCCTCAGCTTGAGGGGTTTGCTTGGTGGAGGATCCATATTCATCAGCTCGTGCAGCTGATCCTTGAGCAGTTTCTTCAGGAAGAATGAAGGTCTGAGGACTGTCATCAATCCGAATTTCCTCATCAGTGTGTTCCTCAGACTCAACATTCTTCATTTCCTCATCAGCCAATTGCTCCTTGTCTTCGGTTTCGAAGGGATTCATCTCATAAGATGGAGCAACGTTGAGAGGCACAGGATCCAGAGGTGCATTTTCATCAAGAGATTTGAGGCGCTTGGCCTCAGTTGATTCTTCTGCTGAGGAAGCTTTTCTCTTCTTGGCTTCCTTTTCAGCAGCTCTGGTCTTCTTCATGTCTGATGCAGACGGAGTTATTTTCTTCACTTTTGAAGATTTTGGTGAAGACGTTTTGTCTTCAGGAGGTGGAAACACATCCGTCCTGGCCGTTTCATCAGCTGGAGCAGAGTCATCAGCTCGCTTAGAAGCATCAGCCGAAGCAGTTTCACGAGCTGTAGCAGAGTCATCAGCTGGATTTTCCTTGGTAATTTCCTCAATAGCCAGTTCGTCAGCACGACTTTAGTGAGGGATTTCCTTAGCATGAGCAGTTGCATCAGCTGGTTCCTCAATCAGAGGCTTAGGTGTTGTTGCTGGACGGGCAGCCTTCTTGTTGTAATCATCAACTACATTAGTAGCAAGTTTGATAAAATTGTTCTTGAGACTTTGACGATCAAAGAGCTTAGTGTACTTGTCAGTCAAAGTCTTCAATTATGCCTGTGTGGACACAAGTGCATCAGGCGTTAGGTTGAGGAGATTCAGTCTGAGGAATTTCTTCTTTTTGAGCTTTGCAACCTTAGCTTGTTTGGCTTGCTGCTCTTTCCACTTGGGCTCGTTGGTGAATGTGGCCACCATGTGGCTGATGCCTCGGGGAAGCTTCAAATCATAGATACGAGTGCTGGGGTCCTCATACCATATGTTGATGTAATCCAAGAGGACTTTCGGGTCCATGGCCAGAGGAATGGAGCTGCCTGAAGCTTGTGCTACCCTCTCCTGCTTGTTTCTGATGATGGCTTGCAGAGTGTCATCATCATATTCATCACTACCTTCTGATGAAGAAGGGACTTTGATGATTTTGCGAGGGCTTGGTCTGGTTCCTCTCCCAGCAGTCACCTTAGTCTTCATGGGAGTCGGTGAAGACTTTGTCTCGGAGCTTGTTGCAGACGGAACAGAGGAGCTGGAGACAGTAGGCAGTTGCTTCACAATCTGCTTCTGTTCAGGCTTTGAAGCCTTTGGTGGTGTTGAGGGTTTTGGTGCGGATGCTGGTGCATCTTTCTGAGGCATTTTCTGCTGAGGCTTTGAATCCTTTGGTTTCGGTGGCACAAACTTCATTTGAGGAATGGCCGTAGCAGAAGTTTTAGCTGCACAGGAGGCGGCGGCAGTTGCAGTAGCAGTAGATTCTTCATCGAATTTCCTCACGGCGGCTTCTGCTTGCTTCTGAAGCTTTGACAAATGTTTTGACTTTTCTTCAGGATAGTCATCAATTGTCTTGAGGCTTGAGGGGTGTGCATCCTGATAATCCTCAAGAGGAGGCCGTTTGCCAGGAGGCTTCACAGCGAATTTATTCGCATACTTGGGAGTGACGAATCTGTATTCTTTCCACTCCTTAGCCCATCGGCGTTCTATCTTTTGAAGCCTTATCTTCCTCTTGGGCATAGTCTCTTGCTCATCAGGAGTGCAGTATTCCAAGTATATATCCTCAGGGATATCAATGGCAGCGTTCTGCTCGAGCTTCTTGCCACCCTTTTGCTTCCTTTAATTTTCCATTTTCTTCAGCTGAGGAAATTGAACTCTTGAGGATTCTGATAAAACTTGCAGATTTTCTTCAAGAAACGCTGCAAATGAGTTAAGTTGATGAGAACCTAGAGATTCAGGAGCTGACATTTTTGTACCGGTGAACAGAGTATAGTTGTGAGGAATTTGGAGAGGTGATATGCGTTCTCAGATTTGATGAAATGAAAAATTTTAAAGTTGAGGAATTTGACCAGTGGATGAGGAATTCATCTAAGCACACTGTTCTTGGGTTCTAGAATTGTACAGATTCGAAAATTTGCACAATTGAGGAATCTCGTGAAGATTTTAGATGCTTAGTGAGATTAATCAATAGTTGAGGAATAAGAAGTGTTTGAGCAAAAGAAACTGATGGATACTTGAGGAAAAACAGATTTCACACATCTAAGGTGAAATAGTAGATCGAAAGAGCTGTAAAAATAGGCTTTTTATTTACCCTATATAGTGCGCACGAAGAACACAGAAGGAAGTAGCAGTAGATGCTCTTCGGTGCAAGTCCACTGCGCCCTAACTCGGCAACAGAGGACAGCTACGGCGGCGGCAGACGAAGATGATCCGGCTCCGGCGTGATTTCGGCGACGGAGAGGTCGAGGCAGTCAAGCATTTCCTCGCCGGTGTCGAGACTTCTAGCGGTGGCGCTAGGGATTTTGAGCTTTGCTGTAGCAGGAGGGCGATGGGACGAAGAAGATTTTACCGAAGGGAGATGGGGACATATTTAAAGCCACGTGGTAATTGTTGGCGCGAAAGTATCGGCCCAAATAGCCCCTGTCTCTACGTCTCCGCAAGACACGTGTAGCCGACGACCTAAGTGGTGGAGATCGTGGAGATCCGAATGGGGAAAGTGGGGTTCTACTGTGTAACAAAAAAATGTTTTTGAAGATTTGAGGATTTTGTTACAAAATCATCAGCTGACAAGGATGCAGTGAGGATTTTGAACAAAGTTTCAAGTAGAACGCATATGAAGAATTGAATAGACTGGCTGAGAGTAGAATAGAGGGAAAGTAGGGCCCGATCACAATCACTTAGATGAAATATCAAATTGAAGAAATAGCTATAAGTGAATGTTGTTGAGGACTTTGAAATCACAGTCTATATATATATATCTAGGCAAATGAAAAATCATCAAGTGTTTTTGAAGATTTTGATTAACTTGAGGATTTTGTGACAAAGCATCATGTGACGATGAATTTTAGTTTTGAAGAAAGAAACTTTTGAAGAACAACTGTTTTGATGAAAATCAACTTTGAAGAAATTCAGTTTTGAAGAAATTCAACTTGAGGAATTTCAAGTTGGGTGGTGATGTGACCCACCATATAAGAATGTTGATTTCACGCCGCTTACAGGTGTCGTAGGGCCATGAGAATCAATTTCTTCGTTGATTTCCGCACACTAAGAGTGATATTCTTTATTGGTTGAAGAAAATCGATTCTTCGTGTGTTGCACATCTAAGTCATCAATTTTGCATAAGTGTTAGGATGTGTGCATGTTTTTACAAAACATTTAAAGATTCTAAGATATTTAGCTCACACCGCAACTTGCAAAACCTTTTCTCATCCAAGGGCTTAGTGAAGATATCTGCCAGTTGATCGTCAGTCTTCACATGGTCGATAAGGATATTGCCCCTGAGGACATGGTCCCGAAGAAAATGATGACGAATCTGGATGTGCTTGGTCTTCGAGTGCTGTATTGGGTTGTATGCAATCTTGATTACACTCTCATTGTCGCAGTAGAGAGGCACATTTTTCATGTTGATGCCGTAGTCCTTGAGGTTTTGCTTCATCCATAGCAATTGAGCACAGCATGAACCAACAGCAATGTACTCAACTTCGGCAGTGGAGAGTGAAACGCAGTTCTGCTTCTTTGAGGATCAGCAAACTAGTGATCTTCTGAGGAAATGACATGTGCCAGAGGTTGACTTGCGATCCACACAGTCACCAACATAGTCAGAATCAGAATATCCCACAAGATGAAGATTTGAGCCCTTGGGGTACCATAATCCTACTGTTGGTATGTGAGCTAAGTATCGAAGAATATGCTTCACAGCCTTATGGTGTGATTCCTTCGGTTTTTCTTGAAAACATGCACACATGCAAACACTAAGCATTATATCTGGCCTAGATGCACATAAATATAGTAAAGAGCCAATCATGGAGCGATATACCTGCTGATCGAAGTCTTTACCATTTTTGTCAGTGCAGAGGTGGCCGTTGGTAGGCATTGGAGTCTTGGCACCTTTGCATTCATGCATGTCGAATTTCCTCAGAACATACTTGAGGTATTTCTCCTGTGATATGAAGATTCCATTGCGTTGTTGACGAATTTGAAGGCCTAGGAAGAATTTCACCTCCCCCATCATAGACAGCTGGTATTCTTCACTCATCATGTAAGCAAATTCATCACTGTAATGTTTGTCACTACAGCCAAATATGATATCATCGACATATATCTGGCGCACAAATAGTTCATTATCATAGGATTTAGTGAAAAGAGTTGGATCGAGTGAACTAGGTTTGAATCCTTTCTTCATGAGGAATTCCTTCAATGTATCATACCATGCCCGAGGGGCTTGCTTGAGACCATAGAGCGCCTTTTTGAGTCTGAAGACTTTGTCTGGATTCTTTGGATCCTCAAAACCTGGGGGCTGAGCAACATATACTTCTTCAAGCTTACCATTGAGGAATGCACTTTTCACATCCATTTGATATAAGATGATGTTATGATGATTAGCATAAGCAAGTAGTATTCGAATAGCTTCAAGTCTAGCAACAGGTGCAAAAGTTTCATCGAAATCTATTCCTTCAACCTATGTGTAGCCTTGGGCTACAAGTCGTGCCTTATTCCTCACCACTTGACCATCCTCATCTTGCTTGTTTTGGAAAATCCACTTGGTGCCGATAATATTGTGCTTGCGAGGATCTGGTCGTTTGACGAGCTCCCATACGTCATTCAACTTGAATTGAAGAAGTTCGTCTTGCATGGCTTGGATCCACTCTGGTTCCATGAAAGCCTCAGCAACTTTTGAAGGTTCTGTGATAGACACAAAGGAGAAATGCATACAAAAGTTACCTAAGTGTGAAGCTTTTGAGCAAGTGAGAGGACCTGACGCGTTGATGTCATTGAGGATTTTGTCAAGTTCCACTTCATTTGCAATCCTCGGATGAGCTGGTTGAGGATTTCGTGTGGGCTGAGGAATTGGTTCTGGAGCAATTTCCTTAGGATCATCTTCTTGATTTTCATCAGTGCTGGGAATGATTTCTTCATCAATTTCCTCAGTGGGAACAATGTCTTCAGTAGCTTTGAGCTTTATTGCTTCCTCAGGAGACAACTTATCTGGATCAGGAGGCAACTGCTCCCTTTGCGAGCCATTAGTTTCATCGAACCGCACATCTACGGTCTCAACAACCTTGTTGTGATAGTTGTTGAAGACTCTGTAGGTGTGCGAGTCCTTTCCATAACCGAGCATAAAACCCTCATGTGCCTTAGGTGCAAACTTTGAGCTATGGTGAGGATCTCTGATCCAACATTTTGCACCGAAGACTTCGAAATAACTTACACTGGGTTTCTTTTCTGTGAGGAGTTCATATGAGGTTTTCTTGAGGAATTTGTGAAGATATATCTTGTTGATGATATGACATGAAGTGTTGATTTCTTCAGGCCAAAAGCGACGAGGAGTCTGATATTCTTCAAGCATGGTTCTTGCCATCTCAACCAGAGTCATGTTCTTCCTTTCGACGACACCATTCTGTTGAGGAGTATAAGGAGCAGACAATTCGTGCGTAATACCAAGTTCATCAAGATAATTATCAAGACTAGTGTTTTTGAACTATGTTCCATTATCACTCCTGATGTGTTTGATCTTGATGCCGAAGTTCGTCGAGGCCCTTGAAGAAAATCGTTTGAAAACTTCCTGCAGTTTAGTTTTATATAAAATGATATGCACCCATGTATATCTGGAATAATCATCAACTATGACAAAGCCATATGAAGATGCTGCATTTGTTAGAGTGGCATAATGAGTAGGTCCAAATAGATCCATGTGAAGCAATTCAAATGGACGAGTAGTGGTCATGATAGTCTTCGAGGGGTGCTTGGATCTTGTCATTTTCCCAGACTCACAAGCACCGCAGAGGTGATCCTTGAGGAATTTGACTGAATCGACCCCGATGACATCCTTTTTCTTCGCGAGTGTGTGCAAATTCCTCATACCTGCATGACCGAGTCTTCGATGCCACATCCACCCTTCTGAGGTTTTTGCTAGTAAGCAAGTGGCTGGTTGAGGACCTGTAGAGAAATCAAGAATGTACAAATCCCCTCTTCTGACACCTTCGAAGACTTTGGATCTGTCAGATTCCATGATGACAACACATCTATATCTTCCAAAAATAACAATCATATCAAGATCACAAAACATTGAGACTAACATGAGGTTAAATCCAAGGGATTCAACAAGTATCAATTTGTCCATGTGCCTATCCTTGGAAATAGCCACTTTGCCAAGTCCCAATACCTTGTTTTTACCTTTGTCAGCATATGTGATTTGCTTCAGGGGTGATGGAGTTAGTGGCATATTCATCAGCAAGCTTTTGTCACCAGTCATGTGATGTGTGCAGCCACTATCAAGAACCCACTCAGTACTCTTGGGTTTGTCATCCTGTAGATGAATTAGTACAGCTTACCATCTCATATGCTTCAGCTTTGAAGAATATGATATCAATTTCATCAGATAGGAATTTCATCACAAACAGAATTATAAGGACGTGTGAAATATTTCTATTTGATCACTATTAGCTTGCGTCCTATCAAGCATTTTCCTCAGGTCTCCAGCAAATTCTTCAGATGATGATTTTCATCTAGAAACCTGACCTGCAGAAGTGATTAGTTCAATTTCTTCACCACCCACATCTGAAGGGGTGGTAAAGCATTCATCATCCTGCGAGCATCATATGAGAAAGGGGGCATTGAAGCTAATGCACTTCTCTTAACAGTCGGGGGTTAAAGTACTCAAATGAATATGCAGAGAACTTATTCGAGGATTTATGAACATAATGATTTGAAGAATAACGCTCATATTCATATTCCTTGTAATTTCCCTGCATGTTAGAAGCATTAGAACGGGTACGAGCATAGTTTTGACCAGTTGAGGATTTTGATCCTCTTGAAGACTATGGTCCTCCTGAGGAATTTGATCTGGGGTTCAAATTCTTCATAGGTGGTGTCATGAGGACATTCACCTGAAGATTTTCAAGGCAACTTTTGGGAACCTAGATTTTCCTCAGGGAGGCCCATTCCTGCAATTAGTTCCAACATATCGAGCAAATACTTCACCATATTGATTTTTGAACAATTTATAGTTGGAGTCAAATGACTCATCTGAGGAATAGGATAATTCACATGAAAAGCCTGTTAGATTGGATGGATCAAAAGGAAGCCTAGTAGAAGCAACCCATGAGGTTTTGGGATACTGCTCAGGTTTCCAATAAGATCCATCAGCATTCAATTTCCTCTCAAAGGCAATTCCTTCTTTCCCTGGGTTTCTGTTCAAGATCTGCTTTTTGAGCACATCACAAAGGGTTTGGTGTCCTTTGAGACTTTTGTATATGCCTTTCATATACAACTCCTTCAGCCCTGCATTATCATCAGTGACATTTGTAGTTTCCTCGAGTGAGGAATTTGACACTACAGGAGCAGTTGAAGAATTTGTAGCAATAGAAGCATTTGATGATTCTCGTGAAGAATTAGCAGTTTCACGTTCGATGCATTTAAGACATGGAGGAATGAATTCAGCTTGAGCAGCACTGATCTGTTGAGCTAGTAATGAATTATTTTCCATACGAAGATCATCATGAGAAATCCTCAGCTTCTCAAGATCAAGCTTCCTTTGAAGAAATTCATAGAAAAGTTTCTCATGATCAGCGAGGAGTCTATCATGACAATCTTGAAGATTATCAAATCTGGACTGAAGACTTTTCATGTCTTTAGTGAGGATTTGGGTAAGATTCATTTCATCATTCAACAAATCATCACTTCTATCTAGCAGTTTCTGAAGCTTTTCCAGGGCGGTTTGTTGTTTAGTGGCAATGATATCAAGTTTACTATAACTGGGTTTTTTATAATCATTAGGTTCACAGTCATTTGATTCAGAGGAGGAAGCATCATTCGGTACCTTTGAACCTTTTGCCATGAAGAAATAGGTTGGAGCGAAGTCATCAGCATAGTCATCGGTGTGGATGGTTTTATCATTTTCTTCAAGGTTGAAGATTGACTTGCTGACGAATGTGGTTGCAAGTGCAAGGCTAGCCTGTCCAGATTCCGACTCTTCATCAAAACACTCCTCTTCATCACATTCCTCGGATTCTGCTTCAGAATCCATTTCCTTGCCAATAAGTGTACGTGCCTTTCTGAAACTAGCCTTCTTGTGCGATGAGGACTTTGAAGATGAGGATTTTGAAGATTTCTTATTTTTCTTCGAGTCATCAGAACTTTCATCCTTGTATTTCTTCTTCTTTGATTCCTTTCCCCAACAAGGACAATCAGCAATGTAGTGACCTGATTTCCTGCATTTGTGGCATGTTCTTTTCTTGTAGTCCTCAGATGAAGATTTTGATTTCCTCATATCTCTACGTGAAGATTTACCCAGCTGGCCACGTCGTGTAAACTTCTAGAATTTCCTCACGAGCATTGCAAGCTCCTGTTCAAATTCTTCAAGATCACCAATGCTACCATCCGAGTCTTCTTCTTCAGATGAGGAAATTGCTTTGGCCTTCAGTGCATGTGGTCTATAAAAGGTTGGTCCATATAGATCTCTCTTTTCTTCTTGTTGGAATTCATGAGTATTGAGTCTTTCGAGTATATCAGTTGGATCAAGCATCTTGTAGTCTGGTCTTTCTTGAATCATCAGAACTAAAGTATCAAATGAAGAATCCAAAGATCTTAGCAGTTTCTTCACAACTTCGTGATCATTAATGTCTCGAGCTCCCAGTGCTTGCAGTTCATTTGATATGTCACTAAGGCGATCAAAGGTATCTTGGCAGCTTTCATTGTCAAGGCTCTTGAAGCGATTGAAGAGATTGCGAAGAACATCAACACGAGAATCACGCTGGGTTGATACTCCTTCATTAACTTTGGACAGCCTTTCCCAGATAAGTTTTGCTGAGCCCAAAGCACTTACTCTGCCATACTGGCCCTTGCTGAGATGGCCACAGATGATATTCTTCTCTTGAGAATCAAGTTGCTTGAATTCGTTCACATCAGCGGTAGAGACAGTAGCAGTAACGATAGGGACGCCATGTTCCACGATATACCAGAGATCGTTGTCAATAGCTTGTAGATGCATCTACATCTTGGTCTTCCAGAAGGGAAAGTCCTTTCCTTCGAAAGTAGGACATGCTCCAGTAACCATGATCATGTCTGCAGTCACATAACTAAAACTCCAGGTGGTTAAACCAAAATCACACAGAACAAGGGAGTACCTTGCTCTGATACCAATTGAAAGTGCGTTATATCGACTAGAGGGGGGTGAATATGATATTTTTAGAATTTCATCACTGAGGAAATTCCTTTTGAGGAAATTCCTCACTGATGACTAACTTGCAGCGGAAACAACAAAAGGATCAGGAGTGCAAAGTATCACTACAACAGTTTTTCAGGGTGAAGAATAAGGAAAACAGTTTGCACAGTATGCAGGCATGGAGAAAAATAGATGGGGATTAACTCGCGTGAAGAATTTGGGGTTGATGAATTCAGAGAAAGTATTCAACAAATTCTTCAAATAGTGACAGTGAAAGTCATTAACACACAATCTGAGGAATGTAAAGAGTTGAAGAAATAGAACCCGTTTCACAGTGAAGAAAGTGGTTGATGACTCAGTTCCAACTGCTGTGACAGTTGTACATCTGGTTTGGAGCGGCTTCGTATTGAAACCAAAAGACACACAGTCCCTACCGTATTCTCCTTGGGCTAAGAACACGCAATCCTTGCCCAACTCTCGTGGTAAGTCTTCAGGGCAGACTTCCAAACCCTCACAAACTTGGTCACCTGGCGATCCACAATTGACTGCTGGATTGCTCTAGACCATGACGCCTAACCGTCTGGAGGATGCATAGTCCTCAAAGGTAAAAGGCTTCAGTTCCACACAGGAACAACTTCTTCAGTGATTCTCAATCACTTGGTTTTCGGTTTGTGGTTTGGTGTTTGGTGTATTTCCTCACTGATGAATTACTCTTGAAGACTCTGAGGAATTTGGGTTGCTCTTATGACAAGTGTCAGTTTCTAACAGAGCAGGCAACCAGCTAATAGTTGTGGGGGCGGCTATTTGACAAGTGTCAGTTTCTAGCCTGGGAGCATCCCGACATGATTTGACATTAATGCCCTTAAATAATATGACCATTGGTGCGGATAAGATCAGTGATGCGGCACGACTTGCGATAACGGTCAGGACCCTCAACTGTGAGAGTCCTCATGTCTCTCATATTCCTCACTTGAGGCTTTCGGTAGGATTAGGCTGGGGTTGAGCATCATGAGGAAATCCATTCCGAAGTGTTACCTCGACCCCCTTTAACAGTACGATGTTCCTATTACTCAAGTGTGAAGAAAATAAAACAGAAAGGACAAAATCCTCATGCTTCAAAGTCTTCAGATTGATTTTCTTCAGGACACACCGAATTCCTCAATTTCAATATCTTCATGAGGAATATCAATTTCATCGCAAATTCTTTGCGATTCAATTCTTCAACTTCAGACCAATTTCTTCAACCGAAGATATACATTTTTAGGGGTCGATAAGCATCGAATATTTCAAACTCCTCAGCGACTTATAGAAAACCCCACCTGTTAGTTTCAACTTAATACATGGGGCCAGTGTTGCTGGTGTTGGTCCCAAACAGAGCCGTTTGCGGGGCCAGCCAGGGTAACTCGGGGATGTCTATCCGGCGACCGTACGTAGTGCTCATCCGTCGTGTCCTGGGAACGAGATACGCGGCTCCTATCGAGATCTTCGACACGTCGGGCAGCCTTACTAGACTTGTTTTGCCTTTCTCGAGCGGCTTGTGCCTCGGGATTCCGGTGATGCTTTGGGCTATCTCAGAGTTGAGGTTTTCCACTAAGGAATCTGAGGAGATCGCGAGATTCGTGGTCGAGGGTTTCTATACAGCTTGTGGTAGTTTGTGATGGACTAGTTGGACCGCCCCTGCAGGGTTAAATCTTTCGAAAAGCCGTGCCCGCAGTTTTGTGGCAAACTTGGAAACTTTGTTTAACATCCGGTTCTAGATAACTCGGAGTAAACTTAATTGAAATATGCCAACTGTGTGCGTAACCGTGACTGTCTCTTCTCATGAGTTCCATATCCCAAAGAGGATATGGTGGGGTTATGTTTGATGTAAGTAGGTGTTTAGGATCATTCATTCGATCATTATTAGTACCCGTCCGATTATGCGTGGACCACCACCCTCTTATTCTAGAACTCGTAAGTTAGCCACCTCAAATAAATGCTTAGTTTATTGCTGCAGCCTTGATGACTCACAAGTATAGGGGATCAATCATAGTCCTTTCGATAAGTAAAAGTGTCGAACCCAACGAGGAGCAGAAGGCTCTGATAAATGGTTTTCAGCAAGGTGATAACTGCAAGCACTGAAAGTAGCGGTAACAAGTGATGGTGTAGTGAGGTGAAATGTGGCAAGCGAAAAGTAACAAGTACCAATTAGTAGCAATGGTGCAGCAAGTGGCCCAATCCCTTTTGCAGCAAGGGACAAGCCTGAACAAAGTCTTATAGGAGGAAAAACGCTCCCGAGGACACACGGGAATTTCTGTCATGCTAGTTTCATCATGTTCATATGATTCGTGTTCGTCACTTTGATAGTTTGATATGGGGGTGGACCGGCGCTTGGGTACTGCCCTTACTTGGACAAGCATCACACTTATGATTAACCCCTCTCGCAAGCATCCGCAACTACGAAAGAAGAATTAAGACAACGTCTAACCATAGCATTAAACTAGTGTATCCAAATCAGCCCCTTACGAAGCAACGCATAGACTAGGGTTTAAGCTTCTGTCACTCCAGCAACCCATCATCTACTTACTACTCCCCAATGCCTTCCTCTAGGCCCAAGTATGGTGAAGTGTTATGTAGTCGACGTTCACTTAACACCACTAGAGGAAAAGACAACATACAACATATCAAAATACCGAACGAATACCAAATTCGCATGACTATTATTAACATGACTTATCCCATGTCCTCAGGAACAAAAGTAACTACTCACAAAGCATAACAATAATCATGATCAGAGGTGTAATGAATAGCATCAAGGATCTGAACATAAACTCTTCCACCAAGTAATCCAACTAGCATCAACTACAAAGAGTAATCAACACTACTAGCAACCTTACAAGTACCAATCGGAGTTGCGAGATGGAGATTGGTTACAAGAGATGAACTAGGGATTGGGGAGGAGATGGTGCTGATGAAGATGTTGATGAAGATGCCTCCCCTCCGACGAGAGGAGCGTTGGTCATGACAATGGCGACGATTTCCCCCTCCGAGAGGGAAGTTTCCCCGGCAGGATCATCCTATCGGAGCTCTAGATTGGATCTGCTCAAGTTCCGCCTCGTGGCGGCGGCGAAACCACGAAAGAGCTCCCGATTGATTTTTTTCTGGAACGAAAGCCTTCATATAGCAAAAGAGGGGGTGCAGTGGGCCGTCAGGGAGCCCACAAGCTTGCTAAGCGCCACCAGGGGGGTGGTGGCGGCTACCAGGCTTGTGGCGCCCTGGTAGCTCCTCTGTGGTACTTCTTTCGCCCAGTATTTTTTATATAATCCAAAAAAATTCCACGTAAATTTTCAGGGCATTTGGAGTTGTGCAGAATAGTGGACTAAGATTTGCTCCTTTTCTAGTCCAGAATTCCAGCTGCCTGAATTCTCCCTCTTCAAATAAACCTTGCAAAATAAGAGAGAAAAGGCATAAATATGGTACCACAAAGTAATATAACAACCCAAAAAGCAATATATATCAACATGAAAGCATGATGCAAAATGGACGTATCAAGCCTCACCACTTAACCATGCCTCACCCATTAAGCTTTGTTAGTCTTGATACCTTTGGAAATGAGATTGTTGAGTACGTGTGGTTCACAGATTACTACAACACTAGTTGCAGGTATAGGTAAAGCTATATCATGATGTGAGCGTGATGATTGTTCTATTTGGAGTTTCTTCTTCTTCATCATCAATCTAGGATGGGTTCCAGGCCGGCAGCCTAGGATGGAAAGGATGGACTTCATTCTTGTATCATTTGTTTTCGTTCATAGTCGAACCCTGCTCTTCTACTTGGTGACTGAATATGTTGATGTATTGATTTGAACTTGTTGTAGCTTGTGGCGAGTGTAAGCCAATTCCATATACCCATTGCTTTAGTACATGTACTTGTAACGATATCCATTCTTGCAAAACGATGAGATGCACTTTTATCCTTCTCGAGGCCCTTGTGCCAAAATAAGGATAGGATCGCGTCTTGGACGTTACAAATAGTCTAAGTAATGTTTGAGAATTTATGTTGTAGATCAATGGCTCGTGCAGTAGCACCCATGAATTTTAGTGCGTTCCTAGAGAAACCCAAGCTGAAAGATGATGGGAGCAACTTTGTAGACTGGGCCCGTAATCTGAGGCTTGTCCTCACGGTTTCTCAAAAGAGGTATGCCCTTGATACAGTGCTAGGTGATGCACCCCCCTTCCCGGTGGCTAAAGATGTTATGAGCGTCTAGCAGTCGTGTCTGGATGACTACTGAGTAGTTCAGTGTGCGATTTTTTATGACTTAGAACCAGTACTTCAAAGACATTTTGAATGTCCCGGAGCATATGAGATGTTCCAGGAATTAAAGTTTATCTTTAAGAAAAATGTCCGGATCGAGAGGTATGAGACCTCTGATAAGTTCTATGCTTGCAAGATGGAGGAGAACGGTTCTGTCAGTGAGCACATACTCAAAATGTCTGGGTACTCCAACCGTTTGGCTGAGTTGGGAATCGTTCTCCGACTAGAGGCGGTCAGTGATAGAGTTCTTCAATCACTGCCACCTAGCTGCAAAAGCTTTTTGATGAACTACAACATGCAAGGGATGAATAAATCAATCGTCGAGCTGTTTGTGATGTTGAAAGACGCTGATTCAAAAATTCAGAAGGAACTTCAAGTGTTGATGGTCAATAAGACCACCAGTTTCAAGTAAAATGGCAATGGCAAGAAAGGTAACTTCAAGAAGAGTGGAAAAGTTGTTACTAGTCACTAGAAGCGGAACTACCAGAAATTGAGTGCTATCATTGCAAGGGGACTGGTCATTGGAAGCGGAACTGTCCCAAGTATCTGTCCGACAAGAAGGCGGCCAACGCCAACAAGGTATATGTGATATACATGCTATTGATGTGTACATCACCAACTCACGTTGTAGTGCCTCGGTATCTGATACCGGTTCGGTTGCTCACATTTGCAACTCAAAACAAGAACTATGGAATAGAAGGAGGTTGCCGAAGTATGAAGTGACGATGCGTGTGGGAAATGGTTCCAAGGTTGATGAGATCTCCGTTAGCACGCTCTCACTTCAATTACCATCGGGATTAGTCATGAACCTGAATAATTGTTATTTAGTGCATGCATTAAGCATGAATATTATATGTGGATCTTCTTTATTGCGAGACGGTTACTCATTTAAATGAGAGAATAATTGTTGTTCTATTTATATGATTAATATCTTTTATGGTCATGCACCCAGTGTGAGTGGTTTATTATTATTTAATCTCGATAGTAATGACACACATGTTCATAACATTGATGCCAAAAGATGTAGAGGTGATAATGATACTACCACTTTCTTGTGGCACTACCGCTTAGGTCGTATTGGTGTAAACCGCATGAAGAGACTCCATGCTGATGGAATTTTGGAGTCACTTGACAGATGTGAACCATGCCTCATGGGCAAGATGACCAAAACTCTGCTCTCCGGAACAATGGAGCGATCAAGTGACTTATTGGAAATCATAGATACTGATGTGTGTGGTTCTATGAGCATTGAGGCACGCGGTGGATATCGTTAATTTCTCGCCTTCACCGATGAATTTAGTAGATATGGTTATATTTACTTAATGAAACACAAGTCTGAAATATTTGAAAAGTTCAAGCAATTTTAGAGTGAAGTGGAGAATCATCGTAACAAGAAGATCAAATTCCTAAGATCTGATCGAGGAGGAGAATATCTGAGTTATGAGTTTGTCACTCACTTAAGACAATGTCGAATTGTTTCACAATTGACTCCTCTAGGAACACCACAGCGTAATAGTGTGTCCGAACGTCATAATCGTACTTTATTGGACATGGTGATGTCTCTTGTCGATTTGCCGTTATCATTTTGGGGTTATGCATTAGAGACAGGTGCATTCACTTTAAATAGGGCACCAGCAAAATCTGTTGAGACGACGCCATATGAACTGTGGTTTGGCAAGAAATCAAAGTTGTCATTTCTTAAAGTTTGGGGATGTGATGCTTATGTCAAAAAGCTTCAGCCAGAAAAGCTGGAACACAAAGCGGAGAAATGTGTCTTCATAGGATACCCAAAAGAGATAGTTGGGTACACCTTCTATCCCAGATCCAAAGGCAAAGTGTTTGTTGATAAAAACGGAACATTTCTTGAGAAAGAGTTTCTCTTGAAAGAATTGAGCGGTAGGAAGATAGAACTTGATGAGGTTGTAGAACCTTTGCTTCAACGAGAGAGTAGTGCAGCGTAGAAAGATGTTTCTATGGGGCATACACCAGTTGAAGAGGAAGCCAATGATGATGATCATCAGGCTTCGGGTCAAGTTGATATCGAACCTCGTAGGTCGACAAGGGCATGCACGGTTCATGAGTGGTACGGTAACTCTGTCTTAACAGTCATGTTGTTAGACAACAATGAACCTACGAGCTATGGAGAAGCAATGGTGGTCCCGTATTCCAACAAATGGTTAGAGGCCATGAAATCTAGGATCGGATCCACGTATGAAAACAAAGTAATGACTTTGGAAGAATTACCTGAAGGGCGAAAGGCCATTCAGAATAAATGGATCATTAAGAAGAAGATGGACACCGGCGGTAAAATCACCGTCTATAAAGCTCAACTTGTGGCAAAAGGTTTCTCACAAGTTCAAGGACTTGACTACGATGAGACTTTCTCACCCGTAGCGATGCTTAAGTTCCTTAGAATCATGTTAGCAATAGCTTTGTTTTTTGATTATGACATTTGCCAGATGGATGTCAAAACAGCGTTCCTTAATGGTTTCCTTAAGGAAGAGTCGTATATGATGCAACCATAAGGGTTTTGCGATCCAGACAATGCTGACAAAGTGTGGAAGCCCCAACAATCTATTTATGTGCTCGTGCAAGCATCTCGGAGTTGGAATCAGCGTTTTGATGAGGTGATCAAGGCGTTTGGGTATATACAAGTTTATGGAGAAGCTTGTATTTACAAGAAAGTGAGTGGAAGCTCTATAGCATTTCTAATATTATATGTGTATGACATATTGCTGATTGGAAACAATATAGAATTTTTGGGAAGCGCAAATGATTATTAGAAGAAGAATTTTTCAATGAAGGACCTAGGATAAGTTGCTTTCATATTAGGCATCAAGATCTATAGAGATAGATCGAGACGCTTGATAGGACTTCCAAAGAGCACATACCTTGACAAAGTTTTGAAGAAGTTCAAAATGGATCAGTCCAAGAAAGGGTTCTTGCCTGTATTGCAAGGTGTGAAGTTGAGTAAGACTCAATGCCTAGTGACTACAGAATATAAAGAAAAGATGAGTGTCGTCCCCTATACTTCATCCATAGGATCTATTTGTATGCAATGTTATGCACAAGACCTGATGTCAGCCATGCCATAAGTATGGCGGGAAGGTTTCAAAGTGGCCCAGGAATGGAAGACTGGACAATGGCCAAGAATATTCTGAAGTACCTGAAAAGGACCAAGGAAATGTTTCTCGTGTATGGAGGTGATCAAGAGCTCATCATAAAGTGTTACGTCGATTGTCGGGGGGATAACCCTGAGGTAGGCTCATCGATCCTACTACTTTGCCTTCGACCAGGCAAGAACAGCAAGAACCATTCAGCAAAGCCCAAGTCCCCATGGCCGGCTATAGCATTACCTGCCGGCTGGGGGCGAGATGGCCAACTCTCTGGCCGGCCAGGAAGCACGAGTCGTCTAGAGGCCAGACGGCCACCTCTCCCTGGCCGCCTAGGCCAAGCCAGCCGGCTAGGGGCGAGGCGGCCGTGCCCAGGCCGGTTAGTCAAGCAGGCTAGCCGGTCAGGGATCACCAGTCACATCAGACCGTATGTCATGAAGAGACCCTACGGTTAAAGGTGGCTACGCGTCAGCAAAGGCATTGGATCGGGGTGCACGACAGGTACAAGCGTCAGCGGCCATGCCGCTGACCACCTCCGGCTCCGATCCATCACCCTGCACAGTGTCGGCTCGTCAAACTCCCACTCCATTACTGCACTCAGCGTGGGAACAGTGGAGACAGCCGTACTCCCTGCCCATGACGATCCTCGCTGGACGACACCGGACGTACCACACGTGTCCTGCGTCAACCTTAACAAGGGCCTTATTGGCTAGCCGGCGGGTCCCACGGCTAGACAGGACCTCGCAGCCGGCGAGGCCCTCTAGCGACAAGACAAGACCCCCGTGGGCCCCCTAGCCAGCCGGCGACGCTGCCAGCCGGGTCCCACTCTTGTACCTTTTATCCATATTGTAGGTCGGTGGGTTCGTCTATAAAACCCCCCGGGCCCCCTCCATGCAGAGGGTCGGTCAAGTCAGCACAGACACCAACCACATAGGAGAGGCAGACGCGAGCCGGCAGCTCCTTCTTCCTCCTCCGCAATACAGCTCCAGGAGCACTTTGTAGTCCCATTCATATATCATACACACCGGCAGGATTATGGGTGTTATCTCTACGGAGAGCCCTGAACCTGGGTACATCGTGTGTTCCATTCTTGTACCAACCTTGTTCCCAGCGCCCTCTGGTGCCACTTTGGTTCCCACCATCTTTAGCCTACCCATGGCTTATGTTGTGAGTAAACACCGACATTTGGCGCCCACCGTGGGGCCGTCCGCGGCATCGGCTGGCTTCACGCGCTGGGCGGGGCCCCGCGCTTACACCATCGGATGCATCGCGCCCGGATCAATCGGCATGCCCGTGGAGCCTGCCTTCGATGAGGCTTCACCGATGATGATCGACGTCCCGGTCCGTCACCCGCATTCGGACGGGGAGTCCGATGACGAGGCGCTCCCCAGCGTCGTCGTTGTTGCTATGGAGAACCTCAGTGTTCTCTTTATCGAATTGCGCCTTAACGATGGTCCTCGCTACTTTGGCGAGGACTTCGATGTCGAGGCGTTATGCGCCAGCTTCAGTAGGCTCTCTATCGTTGAGACACCTACGTTCGACGTGTACCCCAACAATGTACTCGTCTTCGACGGTCCTCCATTGTCTGCGGGGTTCTTCACCCCGTATCATGTCGCCACCGTCTCCAATATCGTGGAGGTGATGGTCATCGGCACTGGCACTAGCACGGCTCATGGCAAGGCGTCAACAGACGCTGGTGACCCAGCTACTGTCACCGCTGACACTCTTCAGGCCGTGCTTACTGGCCAGAAGACGCCCATCTCCACCTCCACCAACCCCACCGACGCACGGGCCTCGCTGTAGGAGGCTCGCAGGCAGATCTTGGAGGAGGGCATTGCCATCGTCTCGGCTAAATGTCGGATGCAGGCCACGCAGCGTGAGTATAACTCCGCCTACGGCCTCACTCCAGTTTCCGAGGCCCTTAGCCGGCTCAGCTTGGTCCGCGGCCGCGGCTAGGTCATCGCCAAGATTCTAGGCGGCAAGCAGCCCATCTACGAGACTCTTGCGGCCAACTTACGAGCGGCCCAGGCGGCCATGGCAGAAATCCCATGCTTGGCGGTCGAGGAGCGTGCCTTCCAGGAGAAGCGGGTCAACGATCTCCTTGACGCCGCCAACGAGCAACAGACATGGCTTGACCCCAGTCAAGCTCAATCGGAGTCTCCGGGACCCAATCCCGGAGCGTGTCGTAATCCCAGCAGTCCTCAACAAGCCGAAGGATCTTCCTCGCATCACACTTCCGGCCGGAAGGGCGAGGGCAGCCACGGCAGGCGTTCTCAGCGCTAGAGCGAGCATACTTCGATCCGATGTCACGAAGATGATAAGAGTGTCTCGGTATATGAGGTTCCTCGTCCGGGGAGGACCCATGCTACCGGCTTGCAAGGCACCCTTCCGATCATGGCTCGCATCGGCACTTGCGTCCCCCAGGGCGATCACGATGCCCGCAGGCGTCTCAATGCGCTCGCACAGTCAGCTCTTCTGGAGGAGGACGGTCACATCGGTCCAGCGTGCTTCGGCCCCAGGATCCGTGGGGAGCCGTTTCCCCGAGGCTTCACTCTGCGTCGGGACACTCCCAAGTACAACGGCACCGCTAAGCCAGAAGACTGGCTGATCGACTACACCACCACCGTTGGCATTGCTAGGGGCAATAAGCGCATAGCAGTCCGCTACGTGCCACTCATGCTGGCCGGCTCGGCTCGGACATGGCTTAACAGCCTTCCAGCCGACATCATCAACTCATGGGTTGATTTTGAGGAGGCGTTCGTCCGTAACTTCACTGGCACCTACAAGCGCCCTGGTCGGCCTCCCGAGCTGGCTATGTGCGTCCAAAGGCCCGACGAACCCCTTCGCGACTACGTCATGTGCTGGACGGAGCTTCACAACTCCTGCGAGGGAGTGCATGAGGTACAGGCCATCCAGTACTTTATCGACGGCTGCCGAGACGGCACTCTCCTCAAGCACAAGCTCATGTGCTCTGAGCCCACCTCTCTGGCGGTGCTCATGGCCAAGGCAGATAAGTACGCCACGGCTGACTCCGCAATGCGGGTCAAGGTGACCGCCTCGAACAAGGTTGTCCCCACGCCGACTACTCCCAAGCCGGCTGGGGACAATCGAGGCGGCCAAAACAACAAAAAGCGCAAGGCGGATCAGCTAAATTCGCGCTCCAACAACAAGCTAGTAGCCAACATGGAGGGAGAGGCTCCAGCTACTCATGCCGGCTCCCAGCGGAGGAGGACCAACAAGAACGACTGGCAGCCTAAGCGGTCCTTCGAGCAGATGCTTGACGCACCCTGCAAGGTGTATTCTGGGGCAAAGTCCTCTACCCATACCCTTCAACAGTGCATCTTTGCACGACGATTGTTGCAAGGGGAGGGCCTACCGGCTGCCCCAGGAGCACATGCAGTGCCTCATGCTCCGGCTCCACCGCCGCCGCCTTGCGACGATGGCCGTCTCCACGACGACTACCCCCATCAAGATGGAGCATTCGTTGTCTTCACCAGTGAAGGCGACGACAAGCACAGCCAGCGCCAGCGTCGGCGCGAGGTGAATGCCACGGTCCCCCCGGTTCCACAATACATGCACTAGTCTAAAAAGCTCATCACATGGAGCCAGGTCGACCATCCTGCGGTGCTGCCAAACCCTGGCTCATACGCGCTCGTCCTCGACCCCACTTTCGCCTCCCAGAGGCTCACCTGCCGGTTCTCCCGGGTGTTGGTCGACGGCAGCAACAGCATCAACATCCTCTACCTCGACACCCTCCTCAAGCTCGGGCTCAAGGAGAAGGACGTCTTGCCGACCAGCACTGTCTTCCACGACATCGTGTCGGGATAGTCCTGCTCATCGATCGGCAAAATCCAGCTGGACGTCCTTTTTGATGACAAGGCTCACTTCTGCCGTGAGTCCATATGGTTCGACGTGGTGGATCTCAGCAGCCCATATCACGCGCTGCTGGGCAGACCGGCTCTGGCCAATTTCATGGCTATCCCCCACTACGCCTACCTGAAGATGAAGATGCTCGGTCGAAAGGGCATCATCACCATTGTTGGCGACTATAAGAAGTCGCTCGAGTGTGCACAGGGCAGTAGCCGCCTGGCCGACGCCATGGTGATTGCTGAGGAGAAAAGGCAGATTGACCGGCTCGTGGCTCAGGCTACCGAGCAGCCGGCGATCCCTACTCCTCCATCCCAGTCGGCCTGCGAAGGCTCCTTCAAGGCGGCTAAAGAAACCAACCAGGTGCCACTCGACCCTGCGAACCTCAAGCAGTGCGTCACGATCGGGGCTGGCCTCAGGCCTAAATAGGAAGGCGAGCTTGTCGACTTTCTCCATGAGAATCGGTACATCTTTGCATGGTCCCCCAAAGACATGTCTGGTGTTCTGAGGAAGTACGCCGAGCATAAACTTCACGTGCAACCGAATGCAAAGCCGGTGAAACAATCTTTGCACCGCTTCACTAAAGGGAAGCGGCGCACAATCGGAGAAGAGATTACCCGACTCCTTGTAGCCGGCTTCATCATGGAGGTTTTCCACCCGGACTGGTTAGCCAATCCAGTCCTGGTGCTGAAGAAGAACAACACCTAGCGAATGTGTATCAACTACACAAGCCTGAATAAGGCATGCCCAAAAGAGCCTTTCGCCTTGCCCTGGATAGATCAAGTGATCGACTCCACAGCCGGTTGCGAATTGCTGTCGTTTCTGGATGCTTATTCAGGTTACCATCAAATCAAGCTGGATCCAGCTGATCGCCTGAAGACCTCCTTCATCACGCCCTTCAGGGCCTACTGCTACACCACCATGACGTTCGGTCTAAAGAACACTGGTGCGACATTTCAACGCTGTATGCAACAGGGCATGCTCCCACAGATTGGCAGAAACATCCACGTCTATGTGGATGACATCATCGTCAAGACCAAGCAGCACTTCAGCCTCCTCGACGACTTGCGGGAGACGTTCGCCAACCTGCGCGAATACAAGATCCGGCTCAATCCGGAGAAGTGCGTCTTTGGGGTTCTTAGGGGCAAGCTCTTGGGGTTCTTCGTGTCCGTTTGCGGCATCGAAGCGGACCCTGAGAAAATCGGCACCATCGAGCGGATGGTGAAGCCGGCTCGAATCCTAGACGTCCAGAAGTTCGCCGGCTGCCTGGCGTCCCTTAGCCAGTTCGTTAGCCAGCTCGGCGAGAAGGCCCTTCCACTCTATCAGCTCATGAAGAAGACAACGAAGTTCGAGTGGAATGACCTGGCGGATGAAGCCTTCCGCGACCTCAAGCGGATCATCTCAAGCCTGCCAATCTTGGCAGCACCGGCTGAAAGGGAACCCATTCTCATATACATTGCAGCAACCACTCGCATGGTTAGTGTAGTGGTGGTAGTTGAGCGCAAGGAGGAGGACAAGGCACTGTTAGTGCAACGCCGTATCTACTACCTCAGCGAGGTCTTGTTCGCTTCCAAGAAAAACTACCCACACTACCAGAAAATGTGTTATGGTGTGTTATGGTGTTTACCTTGCCACAAAGAAGTTGAAGCAATACTTCCAAGAGCATGCCATCACTGTGGTGAGCACTGCTCCACTTTCAGAAATTATGGGCAACCGTGGAGCGATGGGCCGGATTACCAAGTGGTCCATCTCCATGGCTCACCACGACATCCGCTACGAGCCTCGCACTGCCATCAAGTCTTAGGTGGTGGCCGACTTCCTTGTTGACTAGGCTGAAACCCAGTTTGAGCCGCCGCCTCCAGATTCCACTTATTGGCAGATGCACTTCGACGGCTCAAAGATGCGAACTAGTTTGGGATCCGGCATTGTCTTGACGTCTCCGAAAGGAGACCAACTGAAGTATGCTCTCCAGATTCACTTCGCCGCCTCCAACAACGTCGCCGAGTACGAAGCACTCGCTCACGGCCTCCGGCTTGCCAAGGAGATTGGCATCCGACTGCTCCTTTTCTTCGGTGACTCAGACCTCGTGGTGCAGCAAGTCTCTCGCGAATGGGACGCCAGGGATGCCAACATGGCGAGCTACCGCTTCCTCATCTAGCAGCTCAGCGGCCCTTTCGAGGGTTGCGAGTTTCACCACGTTCCCACGGCGGACAACGAGGCGGCAGATACATTTGCCAAGATTGGCTCCACAAGACAAGCCATTCCAGTCGGCGTCTCCCTCGAACAGCTGCACAAGCCGTCCATCAAGCCGTCTCCAGAGTCGGCATCAATTTTTGTGCCGGCTGATCCCTTGGTGAAAGCTCGTTTACTACGCCAGCTGCGCCGGCTACATCTCTTGTACCGGCTACATTCGCTCTGCCAACTCCATTTGCGGCACCGGCTACAACCATTTCGCCGGCTAAGACTACTTCGCCGGCTACAACAACAAATCCGGCTCCGCCAAGCCTCGAATCCTGTCGTCTCGACACCGAGTGGGTGGATGTCATGGAGGTAGACGGCGAGCCGGCTACCACGACGGCATCAGAGACAGAAAGTCTCGAGGCTGCGACTGCTTGATCAAGCGCGGGGGCTGCACAAGCCCCTGACACTCAGGTCAAGACGGAGCCAGCCCTTGTGTCAGCTCCGTCGTGGGCTCAACCCATCCTGGCCTTCCTTCTTCGCGGCGAGCTCCCTCAAAAGGAGGCGGAGGCAAGGCAGATCGATCGCCGATCTGCAGGCTATGCCATCATCAATCGCGAGCTGGTTCGGCGTAGAATGACTGGCGTGTTCCAGCACTGCGTCGATTCAGAAAAGGGACATGAATCCTCAGAGACATTCACCAAGGGGAGTGCGGGCATCATGCCGCCTCTAGAACCCAGGTCGCCAAGGCGTTCCGCCATGGATTCTACTGGCCCACGACCCTTGAGGAGGCCGTGGACATGGTCAACAAATGCGAGGGCTGCCAATGCTTTGGTGCGCAGAGCCACATGCCGCCTTCGGCCCTCAAAAGCATCCCCTTTTCATGGCCTTTCGTCGTCTGGGGCTTGGACATGTTGGGACCATTCAAGACCGCTCGAGGCGGCATGACTCATTGATAACCCACAAGTATAGGGGATCACAATAGTTTTCGAGGGTAGAGTATTCAACCCAAATTTATTGATTCGACTCATGGGGAAGCCAAAGAATATTCTCAAGTATAAGTAGTTGAGTTGTCAATTCAAGCACACCTGAAAGATTTAGTATCTTCAGCAAAGTATCAGTAGCAAGATAGTATGATAGCAGCAGTAGCAACAGTAACCAGTAGCAGCAAAGTGATAGCAGTAGCAGCAAAATATCAGCAGTAGCAACAGAGTAACAGTAGCAGTAGTGACAGCAGTAGCAGCAAAGTAACGTAGCAAGGACCAGTAGGAAAAAATCGTAGGCATTGGATCGGTGATGGATGATTATGCCGGATGCAATTCATCATGTAACAGTTATAACACGGAGAGATATGTAACTAGCTCCAGTTCGTCAATCTAATGTAGGCATGTATTCCGTATGTAGTCATACGTGCTTAGGGAAAAGAACTAGCATGACACCTATTGTCCATCCCTCCCGTGACAGCGGGATCCTAATGGAAACTACGGGATATTAAGGTTCTCCTTTTAATAAAGAACCGGACCAACGCGTTAACACTTGGTGAATACATGACCTCCTCGTACTATGGTCACCTCCGGGAGTGGTTCCGGCTATTGTCACTCTGGGGTTGCCGGGTCATAACACATAGTAGGTGACTACAACTTGCAAGATAGGATCAAGAACACACATATATTGGCAACAACAAAATAGGTTCAGATCTGAAATCATGGCACTCGGGCCCTAGTGACAAGCATTAAGCATGGCAAAGTAGTAGCAACATCAATCTCAGAACATAGTGGATACTAGGGATCAATCCCCGTCAAAACTAACTCAATTACATGATAGATCTGATCCAACCCATCATCGTCCAGCAAGCCTATGATGAGATTACTCACGAACGGTGAAGACAATCATGGAATTGGCGATGAAGGAAGGTTGATGATGACGGTGGCGACGATCTCCCCTCTCCGGAGCCCAGAACGGACTCCAGATGAAGAACAGGAGGTGGCGGCGCCTCCGTATCGTAAAACGTGATGAACTCTTCTCCTTGATTTTTTTCCGGACGAAAGGGACTAAATAGAGCTGGATTTGGAGGCGGTGGAGCGTTGTGGGCCCCACAAGCCTGCCAGGCGCGGCTAGGGGGGCCCGCGCCTGGTGGGCTTGTGGGCTCATAGCTCCACTTCCTCCACTGATTCTTGCGCCGGTATTTTTCATATATTACACAAAAATTCTCCGTAAATTTTCAGGTCATTCCGAGAACTTTTATTTCTGTGCAAAAACAACACCAAGGCAATTCTGCTGAAAACAGCGTTAGTCCAGGTTAGTTCCATTCAAATCATGCAAATTAGAGTCCAAAACAAGGGCAAAAGAGTTCGGAAAAGTAGATACGACGGAGATGTATCAACTCCCCCAAGCTTAAAGCCTTGCTTGTCCTCAAGCAATTTAGTTGACAAACTGAAAGAGACAAAAGAAAAATTTTACGAACTCTGTTTGATCTTGTTGTTGCAACTATGTCTAACTCATAACCAGAGCTTCAGCAAGATCACAAGGAAACCACATAAGCAAATGACATCTAGGTCTCACGATAAACTCATATCAATGGCATAATCAACTAGCGAGCAAATAATAATAAGTCTCAAACGTCAACACTTCAATCAAAACAATCATGAAGCAGTACGAACAGATGGTATCTTGCTAGCTCTTTCTGAGACCGCAAAACATAAATGCAGAGCACCTTCAAAGACCAAGGGCTGACTAAACATTGTAATTCACGGCAAAGAAGATCCAGTCACAGTCATACTCAGTCATAGTTAAAAGCAAAGCATAAAAACGATAGAGGTGCTCGCTAATTGGTGATTTTATAAGAAGAGGATGGCTCAACAGTAACATAAATAGACACACCCTTCGCAGAGGGAAGCATTGATTTGCATAGGTGCCAGAGCTCAAGGTTTTGAAAACAGATATAATAATTTTGGGCAGCATGCTTTCATTGTCAACGCAATGACTAAGAGTTCTCACTATCTTCCACGCTACACATGCTATAGGCGGTTCCCAAACAGAAAAGTAAAGTTTTGATTCCCCCACCACCGATCAATCACACTCCACGACTAGCCGAATCCTCGGGTGCCGTCCATACCAACATCAACCCAGGGGGAGTTTTGTTTGCAATTATCTTTTCGATTTGAGCATGGAACTAGGAATTCTAATTATTGGCCCCTTTCTCATGAATGATAGTGAATAAACACATATCGAGGATAACACGCCTAGCATGGAAGATACTGATCACCCCTTGTAACCACATGAGCGGTTCGGGCCTGCAAAACAGATTATTTCTTGAAGATTTACAGAGTGGCACATGCAAATTTACTTGGAACGGCAGGTAGATACCGCATATAGGTAGGTATGGTGGACTCATATGGAACAACTTTGGGTTTATGGAAGTGGATGCACAAGCAGTATTCCCGCTTAGTACAAGTGAAGGCTAGCAAAAGACTGGGAAGCGACCAACTAGAGAGCGACAACCGTCATCAAAATGCATTGAGATCAACCAACATTGAGTGCAAGCATGAGTAGGACATAAATCACCATGAACATGAATATCATAGAGGCTATGTTGATTTTGTTTCAACTACATGCGTGAACATGCGCCAAGTCAAGCCACTTGAAACATTCAAAGGAGGATACCATCCTATCATACTACATCATAGTCATCTCAAGATTCATGTTGCAATCCAAGAAAAACCATTATAAGATCCTAGCTAATTAAGCATGGCATCAGAAACTATGATCTCTAAGTTGTCATTGCAAACATGTTTCTCTCACAACAAAGCTAAATCAGGAACGATGAGCTAGTCATATTTACAAAAACAAAATAGATCGAGTTCATACCAGCTTTTCCAGGCTCATTCACTTCATCATATATCGTCATTATTGCCTTTCACTTGCAGGACCGAACGATGTGAACAATAATAAGAGTGCTCGTGCATTGGACTAGGCTGGAATCTACAAGCAAACACAAAGGAGAATACAAAATAATACGGCTCTTCGACAGATAAACATATATGCATGCGAGAGCCACTAAACATTGCAACCATGGTCTTCTACCTTGACCCAAAGAAAAATAAAATTATTTACACGGGAAAGCTCCCAACAAGCAAAAGAAGAAAAATAAAATCTTTTTGGGTTTTCTCAAACTAGACAGACACACGAAAAGAAAACGAGAAAAAGGAAATAAACTAGCATGGATGATACAGTGGCAGAGTGTGAACACCGACAAACAAAGTGAAAGCATAAGCAAGAATATAAAGTCGGTGAGAAACACGTACTCCACCAAGCTTAGGCTTTTGGCCTAAGTTGGTATACTCCCATGGATGGTCCGGGCGATACCCAAAATCATAATGGGGGTTATACGGGAGCGCTGCGCCCACTGCCTGAATAGCTGCCTCGCAGGGACGAGCAGCCTTTGCCTCCCTCTCATACTCCTCGGCCTCTCCTCTGGTTATGTAATATCTCCATTTTACCTGAAAGTCAAAGAAGGAAGGAGTAGGAAGGGTAATATGGAAAACACGCTGCCGGTTAAATATTAAACAGTATAGGAGGGATTCATCATCCTTCTCAAGGAACTGGTAGCGCGTCAAAGCGACGCGGTCAAGAAAAGTTGTATGGAGCGGGGGATCTCCTTCGCGGATGGGTACTCCAAGAAAATTTGCTATGCGAGTGGCATAGATCCCACCAAAAAATCCCCTTCATTAGCATTATTATTCAGCCTCCTTGCTATTATAGCTCCCATGTTGAAACTTCTATCACCCGTTACCTCGCTCTTAAGAATACTAAGGTTGGGTGTGCAGAGGTGACAATGCTCAATCTTGCCATTAATGCATCTGTCAATGAGGAGGGCAAAGTAATGCAAGGCAGGAAAATGAATGCTCCTTATGGTAGCCTGCGTAATAGAAGCAAAAATACACGAAGTATAAGGCACTAGAGAAAAAACTAATTGGGCCAATGGAGGAGTCACTTACCAAGGAATAATTTCCCTTGAACAGTTCGGTGAATGGTGCTTTGCACAAGGAGATCGAAAATCCCAGCAAGAAGAGCAAGAACACGGGTTTGAGCTGCGAAACGATTTTTTCTCGAGGTAGGAGGAGCAGATGGGAGCTAGAATGAGTGGAGGGGGTGCGCGTGGGCCCCACAAGCCTGGTAGGCATGGCCAGGGGGCTGCTCGCGCCTCCAGGGCTTGTGGCCCACTGGTGTAGCCCCCAGACTGGCTCCTCGTCTCAGTATTTTTCAAAAAATCCAGAAAAAATCATACTTGATTTTCAGGACGTTCGGAGAACTTTTATTTTCGGGGTACTTTTCTACGGGACGCTAAAACAGAAAACAGGGAAAACTAAACTAAACCTATCATTCTTCCTCTAAACAACCGAAGGTGAAATCTTGGAACAGAGGTTTGTGACTCCTCGATTCATCCATCTCATGGTAATCGAAAGAAATCCGTCAATGAGGTTGATCAAGTCTCCTTGACAAACTTTTTCGACTCGCAAAAGAGAACAAAGAATTTTTGAATAGCCACTAGGTTACCTCAATGGGTATATGTATCTCCCCAACAAGAAAATCATCCTTCATCTTAACAGGAGGTATAGGGCATTCAAAGCTCCCAATAAGAATAGATGAAGTTTTTTTGATAGCATTGATGCAATGTACTCGATATTGTTTCTTCGGAAAGTGCACCGTATGCTCATTACCGTTGACATGGGAAGTGACATTGCCTTTGTTGCAATCTATAACAGCCCCTGTAGTGTTTAAAAAGGGTCTTCCAAGGATGACCGCCATGGCATCGTCCTCGGGAATATCCAGAATAACAAAGTCTATTAAGATAGTGACGTTAGCAAATACAACAGGCACATCGTCGTCCATGGCAGTTGATTTGTCGGCCATTTGCAGAGAGATTTCAGTGGGTGTCAACTTATCCAATTCAAGCCTACGATAAAGAGAGAGAGGCATAACACTAACACCGGCTCCAAGGTCGCATAAAGCAGTTCTAACGTAGTTGCCTTTAATGGAGCAAGGTATAGTGGGCACTCCGGGATCACCTAGTTTCTTAGGAGTTCCACCCTTGAAGGTATAGTTGGCAAGCATGGTAGAAATATCAACCTCACGTATCCTCCTCTTATTAGTCACAATATCTTTCATGTACTTATCATACGGAGACATTTTGAGCATATCTGTCAAACGCATTTGCAGAAAGACAGGTCTAATAATTTCAACAAAGCGCTCAAAATCCTCATCATCCTTTTTCTTGGATGGTTTGGGAGGAAAGGGCATGGGTTTCTGAACCCATGGTTCCCTTTCTTTACCATGCTTCCTAGCAGTGAAATCATTCTTATTGTATCACTTAGTCTTAGGTTGTGGGTTATCAAGATCAACAGGTTCAATCTCCACATCCTTATCATTGCTAGGTTGAGCATCTTCATGAAGATCACTATTGATATCATCATTAGGCTCGTGTTCATCACCAGATTGTGTCTCGGCATCAAAAGCAGAGACATCGTTTGGATTCTCAGGTGTATCAGCATCTGGGTTGCTAGCGTGCAGGTTCCTATCATCTTTCTTCTTCTATCTAGGATGACTAGGTGCATTAGTGCTAACTCCTTGAGAATCTTGTTCAATTCTCTTAGGATGACCCTCAGGATACAAAGGTTCCTGGGTCATTCTACCACCTCTAGTGACGACTCTAACAGAATTTTCATTCATCTCATTCAGCAAGTCATTCTGAGCCTTAAGTACTTGTTCTACCTGAGTAGTAACCATAGAGGCATCTTTACTCAAGAGCTTAAGATCATTGACATTTCTGTCCACACAAGCACATAAATGACTAAGCATACGAGCATTCTGTTCCAATTGTTTGCTAACATAATCATTGAAACTTTGTTGTTTGGCAACAAAGTTATCAAATTCATCCAGGCATAAGCTAGCAGGTTCATCAAAAGGAATATCACTCTCATCAAACCTACGCAGAGAATTTACTTCTACTACCTGTATCGGGTTATCAAGACCATGGATCTCTTCGATAGGTGGTAGATTTTTGAAATCTTCAGATTTAATGCCTTTCTCTTTCATAGATTTCTTAGCTTCTTGCATATCTTCAGGACTGAGGAATAGAATACCTCTTTTCTTCGGAGTTGGCTTAGGAGGTGGTTCGGGAATAGTCCAAGCATTCTCATTGCACAAGATGTTATTCAATAGGATCTCAGCTCGTTCTACAGTTCATTCCCTAAAAACACAACCGACACAACTATCTAGGTTGTCTCTGGAAGCATCGGTAAGTCCATTATAGAAGTTATCAAGTATTTCATTCTTCTCAAGAGGGTGATCAGGCAAAGCATTCAGTAGCTGGACGAGCCTCCCCCAAACTTGTGGGAGACTGATACGTCTCAAACGTATCTATAATTTTTGATGGTTTCACGCTGTTATCTTGCCTTCTTTGTATGTTTTGTGTACCTTTTTATATCTTTTTGGGACTAACTTATTAATTCAGTGCCAAGTGCCAGTTCCTGTTTTTTTCGTGTTTTTGACTCTTTTCAGATCTGATTTTGGAATGGAAGAAAAACCCTGAAATGATTTTTCCCCGAACAAAAGAAGTCCAGGGGGCTTTTGGGCCAAGCCAGGTGGGCTCCAGGGAGCCCACAAGCCCCCACTCCGCAACCAGGGGGAGGCGGCGGTGGGCAGGCTTGTGGACGCCCTGGCCGCCCCCTGATCTAGGTCTTTGGCCTATAAATTCCCAAATATTCCGCAAAAAATCAGGGGAGCCTTGAAAATACTTTTCCGCCGCCGCAAGCTTCCGTTTCCGTGAGACCTCATCTGGATACCTTTGCGGCGCCCTGCCGGAGGGGACTTTGAAGGTGGAGGGCTTCTTCATCATCATCATCGCCCCTCCAATGACTCATGGGTAGTTCACTTCAGACCTATGGGTCCGTAGATAGTAGCTAGACGGCTTCTTCTCTCTCTTGGATCTTCAATACAAAGTTCTCCATGATATTCATGGAGATCTATCTGATGTAATCTTCTTTGGCGGTGTGTTTGTCGAGATTTGATGAATTGTGGACTTGTGATCAGATTATCTATGATATATATTTGAGTTTTTCTTGATTTCTTATATGCATGATTTGATATCCTTGTAAGTCTCTCCGAGTCTTGTGTTTTGTTTGGCCAACTAGATCTATGATTCTTGCAATGGGAGAAGTGTTTGGTTTTGGGTTCTGCCATGTGGTGACCTTTCCCAGTGACAGTAGGGGCAGCAAGGAACACATCAAGCAGTTTCCATCAAGGGTAAAAAGATCGGGGTTTTATCATTGGTTTGAGATTATCCCTCTACATCATGTCATCTTGCTTAAGGCGTTACTCTGTTCTTATGGACTTAATACACTAGATGCATGCTGGATAGCGGTCGACGTGTGGAGTAATAGTAGTAGATGCAGAAAGTATCGGTCTACTTGTTTCGGACGTGATGCCTATAGAAATAATCATTGCATATATATCGTCACGACTCTGCACAGTTCTATCAATTGCTCGACAGTAATTTGTTCACCCACCGTCTACTTGCTTTCATGAGAGAAGACACTAGTAAACACTACGGCCCCCGGGTCTATTCACATCCATCGTTTACAACTATGCTTTTACTTTGCTTTGTTACTTTGTTGCTTTCAGTTCTCCCTTGGCAAACAATCTATAAGGGATTGACAACCCCTTCATAGCGTTGGGTGCAAGCTTTTGTGTTTGTGCAGGATCTTGAGATACTCCTCCGCCGGATTGATACCTTGGTTCTCAAACTGAGGGAAATACTTACCTCATCTGTTCTACATCATCCTCTCCGCTTCGAGGAAACACCAACACAGAAGGATTCCTGGTGTCGTCAACGTGCCCATTTCTGGCGCCACTGGAAGGTCTTTTGTGCAGTAGCATAACGGACATCAGAAGCATTCCTGCGCCATTCCCGGGGATCCCTTTTGAAACATCAGAAGTATTTCTGGCACCGTTGCTGGGGATGAGAGATCAAGATCTATCCAAGTAGGTCTCACAAACTCTTCTCTTGCATTTATTTTTGTTGCCAGTTGCCTCTCGTTTTCCTCTCCCCCACTTCACATTTGTCGTTTTCATTTGCCTTTCTCCGTTTTCCCTTTTCGTTCACCCTTTTCTCTCGCTTGCTTTCTATTCGCTTGTGTGCCATGTGCCTTCTTTCAGCTTGCATCTTTGCTTGCTAAAAATCCATTGATATGGATCATCATCCACTAGCTAATCTCTTTAAGAGACCCACTCGTGTGGAACAAATTGCTAGTGAGTTGAGGGCAATTGACTATTTCTTTGGAGTTTTGTGTAAGAGGTATGAATCTGAAAATTGTGAGGAAGAAATTCATGAAGTGATTCATGAGGGCTCCTTGGATGAAAAGCATGATTGCAATGATTTGACTATAAATCCTATTAGTGACAATCATGCTAAAATTATGCAAAACCCTAAGCTTGGGGATGCTGGTCTTGCTATAACCACTACTTGTTGCAAACATCATGATTGGGGTGATGATTTTTCTTTTGATCTTCAAAATTTGTTCAAGCGTCAAGATGAATATGATATTTGCAATATTACTGAAAGTGGGATTGGAGAAGTCATGACTTTATTTGATGATAATCCCACTATTTTTGAAGAGCGTCAACTTTGCATGCATGTGGATCATGAAAACAATATCCTATGGGATAGCTATATTGTTGAATTTGAATATGATCCCACATGTAATTGCTATGAGAGAGGAAAATATTTTGGTAGAAACTTTCATGTTATCAAATCACCTCTCGTGATGTTGAGATTGCTCTTGTCTCTTTCTTCTTCCTACTCGAGGACGAGCAGGAGTTAAGCTTGGGGATGCTTGATACGTCTCAAACGTATCTATAATTTTTGATGGTTTCACGCTGTTATCTTGCCTTCTTTGTATGTTTTATGTACCTTTTTATATCTTTTTGGGACTAACTTATCAATTCAGTGCCAAGTGCCAGTTCCTGTTTTTCCGTGTTTTTGACTCTTTTTAGATCTGATTTTGGAACGGAGTTGTATGGGTGCAAGCTTTTGTGTTTGTGCAGGATCTTGAGATACTCCTCCGCCGGATTGATACCTTGCCAAGTTGTATGGGTGCAAGCTTCTGTGTTTGTGCAGGATCTTGAGATACTCCTCCGCCGGATTAATTCAGTGCCAAGTTGTATGGGTGCAAGCTTTTGTGTTTGAGCAGGATCTTGAGATACTCCTCCGCCGGATTGATACCTTGGTTCTCAAACTGAGGGAAATACTTACCTCCGCTGTGCTACATCACCCTCTCCGCTTCGAGGAAACACCAACGCAGAAGGATTCCTGGTGTCGTCAAGTGCCCATTTCTGGCGCCACCGGAAGGTATTTTGTGCAGCCGCATAACGGATATCAGAAGCATTCCCGCGCCATTGTCGGGGATCCCTTTTGAAACATCAGAGACTTTCTTCTACAGCTTGAGCAAAGTTGTATATTTCCTACAAGGCAGCTTGCTTCTTATGGGTAGGGAAATATTTTTCAGAGAAGTAGTAGACCATATCCTGGGGGCTACGCACACAACCAGGAGCAAGAGAAGTGAACCAAGTCTTAGCATCATCCTTTAGCGATAAAGGAAACAACTTGAGGATATAGCAGTGGCGGATCTTTTCCTCACTCGTGAATAGGGTGGCTATATCGTGCGGTTTGGTAAGATGGGCTACAACCGTTTCAGACTCATAACCGTGAAAAGGATCAGATTCGACCAAAGTGATTAACTCAGGGTCGACAGAGAATTCATAATCCTTATCGGTCACAAAGATAGGCGAAGTTGCAAACTTCAGATCGTATTTCATCCTAGCGTTCAAAGATTTTTCTTTCCACTTGAGCAGTAATTTCTCAACATCATAGCTATCCTTACAAGCAAGAAAGTCCTCAGCTATCTCTCCATCCATAACATAACACTCAGGCATATCGGGCAATTCATAACTAGGAGAGCTAGTTCTAGCTGGCAAAATAGCATGTTCTACTTCAATAATCTCAGCAGCTTCAGAAGTATCATCACATCTAGTAGCAACTCTAGCAATTTGTGCATCAAGGGCACCTAGTGGCAAAGCACTATCAAGCATAGCATCATCATAAGCATCAAGGGCAGCAGAAGTAGCATCATCAAGCACAGGGGACATATCAAGATTTCTAGCAGGAGGTGATGTCGCAAACTTACTCATAACTGAAGGAGAATCAAGTGCAGAGCAAGATGGCAGTTCCTTACCTGTCCTGGTAGTTGAGGGCAAGACTTAAGTTCTTGGATCTATTGGATTCCTCATAGTGACCAGCAGACGTAAATCCCAAGTGACTCAGAGGATATAGCTGTGCATCCCCGGCAACGGCGCCAGAAAAAGGTCTTGATAACCCACAAGTATAGGGGATTGCAACAGTTTTCGAGGGTAGAGTATTCAACCTAAATTTATTGATTCGACTCAAGGGGAAGCCCAAGAATACTCTCAAGTATTAGCAGTTGAGTTGTCAATTCAACCACACCTGAAAGATTAAGTATCTACAACAAAGTATCAGTAGCAAAATAGTATGATAGCATCAGTAGCAACAGTAACCAATAGCAGCAAAGTGACAGCAGTAGCAACAAAGTATCAACAGTAGCAACAGAGTAACACTAGCAGCAGTAAAAGCAGTAGCAGCAAAGTAACGTAGCAAGGACCAGTAGGAAAAACTCGTAGGCATTGGATCGGTGATGGATGATTATGTCGGATGCAATTCATCATGTAACAGTTATAACACGGAGAGATATGTAACTAGCTCCAGTTAGTCAATCTAATGTAGGCATGTATTCTGTATGTAGTCATACGTGCTTCGGGAAAAGAACTTGCATGACATCTATTGTCCATCCCTCCCGTGGCAGCGGGGTCCTAATGGAAACTACAGGATATTAAGGTTCTCCTTTTAATAAAGAACCAGACCAACGCATTAACACTTGGTGAATACATGAACTCCTCATACTATGGTCATCTCCGGAAGTGGTTCCGGCTATTGTCACTCCGGGGTTGCCGGGTCATAACACATAGTAGGTGACTACAACTTGCAAGATAGGATCAAGAACACACATATATTGGCGACAACATAATAGGTTCAGATCTCAAATCATGGCACTTAGGCCCTAGTGACAAGCATTAAGCATGGAAAAGTAGTAGCAACATCAATCTCAGAACGTAGTGGATACTAGGGATCGATCCTCATCAAAACTAACTCGATTACATGATAGATCTCATCCAACCCATCATCGTCCATGAAGCCTATGATGAGATTACTCACGAACGGTGAAGAGCATCATGGAATTGGCGATGAAGGAAGGTTGATGATGACAATGGCGACGATCTGCCCTCTCCGGAGCCTAGAACGGACTCCAGATCTGCCCTCCAAATGAAGAACGGGAGGTGGCGGCGCCTCCGTATCATAAAACGCGATGAACTCTTCTCCTTGATTTTTTTCGAGACGAAAGGGACAAAATAGAGCTGGATTTGGAGGCGGTTTAGCGTTGTGGGACCCACAAGCCTGCCAGGCACGGCCAGGGGGCCCACGCCTGGTGGGCTTGTGGGCTCACAGCTCCACTTCCTCCACTGATTCTTGCGCTAGTTTTGTTCATATATTCCACAAAAATTCTCCACAAATTTTCAGGTCATTCCGAGAACTTTTATTTCTGCGCAAAAACAACACCATGGCAATTCTGCTGAAAACAGCGTTAGTCCGGGTTAGTTCCATGCAAATCATGCAAATTAGAGTCCAAAACAAGGACAAAAGAGTTCGGAAAAGTAGATACGACGGAGATGTATCACTCATCTCTTGGTAGCCATCGATAAATTTACGAAGTGGCTCGAAGCTAGACCCATCAAGAAGCTTGATGGCCCTACGACTGTTAGGTTCATCATGGACATCGCTGTCCGATACGGCGTCCCCCACAGTATCATCACCGACAACGGCACCAACTTTGCCAAGGGTGCTTTGGCACTCTACTGCTCCAAGGTAGGCATCCGGCTCGACTTGGCATCGGTGGTATACCCCCAGTCCAACGGCCAGGTGGAGAGGGCCAACAGCCTAATCCTGGCCGGCATCAAGCCAAGACTGGTGGCACCACTCGTCAGGTCAGCCGGCTGCTGGATCGAAGAGTTGCCGACAGTACTGTGGAGCCTCCGTACCACGCCCAACCGGTCAACCGGCTTCACCCCATTCTTTCTGGTATATGGGTCCAAGGCTATCATCCCTACGGATGTCAAGTTCGACTCGCCTCGGATCACCCTATGCATAGAAACGGAAGCGAAGGAGGCAAGACAAGACGACGTCGGTCTTCTCGAGGAGGCACGGGACTAGCCTTGAGCCGGACGGCCATTTACCAACAGAAGGTGAGATACTACCACAGCAAGAAAATCAAGCCTCACTCTTTCAGAGAGGGAGGCTTGGTGCTCAGAAGAATCCAGCGAACATCCAGCCAGCACAAGATCTCATCCCCATGGGAGGGACCCTTCATCATCAGCAGGACATTTCATAACAATGCGTACTACCTGATCGATGCCCACAAGCCAAGGAAGCGCAAGAGGGACGACTCCGGTCAGGAGACGGAACGTCCATGGAACGCGGCGTTGCTTCGCCCGTTCTATTGCTAGAAGGGAAGTAACAAAAATGGAAAGAGCATGCACATATGTATCTTTCTTCCTCTTCGGGATTTTTGATGAATGCAATGAAAAGAGCATTGATACGTCTCAAACGTATCTATAATTTTTGATGGTTTCATGTTGTTATCTTCTCATCTTTGGATGTTTTATGTACCTTTTATATCTTTTTTGGGACTAACTTATCAATTCAGTGCCAAGTGCCAGTTCCTGCTTTTTCTGTGTTTTTGGCTCTTTTCATATCTGATTTTGGAACCGAGTCCACACGGAATAAAATCCCCGAAATAAATTTTTCTCGAATAGAAGAAGATCAGGGGGCTTGAGGGCCAAGCCAGGAGAGCTACAGGGGGGGCACAAGCCCTATAGCCGCCACGAGGGGGGCGGCGGCTAGCAGGCTTGTGGCCTCCCTGGCGCCCCCCTGACCTAGCTCCTTCGCCTATATATTCCCTAAAATACAGAAAAAATGAATCCATGAAAACACTTTTTCGTCGCCGCAAGCTTCCGTTTCCGCGAGATCTCATGTGGAGACCCTTCCCGGTGCCCTGCCGGAGGGGACTTTGGAGTTGGAGGGCTTCTACATCAACATCATCGCCCCTCCAATGACTCGTGAGTAGTTCACTTCAGACCTACGGGCCCGTAGTTAGTTGCTAGATGGCTTATTCTCTCTCTTGGATCTTCAATACAAAGTTCTCCATGATCTTCATGGAGATCTATCCGATGTAATCCTCTTTGGCGGTGTGTTTGTCGAGATCCGATGAATTGCGGATTTGTGATCAGATTATCTATGATATATATTTGAGTCTTTGCTGATTTCTTATATGCATGATTTGATATCCTTGTAAGTCTCTCCGAGTCTTGGGTTTTGTTTGGCCAACTAGATCTATGATTCTTGCAATGGGAGAAGTGCTTGGTTTTGGGTTCTTACCATGTGGTGACCTTTCCTAGTGACAGTAGGGGCAACAAGGCACACATCGTGTAGTTTCCATCAAGGGTAACAAGATGGGCTTTGTCGTAGATATGAGATTGTCCATCTACATCATGTCGTTTTGCTTAAGGAGTTACTCTGTTCTTTTGGACTTAATACACTAGATGCATGCTGGATAGCGGTCGACGTCTGGAGTAATAGTAGTAGATGCAGAAAGTATTGTTCTACTTGTTTTGGACGTGATGCCTATAGATATAATCATTGCCCTAGATGACGTCACGACTTTGCGCGGTTCTATCAATTTCTTGACAGTAATTTGTTCACCCACCGTCCACTTTCTTTCATGAGAGAAGCCACTAGTGAACACTACGGCCCCGGGGTCTTTTCACACCTTTCGTTTCCACTTTCGCTTTTACTTTGCTTTGTTACTTTGTTGCTTTCAGTTCTCACTTGGCAAACAATTTATAAGGGATTGACAACCCCTTCATAGCGTTCGGAGCAAGCTTTTTGTGTTTGTGCAGGTACTTGCGATACTCCTTCACTGGATCGATACCTTGGTTCTCAAAACCGAGGGAAATACTTACCACCGCTGTGCTACATCACCCTTTCCGTTTCGAGAGAACACCAATGCAAGGCTCCAAGGCCACGGGGAAAATCTTTGCATATTTGCCTAGGAAGTCCCTAAAGGCGTAGCCGTAGTAGAAGGATTCCTGGTGCCGTTGCTGAGGAGTATCAAGACAAGAACAGCCTCCCGTCAGCACGTGTTTCTGGCGCCTTTGGAAGGTCTTTTGTTGCAGTAGCAGAAGTATTTTTGGTGTCGTTGCCGGGGAAGGAGAGATCTATCCAAGTAGGTCTCACAAACTCATCTCTTGCATTTACTTTTTTGCTAATTGCCTCTTGTTTTCCTCTCCCACACTTCACATTTGCCATTTTCATTTGCTTTTTGCCTTTTTGCCGGTTTTCTTGCTTGCTTGTGTGCTTGTTTGTTTGTTGAAGTCATCATGGCTGAAAACTCCAAACTTTGTGACATCTCGAGTACCAATAATAATGATTTTATTAGTACTCCGATTGGTCCCGCCACTAGTGCGGAATCGTATGAAATCAACGCAGCTTTGTTGAATCTTGTTATGAAAGAGCAATTCTCTGGCCTTCCTAGTGAAGATGCCGCATCCCATCTCAATAGCTTCATTGAGCTTTGCGATATGAAAAAGAAAAGAGATGTGGATAATGACGTGATTAAGTTGAAGCTTTTTCCTTTCTCGTTGCGTGATCGCGCAAAAACTTGGTTTTCTTCTTGGCCCAAAAATAGTATCGATTCTTGGGATAAGTGCAAAGATGCTTATATATCCAAGTATTTTCCGCTGGCTAAGATCATCTCCTTACGTAACGATATCATGAATTTCAAGCAACTTGATCATGAACACGTTGCACAATCTTGGGAGAGGATGAAGCTTATGATTAGAAATTGTCCCTCTCATGGCTTGAGTTTGTGGATGATTATACAAATCTTTTACGCTGGCTTGAATTTCACTTCTCACAATATCTTGGACTCCGCCTCAGGTGGAACGTTCATGGAAATCACGTTAGGAGATGCTACAAAACTCCTAGACAATATCATGACCAACTACTCTCAGTGGCACACTGGAAGGTCACATGCTAGCAAAAAGGTACACGCTATAGAAGAAATTTACTCGCTTAGTGCTAAGATGGACGAGTTGATGAATTTGGTTGCTAGTAGAAACACTCCTTTAGATCCTAATGACATGCCACTATATTCCTTGATTGAGAGTAGCAAAGCTAGTTTGGACGTTAACTTTGTTGGTAGGAACAATTTTGGCAAGAACAATGCCTTTAGAGGAAACTATGATCCTAGGCCTTGTCCTAGTAAGTCTTCTAACAATTATGGCAATTCCTACAACAACACTTACGGAAATCACAACAAATTACCCTCTGATTTAGAGAGTAATATCAGAGAGTTCATCAACTCTCAAAAGATTTTCAATGCATCCATAGAGGAAAAACTACTCAAAATAGACGATTAGGCTAAGTGTGTTGATAGGATGTCTTGTGATAGTGATGCTTTCAAAGTTAGATGCGCTCCTCCCAAGGTCAGCTTGGATGAAACTTTGAAAGCTATGCGTGTCTCCATGAATGAGAGCAAAGAAAGAACCGCCCAAATTCGCGCTAGGCATGAATGGTTTAAAAGGGTGCGTTCTAGTGTTGCAAATCACGGACATCTTAAAGTGCTTGGTGTGACTCCTCTTGAATCTTCGTTTTCGCGTGTCAAACCTATTGATGAAGGGGCTGGATATAAATCCAATTTGGTTGAAAAACGCCCCAATGATTCGGAGTCTACCCATCTTGATGATAAAGGTGTGGAGAGTGTAGTAGAAGAAATCAAAAATTTGGGTAGTACTGAAACTCCCACTTTGTATTTCAAAGAATTCAATTATGATAATTGGTTCTTGTTTGAATGCATTTCTTTGATGCAATCCATTGCAAACTCTCCACATGCTTATAGCCAAAGCAAAGCCTTTACCGCGCATATCGTAGATGCTATGATGAAATCTCTTGAAGAGAATCTCGAACTAGAAGTCTCTATACCTAGAAAACTTCATGATGAGTGGGAACCTACTATCAAAATCAAGATCAAAAACTATGAGTGCAATGCTTTGTGTGATTTGGGTGCTAGTGTTTCCGCGATTCCAAAGTCTTTATGTGATATTCTTGGTTTTCATGTGATTGAAGAGTGTTCTCTTAATTTGCATCTTGCGGATTCTACTGTCAAGAAACCCATGGGAAGGATCGATGATGTTCTTATTGTTCCAAATAAGAACTATGTACCCGTGGATTTCATTGTACTTGACATAGATTGCCATCCTTCATGTCCCATTATTCTTGGTAGACCTTTCCTGAGGACTATTGGTGCTATCATCGATATGAAGGAAGGGAATATTAGATTTCAATTTCCTTTAAATAAGGGCATGGAGCACTTTCCTAGACAGAAAATAAGATTGCCTTATGGATCTATGATGAGGGCTACTTATGGTTTGAGCACCAAAGATGACTATACGTGATTCCATCACCTTATGCCTAGCTAAGGGCGTTAAACAATAGCGCTTGTTGGGAGGCAACCCAACGAATCTATCCTTTTTCTTTCTGTTTTGTGTTTTCTACACTTTCATAATTCTGTGATGATTGTGTTTTTTGTGTTTCTTTTTGCGTTTGCGCCAAGCAAAACCATTATGATTAGTCTTGGGGATGATCGTTTGGTCATGCTGGAAAAGACATAAACTATCTTCTCATGAAAAGAATTTTAATTTTTGTTCTGTAAGAGCTTTTGAGTTGATTCTTTTTGAGTCTGATTGCTACGAAAATTCTGCAGACTGTCGTAATTTGTCAGAATTTTTGAGGTACAATAAGTATACGTAGTATACAGATTGCTATAGACTGTTCTGCAGTTAACAGATTCTGTTTTTGTGGTGTTGGTTGCTTATTTTGATGAAACTATGGATAGTATCGGGGGGTATTAGCCATGGAAGATTGAAAATAAAGTAACCCAACATTAACATAAATAGAATTTAAGTTTTCTACAGTACCTAAGGAAGTGGTGGTTTGCTTTCTTATACTAATGTTATCACGAGTTTCTGTTTAAGTTTCGTGTTGTGAAGTTTTCAAGTTTTGGGTGAAGTTCTTATGGACAAAGAGATAAAGAGTGGCAAGAGCTCAAGCTTGGGGATTCCCAAGGCACACCAAGATATTCAAGGATGCCGTAAAAGCCTAAGCTTGGGGATGCCCCGGGAAGGCATCCCCTCTCTCATCTTCAATCCATCGGTAACGTTACTTGGGGCTATATTTTTATTCACCACATGTTATGTGTTTTGCTTGGAGCGTCTTGTATCGTAGGAGTCTTTTATTTTTGTTGTGTCACAATCATCCTTGCTGCACACCTAGAGAGAGAGACATGCACTCACCATGATTTTCTTGAGCTTCACTTATATCCTTTGGTAAACAATTCAGCTCACATGTGCTTCACTTATATCTTTTGAGCTAGTTGATTTTGCTCTATGTGCTTCACTTATATCTTTTAGAGCACGGTGGTGCTTTGCTTGGTAGTTGATCTATGCTTTGAAAGTAGTCTCAAAAGGGGTAGTTATCCAAAGGGATATGAAAACTTCCACCTTCATGTGCATTGAATAGTTAGAGAAGTTTGATTCATCTCGATTAGTTTTGAGTTGTGGTTGTGGTAATATTGAAGTTATGCTAGTCAGGTGTTGTGGATCTAGAAGTACGTGTGTTAAAGTTAGTGATTCCTGTAGCATGCACGTATGGTGAACCTCTATGTGATGAAGTTTGAGCATGATTAGTCTATTGATTGTCATCCTTTGTGTGGCGGTCGGGATCGCGCGATGGTTTATACCTACCAACCCTTCCCCTAGGAGTATGCGTTGAATGCTTTGTTTCGATTACTACTAAAACTTTTGTAACAAGTATATGAGTTCTTCATGACTAATGTTGAGTCTATGGTTTAGATGCACTTTCACCTTCCACCATCACTATCTTCTTAGTGCCGTGCAACTTTCGCCGGTGCACAAAACCGACCATTAGCCTCCCTCAAAACAGCCACCATACCTACCTACTATGGCTTTTTCAAAGTCATTCTGAGATACATTGTCATGCAACTATCACCATGACATGTGCCACCACGTCTGCATTGCCATTGCATGATCATAAGATAGCTAGCATGATGTTTCCATTAAATGTCTATGCCATGCTAGATCATTGTCACGGTACACTACCGAAGGCATTCCATATAGATTCATCGTTGGTCTAAGTTTTGAGTTGAAAGTGTGATGATCATCATTGATGGAGTATTGTCCCATGTGAGGAAATAAAAGAGGCCAAAGATTCCCACCAAAATAAAAATATAAAAATATAAAAAAAAAGAGGCCAAAGAGCCCACCAAAAAAATGATGAGAGAAAAAGAGAGAAGGGACAATGCTACTATTCTTCCACACTTGTGCTTATTAAGCACCATGATCTTCATGATTGAGAGTCTCTCGTTTTGTCCCACCATATAGCTAGTGGGAAATTTTCATTACATAACTTGGCTTGTATATTCCAATGATAGGCTTCCTCAAAATTTCCTTAGGTTGTCATGAGCAAGCAAGTTGGATGCACACCCACTAGTTTTCTTGAAGAGCTTTTACATACTCTTAGCTCTAGTGCATCATTTGTATGGAAATCCCTACTCATTCACATTGATATCTATTGATGAGCATCTCCGCAGCTCATTGATATGCCTAGTTAATGTGATCATCTTTTCCTTGTTTGTCTTGCAACCTCCACCACACTCCACACCACTTATAGTGCTAAAACCATGGCTCACGCTCATGTATTGCGTGATAGTTGAAAAGGTTTGAGAAAGTAAAGGTGTGAAAAGAATTACTTGGCCAATACCGGGGTTGTGCATGATTTAAATTCGTTGTGCAATGATTATAGAGCGTAGCCAGACTATATGCTTTTCTAGGGATAACTTTCTTTTGGCCTTGTTATTTTGAAAGTTCATGATCACCTTGCTAGTTTGCTTGAATTATTATTGTTTCCACGTCAATTGCAAACTATTGTTTTGAATCTAATGGATCTGAACATTCACGTCACATAAGAGGAGTTACAAAGGACATCTATGCTAGGTAGCATGAAAGCATCAAAAATTCATTCTTTATCACTTCCCTACTCGAGGACGAGCAGGAGTTAAGCTTGGGGATGCTTGATACATCTCAAACGTATCTATAATTGTTGATGGTTTCATGTTGTTATCTTGTCATCTTTGGATGTTTTATGTACCTTTTATATCTTTTTTGTGACTAGCTTATTAATTCACTGCCAAGTGCCAGTTCCTGTTTTTTCTGTGTTTTTGGCTCTTTTCAGATATGATTTTGGAACAGAGTCCAAACGGAATAAAATCCCCGAAATAAATTTTCCCGAACGGAAGAAGATCAGGGGGCTTGAGGGCCAAGCCAGGAGAGCTACAGGGGGCCCACAAGCCCTGTAGCTGCCACCAGGGGGCGGCGGCTAGCAGGCTTGTGGCCTCCCTGGCGCCCCGCTGACCTAGATCCTTCGCCTATATATTCCCTAATATACAGAAAAAAATCAGGGAATCCACAAAAACACTTTTCCGCCGCCGCAAGCTTCCGTTTCCGCGAGATCTCATCTGGAGACCCTTCCCGGTGCCCTGTCGGAGGCGACTTTGGAGTTGGAGGGCTTCTACATCAACATCATCGCCCCTCCAATGACTCGTGATTAGTTCACTTCAGACCTACGGGTTCGTAGTTAGTAGCTAGATGGCTTCTTCTCTCTCCTGGATCTTCAATACAAAGTTCTCCATGATCTTCATGGAGATCTATCCGATGTAATCCTTTTTGGCAGTGTGTTTGTCGAGATCCGATGAATTGTGGATTTGTGATCGGATTATCTATGATATATATTTGAGTCTTTGCTGATTTCTTATATGCATGATTTGATATCCTTGTAAGTCTCTCCGAGTCTTGGGTTTTGTTTGGCCAACTAGATCTATGATTCTTGCAACGGGAGAAGTGCTTGGTTTTGGGTTCTTATCGTGTGGGGACCTTTCCCAGTGACAGTAGGGGCAGCAAAGCACACATCGTGTAGTTGCCATCAAGGGTAACAAGATAGGCTTAGTCGTAGATATGAGATTGTCCATCTACATCATCTCATCTTGCTTAAGGCGTTACTCTGTTCTTTTGGACTTAATACACTAGATGCATGCTGGATAGCGGTCGACATGTGGAGTAATAGTAGTAGATGCAGAAATTATCGGTCTGCTTGTTTTGGACGTGATGCCTATAGATATAATCATTGCCATAGATGACGTCACGACTTTGCGCGGTTCTATCAATTGCTCGACAGTAATTTGTTCACCCACCGTGCACTTCCTTTCACGAGAGAAGCCACTAGTGAACACTATGGCCCCCAGGTCTATTCACACGTATCGTTTCCACTTTCACTTTTTCTTTGCTTTGTTACTTTGTTGCTTCCAGTTCTCACTTGGCAAACAATCTATAAGGGATTGACAACCCCTTAATAGCGTTGGGAGCAAGCTTTTTTTGTGTGCAGGTACTTGTGATACTCCTTCACTGGATCGATACCTTGGTTCTCAAAACCGAGGGAAATACTTACCACCGCTGTGCTACATCACCCTTTCCGCTTCGAGGGAACACCAACGCAAGGCTCCAAGGCCATAGGTAAATCCTGTGCATATTTGCCTAGGAAGTCCCTAAAGGCGTAGCCGTAGCAGAAGGATTCCTCGTGCCGTTGCTGAGGAGTATCAAGACAAGAACAGCCTCCCGTCAACACGTGTTTCTGGCGCCATTGGAAGGTCTTTTATTGTAGTAGCAAGCATGCACATAAGCTTCTTTTTATATTCATAGCTAGAGTTTTCACTCATTTTGTGAATTCCTTGGTCTTGCTCAAACGGGCTCGGTGTCTTGCTAGCCGCCCGAACGACTGCCTTAGTTGGAGAAGAACATATAGTGTACACCGGGTCGAACCCTCGCCGTCTCGTAACAGCTACAGACCGGCTCCCGGCTGTCCGGCTAGCGAGGCGGCGCCAGGTAAGGCCTACTGCGCGAACAGTTCAAACTACAAAAAGGGTTGCCGGCTTGGGTTGGTTTGATCCTTTTTTGTGATCTTGTTCTAGCGAGCCTCTGCTGGTTTGTGTTTGAATCTTTAAGTCTTGATGGATTCGAAAAATCTAAGTCCAATATTCCCAAAGGCAGAAGCCTCGACCCAGTCACAGACCGGCTCCCGGCTGGCTGGCTGGCGGGGTAGATGCTAGAGGGAGTAAAGGGGTTGGAGAAAAAGAAGTCAAGCAGGAACCAAAAGATGAAAACATAAAGCAGCACGCAAGGCATTACGAATTGAATGCATAATTCATACATTCAAAAGCATTGTCCCATGGCCGAAGTTCATTACACCCCCCCCCTAGTGGGTGGAACTCTGGGACGGACAATATATTGGAGACAACCAAAACAAAAATAGGACCGGCTAAGGGGCGGCGGCCTCGTCTGTTGCCCCGGCTGCTGCTCCTGAAGTGGTGGCTTCACCATCGCTGGCTGCTCCCCAGACGGTGGCGCCGTCTCCTCCATGAGAGCTTCCGGCTCTATTCTTGGCGGAGTCGGCATACGCCTCGCTGCTGGCGGCGGCGTCTTTCTCCTCATGGGCCGCCTCGTCGGATCTGCCATTGGCGTCATAAGGCTGAAGACGGTGCATGTCCTCAGGGACCACGTTGTCGTCTTCATCCCGCTCCAAGTTGAACTCATCCCAAGCGGCGTACGAGGAGATGTCGCTGGCCCACACATGCAGCTACTCCTCCATGGCCTGCAGCTCCCCCTCCGAGCCGTCACGCTGCGCGACGCGCTTGCCCAAGTCTAGGTTCCGGTACCAGGACTTGGCCAAGCACAAGGCCATGTAGGCACCAGCTCGCGCGGCTGAGGCGCGCCAGGCGTCAAGGCGGTCGTCACCAGCTGTAAGCCAGCGGGAGAGCTGGCTCATTGATGCCGGCTCCACGGTGTTGGGCCACAAAACATTTGTCATCGACGAGCCTGCACTCTCAAGCCTCTCCACGGATTTGGTCAGGGCACGTAGGCGGGCTCTGAGGCCCACGCCAATCTCCTCCATGCTCCAGCCAGCAGTGGCATCCACCTTCTGCCCGGCAATGCGATGCTCCTCGCAGCTGACCTCGACAGCCGTTTCAGCCACTTCCCGTGTCTCAGGGAAGAGTCATGGGATAGGGGAAGGGGTGCGAAGGAAAATAAGAGGAGAGAGCAGCAAAGAAGAAAAACTCAAGACAAAGTAAAAGAAGACTTACGGTCGAAATGGGTGTCGGTCTCGTGGGCGTCCTCCAAGGCCTCGAGCTCCCACACCTTGCTCGCTTGGACCGCGCGGGAGATCTCCTCTTGAAGGCCCGCGGTCGTCTCCAGCACCTTGGCCAACTGCGCCTACTTCTGGATCAGGGCCTCCTCCATCTCCTTCAGGGCGGCATCCTTAAGCTGCATCTCTTCGAGATGAGTAGTCCTGAGGTGCTCCACGTCAGCGGCATGGGAGGCGACCTTCTCCTGCAGAGTGGCGCGCAGCTGCTCCTGCTCAGCCTGGTGGGCTGCCTCACGATCCATCTTCTCCGTCTGGAGAAGAGTCAGCTACTGCTGGAGTCGCTCGCCCGCCTTGCGCAAGACGTCTCGCTCCGAGACGGCCACGCCTAGCCGGCCCTGAACATCAGCGACCTGGCCATCAGCCGCGTGGGTTTGAGCCCGCAGCGTGTTGTACGCCTGCACTTGGGCGTCATGAAGATCCTACGAGCAAAAGTAGAAGCAAATAAGATTTGGCTCGGCTAATTAGTAGTCATCCCGACTCTCGAGGGCTACACCCAGTGGGTGCGCTAGCGCGCCCCCACTAAGAAGCAAAGACATGGCACGAAGAGATTCGGCCCGGCCAAATTCTTGGCCGGCCCGATTCTCGGGGGCTACACCCAGTGGGTGCACTGGCGCGCCCCCACTAATTCAAGAAGAAGAAAAATTCAAAACCAAGACGAGGAAGACGCAAAGGATAAAGCACTCACCCTGGTGCGCTCCTCCAGACACTCCAGATCTCTGTGGGCCACCCTGGTGCGCTCCTCCAGACGCTCCAGATCGCTGTGGGCCACCCAGGCGGCTTGCTGCACCTTGTTCCGACTGCTGGAAAACATCGCTATCAGCTCCGGGACGCCGCTGAGCACAACGCCTCGGGTCAACGTTAGGCGCTCGGCGTTGCCCACGCGCCAAGTCTTCATGAGTCGTCTCCCAGGGCTGGAGCCGGCTCCTGGAGCAGACTGACCACGATTGGTCACGATGATGGCGCCAATTTCAGGCGGCTGGTTGGTGGCTGTCTCCATCGACGCCCCAGTCGGCGTCGTCTCCGTGGCAGGGGGTGGATCGGCCGCGTCCGTCGCGTCCATGCCCATCTCCGGCGACCCTAGATTCAGCTTCGGTGCGTCGGCCATCGCCTCGGCCTCCGGCGTGTCGGGAATCACCTCGAGGTCCACACGCACGGAGGCATCTGGCTCGGATGGCTTGTCCGCCTCGGTCCTCTGGGTACGCCTAGTGGCCGCCACGCTAGCTGGCTCCTCCATGCGAGCACGCGTAGAGTGGGCATGTCTAACCTTTGTATGCCTCTCGTTGGGCTTCTCAGCCCGGCTGGGCTGAGATTGGCCTGCGACCATTTTCTTCGCCGCCTCCTCCCAGCAACGGGCGGACCGATCATCAAGGGCCTTTTGGGCAGCCTCAGCTGCTACCCACCCGGCCCGTTCGGTGTCGTAGGCAGTTTCTTCCTCCATGTCTTTTGCCTCCCTGCAAGGCATGGTTTGAGGAGCCCATCCTCATCCAACAAAACTGAAAGAGGGCAGCAGAAGATCCTTACCCCACCACGACGGGCACCTGTTTCCTGAGGGCGCCGGCTTGACGCTTCTTGGCGCCACCTCCTCGCCCTCCGGCTGGAGGTCCAGGCGCTACGCGTTTGGGGGCCGACCGGGAAGCTGTGGCACCCGTGCCCTTGTTTTTGCCGCCTCGCCAGGAGCGGCCGCCTCGCCGGCATGACGGGGGCCTCAGGTCATCGGAGGGCTGGTGACTTCCTCCACCTCTTCAGCACCCTCCCCAAAGGCTGCATCATACGAAGACGGTGGCGTCTCGTCATCGTCCGTCCAATCAACAATAGGAGGCCTCAGGTGCTCACCAGACGGCTCAGAGCCTTCCGACTCCAGCGCCTCCTCCGAGACGGCGTCCCGAGTCTCGATCATCTCCTCGTCTTCAATCTCCGAGGGGTCTGACATCTCCACGTCTGGAGCCGGCGGGGTGAGCTCTTGCAGCTTCCCAAACAGCTGATACAACAGTTGGCAGCCGGCTCAAACAAGAGAAACAGCAATTTCGAAACACAAAAAGCAAACACCAGATTCAGAGGACACTTACCAATGGGGGAGGTTGGTTCCTGTCGTAGGGGACCAGCCCCTACTGCAAGTCTCCTCCTTCATCCATATTGGCGGAGGAGGTCTGGTTCACGTTCTTCGCCACCGCCCGAGGCAGAAATTCTTGGTGGAGAGACGACAAGGATCATGTCGGCTCCTCATCTGACATATCAGATGAGGCTGTATCTGCAGAGGCAGGATCCGACGCGTCATCATGGTGGTGAGCAAGTCACAGCCCACGAGGCTGCAGTCCTTCAAGCTGTCGAGGTAGGCGCCTATCTGCGCTACCTCGGGAACCAACCTGCGGAACTTGGCTTGCCAGTTCCTCTTTGCCATCGGAGGCTCGATGTCGAAGGGGGGCATGTTGAGGGCATCGCTGGTGGGGCTGGCATTCTTCACGTAGAAGAAGCCCCTCTGCCACTGCTTGATGGAGTCCTGGAGCGACAACTGGGGGAAGCCACACTTCGTCTGGTGATGCACGAGTGCCGCGCCGCACGGGGTCATCGAGCGAGGGCCGTCAAGCTTCTCCAACTAGGCCTTGTCCATCTTCTTGGACTGTTGCTTGAAGAAGAACACGCTCTGCCAGAGGTCGAGACGGGGCTCGATCCCCACGAACCCCTCACACAGGACAACAAACAAGGCGAACAGGAGGATGGCGTTCGGCGCCAGGTGATGCGGCTATAAGCCGAAGAAGGTGAGAAAGTTGTTGAATAAGGCGCTCACCGGAAGCCCGAAGCCTCGGTAGAAGTGTTCGTCGAACACAACTACCTCTCCCTCCAGCGGCTTTGGAGCCGTCTCGGCTCCGGGGATCCGCACGACCACAAGGGAGGCTGGAGGCAGCATTCGGCGATGGCGGAGCGCGTCAACGTGCTCGGCGCAGATGTCGCTGCCGAGCGAGGCACCGTTGTGCTACCCCTTCTTGGAACAGCTGCTCGACATGGCGGCGAGCGGCGAGAACTCGAAGGGACGGCGGCGGTCTGAGCGGCGGCGAAGATGAAGAAGACGAAGGCTCTCTCTGGATTTCAGGGAGGAAGGAAGCGCAAGTGTGGGGCAAGAAGGGGGCGAATAGCCTCCTCGGTACCCCCGCACCCCATTTAAACCCCACGAAGGATCGTGGGGAGGGGATCCGTTGCGCACCAGACCCATTACCTCCGGTTATTACAGAGGCCTTTACAATTCCCGAAACCCAACCATCGTGGAGTAAATCCGCAGAGGATCCTCCACGCGAGGGCCGAGGGGGCATCGTGGCGGGACCAAGGGTGCAGGCCCTGTCTTGTCAAACTGAGCAAACCATCATCACGTCAGGCCTAACCTGGCACATGGCGCAATTTGCACGACCTATGACGAAACCGAGGCGTCGCTTCGAAGCCAGCCGGCTTCCGAGCCGGCGTCCCCTGCCGAAGGCAGCGGCAGGAATACAACAACTCAAGCCGGCGAGGCCTCCCGCTCCAAAGCAGCGGGCCTCCCCATCTTCGGGGACTACTGTCGGGGGAATAACCCCGGGATAGGCTCATCGAGCCTACTCCTTTGCCTTCGACCAGGAAGGAACAGCAAGAACCATTCAGCAAAGCCCAAGTCCCCCTGGCTGACTAAAGCATTATCTGTCGGCTGGGGGCTAGACGGCCAACTCTCTGACTTCCAGGAAGCACGTGTCGGCTAGAGGCCAGACGGCCACTTGTCCCTGGCCGCCTAGGCCAAGCCAGTCGGCTAGGGGCGAGGCAGTCGTGCCCAGGCCGGCTTGTCAAGCAGGCTAGCCAGCCAAGGATCACTAGTCACATCAGACCGTAGGTCATGAAGACACCCTACGGTTAAAGGTGACTATGCGTCAGCAAAGGTACTGTATCGGGGTGCACGGCTGGTACAAGCTTCCGTGGCCATGCCACTGACCTCCTCCGGCTCCGATCCATCACCCTGCACAGTGTCGGCCCGTCAAACTCCCACTCCATTACTGCACTCGGCGTGGGAACAGTGGAGACGACCGTACTCCCTGCCCATGATGATCCTCGCTGGACGACGCCGGACATACCACACGTGTCCTGCGTCAACCTTATGCAAGAGCCTTATTGGCTAGTCGGCGGGTCCCACGGCCAGACGGGACCTCACAGCTGGCGGGCCCCTCCAGCGACAAGCAAGACCCCCGTGGGCCCCCTGGCCAATCAGCGAGGCTGCCAGCCGAGTCCCACTCTTGTACCTTTTATCCATATTTTAGGTTGGTGGGTTCGTCTATAAAACCCCCCAGCCCCCCTCCATGCAGAGGATCGGTCAACTCAGCACACACACCAACCACATAGGAGAGGCAGACGTGAGCCGGCAGCTCCTTCTTCCTCCTCCGCAATACAGCTCCAGGAGCACTTTGTAGTCCCATTCCTACATCATACACACCGACAGGATTAGCGGTGTTATCTCTATGGAGAGCCCTGAACCTGGGTACATCGTGCGTTCCATGCTTGTACCAACCTCGTTCCCAGCGCCCTCCAGTGCCACTTCGGTTCCCACCATCTTTAGCCTACCCATGGCTAATGTTGTGAGTAAACACTCACATCGATGCAAGCTTTGACACTGATCCGGATGACCATAAGTCGCAAACTGGATATGTATATATTCTCAATGGGGTGCGGTAAGCTAGTGCAGTTCCAAGCAAAGCGTGGTAGCTGATTCTACATGCAAAGCAGAGTACATAGGTGCCTCAGAAGCGGATAAATAAGGTGTGTGGATGAAGGCGTTCATGAAAGATCTTGGAGATGTGCCAAGTGCACTGGATCCATTGACTTTGTTGTCTGACAACACTGGTGCCATTGCTCTCGCCAAGGAACCGAGGTTTCACACGAGGACCAGACACATAAAGCGATGCTTCAATTCCCTCCGCGATTACATCAAGGAGGAGGACATAAATATTTGCAAAGTGCACATGGATCTGAATGTTGCAGACCCGTTGACTAAACCTCTTCCACAAGCGAAACAAGATCAACACCAGAAATATATGGGTGTTAGATTCACTACAATGTAAATCACATAGTGATGTGAGCTAGATTATTGACTCTAGTGCAAGTGGGAGACTGTTGGAAATATGCCCTAGAGGCAATAATAAAGTGATTATTATTATATTTTCCTTGTTCATGGTAATCGTTTATTATCCATGCTAGAATTGTATTGATTGGAAACTCAAATACATGTGTGGATACATAGACAACACACTGTCTCTAGTGAGCCTCTAAAGGACTAGCTCATTGATCAAAGATGGTCAAGGTTTCCTGGCCATCGACATGACTTGTCATTTCATAACGGGATCACATCATTAGGAGAATGATGTGATGGACAAGAGCCAAACTATAAACATAGCATATGATTGTGTCAGTTTGTTGTACTGTTTTTCTGCATGTAAAGTATCTATTACTATGACCATGAGATCATGAAACTCCCGACCACCGGATTAACGCCTTGTGTGTATCAAACATCACAACGTAACTAGGTGATTATGAAAGGTGCCCTACATGTATCGCTGAGGGTGTCGGTTGGGTTGGCGTGAACCAAGACTGGGATTTGTCACTCCATATGACGGAGAGGTATCTCTGGGCCCACTCGGTAATATAACATCACAATGAGCTTGCAAGCAATGTGGTGAAGGAGTTAGTCACGGGATCTTGTATTACCGAACAAGAGACTTGCCAGTAACGAGATGGAACTAGGTATGGAGATATCGACGATCGAATCTCGGGCAAGTAACATACCAATGGACAAAGGGAATAGTGTACGGGATTGTTTGAATCCTTGACATTGAGGTTCAACCGATAAAGATCTTCATAGAATATGTAGGAGTCAATATGGGCATCTAGGTCCTGATGTTGGTTATTGATCGGAGAGTGTATCGGTCATGTCTGCATAGTTCTCGAACCCGTAGGGTCTACACACTTGAGGTTCGGTGATGATATAAGCATAATTGAGTCATTGTGTTGGTGACCGAAGGTTGTTCGGAGTCCTGGATGAGATCCCGGACATGATGAGGAACTCCGGAGTAGTCTGGAGATGAAGATTGATATATAGTATGAAGGTCATCGCAGTCTGAAAGTGTTCCGGGGTGCACCGAGGGAATGACCGAGTGCCAAAAAGGGTTTCAGGAGGCACCGACAATTGTTGGGGGCCTCATGGGCAAGGAGAGGGGGCACCTGTAATGCCCCAAGAGTGTAACATGCCATTTTGGAACCTTCTCTATGTGGGTCCATCTTGTCATTGCAATGAGGGCATGTTGCATGTGTTATTTCATGTGTCTCCTTGTCATGTTTCCTTTTGCATGCTTGCATCTATTTCTTCCATGCTTATTTGTGTGTGTTGATCTAGTGATTGATGTTGTGGTGTGATGTCATGTGATGATATGTGGTTTATGTGAAAGTGTGGAGTAGTGTTGTTTGAAGTAGGAAGCTTGTGGGTTTCAACTAGGGTTTTAAAAACTTTTCCCTCTCTTTTATCTCAAGCCCAATATTTCCTTGCCGCATCCCTATTTCAAAAATGCCCATGATTTAGTATGTTTTGTTGTGGATGTGAAGATATGTATTTGCTGTTTTGAAACCATGTTTGAAAGGTGCAAATATTCACAAAACAGATCAAACAAATTCTGTTTTGTTAATATTTAATTACTCCAAATATTTCTTTTCCATTTTATTCAAATGGGTCATAATTCCCTTATGACCAGGGATATTTTGTTTTATTTTTAAACTCCATCAGTTTTGCCTTTGTTTTAAATCTGTTCTCTGTTTGTTTTAATTAGTTAAACCCCAGGTTTTATTCTCTCTTATCTGGCGCCACTGGTGGGCTTCCTCCCCCAGCGTGGCCCAAACCCCTTCCCTCGCGCGCAGCCCATGCCTGTAGACGTCGTTCCCCTGTCTCCTTCCTCCGTCAGTTCGTCAGTGACAGAGAGCGCGGCAGCAGCAGATGCCATCACGGACGTCGAGGCATGCGTCCCTCGCCTCCTCCTCCTCCTCCATATAAGCCCCCTTGGCGTTCGTGCAGCCTAGGGTTCCTCCTCTTGCGCCGCCACCTCTTTCCCATCTCTTCCTCCCTCTCTATCGACGGCTCCAGGTAAGGGGATCGAGCTCCTCCGCCATGGCTGCAAGCTGAGGAGGTCCTCGCCGTCGCGCCCGTACACATGCGTCTTCTCCGACCCCTCGGCGAGCACTTGGGATCTTCCAGGAGCCCATTCCCGCAGCTACTTCGACGAGATTGGCCCTGCTACCACTACTTCGACGACGACGGCTTCCTCCCCGATGATCGTCCCCGCCGTGGCTTCTTCCCCTTCTTCCTCTACCTCCTCTTCGGTAGGCGCTTCGACCTCGTCCAGTAGGTGAGGTAGATCCTTCCCCCCTTCTTCCCTGTCCCAGATCGTGAGCGTAGCCGTAGCTTCGACGTCGTGTTCTTTCTCTGTCACCGGCACCGTCGTGCGTCGTGGATCGGTAGATGTAGACCTCCTCGTGGCGTACTAGTTAGTGAAATGGAACCGTGGGAGCCTATGCTTCCTTCCATCAACTAGTCGTAGACCAATTTAGCGTGTAACGCCGGCGAGCTCCTTCCCCTATTCCGGCCACCGTCGGGCTGAGGATAGGCATGAGGGGGTTTCTCAAAAGGGTTTACTCCCCTCCTCTGTTAAGTTTTGATGCAGTACCAGAGTGGTAGGTGTCTTCTGGTGAAGTGGCAGGTTGGGTGTCGTGGGTATAAGCCTGACAGTAGATGTGTAGGGTACGAATGAGATGGGCAGAGTCCTAGCTACGGCGAGGTTGTATGAGTTCAGGCCCCTCTGCGGTGGAGGTAACAGCACTACGTCTCAGTGCTCTCGGAGCTTGTTGTCGAGAGGAATATGGAATACAATGATTTGCTAACCCCTTTACCAGTGGGGGAGGGTGGCTTATATAGAGTGCGCTGCCCTCCACAACGGTTCTGATTCAGGGGTGGAGTAGTGGCGATTGAATGTGTACGTTACAGGTAACGGACGATCTAAATGCTAATAAATGCACTGGGAAACGTACGACCGTTTCCCTCCAGGGGGGTTACGGCGTACCGAGTGGTATCCAGTCGGTCAGCTAGATACCCTCCGACTGTACTCTGCGACTGGATCATCAGGGACCTATTACCGACTGGATGATGTGGATACCTGGATTCAGTCAGAACTGACTAAGGCCCTTGTCCTTTGGGAGGGGTAGTCCTTGGGTAGGACCTACAGGGCAGGCCTATGACCCTACCCCAGGACTATAACCCCATCATTAGTCCCCGAATGGATTGGGGTTGGAACGACGAGGCAATGTTTGAAGTTGGATCCGACTGGAACAGACTCGGCTTGGGCGTTGCTTGCCTCGGTCCATTTCGACTTATCTGATCGACGATCCGAGTGGAAGTACTCGCGAAACAGACTGTCGGGAGCCGAGTGCTTCGGCGGCATCTTCTGACGCGACCGGTCAACTGATAGCGCCGGATTTTCCGGGATCCTCAAATTTCGGTTTCCGCGCGCTCAGCGGGGATGACGCCAGCGCGCTCGAGTAGCGCCTGACGCCTCGATTCTCGTGCCTTCAACCTCTCCACTAATATCGCCGCGGTGGGTCGGGGGGATAAGGTTTCGGGGCCACCTGCCAGCGACCCAGTCGGAACCCTATATAAATCTCGGCGGCGAGGCTTCTCCGTTACACTCGCTGAATCCCTTGCTCTCGCCTGCTCCGCTCTTCTCGCCACCTTCAGCGCTTCCATACTCCTCCCTTCTCCTTCCTCTCGAGGGCTCGCAGCTGCCACCATGACCAAGGGCCAGAGCAGCAAGATGGAGGCGAGGAAGAAGAAGGGGAAGACGGCGGCGCATGCTCAGCGACGGCAGCGGCCGCTGCCGGCGGGATGGATCTAGGGCGACTTCCTCCCCTCCACGGTGACGGAGGGGGATCTACTGCAGCTGGTGGAGCACGGGATGATCGTGCACAAGTCCTGGAGACTGCCGGCGGAGGACGAAGTCGAGCCAGCGCCTCGGGAGGGGGAGCGCGTCCTGCTGCTCAGCCACGTCTACCGAGGTTTTTCTTTGCCCCCGCACTCTTTCTTTAAGGGCATCATGAACCACTTCGGGGCCCAACTCCACCATTTTCCTCCGAATGACATCGCCCATCTTTCTGCCTTCATAGCTTTATGCGAGTGTTTCATTGGCTGCCCTCCCCATTGGGGTTTGTTCAAGCACATCTTTTCCGCCAGATCCCAAACCATCAAACGACTTAGCCAGTCGGATGATAAGACGCATCTCCTCCAGCTCTGCGGGGGCTTAGGGTTCCAAAAAAAGAGTCGGAGTAGCTATCCTGCTCTTCAGTTAAGCGAATCGGTCAGGAACTGACAGTCGACATGGTTCTACTGCCAGGATATCGCGTGTCCAAATGCGTCGACTGGGCTGCCTCCCTTTAGTTTAGATCGGCCCGCCCCACCTAAGCAACTCGCGCTCTCGAAGGCGGAGAAGAACGACATCCAGCCCTTGGTTGAGGCACTCGTGGACGTCGTCAGGAGGGGGGTCACCGGCATAGACTTGCTGGAGGTCTTTCTTGGTCGACGGATCCAGCCTCTGCAGGCTCGCGACCATGCCATGTGGCATTACATAGGCCCCGAGGACACCACTTGGACCAACGTGGTGGTCGTGACTGAGGAGAGGGTGACCTCGTGGGTGCTCGAAATCACGGGCCCCTGCGAGAATCCCAAAGGATCTCGGCGAGTGAGGCCTTACAGCGCGGATCATCCTCCACCGAAAATGGTGAGCGACATTGGCCGGGTGCACTGAACTGTCTCACTTCCTGTCGTTTGTCTATATCTCTGTGTGATGTCTGATGTTGCCGACTGAAATTTATGCAGGAGTGGACCAACTGGTTCTCCCCCGTCTCGAACGGGAATCCGGCGGAGGAAGAGGAGGAAGGCAGCCAAGAGGGCAGCGTGGAGAGCGCCGAATACGTCTCCAACAGCGGGGAATCGGAGGAGGAGACCAGCGAGGAAGAGGAAGAAGACGAAGAGCAAGACTCGCCACCTCCAAACCCAGAGCATCGGACCAAGCGCCGACACGAGCCCGCCGTCCCCTCGGCTCCTCCCGCGTCTTCGAGTGCTCCACCTGCTGCTCCGGCGGTCCCGAGTGTTCGAAGCACTAAGAGGACCAGGGATGCCGCCGCCGAGCCTGCGGGTCAGTCTTCTAAGGCGGCCAAACCGAGTGGGCCTAAGCTTCGGAAGGCTCTGCCGCGAATGCGGGTCGCTGTCCCCGTCACCTCCACGTAAGTGTACTCAGCTTTCAATTCTTTCTGATATCCGAGTGAACTTCTGTTTACTGGCCGAATGGATCTCACTCGACAGGGTCGCTACTTCTGCCACCTCTCCGGCGCATCAAGAAGACGACCCCATGGACACGGACAACGTCGTCTCGTCTTAGCCAGGTGCGTTGTAGGAACGTCGAGTGTTTTATACTATCGCGTCCCAGCCAGGTGCTTCTTTCTTTTTCTGAGACCTCGTGTCATTCGGCCTGTCAGGGGAGATCTGCCTGGATGAGGGCGACCAGGGGAGAGCCGACCCAGCTGTGGAGCCTGATCTTGAGGCTGCTCCTCCCGCTGCCGCTCTCGCCGCCGACGTGCTGCCGACAGAGGCGCCGCCACCGACTGAACCAGTGCTGGTGGATGAGGAGCCGACTGGGGCGGACCTTGGGATGCCTCAGGAACCTCCGACGATTGTAGGTTCGTCGAATGCTGAATTCAGCATCCAGTGTCTTCCGGAGGAGCAGGTGGGAGCGGCCAAGGGGGCTATGGTGCAGGCGGAGCTGATGGCTGGAGAAGCCAAGAGGGCCTACGACTCCATTGCGGCCTTGTACCCGGAGCTTGGAGCTGCGCGATGATATCCGAGTAAGTGGTCCAGTAAGTATTTACTTTTCCCGTGTAACCCACTGTGTGTTCTTGAATAGCAGCTGTTGTTTGCAATGGGTTCACTCTGAGTGAACCCAGTGGGTGTAGTCCCCGAGACTTCTGTCGAGTGCTTGCACCGACAGTTGTCTTTATACATTTTGCCTTGAGTTTGGTTGTGTCCGTAGATAGGATTAACGAGTGCGAGTAGTTGTTGCAGTCGGAGTGCACTTATGGTAAGAGTCCCCGAGAGTAAGTTGTACTCAGGTCGGGTAGTATTGGCCTCGGAGGCGTAGGTGATAACATGCATCTCAATAGGGCAGGTCTGCTTGAGCTGCATGCCAGTGGGGTCACTCTTAGTGAACCCACTGGGTGTAGTCCCTGAGACCGTTGTCGACTGCTTGCGTCGGCAAGGGTCTGAAGAACTTAGACTGTTAACTGTTGAACTTTCTGATTGTCCCTTGTTTCTTGGTGGCAGAAAACTTGTGAAATGGGGACGGCCTATGAGGCTCTCAGAGCGGAGAGGAACCAGTTCGCTGGTGACCTTGATGCGGCTATGCTCGCAATGGCCGGCATGAAGGATGCTCTGGAGGGACGAGAGAAGTCTTTGGAGGAGGCGTGTGAAGCTAACAAGGTGTTGACTGGGGAAGTGGAAAGATTGAAGAAACAGAGGACTGCTCTCACGAATCAGATGGCTGTCTTGAATAGACGATGCGTAGCTCAGGAGAAGTATGTGAACGACTGGGCTGGGCAAATGATGACTCATCTGGCTGGTAAGTCTTATTTGTTGCCGAGTGTTTGTACTGCGTGCGTGATACTCGGCGTTTATTGTATGCTCGTCCTTTTGTTGCAGATTTTTGCGTAGATGCTGAAGCTGAAGCAGTGGCTGTGGAGCGGTCCATTCGTGACAACGTGCCACTCGGCGAGGACGCCAATCAGGATCTGCTCCAGGCGCATATCCGCGTAGGCAAAGTGGGTCCTTTCATCGGTCGACTGAGAGAGGTCGTCGGCCGAATTGACAAGGAACTTTGGCCAGAAGACGAGTCGCGGCAGGAGATGGAGAGCCTGATGGCGCGACTGGAGGAGATTCCGAACCGAGTGCAATCATGGAAGAAATCGGCAACGCGTTGCGGTGCAGATGTTGCTCTGTCCTTGGTACGACTCCATTGCAAGGAGGTGCGTGAGGAAAAACTGAAGACACTGAAGGTCGCCAACACGAAGAAGCTTCGATTCGAAGACTTCATGGATACGTTCCTTGAGAGTGCTACCCGCATCGCCGATGGAATCGACTTGGACACTTTCGTGGAGCCCTCCAGTCCTGGCGCCGGCCCAGCTGGCGCACAAGAAAACTTCATCCTCGGTATGCCGAGTGTTTATCCGTAAGGTACTTTGGCCACTTCTGTTGGTCGTCACACTTTTAAATCGGTGCGGGTAAGCTTGATCCGCACCGACTTAGCTATCTTTGCGAGAATTTCGGAATCCGAATGAAAGCGTTTACTCTTGTGTTTGAATATTGTTTCGAGTGCGACGTTTAGTGCATACTCGGAGAAGATTAGTACTTAGGTGATTCTTGATCGCAGCTAAGTCCCCGAGTGCGACGACTAGTGCACACTCGGTGGAAGTTAATACTTAGGCGATTCAGGATCGCAGCGAAGTCCCCGAGTGCTACGTTTAGTGCACACTCGGAGGAAGTTAGTACTTAGGCGATTCAGGATCGCAGCTAAGTCCCCGAGTGCGACGTTTAGTGCACACTCGGAGAAAGTCAGTACTTAGGCGATTCAGGATCGCAGCTAAGTCCCCGAGTGCGACGTTTAGTGCACACTCGGAGGAAGTTAGTACTTAGGCGATTCAGGATCGCAGCTAAGTCCCCGAGTGCGACGATTAGTGCACACTCGGAGAAAGTCAGTACTTAGGCGATTCAGGATCGCAGCTAAGTCCCCGAGTGCGACGATTAGTGCACACTCGGAGAAAGTTAGTACTTAGGCGATTCAGGATCGCGGCTAAGTCCCCGAGTGCGACGTTTAGTGCACACTCGGAGGAAGTAGTACTTAGGCGATTCAGGATCGCAGCTAAGTCCCCGAGTGCGACGTTTAGTGCACACTCGGAGGAAGTTAGTACTTAGGCGATTCAGGATCGCAGCTAAGTCCCCGAGTGCGACGATTAGTGCACACTCGGAGAAAGTCAGTACTTAGGCGATTCAGGATCGCAGCTAAGTCCCCGAGTGCGACGATTAGTGCACACTCGGAGAAAGTTAGTACTTAGGCGATTCAGGATCGCAGCTATGTCCCCGAGTGCGACGTTTAGTGCACACTCGGAGGAAGGTAGTACTTAGGTGATTCTTGATCACAGCTAAGTCCCCGCGTGCGACGATTAGTGCACACTCGGAGAAAGTCAGTACTTAGGCGATTCAGGATCGCAGCTAAGTCCCCGAGTGCGACGATTAGTGCACACTCGGAGAAAGTTAGTACCTAGGCGATTCAGGATCGCAGCTAAGTCCCCGAGTGCGACGTTTAGTGCACACTCGGAGAACGATAGTACTTAGGTGATTCTTGATCACAGCTAAGTTTTTTTGTGTGTGTGACCGGAGTATGCGACCGTGGAAAAACTCTGAATCTGCAAAAACTGAATCTGCTATATATTATTTCATCAATACTTGTTCGTTACACTGCTTCAGTCGACGATCACGTATAGAAGCGCTTGAGGAGGTCTCCGTTCCATGCACGCGGCTCGTCTGTCTCCCTTTGAATGTTGTAGAGTCTGTATGCTCCGTTGTTCAGCACCTTGGAGATGATGAAAGGTCCTTCCCAGGCCGGAGCCAACTTGTGGGGTCTTTTCTGATCCACTCGGAGCACTAAGTCGCCTGCTTGGAATGTGCGACTCCTGACGTGACGCGCATGAAAGCGTCGCAGATCTTGCTGATAAATTGTTGAGCGAGTTAGTGCCATCTCACGCTCCTCCTATAGAAGATCTACTCCATCTTGCCTTGCTTGTTCTGCTTCAGCTTCGGGGAAGAGTTTGACTCGTGGAGCATTATGAAGCAGGTCACTCGGAAGGACCGCTTCTGCTCCATAAACGAGGAAGAACGGCGATCGCCCCGTTGATCTGTTCGGAGTGGTGCGGAGGCCCCAAAGCACTAAAGGTAACTCGGTGACCCATGCGCCAGCGGCGTGTCCCACCTCTCGCAGGAGTCGGGGCTTCAAACCTTGAAGAATAAGCCCATTCGCCCGCTCAGCTTGTCCATTGGATTGTGGATGTGCTACGGAAGCAAAATCCACTCGGATACCCTGGCTTGCACAGAAACCTTCGAATCTGTCCGAGTCGAAGTTTGTCCCGTTGTCCGTGATTATGTTGTGAGGTACACCGAATCTGGAAATGATGTCCCTGACAAACTTGACAGCTGTTGAGGCGTCGAGTTTCTTGATGGGCTTGGCTTCTATCCATTTTGTGAACTTGTCGACTGCCACCAACAGATGTGTGTAGCCTCCTTGGCCTGTCTTGAATGGTCTGACTGTATCTAATCCACAAACCGCAAATGGCCACACAAGAGGGATTGTCTTCAATGCAGATGTTGGCTTGTGGGACTTGTTGGAGTAGAACTTACAACCTTCACATCGGTCGATCATATCCTTAGCCATCTCGTTTGCCTGCAGCCAAAAGAAACCGGCTCTGAACGCCTTGGCGACGATTGCTCTCGAAGAAGCGTGATGACCGCAGGTTCCCGAGTGAATATCCTCCAGGATCAGCTGCCCCTCCTCTGGGGAGATGCATCGTTGAAGAACGATTGAGACGCTTTCCTTGTACAATTGGCCGTCGATGACAGTGAATGACTTCGACCTACGGACTATTTGCCTGGCTTGGACTTCGTCTTCTGGAAGTTCTTGTCTCAAGATATATGCAATGATCGGCACAGTCCACTCGGGAATGACAGCTAGAATCTCCATGACCAGATCAACCACAGCAGGTACATCGACTTCAGTCGGATCTGTTGTGCTCATGGGTTGTACTGGTTCTTCTGTGAAAGGATCTTCTTTGACTGAGGGAAGGTGTAGGTGTTCGAGGCAGACGTCACTCGGGACTGGTCTCCGAGTGGATCCGAGTTTTGCCAACTCATCAGCGGCTTGATCCTTCAATCTCGGAACATGATGGAGCTCTAGACCTTCAAACTTCTTCTCCAGCTTCCTCACTGTGTTGCAGTATGTGGTCATGGTGGGGTTCCTAACGTCCCACTCTTTCATCACTTGATTGACCACCAAATCCGAATCGCCGTAAACCATCAGGCGACGGACGCCGAGTGAGATGGCCATGCGCAATCCGTAGAGGAGAGCTTCATACTCTGCCTCGTTGTTGGAGGAATCGAAGTGTATCTGCAGCACGTACTTGAGCTTGTCGCCCTTTGGTGATATGACCACAACACCAGCGCCGGAGCCATTCAACATCTTAGACCCATCGAAGAACATTGTACAATGAGCCGAGCAGATGTGGGTCGGTTGCTGTTATTCTACCCATTCTGCTACAAAGTCAGCCAGGGCTTGGGACTTAATAGCTTTCTTGGCCTCGAACTTGATGTCACAGTACAACATCTCCATTGCCCACTTCGCCACTTGGCCTGACACGTCTCGATTGTGGAGAATTTCCGACAACGGAGCATCAGAAACGACAGATACCGAGTGGTCTTGGAAATAATGAGCCACCTTCTTCGCAGTCATATAGATCCCATAGATAAGTTTTTGATAATGGGGATACCTCTGCTTGGAAGGAGTCAGGACTTCAGAGACGTAGTACACTGGCCGCTGAACTTTGTATGCTTTGCCTTCTTCTTCTCGTTCGACTGTAAGAACAGTACTGACGACTTGATTTGTAGCCGCGATATATAGAAGAAGGGGCTCTTTACTGAGCGGAGCAGTAAGAACCGGCTGGGTGGAAACTAGGACTTTGAGGTCGTCGAATGCGACTTGGGCTTCGTCTGTCCACTTGAAGGTATCTGATTTCTTCATGAGTCGGTACAGAGGAAGTGCTTTTTCGCCGAGTCGACTGATGAACCTGCTCAAAGCCGCTAGGCAACCTGTGAGCTGTTGAACATCGTGTATTCTGATCGGCCTCTCCATTCGGACGATGGTCCCGATCTTTTCGGGGTTGACGTCGATCCCTCGTTCGGAAACGAAGAAACCGAGAACTTTCCGCTGGGAACACCGAATGAACATTTGGCTGGGTTGAGCTTGATATCGTACCTACGAAGGTTGGCGAATGTTTCTGCCAAGTCAGTCAGGAGGTCAGAGCCTTTGCGTGACTTGACTACGATATCACCCATATATGCCTCCACATTGCGACCGATCTGATCAAGGAGACATTTTTGGATCATGCGCATAAAGGTAGCTCCTGCATTCTTCAGACCGAAAGGCATAGTGATGTAGCAGAAGCACCCGAATGGGGTGATGAAGGCTGTTTTTAACTCATCGGGACCATACAGACGGATCTGATGATAGCCCAAGTAGGCATCGATAAATGACAAACGCTCGCATCCCGCAGTCGAATCGACAATTTGATCTATGCGGGGGAACGGAAAATGGTCTTTCGGGCAGACCTTATTGAGATGCTTTAAGTCGATGCACATTCGGAGCGACTTGTCCTTCTTGGGCACCATGACAACATTGGCGAGCCACTCGGAGTGGTGAACCTCGCGAATGAAGTTGGCAGCCAACAGCTTGGCCACCTCTTCCCCGATTGCCTTCCTCTTGTGCGCGGCGGACCGGCGCACGCGCTCTCGGACGGGCTGAGCGGCAGGATCCACGTGCAGTTGGTGCTCAGCCAACTCCCTGGGTACACCTGGCATGTCAGAGGGTTTCCATGCGAAGATGTCCCAGTTCTCACGGAGGAATTGGGCGAGCTCGGCTTCCTATTTGGGATCGAGGGTGGTGGAGATGTTCGTCGGTGCAGAAGAGTCGTCCGTCGGGTGGATGCTGACCTTCTTCGTCTCTCCTGCCGACTGGAACGCAGATTCAGAAGCCGGCTTCTTCGAGCGCATCAGGTCGGCGGGGTCAATTGTTTTCTTGTACTCGTCGAGCTCGAGGACGGCCATCTACTGGTCGGCGATTCTTGAACCTTGCTGTAAGCACTCTTCGGCTCGTTGTCGATTGCCCGTGATGGTGATCACGCCTTTCGGGCTTGGCATCTTCAGCTTCAAGTAGACGTAACACGGACGGGCCATGAAACGCGCATACGCCGGGCGGCCCAGGATTGCGTGGTAAGCGCTCTGGAAGTCTACCACTTCGAATGTCAGCTTCTCCTTGCGGAAGTTCTTGTCGGAGCCGAAAACGACGTCCAACGCGATCTGGCCGAGTGACTTGGCCTTCCGTCCAGGGACGACTCCGTGAAACTGCATGCTGCTCTCACTGAGTTTGGACATCGGAATGCCCATCCCCTTGAGTGTGTCAGCATACATGATGTTCAAGCCGCTGCCGCCATCCATGAGGACTTTGCGCAGTCGGACTCCTTCCACCACCGGGTCGACGACCAGAGCCTGTCTCCTGGGACTGGGTACATGTGCGGGATGATCCGACTGGTCGAAAGTGATCGCAGTCTAAGACCATTTCAGGAACTTGGGACTGGTTGGAGTGGCCATGTTGACCTCTCTGTTTACCAGTTTCAGTCAACTCTTGCTTTCGACGTCAGCAAAAATCATGAGGGTCGCATGGACTTGGGGGAACGGATCCTCCTTATCCTCCTCATCTTGTTCAGGGTCCTTCTCACTCGGTTGCCCCTCACTGAACCCCTAGATCAGGAGACGACACTGTCGAGTGGTATGCTTCGCGTATATGGGGTTGCCTTCTTCGTCCATCTTCGTGTGAACCGGACAAGGCTGGTCCGGGATGGGATTATTGAACTGCTTCTTCTTAGGGGTAAACTGCGCCTTCCCTTTGCCCTTGAACTTGGCATTGGTCACGGCTGCAGCTTCTGCTTGCGGTGTGGGCGGAGCTTTCTGCTTCTGCATCCGAGTGTTACCTCCGTCACCATCGCCGACTGTCTTGTGCTTGCCGCTCCGGATGCGGTCCTCTTCCTCACCATTTGCATAGCGAGCCGCTATCTCCATCATCTTGCTCATGGAGATGTCGCCTGTTCGACCGAACTTTAGGTACAGCTCTCTGTACCGCACGCCTGCCTTGAAGGCGCAAACTGCTTGATGCTCGGTGACGTTCTCCACCGTGTGGTAGAGAGTTGTCCAACGCTGGATGAAGTCGCGCAGGGGCTCATTTGGCTTCTGGACACAGTGTTGGAGCTCTACAAGGCCTGCAGGGCGTTTCCACGTCGCTTCGAAGGTCCTGATGAACACTCGGGCCAGATCCGCCCAACTGTAAATGCTCGAGGGGGCCAATTGGTTCAGCCACGCTCGCACCGAGCCGTCGAGCATCAGAGGGAGGTGCTTCATAGCGACATGGTCGTCCCCTCCTCCGATCTGGACTGCCACTCGGTAGTCATCCAGCCATGTTTCCGGCTTGGACTCTCCTGTAAACTTACTGATTCCCGCTGCCAATCGGAAGTTGGGCGGGATGTCAGCCGAGCGGATGGCTCGACTAAAACACTCGGGACCGGACACGATGGCCCTGCTTCCACTGGGACGGTCCATTTCGTGACCATCACGGTGGGCTCGACCCCTGTCGACTCTTCGCTGGGCGATACGTCCTCTTGCGTCGGGTCTTGGGTCGTAAGTGTCACCGACTGAACGCCGATCATCATGATGTCGGGGCCCGTAGGGCCCACCCCGCGGAGGGGTGCGTGAGCGGCGGCGATCTTCATGCATCATGGAACGGCTGCCTCCCCTGTGGTGCTGATGGGATCTAGGGCTGTGAACCGACCGATGTGTGTTCGCGTGGACGGAACTATTGTAGATCCGGTTGTGCGACTGGGAGACTGCCGAATTCTGCTTCTGCACCATGTGCAACAGGGCTCGGATCTGCTCGATCCCCCTTCCTGCCTCTGAATCAGTCGGCTGGAGGGAATCGGCTATCTTGGCAGCCGCAGCCAAGTTGAGGAGGGGCGTGCGGAACAACTCCACGTTGCTCCGCCAAGTGTGTCGACTGGCAGAACGGCGAGGTGGACGGCGCGCACCGGATGCTTCACCGACCTCACGCTCGCTTCGACCAGCTTGATGGGGATCTTCATGGGAGTTGGCCATGTGTACTTCTGCTGCAGGCCCGCGACCCGCGTACTCGGAAGGAAACTCAGTCGGAACTGAACCCGAGCGCTGGGAACGCGGGGTAACCACAACAGACTCCAGAACTGCCATTTGAGAAGACGCGATCTGGCGCGCCTGGGCATGCTGCACCCAACGTTGGAGACGCGGACGGCGGGACCGTTTGTTGCGGCGCATGACGGAGGTGCAGGTTGACAACGAAGCCGATTGTTGGAGAAGAAGAACGACCCGGGCGCCGGCACGGAAGTGTGTAGCCCCACGACAGGGAAGCGCCTCGACGTCGAGAGGTGCCTCCCGAAGCCATGCCGAATCGTCGACGGTGAAGGAGAGAGCGCCGAAGAAGATCTGGTGACCCATGCTCGAATCTCCACCGGTCGACATGACGAAAGGAAGTAGTCGCAAACTCGCCGGAAGTCGCTTAGACGCCTGCCCCACGGTGGGCGCCAACTTTCGTGGGTATAAGCCTGAGAGTAGATGTGTAGGGTACGAATGAGATGGGCAGAGTCCTAGCTACGGCGAGGTTGTATGAGTTCAGGCCCCTCTGCGGTGGAGGTAACAGCCCTACGTCTCAGTGCTCTCGGAGCTTGTTGTCGAGTGGAATATGGAATACAATGATTTGCTAACCCCTTTACCAGTGGGGGAGGGTGGCTTATATAGAGTGGGCTGCCCTCCACAACAGTTCTGATTCTGGGGTGGAGTAGTGGCGATTGAATGTGTACGTTACAGGTAACGGACGATCTAAATGCTAATAAATGCACTGGGAAACGTACGACCGTTTCCCTCCAGGGGCGTTACGGCGTACCGAGTGGTATCCAGTCGGTCAGCTAGATACCCTCCGACTGTTACTCTCCGACTGGATCATCAGGGACCTGTTACCGACTGGATGATGTGGATACCTTGATTCAGTCGGAACTGACTAATGCCTTTGTCCTTTGGGAGGGGTAGTGCTTGGGTAGGACCTACAGGGCAGGCCTATGACCCTACCCGAGGACTATAACCCCATCATCGGGGGTTCGATCCCCTCGACGCACCCTTTTGTTTTGTGGTTTATTTGGCACAGTAGCTGCAGGTGGCACCTTACCCTGTTTGCATTCCATGTACTCTCGAGCAAGTGGCATGTAGCATAGTGGTGTTGGTTCTCTGTTGGTAACCAGGGGGTCTAGGGTTTGATCCCTACCTCATTCCTTTTATTTTTCTTTTGCCATTTCTTTCTGTTTTGCATTTTTTTTGCTTATATATTGTTGTGGCATGCTAGGCTAACTTATTTGGTATTTTGCTCGCCTCCAAAAGTAGGTGTGCTAGTTATTTTTGCTAGTTAGAGTAGAATTCATGTGTAGATTTGAGTGCAAGTATATTTGTGAGCTAGATGCCATGTATGTGTGGGTGTGTTTAGTTGTGTGTGTTGCACTAGTTTAGTGATATGCATGTGAGTGTGTTTCCCATGTGCTTGGTGGGAGCTCATGCACTAGTGATTGCAAGTGTGATGTATGTGTGTGTGTGGGTTTCCCCCCACATACTTTGTGTGTGTGTGTAGGTGCACATGTATGTGTATGTGCTTGTGTGTGTGTTCCACACACATGCCCAAGTCATGATGAGCCTTGATGAGCACATGAGCAAGTTAGTATGTGTAGGTGTGGAGATGATGTGGTGTAATCTAGTGTGTGTGTTCTCATTAGCAAATGCAGGTGCTTGCTTATGTGGTGCTCGATGTATGTGGTGTGCTAAGGCACATGAGCATGAGGTCTACCCCTCATGTGCACCATCGGATATGTGAGTGTGTGCATATGCATGTGTAGGTGATGAGCTAGTGGATGCACATGTGATGATGCACTATTCATCTCTATGTGATTCCATGTAAATCTTCTTCTTAACCTTGTGCCCAATTATTCTATGCAAGTGCCTATGTATTATATATGGTTTTGGGGTAGAATCATCCCAGGAATCCAGTGGTGGGTTCAGATTCCACTTTGGAACACTTTTTGGGAATGTCATATTTCTGTTTTGTTCAATGTTTAGAGCTTGGTTCCATGAGATGTGGAGAGCCCAAGAGGTTGATTCCTTGTTGTGGAAGTAGAGGGTGACCCCCTCTATAGCATGTTAGTTTCCAGTTGTTTCCGGTTGATCCGTAGCTCCGTTCGTAACGTTCCTTATATGTTTTTGCATCGTTTTCGCGTGAAGCATCTGTTCATGTCATCCTCATGCATGGCAAAATAGCTTAGAGTGCAGTTCTATCCAGGAAGTTCTATTTTCTTCTCATGCTTGTGCTAGTGTCTAGAATAGAGATGCCTGTTCATTTTCATCTCATGCATCATGTGCTTGTTGCATCTTGTTGTGATGTAGTTCATTGGATGGTATTTTTATGTTGGGTAGCACGGGATCGGAGAACGAGTACGTGGATCCGAGAGAGTACGTGCAGGACGAACAAGAGCAGTTCCAAGCTGAGGACATCACACGCATGATGATATGACCTTGATTCCATCTCTAGGCTTGTTATGCTAGATTCACGTTCCTTTCGTCATATGATCATTGCCTACCACTGAAATAATTTCCACCTGATATTGCCATGAAACCCAAACACTTTCCCCTCCTAGCAAATATTGAATGGCTAAGTAGGCTTGCTCAGCTACTAATGTTAGCGTTGCTAGTTGCAGGTGAATTTGTCTCATGTGATAACATGAGCTTGATATCATTATGTTAAATCTGTTATTTAATTAATGCATCTATATACTTGGTAAATAATAGAAGGCCTAGCCTTTTGCCGGGTGTTTTGTTCTGTTATTGCCGCCATAGATTCCGGCTATTGGTGTTTGATTCCATAACTGGTCACTCCTAACACGTTCGGGGTTGTTATGGGGACCCCCTTGATAAATCGTGTAGTGTTAAGACTTGTCCGGCAGGACCCAACATTGGTTTTAATCTGCTAATCACTTAATAACATTGTTCAAGAATTCGTCCGATTAACCAGTTAACTTGTCAGTTAATCACTACTCTTAGGGTGACCGAATCGAAAAACACATATTCATCGTGTTAACTTGCCATGCCGATTAATTGGCCAGTTAGACCGATTAATGAGTTGTCATACCAATTAATTAGTTGCCAGACCGATTAATCAATACTAGCCCATTAATTCTTGGGCAAACGAATCCCAAAATTTTGGCACGTAACCCCTGCCACCCCCTCTTGCTACTAAATACATAGGGTTTGGTCCTCCTTCCGCTTACTCATTCTCCTTTCATTCCCTCCTAACCTCACTGGTGGCTAGTCGTGTCCTCACTAGTGCCACTCACCACAGTACACCTACAAGATCTAGTAACTCCGCCATTCTGGTCGCCTTCCTGGACCCCACCCCACTTGGCCACTCCCCATCCCCTCCCATGGGATGCTCCCCAATCTCTTCCTCAATGGCGTCACCAGTAGGCAAGGCACTACCATATTTCCCCTACCTTAGTGGAGAATCTACATTCATATATTAGTAGATTATGAATTACAATTTTGTAGATGGGTGGATGGAACTGTTGGTTTTGGTTGTTATCTGGAGTATATCATGTCATGTATGTTAGCAAGTATATGGATAAGTTTAAATGTTTAATTGATAATTTTGAATTTTGCGATTCTATATATTTGGATGTATAATGATTATTAATATTACCTCTTGTCTATTTTTTATATGCCTACAATAGAATATTTTGGTATATTATATAGCTAGGTGCGTGGAATTATGGTATAATACATTAAAAATCAAGATATAAGTTGGCAAGTTTCTACTTAATCTACCGATTAATGGTCGACGGATTAATCCAGTTAATAGGCCGATTCACCGATTAATCGCTACTCACAAGCCGACCGAGCAGTTATCGGCTACCGATTTCTTAAACATTGCTTAATAATAATCTGCATAGGGAATAGCTACCCCGAGGAATTAATCAACAACCCGGGCCAGTGCTCCTCATGAGTGTTCGTCCCACCTGAGCGATATCCGGGGCCCCATTGGTCACCCAGAGGTTTAGCCATCCCGATGTCTAGCTCATCCGTCGTGTCCTGAGACTGAGATACGCGACTCTTATCGGGGCCGTCGACACGACGGGAGGTCCTGCTAGTCTTGTCTTACCTTAGCGATATATCTTGCGTATAGGAATCCCGGTGAAGCTTTGGTTCTCCCCAAAGTTGAGGTTTTCCTCTAAGGAATCCGACGAGATCACGAGATTCATGAGAAAGGATTACTTTGCGGCCCGTGACCGTTTGTGATGGACTAGTTGGAGCACCCCGGTAGGGTTTAATAAGCCGTGCCCGCGGTTATGTGGCAACTTGGAATATTTGTTAACATCCGATTATAGATAACTTGAACATAATCTAATAAAATTGCCAACTGTGTAAGTAACCGTGACTGTCCCCTTCGAAGATCTCTCTTCGATCGGGAACACGGTGGGGTTATGATTGACATAAGTAGGTGTTCAGGATCACTTATTGGTCAACTAGTCATCGATCGCTAGTATAGACCACCTTCAATACTTGTTCTACGTAAGCTTGCCACCATATATGCTTAGGTTGCTGCAACCTAAACACTGAACCTTCCTTACCTAATAACTTGGCTAGTTCTGGCACCGAGGTCATAGATTGTTGAGTCCCCGTGGCTCAGAGATTACTTCAACACCCCAGCAGGTACAGGTACGCCCGACACAGGTGATCCCGACGGCACGCAGGTGGCGTGGCAGTACGACGAGGAGAACGACCGCATGTACGTGAACTATCCAGAAGACTGAGGCGTGGTCATGATCGTCGGCAAGCATGCAGGGTAGCATAGTCCTTTCTCATGTTTTGTAGTCCGTAGCGGAACTACCTTGTTTGAATAAATGCGTGTTGTAAACTCTGATATTATTTATGATATGGTAGATGAATCCCTATTTGTCATTCTATTATTATGTATGTGTTATGTTACTGTGTTTGCGAAACGCTTAGATGCGCTTCTTTCCTCTTTGGGGCCTCGTTCCCCTAAACCGGAAAGGACCGCATCTTAGTCGTTACAAGTTGGTATGAGAGCCTTACGACCATAGGAGCCTTTGTGTGATCGTACTTGGTCGAGTCGAGTCTAGTAAAATGTTTTGCGTCTTAGTTATATCGGAGAGTAGGATTCTTTTTTCTCCTCTTCCATGCTCTGGCGAGGTTCTCGACTTAAGAAATCTTAATTATACTCCTCTTCTCGCTCAAAAAAAAATTAGGATCACACGGGTATTTCGAAATCTATATGATATCGATGTGATGGAGTTCTGTCTAGGTGCCTCCTGTCTGCCTTGATTTCTTCCGGGGAGTTGAGCTCCAGGGGATTCTTGCGCACATCGCCATCATTCAGATTTCTGAGTATCTCAGAACGAAGGATGTTCATAATTGCTTCAATACTAGTAGTGGCGAGATAACCCCGATGTCCCCAGTACTGGTGCAGATTGTTCGGGAGTACTGCCATACTTTGTATCTTTGTGATCACGAGGGTCTATTGTAGATGAAGGTCCGAGATTTTGGTTATGTGTTGACGGATGCGATACAGTGGACGGGTTAGTATAGGAGTTGTGTGAATATTACTCCTTGTATCCGTGTACCAGATTGCATGACGAGACATTTCGGGAATTCATAGGTGGGATATCAAGTAGTGACTTATAGGACAATCTTCCTACAGATGCATGATGTGAGGTTGGGATTCGATATTCAGTGGGTATGTTTGTTCACGATCGTCTTACAGCGGTTCTCGTTGTGTCTTAAAGAGTCCTTGTAGCTCGCTACAACTCGGGGATACTTCATAAGTCGTGTGCACTACCTTTCACAGGATGGCTACTATAAATTCGAGCCCTTGTGATCTTATCTACGAAGATATCGGATGAAATCTCGTTCATATGTTTGCTCCGAGAAGTTCTAGCTCATACTTGTTTGCAAGTGGTCTTAATCAGAATTTTGTTGACCGTCACTTTAAGGAAGCATTCTTACTATTTTGTTCGAGTGCAATTGCTATTATTCCTGTTCAGAAATTCCTGCCATTTTGATTCAGCTATACCTTCAATTTATTCTGTGGGCTAATGTGTTGTCCGTCTTCAGGATGGCTCCACCAACTCGTCAGAATCCAGGTCGTGAGGCTATGTCGCCACCACCTCCTCCTCCGGAGAATCCTCCTCCGCTGCCGCCTCCTCCTGCAGAGGCTTGGCTAGCGGTGATGGCTGCTACAAATGCAAACACTCAGATGCTGCTACAGTTGTTGCAAGAGAGGGCTAATCAGCAGCAAGGCAATTTCCAGCATGGTGGCAATCAGTTTGCTAATCTGAGTCAGTTCCTGTCAAATCAGCCGAAGACTTTCACTTTCTCTGACCAGTCGTTTGATGCTCAGGACTGGATCCGTGACATGAACAAGAACTTTGAATGCAGCAATGTTCGTCCTGAGGATTTCGTCAAGTTTTCAACATTCCAGATGAAGGGGCAAGCATCTATCTGGTGGCAACAGTTGAAGGATTCCACGGGTGCTAGAGTGATCACTTGGGATGAGTTCTGCCGTGACTTCAGATCCCACTACATTCCATCCAGCTTCGTGGAGGAAATGCGTGAGAAGTTCAGGCGCTTGAAGTAGGGTGGTAACTCCGTGTACAAGTACAACGTCGAGTTCCACGAGCTAACCCGATACGCCTTGCAGGATATCCCTGATCAGAAGAGCAAGATTTATCAGTTCAAAGGTGGCTTGAAAGAAGATTTGCAGTTAGCTCTTGCTTTGCACGATCCTGAGGAGTTCGATAAGTTCTACAACTTAGGTCTCAGGGCTGAGGCAGCTTTGCTCAGGGTGGAGAATTCTAAGAAGCGCTTCAGAGATTCCAGCTCGTCTTCTACTCAGGTGGTTGAGAAGCAACAGAAGTTTTGGGTGTCCCCTCCTCCTCCTCGGCACACGCAGCAGTTCAAGCATTCTGGTGGCAATGGTTCTTCCCACCCGTCCAACCCAGCTTTCCAGCAGAGATTCCAGTAGCAGAAGCAAGGGCCTCCTCAGACACAGTACCGTCAGCCAACAGATGTTACTTGTCACAAGTGTGGGCAAAAGGGTCACTATGCCAACAAGTGCACTTCTCAGCTCCGTCTGCTGCCTCCTCCTCCAGGAAAACCTCCAAGCAATGCTCTCGTGAAGTTCAACCCAGGTCTGCTTTAGTCAACATGGTGAATGGGCTGACGTAGAAAACTCGTCACATGTGATCATGGGTAACCTCCTCGTTAATGATATTCCTGCTAAAGTGTTGTTTGATTCTGGTGCTTCGCATTCGTTCCTCTACATTCCATTTGCATCCAAGCATAATGTTAATGTTGAAGAGCTTCCTAGACCGTTGTCAGTAGTTTCTCCAAGCAAGTTCACGCATGCTAGTACTCGTGCCCTAGATGTATCTGTCAAGATGGGCAGTTATTCTTTTCTGGCGTCTCCTATTGTTCTTGCCAAGTCTGACATCGATTTGATCCATGGTATGGACTGGTTGGCCATGAACAAGGCATCGATTGATTATGAAGCTAAAGAAGTGAATCTTACTCACTCTTCAGAGGACGTGATTCTATTCGCGGTGCGCGATGATACAATCTGCCTGTTCTCGTTGAATGAAAAGGGTCAGATTAATCCTATTTCGCAAGTCCCAGTGGTCTGCAAATATGAAGATGTGTTTCCAAAAGAGTTGTCAGGAATGCCTCTGCACCGAGAAGTTGAATTTGTCATTGAGCTTGAACCAGGTACTGAGCCGGTGTGCAAACGGCCGTACAAATTGGGTCCAGAAGAGTTCAAGGAACTTAAGAGGCAACTCGATGAGCAGGAGCATTTGGGTCTGATCAGACCGAGCTCGTCTCCGTGGGCATGTGGAGTTCTGTTTGTCAAGAAGAAGGATGGCACGGACCAGTTGTGTGTCGATTACCGTCCATTGCACAAGAACACAATCAGGAACAAGTATCCACTTCCGAACATAAATGAGTTGTTTGAGCAGTTGAAAGGGGCTAAGATCTTCTCCAAGCTCAATCTCAGAATGGGCTATCATCAAATTCGCATTCGCGAAGAGGATATTCCGAAGACTTCTTTCATGACTAGTTTTGGCTCGTACGAGTATACGGTCATGTATTTTGGTCTGGCAAATGCTCCTCCGACATTTTGTCGATTGATGAACTACATATTCTCTCCGTTCAAGAATGAGTTCGTCTTGTTGTATCTCGACGATATTCTGGTCTTTTCTGAAACTGAGGAAGAACATGAAGAACATCTCAGATTGGTGCTTGATAAGCTGATGGAGTACAAATTATATGCCAAGTTTTCCAAGTGTGAGTTATGGTTGAAAGAAGTCGTCTATCTTGGGCACATCATCTCTGCCGAGGGCATCAAAGTTGATCCGTCGAAGGTGCAGGCCATTGTTGAATGGGAGCCTCCACAGAATGTGAAGCAGCTTCGAAGCTTTCTTGGGCTTGCAAGCTATTGTAGAAGGTTCGTAGAGAACTTCTCCAAGATTGCTAAGCCTCTCTCTAGTCTTCTTCAGAAGGGTGTGAAGTATGCTTGGTCTCCAGAGTGTAAGTTGGCCTTCGACACACTCAAAGAGAAGCTCACCTCTACTCCAGTCTTGGTTCCTCCGGATGATTCCAAACATTACCAAGTGTTGTGCGACGCCTCTCTTCAAGGTCTTGGTGGAGTTCAGATGCAAGAGAAGAAAGTGGTTGCTTATACCTCCATGCAGTTGAACCCAGCGGAGAAGAATTATCATGTGCATGATCTTGAGCTAGCAGCTGTGGTACATGCTCTGATGACTTGGAGACACCTCTTGTTGGAACGAAAGGTTGAAGTGTCCACCGATCACAAGAATCTCAAGTACATCTTCACCCAGCCTAACCTGAATCTCCGGCAAACTCGTTGGGTGGAAATGCTCCAAGATTTTAATCCGGGTGTGGAGTACACGCCAGGCAAAGCTAATGTCATGGAAGATGCTTTGAGTAGGAAGGCTTACTGCAATAGTCTCATTCTGAAGCCTCTCCAGCCTGACCTTTGTGAGTCTTTCAGGAAGCTCAACCTTCAGTTAGTACCTCAGCGATTTCTTGAAAATCTTTATATCTCTCCTACCTTGGAAGATCAGGTCCGAGCAGCACATCTTCTTGATGCAATGGTGAAGAAAGTCAAGATTGGCATGGCAAAGGGTCTTCCCAAATATAAGTGCTTCAGTGTTGATGCGAGAGACACGTTATTCTTCGAGGACCGTCTTGTCGTTCCGAAAGGTGACCTCAGAAAGGTAATCATGGAAGAAGCTCATAACTCCTTGCTCTCAATACATCCAGGAAGCTCCAAGATGTATCAGGACTTGAAACAGACCTTCTAGTGGACTCGCATGAAGCGTGAGATTGCTCATTTCGTAAATGAATGTGATGTATGTCGAAGCATCCTTTGCCCATTCCCGAGTGGAAGTTTGACGATATTGAGATGGATTTCTTCACCGGGTTTCCAAAGTCCAAGAAGGGTAATGATGCCATCTTCGTCGTCATCGACAAGTTGAGTAAAGTGGCTCAATTTCTTCCAGTCAAGGAATCCATTTCGGCATCTCAGCTTGCAGAGCTGTACACTTCCAGGATAGTGTCTTTGCATGGCATGCCTATGATGATTTCTTCGGTCCGCGGAAGTATATTCACTTCCAAGCTCTAGGACTCTTTTCAGCCTACAATGGGCACGAAGATACGCTTCAGCACAGCTTTTCATCCTCAGACTAGTGCTCAACTGGAGCGAGTCAATCAAGTTATTGAGGATATGCTGAGAGCCTGTGTTATCTCTTTTGGCATGAAGTGGGAGGACTGCCTGCCTTTTGCTGAGTTCTCGTATAACTACAGTTATCAAGCTAGTTCAGGCAAAGCTCCGTTTGAAATTCTCTATGGCAGGAAGTGTCGTACCCCGCTCAACTGGTCCGAGACCGGCGAGCGTCAGATTCTTGGGAATGACTTGATAGAAGAAGCTGAACATATGTGTCGGGTCATTCGGGATAATGTCAGAGCAGCTCAGTCCCGTCAGAAGAGCTATTATGATAGCAAGCATCATGACATGTCTTATGAGCTTGATGAGTTCGTCTATCTCAAGGTGTCCCCTGTGAAGGGTACACGGCGCTTTGGCATCAAACGCAAGCTTGCACCTTATTTCGCTGGTCCTTTCATAGTTGTTGGCAAGAGAGGCGACCTTGCGTACCAGCTCGAGCTCCCGTCAAGCTTTGCAAATGTGCATTACGTGTTCCATGTCTCTCAGCTCTGGAGATGCTTCAAGACTCCCGAGCGCATTGTTCATCTTCAATACATCGATCCTCAACCCGACCTATCCTATTGTGAGCATCCAGTTGCGGTTCTCGAGGCGATTGACCGCAAGACCCGCAACAAGACTGTCAAATTTCTCAAAGTGCAGTGGTCACTCCATTTCGATAAAAAGGCTACTTGGGAACGCGAGGATCACCTCCGTTCTGAATTTCCGGAGTTCTTTCAGTCTTAGATCTCGGGGCGAGATCTTTTTGTAGTGTGGGGGAGTTTGTAATGCCCCAAGAGTGTAACTTGCCATTTTGGAACCTTCTCTATGTGGGTTCGTCTTGTCATTGCAATGAGAGCATGTTGCATGTGTTATTTCATGTGTCTCCTTGTCATGTTACCTTTAGCATGCTTGCATCTATTTCTTCCATGCCTATTTGTGTTTGTTGATCTTGTGATTGATGTTGTGGTGTGATGTCATGTGATGATACGTGGTTTATATGAAGGTGTGGAGTAGTGTTGTTTGAAGTAGGAAGCTTGTGGGTTTCAACTAGGGTTTTAAAAACTTCTCCCTCTCTTTTATCTCAAGCCCAATATTTCCTTGCCCCATCCCTATTTCAAAAATGCCCATGATTTAGTATGTTTTGTGGTGGATGTGAAGATATGTATTTGTTGTTTTGAAACCATGTTTTAAAGGTGCAAATATTCACAAAACAGATCAAACAAATTCTGTTTTGTCAATATTTAATTGCTCCAAATATTTCTTTTCCAATTTATTTAAATGTGTCATAATTCCCTTATGACCAGGGCTATTTTGTTTTATTTCTAAACTCCATCAGTTTTGCCTTTGTTTTAAATCTGTTCTCTGTTTGTTTTAATTAGTTAAACCCCAGGTTTTATTCTCTCTTATCTGGCGCCACTCGTGGGCTTCCTCCCCCTGCGTGGCCCAAACCCCTTCCCTCGCGCGCAGCCCATGCCTATAGACGTCGTTCCCCTGTCTCCTTCCTCCGTCAGTTCGTCAGTGACAGAGAGTGCGGCAGCAGCAGACGCCGTCACGGACGTCGAAGCGTGCGTCCCTCGCCTCCTACTCCTCCATATAAGCCCCCCTTGGCGTCCGTGCAGCCTAGGGTTCCTCCTCTTGTGCCGCCACCTCTTTCCCATCTCTTCGTCCCTCTCTGTCGACGGCTCCAGGTAAGGGGATCGAGCTCCTCCGCCATGGCCGCAAGCTGAGGAGGTCCTCACCGTCGCGCCCGTACACCTGCGTCCTCTCCGACCCCTCGGCGAGCATGCGGGATCTTCCAGGAGCCCATTCCCGCAGCTATTTCGACGAGATCGTCCCTGCTACCACTACTTCGACGACGGCGGCTTCCTCCCCGACGATCGTCCCCGCCATGGCTTCTTCCCGTTTTTCCTCTACCTTCTCTCCGGCACGCGCTTCGACCTCGTCCAGTAGGTGAGGTAGATCCTTCCCCCTTCTTCCCTGTCCCATATCGTGAGCGTAGCCGTAGCTTCATCGTCGTGTTCTTTCTCTGTCGCCGGCGCCGCCGCGCGTCGTGGATCGGTAGATGTAGACCTCCTCGTGGCGTACTAGTTAGTGAAATGGAACCGTGGGAGCCTATGCTTCCTTCCATCGACTAGCCATAGACCAATTTAGCGTGTAACACCGGCGAGCTCCTTCCCTTGTTCCGGCTACCGTTGGGCAGAGGATAGGCATGAGGGGGTTGCTCAAAAGGGTTTACTCCCCTCCTCTGTTAAGTTTCGATGCAGTAGCAAAGTGGTAGGTGTCTTTTGGTGCAGTGGCAGGTCGGGGGGTTCGATCCCATCGGTGCACCCTTTTGTTTTGTGGTTTATTTGGCATAGTACCTGCAGGTAGCACCTTACCCTGTTTGCATCCCCTGTACTGTCAAGCAAGTGGCATGTAGCAGACTGGTTTGGTTCTCTGTTGGTAACCAGGGGGTCTAGGGTTCGATCCCTACGCCATTCCTTTTATTTTTCTTTTGCCATCTCTTCCTTTTTTGCATTGTTTTGCTTACATATTGTTGTGGCATTCTAGGCTAACTTATTTGGTATTTTGCTTGCCTCCAAACAGTAGGTGTGCTAGTTATTTTTGCTATTTAGAGTAGAATGCATGTGTAGATTTGAGTGCAAGTATATTTGTGAGCTAGATGCCATGTATGTGTGGGTGTGTTTGGTTGTGTGTGTTGCACTAGGCTAGTGATATGCATGTGAGTGTGTTTCCCATGTGCTTGGTGGGAGCTCATGCACTAGTGAGTGCAAGTGTGATGTATGTGTGTGTGTGGGTTTCCCCCCACATACTTTGTGTGTGTGTGTAGGTGCACATGTATGTGTATGTGCTTGTGTGTGTGTACCACACACATGCCCAAGTCATGATGGGCCTTGATGAGGACATGAGCAAGCTAGTACGTGTAGGTGTGGAGATGATGTGGTGTGTGTGTGTTCTCATTAGCATGTGTAGGTGCTTGCTTATGTGGTGCTTGATGTATGTGGTGTGTGGTGGTGTGCTAAGGCACATGAGCATGAGGTCTACCCCTCATGTGCACCATTGGATATGTGAGTGTGTGCATATGCTTGTGTAGGTGATGAGCTAGTGGAAGCACATGTGATGATGCACTATTCATCTCTATGTGATTGCATGTAAATCTTCTTCTTAGCCTTGCGCCCAATTATTCTATGCAAGTGCCTATGTATTATATATGGTTTTGGGGTAGAATCATCCCAGGAATCCAATGGTGGGTTCAGATTCCAGTTTGGAACACTTTCTGGGAATGTCATATTTCTGTTTTGTTCGATGATTAGAGCTTGGTTCCATGAGATGTGGAGAGCCCAAGAGGTTGATTCCTTGTTGTGGAAGTAGAGGGTGACCCCCTCTATAGCATGTTAGTTTTGTTTCATGCTTAGGAATTCATATGTGCAGGTTGTGCCTAGTCAAAGTAGGCATGTGGCTGAGAATTCTTGTTTAGTGAAAATCTGTGTGAGAATCTGCTTATATTTTCTTCTCCTGTTGTTGTGCTTGTAGAAGTCCATGTGTTGGGAATCAGCCTTTGCTATCAACTGGAAAGTTGTAGCTTTTGTGTTTGTATAGCTCTTTGTCAATTTTCATTCCATTTGGTGTCCTGTACATATTGTTTTGGGTGCTGTCAAAATGATTCACAACATAAACAGCTAGTGAGAAACTTAGATTTTCACTAAGTCCCTGAAAACTGATATTTTTGTCCAAGTTAGCAGTTGTAGATCTTTCTATGTGTAACTCCTTTGTATTGTCTTTTTGCTTGTGCTTGTAGTGATTTTGAATAGCTTCTTCCACATATCCTATTTGGCATATTTGAGTTGTTGTAGCCGCTTTGCATGTAGCCCTCAAACTGCTATGATGTTGTTGGTGGCAGATTGTACAGTTTTGATGTTTTGATGCTTGTGGGTGCATAGATGATGTCGTGGTGATATTCCTTGCACCACCCCATCCATTCTTGTTTGTTTTGTGATTTGCCAACCTGGGAATACCAGAAGTATGCCATTGGAGTGAGTTGTGATGGATTTGACACGTATGACTTTATTTCTTGTTTCGTTGTTTCCGGTGGATCCGTAGCTCCGTTCGTAACGTTCCTTATATGTTTTTGCATTCTTTTCGCGTGATGCATATGTTCATGTCATCCTAATGCATGGAAAGATAGCTTAGAGTGTAGTTATGTCCAGGAACTTGTATTTTCTTCTCATGCTTGTGCTAGTGTCTAGAATAGAGATGCATGTTCATTTTCATCTCATGCATCATGTGCTTGTTGCTTCTTGTTGTGCTGTTGTTCATTGGATGGTATTTTTATGTTGGGTAGCACCGGGATCGGAGAACGAGTATGTGGATCCGGGAGAGTACGTGCCGGACGAACAAGAGCAATTCCAAGCTGAGGACATCATAGGCAAGATGATATGACCTTGATTCCATCTCTAGGAGTGTTATGCTAGATTCACGTTCCTTTCGTCATATGCTCGCTGCCTACCACTGAAATAATTGCCACCTGATATTGCCATGAAACCCAAACACTTTCCCCTCCTAGCAAATATTGAATGGCTAAGTAGGCTTGCTCTGCTACTAATGTTAGTGTTGCTAGTTGCAGGTGAATTTGTCTCATGTGATAACATGAGCTTGATATCATTATGTTAAATTTGTTATTTAATTAATGCACCTATATACTTGGTAAATAATGAAAGCCCTAGCCTTTTGCCGGGTGTTTTATTCCGTTATTGCCGCCATAGATTCCGGCTACCGGTGTTTGATTCCATAACTGATCGCTCCTAACACGTTCGGGGTTGTTATGGGGACCCCCTTGATAAATCATGTAGTGTTAAGACTTGTCCGGCAGGACCCAACATTGGTTTTAATCTGCTAATCACTTAATAATAATCTTCATAGGGAATAGCTACCGCGAGGAATTAATCAACAACCCGGGCCAGTGCTCCTCATGAGTGTTGATCCCACCGGAGCGATGTCCGGGACCCCAATGGTCACCCAGAGGTTTAGCCATCCCGACATCTAGCTCATCCGTCGTGACCTGAGACTGAGATACGCGGCTCTTATCGGGGTCATCGACACGACGGGAGGTCCTGCTAGTCTTGTCTTACCTTAGCGATATATCTTGCGTATAGGAATCCCGGTGAAGCTTTGGTTCTCCCCAAAGTTGAGGTTTTGCTCTAAGGAATCCGACGAGATCACGAGATTCGTGATAAAGGAGTACTTTCCGGCCCATGACCGTTTGTGATGGACTAGTTGGAGCACCACTGCAGGGTTTAATCTTTCGGAAAGCCGTGCCCACGGTTATGTGGAAACTTGGAATATTTGTTAACATCCAGTTATAGATAACTTGAACATAATCTAATAAAATTGCCAACTATGTGAGTAACCGTGATTGTCCCCTTCGAAGATCTATCTTCGATCGGGAACACGGTGGGGTTATGATTGACGTAAGTACGTGTTCAGGATCACTTATTGGTCAGCTAGTCATCGATCGCTAGTATAGACCACCTTCAATACTTGTTCTACGTAAGCTAGCCACCATATATGCTTAGGTTGCTGCAACCTAAACACTGAACCTTCCTTACCTAATAACTTGGCTAGTTCTGGCACCGAGGTCATAGATTGCTGAGTCCCCGTGGCTCACAGATTACTTCAACACCCCAACAGGTACAGGTACGCTCGACACAGGTGATCCCGACGGCACGCAGCTGGTGTGGCAGTACGACGAGGAGAACGACCGTATGTACGTGAACTATCCAGAAGACTGAGGCATGGCCGTGATCGTGGGCAAGCATGGAGGGTAGCATAGTCATTTCTCATGTTTTGTAGTCCGTAGCGGAACTACCTTGTTTGAATAAATGTGTGTTGTAAACTCTAATATTATTTATGATATGGCAGATGAATCCCTGTTTGCCATTCTATTATTATGTATGTGCTATGTTACCGTGCTTGCGAAACGCTTAGATGCGCTTCTTTCCTCTTTGGGGCCTCATTCCCCTAAACCGGAAAGGTCCGCATCTTAGTCGTTACAGCACTGCAGCCCACTAGGGGCTGGGCGCAGCCCCTCACCCCAGCCAACTTCGGTCGAAGGGGAGCAGAACTCCTTCTAGGGCGCCGCCAGCCCAAACTTGGGTGGCAAGGCACCCAAGAGGAGGGGCCACCAACCCTAGCCACCCCCCTTGGCTTCCCTCCCCTAGGGGAAACCCTAGGGTGCCCTCCCCTCTCCCTTCCCGATATATATAGAGAGGTAGAGAGAGGGCATCCACAAGACAACTTTCCACGGGACTGCACCTCCTCTCCCTCGTACTTTCTCTCCTCCAAATACCCTACGATGATGCCCTGCCGAGGTGTCACCACCAACACGTCACCACACTGTCGTGTTGTCGGAGGACTCGGGCTGCTACTTCACCATCACTCGCTGGATCGAGGAGGTGAAGGCGTCACCAAGATTTACGTGCGTTGAACGAGGAGGTGATGTCTGTTCGGCACTTGATCGGGAGATCGCACGACAGTTCGTGATTGGATCGCGAAGACGTACCACTACATCAACCACATTCTTGAACACTTCTACTTAGCGATCTACAAGGGTATGTAGATTCAATCTCTCCTCTGATAGATGGTCATCACCATGGATAGATCGTGTATGTGCATAGGAACATTTTGTTTCTCATGCAACATTCCCCAACAGGGTTTGGATAAGCCCAAAAGCTACCTTTGTAACTACCCAGTCACGAAGTAGAGTTTGCTTGGTCCAAAGCAAGTGTGCCACCATTACGTGTACATGCGCTAGCTCAGATCTTAGGACATAGAATGTATGTTGTACTAGAGACTCACAAATAACCTATCGATGCATCTCATAGTTGGGTCTGTGCAATTCAGACCTTATCTCGACTCGTATCCGACTATGTCGAATCCAACTAGATCTTTCCGAGTCCTTATTATCTGGCTAGCATTCAATCTTGAAGATATCAAATAAAAAAATCCGGAATATCTTCTTTGTGATGATAATGCCAAAAAATCTCAAGTTGGCGAGGACTCTACTACCCGGAACTCAATTTGATTCAACCAAAGCCTTTGCTTTGCAAAAGATACCCGCCACATGCGCAGTCAGATTGAACCATCCAACGTGTCATATGCTAATGTGATTGGTTGCACGTCCATGCAACCCTTTCGACTAGGGACCATTTAGGACACTTACCATACAATATATAAATGTATAGTCGCAGAAACAAGTCACATACTTGTTAATACACATTATTGATAATGTCCAAGGACTATCTTTATTCATAAACACATAGGAAATATCATCATACATGATTGCCTCTAGGACATATCTCCAACAAGCTTGGGGATGACCAAGGCACCCCAAGGTAATATCCAAGGAATACTCAAGCGTCTAAGCTTGGGGATGCCTCGGAAAGCATCTCCTCTTTCGTCTTCAACATTATCGGTATATCTTACTTGGAGCTATATATTTTATTCGTCACATAATATGTGCTTTTCTTGGAGCGTCATTTCATTTTGTTGTTCTCTGTTAGATGTTATTTGTAATCTTATTTTTCAATAAAAATTTCCAAGAATTTCTTTTAGAATGCTTGAACTGCATGTGGGATGTGTGTTGTACAAAAATAGAAACTTTTGTTGTGGTATTTGAATTAACAGATTTTGCTGGAATGTGTAAAGTTGTTGAAATGTTCACACATTATTTAATACAAATTATTTATCATGTATAAATTTTCAGGATGTTTTGGAGTTACAGAAGTACACTGTTTAAATAAATTTCCATGTATTGTTCTGTTTGGACAGATTGTTGTCATAGTTTTGTTATCTACTTATTTTAGAGTTTTGATGCCTTATATTGGTAAATATAAATTGTGGAAATAATAGTATACATTACTTAATGTTTTAAATTTATTATGAAACTTGTATTGGCATTAGATAAAGTGTTGATTTATTCTTATGTGTGCACTAACCTATCTCACGAGTTTTTTCAAGTTTTGTGTTGATGAAGTTTTTGAGACTTAGGTGAAACCGGGATATGAGAGTATTGAAAGAGATACAAAAGATCAAGCTTAGGGATTCCCAAGGCACCCCAAGTAAATATTACAAGAAGTATCAAGCATCTAAGCTTGGGGATGCTATGCATCCCACCTCTCTTCGTCAACAAATACCGGTTAGCCTATGTTGAACCTAAGTTTTTATTTGTCTGCATGATGTGTGCTATTCTTGGAATGATATTTTATTTAGTTTGTTGAGAGAGAGTCCTCACATAGCTACTTAATTATTTGACTACTCATTGATCTTCACTTATACCTTTTGAGAGTAGTTTGATGTTCACTCTTGTGCTCCACTTATATCCTAAGGGTAAATTGTAAATGAATGAAATACAATAAATCTGAAACTATCAATGTTCTTTATGTCTTGCAGTAGTTTCAAGTTTGGTTCAGAAAGTAAAATGTATTGAATTTTGACAACCATAATATTGGCCATGCAAGAAAATCATGAATGATTAGTACTAGATGACATGTTATGCCCATGGCGCAAAAAGCAAGAGCTAGTCGAGTATTCAAATCATGCATATGTGATTGATTTAGAACCAATTTAGTAGATGCTTATATCTGATTACATGCTACCATGGTAGACTAAAAGGAAGTAATGAGATCATGCATTGGCTTTACAAAGCAAGCCATAATAGCAAAGATGCATTGTATAGGTGCCAGCTGGAAAGACGAGGACATGAAGGCGGTGGTATTATGTAGAGTCATCGTTGCATGCCCCATCAATATCGAACATGATTTCATCGTCCAAGAAACTTTTCATGGCAGGAAAGATGACATGTTGCATCTCTGGCGCAAAAAGTAAAAGAAAACAAAGTATTCAAACCATGCAAATAATATTTGTTTAAAGAATAATAATACAACCTTGGATCATAAGGAAATATATATTTGGGTTGCCGCTCCTTGTGGGCATGTCCATTCCATGAATACAGACATAATTGTCATGTCCGTTGTTTGAAGAACAATGGAATAAAATTGTTAGGTATTCAAAGAATTTTATACATAATCATGACTGCAATAATCCACACCCATTGCTCTCATGGCACAAGTGGCCTCATAAAGAGCTCATGCTCCATGGGTTAGTCGTGTACTCCATCTGTTCTTAAATATAAGTCTATTTAGATATTTCAATATAAACTACATACCTAGAAGAAAGAGTGAATCTACACGCTAAAGTATGCCAATATACATCCGTATGTACACAATATTAGAATATCAAAAAAGACTTCTATTTAGATATGGAGGGAGTATATCTGTTCATTTTATGCAGAGTATGAAAGAAATTTGTATAGTGATCTTTAATCTCCCCACAACATACATTCTCTATAGTCAAGGAAAGTAAGTAAGTGCCAAAAATGGCGGCACACGTGAAAGTAGTATGTAAAGTATAACTTGTGGCCTCGGATATCAATTTTAGGGCCATAGTTTCCCTTTAAAACCTCCTCGACCATGTAGTATGGTTTGCCTACAATTTCAGCAAACCTTTCAACTACATATAAAAGCAATCATAGATGATGAATAACCCCCTTAGGTTCTGGTGAAAAAAGGCATACATATAATCTGAATAAATTGTATCAATGAACTTAGCTCCATTATGTAGGGATGGAAAATCAAGCAAAATACAGTAGGAAATGTATATATTATATAAATTAATAAGAGTTTTCACATTTGCTTTCAGAGGCTTGAAATTACAACACAAATCAGAGAAACATGTGAAGGTCCACATCGCTTATTTTAACAGATCTGGATTATAAGGTGCAAAGGTATGTTCCGAAGAAGATCAGTCCTAAAGGACACATATAGTTCAAAATCAATTGCGTGTAGAGGAGAACTTGATGACCCACAAGTATAGGGGATCAATCGTAGTCCTTTCGATAAGTAAGAGTGCCGAACCCAACGAGGAGCAGAAGGCTGTGATAAACGGATTTCAGCAAGGTAATAACTGCAAGCACTGAAAGTAGCGGTAACAAGTGATTGTGTAGCGAGGTGAAACGTAGCAAGCAAAAAGTAACAAGTAACAAGTAGTAGCAATGGTGCAGCAAGTGGCCTAATCCCTTTTGTAGCAAGGTACAAGCCTGGACAAAGTCTTATAGGAGGAAAAATGCTCCCGAGGACACACGGGAATTTCTGTCATGCTAGTTTTATCATGTTCATATGATTCGCGTTCGTTACTTTGATAGTTTGATATGTGGGTGGACCAGCGCTTGGGTACTGCCCTTACTTGGACAAGCATCCCACTTATGATTAACCTCTCTCGCAAGCATCCGCAACTACAAAAGAAGAATTAAGCCAAAGTCTAACCATAGCATTAAACTAGTGGATCCAAATCAGCCCCTCACGAAGCAACGCATAGACTGGGGTTTAAGCTTCTGTCACTCCAGCAACCCATCATCTACTTACTACTTCCCAATGCCTTCCTCTAGGCCCAAATATGGTGAAGTGTTATGTAGTCGACGTTCACATAACACCACTAGAGGAAAAACAACATACAACATATCAAAATACCGAACGAATATCAAACTCACATGACTATTATCAGCATGACTTATCACATGTCCTCAGGAACAAAAGTAACTACTCACAAAGCATAATCATAATCATGATCAGAGGTGTAATGAATAGCATCAAGGATCTGAACATAAACTCTTCCACCAAGTAATCCAACTAGCATCAACTACAAAGAGTAATCAACACTACTAGCAACCTTACAAGTACCAATCGGAGTCGTGAGATGGGGATTGGTTACACGAGATGAACTAGGGATTGGAGAGGAGATGGTGCTGATGAAAATGTTGATGAAGATGCCTCCCCTCCGACGAGAGGAGTGTTGGTGATGACAATGGCGATGATTTCCCCCTCCGGGAGGGAAGTTTCCCCGGCAAGATCGTCCTGCCGGAGCTCTAGATTGGATCTACTCAAGTTCCGCCTCGTGGCGGCGGCGAAACCACGAAAAAGCTCCCTTCTGATTTTTTTTGGACCAAGACGCTTCATATAGCAAAAGAGGGGGGCTAGTGGGCCGTCAGGGAGCCCACAAGCCCCCACTCCACCACCAGGGGGTGGCGGTGTCAGGGCTTATGGCACCCTGGCAGCCCCCTCTGGTAGTTCTTTCGCCCAGTATTTTTTATATAATCCCAAAAAAATCCACGTAACTTTTCAGGGCATTTGGAGATGTGCAAAATAGTGGACTAGGATTTGCTCCTTTTCCAGTCCAGAATTCCAGCTGCCTGAATTCTCCCTCTTCAAATAAACCTTGCAAAATAAGAGAGAAAAGGCATAAATATGGTACCACAAGTAATATAACATCCCAAAAAGCAATAAATATCAACATGAATGCATGATGCAAAATGGACGTATCAAATCCCCCAAGCTTAGACCTCGCTTGTCCTCAAGCGAAAACCAAGTTCCATAAACATGTCCACATGTTGAGGGACGAAGGTGTCGATAAAACATAATACGGACCTGAGGGCATCATGATCACACATAAGACAGCAATACATCATAAAGATTCTTATGGGAAAGTAACAATTCCTTCACAAAGCAAAGCATGAAGCAAAAACCTTACTCAGAAGTAACCAACAATAGTCCATAGTCATTGAAGCAATTGCAATTTATCACAACATCAGAAAGAGTCAAATAAGAGCTTGTAGGGCAAACTCACATACTCAATCATCTCTTTTGCTTTCCACAATTGTTACAACTCATGTGGTACCCATGGTCTCAAAGTTTCAGCTGGACACACACGAAGATAGGGGCTTATAGTTTTGCCTCCCAACCATTTACCTCAAAGGTAAAGTCAACAACAATAAAGCATAAGTACTCAACTCCAAGTTGATATATGAATATAGATCTTTCCCAAGCATGTGATGGTATCCAAGACAAAGGAAAAAATATGGAATTGGTGATGATCACCATGACTCTTACAAGGGCAAAAAGTAAAGGTACAAGATGGACCCTTCGCAGAGGGAAGCAGAGGTTGTCATGCGCTTTTCAGGTTTGAATGCGTGTCCTCTTAGTGTGGAGGAACGTCACTTTATATTGCCTCCTGTGATAAAGAACTTTATTATGCAGTCTGTCGCTTTTATGTCTTCCTCATCACAGGTTCGTACAAAGCTTATTTTCCACACACTAATAGATCATACATATTAGAGAGCAATTTTTTTATTGCTTGCACCGATGACAACTTACTTGAAGGATCTTATTCAATCCATAGGTAGGTATGGTGGACTCTCATGGCAAAACTGGGTTGGAGGTTTATGGATGCACAAGTAGTATCTCTACTTGGTGCGGGAGTTTTGGCTAATATGAGGTGGAAGCAATCGTCACATGCTAAGGGATCTCTAATCATATAACATTGTTTGGAACCAAGCAAACACAATTCATTATGTTGTCTTACTTGTCCAACATCTACTCCTAGGCATGTAATAGTTTGGTGAGTGCTCACAATTGTAAAAAGTGTCTAAGATGATATATTTATATGTGAACCTCTCTTTCCTTATTACTTCTTATTAATTGCAACAATGACTGAGGTCTATGTTGATTTATTCTCAACAAGATTCAATCATCATACGTGTCATACGTGAAGTTATCACTTTCCATAAGATCATCTCATGATCTTTCATGCTATCGTTCTTTTCATGCTTTTGATCATGGCACAAAGCAAAGCCCTTGACTAAGACACTCTTTATTATATAGCTCGTAAGCTCGAATACATCGGGGGAGAGACAAAAGCAAAAGACTCAAACTAAAAACTAAAGACTTATTCCTCTAAGAGAAGATATAAAAACTGAAAAGGGAAGAACTAAAATAAAGGTAAAAGCAAAAGATATAAACGTGATACGATACCAGGGCAACTCCCCCAAGCTTGGCAGAAGCCAAGGGGATTTCCCATACCAATGCTTAGTTGTCATCCTTCGCTGGTGATGGTGGTGTTGTGGGAGCAGTCTTGAGCTTGTATAATTTCCACTTGAGCAAAAAGTTCTGCTCCCTTAGATCGTCATTTTCTTCCTCAAGTTTCAACACTCTATGGCAAAGTTCATGCTTACTCTCCTACAAGAAACGAGAAGGGATAAACAAGGTCTTAGGCTTCTTCCTATGGTCAGGGAGGCTTGACTTCTTGAACTCCACATGGGTGTCTGCAGGTTGAGGTAGAGGAGCCTCCTCATCGGAACTCGTTTGTTCCTTCCCTTTGGGCTCATAGTCCTCTTCCTCATCAGTGGTCCAGCCATATGGTTCCAAATCCCCATAGACCTTGGGGTTAGCAAGGTAGTCAGCCACATAACTCTCCCCCTCTGAATCCTGAGAAGACATCTTGACCTAGATCTGCGGCAGAAACAAGCTCGAAATGAAAACAAAGGAAAACTGCGTGATACGAAGATCAAAACCTTCGGGCGAGTATATATTGATTTTTTTCTAGGCCAGAAGGAGTCCTCTGCAAGAAAACAAAGTCCGGGAGGCACACGAGGTACCCATAAGCTTGCCCTCCGCCACCAGGGGGTAGGGGGCGGTGGCAGGGCTTGTGGCCGCCTAGTTCGCTCTCCGGACTGCTTTTTATTTTTCTAATTTTCCAAAAATTCCAAAACGGAGGAAATTTCCTATTGGAAAAGCATCAGAGTCCAATTTCTTACCGAAACAGATACATCTTCGTTTTCAAGGTCTGAAATAGGCTGATAAACATCCCTTATGTACTCCTCTGGAGTTATGACATTAATGATATTGGTCTCAACATTTATGGGAGTAATAGAGATGTAATGCTTGATTCTTTGCCCATTTACCACTCTAGGAAAATTTACTTCCGTGTTATTGATTTTGATGGCACCGGAACGATATACTTCATCGATAATAAAGGGACCTTCTCATTTAGAGAGAGGCTTGCCTGCAAAGAATCTCAAACAAGAATTGTATAGCAAGACATAATCACCTACATTGAACTCTCGTTTCTGTATTCATTTGTCGTGCCATCTCTTAACTTTTTCCTTGAATAACTTGGCATTCTCATATGTCTGGGCTCTCCATTCATCTAACGAGCTGATATCAAACAACCGCTTCTCACCGGCAAGATTGAAATCAAAGTTGAGCTCTTTGATTGCCCAATAAGCTTTGTGTTCCAGCTCAAGAGGTAAATGACAGGCCTTACCGTAAACCATTTTATACGGTGACATGCCCATGGGATTCTTATAAGTAGTCCTATAAGCCCATAGTGCATCGTCAAGTTTGCTAGACCAGTTCTTTCGAGATCTATTGACGGTCTTTTGTAAGATCAACTTGATCTCCCTATTACTCAACTCCACTTGACCACTAGACTGAGGATGGTAAGGAGATGCAACTCTATGGTTGACATCATACTTAGCTAGCATCTTGCGGAAAACACCATGAATGAAGTGTGAACCGCCATCAGTCATCAAGTATCTAGGGACTCCAAATCTTGGTAATATAACTTCTTTAAGCATCTTAATAGAGGTGTGGTGATCAGCATTTTTAGTGGGGATAGCCTCTACCCACTTAGTAACGTAATCCACAGCAACTAAGATGTGAGTGTACCCATTGGAACTCGGGAAGGGTCCCATATAATCAAAGCCCCAAACATCAAATGGTTCAATGACAAGTGAATAGTTCATAGGCATTTCTTGACGCTTGCTGATGTTCCCTATTCTTTGGCATTCGTCACAAGACAAGACAAACTGACGGTCATCCTTGAAGAGAGTAGGCCAATAGAAACCTGATTGCAATACCTTATGGGCAGTTCTATCTCCAGCGTGGTGTCCTCCGTAGGCTTCGGAATGAAACTTCTGCAAGATTTGTCCCTGTTCATGTTCAGGCACACAACGTCTAATAACACCATCTACTCCTTCCTTATAAAGGTGAGGATCATCCCAAAAGTAGTGTCTCAAATCAAAGAAGAATTTCTTCATTTGCTGATAGGTGAAACTGGGTGGTATGTATTTGGATACGATATAGTTTGCATAATCTGCATACCACAGTGCACTATGTGAAGTGCAGATGACTTTTAATTGCTCATCAGAAAAGCTATCATCAATAGGTAGTGGGTCATCAAGGACATTCTCTAGCCTAGACAAGTTATCTGCTACAGGGTTATCATCACCCTTTCGGTCAACGACATGCAAATCAAATTCCTGTAGCAGGAGAACCAATCTGATCAGCCTAGGCTTAGCGTCCTTCTTCTCCATGAGGTACTTAATAGCAACATGATCAGAGTGAATAGTGACTTTGGAGTCAACTATGTAAGATTTGAACTTTTCACATGCAAACACGACTGCTAAAAATTCCTTCTCCGTAGTGGCATAGTTTCTTTGGGCACTGTCTAGAGTTTTACTAGCGTAGTGAATGACATTCAACTTCTTGTCAACTCTTTGTCCTAAAAGAGCACCAACAGCATAATCACTAGCTTCGCACATGATTTCAAAGGGCAAGTTCCAGTCAGGTGGTTGAACAATAGGTGCGGTTATCAAAGCCTTCTTAAGTATTTCGAAGGCTTCCTCACAATCCTCATCAAAAAAAAAGGAACATCCTTCTACAAGAGGTTGGTAAGAGGCCTAGAAATCTTGGAGAAGTCTTTAATGAACCTTCTATAGAAACCAGCATGACCTAGGAAACTTCGTATACCTCTGATATCTGTGGGGCAAGGCACTTTCTCAATTGCATCAACCTTAGCCTTATCAACTTCAATGCCTCTTTTAGAAATTTTGTGTCCTAAGACAATGCCTTCATTAACCATAAAGTGGCACTTCTCCCAATTTAAGACGAGGTTGGTCTCTTCGCATCTATGTAAGACTTGATCAAGGTTGCTGAGGCAATCATCAAAGGAAGACCCGTAAACGGAGAAGTCATCCATGAAAACCTCGACAATCTTTTCACAGAAGTCGGAGAATATAGCCATCATACATCTTTGGAAGGTGGCAGGTGCATTGCATAAGCCCAAAGGCATACGTCTATAGGCAAAGGTACTGAAAGGGCAGGTGAAAGTGTTTTTTGCTTGATCAGATTGTGCAACAGGTATTTGAGAGAAACCTGAATAACCGTGTAGAAAGCAGAAGTGTGTGTGTTTGGATAGCCTTTCTAGCATTTGGTCGATAAACGGCAAAGGATAATGATCTTTCCTGGTTGCCTTGTTCAGTTTCCGGAAGTCTATCACCATCCTATAGCCGTTAATAATCCTTTGTGGGATTAGTTCATCCTTATCATTAGGAACGACAGTAATACCTCCCTTCTTAGGTACGCAATGTACTGGACTTACCCAATCACTATGAGCAACGGGATAAGTGATTCCTGCTTCCAGAAGCTTTAATATTTCTTTTCTAACGACCTCTTTCATCTTAGGATTTAATCTCCTTTGATGATCAGCAACTGGTTTAAAGTCAGGATCGGTTTTAATTTTGTGCTGACATAGAATAGGACTAATACCCTTAAGATCATCAAGAGTATATCCAATAGCAGCGCGGTGCTTCCTCAGAGTCCTTAGTAACTTCTTCTCTTCGTGCTCTGAGAGGAGAGCACTAATAATGACAGGATATATCTCCTTCTCATCAAGATAGGCATACTTAAGAGTATCAGGCAACTGTTTAAGCTCGAACACAGGATCTCCCTTCTATGGGGAACGATCCCCAAGCAGTTCAACAAGCAGATTATTCTTGAGAATAGGATATTGTTCTAAGACAATTTTATCTGTCTCATCTCTCTCCTCCATATGCATATCATTTTCATGCTCAAGAAGATATTGCTCTAAAGGATCCGTAGGAGGTACGGCAATAGAGGCAAGAGCAATAATTTCATCTCTACCAGACGACTCTCTTTCATGGGGTTGTCTTTCAAACTTGGAGAAGTTAAATTCATGAGACACACCCTCGAAACTTACTGTGACAGTCTGCTAAATGCTATCAATGTGAGCATTTACAGTGTTGAGAAAGGGTCTACCGAATATGATGGGACAAAATCTATCTTGTGCAGTACCAAGGACAAGGAAATCAGTAGGGTACTTCGTCTTACCACACAGGACTTCTACGTCTCTCACAATTCCCAGAGGGCAGATAGTGTCTCTATTAGCTAGCATAATAGTGACATCAATGGGTTCTAACTCAGCAGGTGCAATCTCATTTTTGATTTCATCATATAGAGAACGGGGTATTGCACTAACACTAGCTCCCATATCACATAAACCATGGTAACAGTGATATCCTATCTTAACAGAAACAACGGGCAGGCCAACTATAGGTCCGTGTTTGTCTTTCGTGTGAGGTTTAGCAATTCTAGCGGAGTCCTCACAGAATTTGATAACATGCCCATCTATGTCTTCGGCTAAGAGATCTTTGATAATAGCAACACTAGGATCAACTCTAATCTCTTCAGGGGTGCAAGTGGTCTAATGTAACCCCTACGTATCACAGTTGGAGCTTTAGAATAATCCTTTATCCTAGCAGGGTATGGTGGTTTCTCAGTGTAAGCACAAGGAACAACAGGATCACTAAAAGCAATGATTTTCTCCTCAACTAGATTGGTTTTGGCTATGTTGGTTTCTACAGGAGGATGATATTTAAACCACTTCTCTTTGGGAAGATCAACATGAGCAGCAAAAGATTCACATAGAGAAGCTACTATCTCAGATTCAAGTCCATACTTAGCGCTAAAATCTCTAGAAGTGTTTGTCTCAACAAAAGATTTAACGCAATCGAACTGGAAATTCATACCTCACTCCTTACCTTCCTCTAGCTCCCAATCTTCAGAGTTGCGTTTGATTCTCGCCAATAAATTCCACTTGTGATCAATATCCTCGTTCATAAAAGAACCGGTACAAGAAGTGTCAAGCATGGTACGATCTTCATGAGAAAGCCGAGCATAAAATTTTTGAGTGATGATTTCTCTAGAGAGCTCATGATTGGGGCATGAATATAGCATTGATTTAAGCCTCCCCCAAGCTTGAGCTATGCTTTCCCAATCACGAGGCCAAAAGTTATAAATAAAGTTCCGATCACGATGTACTAAATGCATACGATAGAACTTTTGATGAAATTCCAATTTCAACCGATTGTAGCCCCATGATCCAGTATCATCACATAGCCTATACCATGTCAACGCCTTATCCTTCAAAGATAAATGAAATACTTTCTTCTTTACCTCATCCTCAGGCAAACCTGCAAGCTTAAATAAACCACAAACTTCATCTACATAGATCAGATGTAAGTCTGGATGTGAAGATCCATCTCCTGTGAAAGGATTAGCCAGCAGTTTCTCAAGCATACCCGAAGGAATTTCATAAAAGATATTTTCAGTAGGTACCTCAGGTTGAGGAACAACTCCTCATGCTTCCGTTCGTGGTGAAGATACCCCGAAGAAACTCCTCAAAGGAACAGTTTCCATAGTGACAAGTGACAATAAATTTCAGCACGGTATAAAAATGTTTCCTTACCAATTTCCACTTACCAAAGGCGCTTCACTCCCCGACAACGATGCCAGAAAAGAGTGTTGATAACCCATAAGTATAGGGGATCAATCGTAGTCCTTTCAAAAAGGTAAGAGTGTCGAACCCAACGAGGAGCAGAAGGCTTTGATAAACGGATTTCCGCAAGGTAATAACTGCAAGCACTGAAAGTAGCGGTAACAAGTGATTGTGTAGCGAGGTGAAACGTAGCAAGCAAAAAGTAACAAGTAACAAGTAGTAGCAACGGTGCAGCAAGTGGCCCAATCCCTTTTGCAGCAAGTGACAAGCCTGGACAAAGTCTTATAGGAGGAAAAACGCTCCCGAGGACACACGGGAATTTCTGTCATGCTAGTTTCATCATGTTCATACTTGGACAAGCATACCAGCGCTTGGGTACTGCCCTTACTTGGACAAGCATCCCACTTATGATTAACCTCTCTCGCAAGCATCCGCAACTACAAAAGAAGAATTAAGCCAAAGTCTAACCATAGCATTAAACTAGTGGATCCAAATCAGCCCCTCACGAAGCAATGCATAGACTAGGGTTTAAGCTTCTGTCACTCCAGCAACCCATCATCTACTTACTACTTCCCAGTGCCTTCCTCTAGGACCAAATATGGTGAAGTGTTATGTAGTCGACGTTCACATAACACCACTAGAGGAAAAACAACATACAACATATCAAAATACTGAACGAATATCAAACTCACATGACTATTATCAGCATGACTTATCCCATGTCCTCAGGAACAAAAGTAACTACTCACAAAGAATAATCCTAATCATGATCAGAGGTGTAATGAATAGAATCAAGGATCTGAACATAAACTCTTCCACCAAGTAATCCAACTAGCATCAACTACAAAGAGTAATCAACACTACTAGCAACCTTACAAGTACCAATCGGAGTCGTGAGACGGAGATTGGTTACAAGAGATGAACTAGGGATTGGAGAGGAGATGGTGTTGATGAAGATGTTGATGAAGATGCCTCCCCACCGACGAGAGGAGTGTTGGTGATGACGATGGCGACGATTTCCCCCTCCAGGAGGGAAGTTTCCCCGGCAGGATCGTCCTGCCGGAGCTCTAGATTGGATCTGCTCAAGTTCCGCCTCGTGGTGGCGGCGAAACCACGAAAAAGCTCCCTTTTGATTTTTTTTCTAGACCAAGACGCTTCATATAGGAAAAGAGGGGGGCTAGTGGGTCATCAGGGAGCCCACAAGCTCCCACTCCGCCACGAGGGGGTGGCGGTGTCAGGGCTTGTGGCGCCCTGGCAGAGCCCCTTTGCTAGTTCTTTCACCCAGTATTTTTTATATAATCCCAATAAAATCCACATAACTTTTCAGGGCATTTGGAGATGTGAAGAATAGTGGACTAGGATTTGCTCCTTTTCTATTCCAGAATTCCAGCTGCGTGAATTCTCCCTCTTCAAATAAACCTTGCAAAATAAGAGAGAAAGGGCATAAATATGGTACCACAAGTAATATAACAGCCCAAAAAGCAATAAATATCAACATGGAAGCATGATGCAAAATGGACGTATCAGAACTCATATTCTTTTTTGCATGTAAGAAGTTCTCAAGTTTAAGGTCCTGATGGATGACACCATTTCTATGGCACATCTATCACAGTATAATAGCAAGAATACATGTCACATGTCATAAAACTATCCAATATTGGAAGAAACACTGGTGGAACAAAAAGATGGAGTCAAGTTAACAATAAAGAACCGCGCTTCGGTAAAACCCCCCTCCCAAAATGTATAAAGGGCATAGGGGTCATTCACAGGGTGTACCGCGCCGCGTCGTGCAGACCGCCAGTGTCGCCGTACAGACCGCCCATGTACGCCCACGACTGGCGCGCGTGTACGCCGTGCTGAAAGGGAACGAAATGGACCTAGAGGGGGGTGAATAGGTACAGTTACAAAATTGAACGGTTACTTAGCAATTTTAGGCAGTAATGCGGAATATGAAAATGAGCCTAACAATTGCAAGGGTGAAGAGTAAGCTTTGTGAACCAAGCAAGGCAACAAGTAGGATATAATAAAGCAATAGTAAGTAATGAAAGACTAACAACAAGTAGGGAGTAAGGTTAGGGATAATCGCAACTCCGAGAGACAAGGATGTATCCCGATGTTCACTTCCTTGGATGGAAACTACGTCACCATTTAGAGAGGTGGGTGTTACCATAAAGGCACACCAATGCCATGAAGGCTCACCCTATTCTCTCCTCGAGACAACACCACGAAGGTGTTTCTCAACCACTAGTGGTAAGCCTTTGAGGTGGATTCCAGACCCTAACAAACTTTCCGGGGGAAATCACAAAGGTTTGATTCATGTCCGAAGAACTCCTACCGCCTAGGAGTCTCCAACCTCCAAGAGTAACAAGATCACGGGGACTGCTCAAAACTTGCTCAAATCACAAATAGCTTGGGTTGAGAGGAGTAGAGGGAGACAATCTATCTTTTGATTGGAACAACACTCAAAGGGACTCACATATGCACGTGGGATCTAGGATTTTGTGTAATCAAATGGGAGTGAGAGAGAAAGGTGTTCTTGAAGTGTTTCTGCTGTGTTGGACACCTCCCACTCGAGGTGGGAGAAGACTATATATAGTGGTGGCAGAAAAGTGATCGTTGGAGCCACATATCATGTGCAGTTGTTGGACGTCCAGCAGTTCACGGCCGTCCGGACAGGAACGAGGGGTCGGACGTCCGACAGTGGTCGGTCATCCGAAGATGCAGAAGGTATCTGATTACCAAAGTATTTGGTGGAAAGGTAATCAACATACGGTCGTCCGAAGACATAGAAGATATTAGGTCAGCATGAGGTGAAAAATGAACAGCGCACGAACGTCCGAAAGGCATCGGCCGTCCGGGACACGGTCGCCCGGAATAGTCGGAAGTCCGACATTTTGGATCTGTTTGGTGGTAACGGAATTCCTACCGTACCCGGACGTGTGGTCCTCGGACGACCGGAGGAGCCGGAAGTCCGACATTTTGGATTTGTTGGTTGGCTCCAAATTCCGAACGGCGTCGGCCATCCGGGGTCCGGACGTCTGAGAACCACCGGACGACCGAACAGGAGCAGATCAACCGGGAAGATAGAGAGAGGAATTTCTAATAGTTTTGAGCAAGTTTCTTACGATACCCAGTGATTCCCTCTTAATAGTGCGGGGTCCCTATACTCAAGAAAGACAAATAAAATGATAGACCACTCATCTTGTTTCTTCGTTCTTGAGCATCCTAGACAAATTAGTCATGATCCATACAAAAACTCTCATGGGAACAAAACTTGAGATACACTCGACTAAGATGATTAGTTTCCTATATGTGTGTTGTCAGCAACATAGAAATATGGTTAAGGGCATGATTGCACTTTCAGTCTCCCCCTTTTGGTAGTTGATGACAACATACATATAGCTCTCAAAAAGTAAAGTAGACATATGTTGCTTAGGAGAGATTTGTTATGGAGCTCCCCCTGATTATACGCATGGTAAAATAATTATGGTCGTGAGCACCCCCTTACTTGATAATGAGTGCATCAAAGATATTATATGGATCAATAAAATAGCATGATAATGAGTGCATCGAAGATATCATATGGATCAATAAAATAGCATGATAACACATCATCCATAAGTAGCATTACATGATAACACATCATCCATATATGTCATATTAGTTCACCATAATCTAGCATCCATACATTAAGGGTAACAAGTCGAATGCTAAGATAATGTCCTCCCCATTTGGCATCAAGTACCGAAAAGGGAAGGACCAGGACATGCCACCAAACACTCAGAAACCACTGCCATCATCATCATCACCATGGGTGCCACTGCCACCTGCCTCGTCAAGGAAATCAGCCCACTCAGAGCCAGAGGGAAAACCGAAGTCGGAAGGAGGAGCAGGGGAAGATCCTCATCGTCACTCACATCAGTTGCTTTTGAGTCTCTCAGACGAGCCTTGAGAGCATTCTTGGAAGAGATCAGGCGAGTGACCACATCGTGCTTTTGTGAGCACTAAAAGGTTAAAGCCTTCATCATGGTAGAATGTGCTTTCCTAAGAAAACTAGCAAAGTGACCAAAGGAGGTAGAGCTAGATGAGATAGACCTAGACCGAGCAGCAGCCCGTCGAGCAGGAGCGGATGAGGATTTCTTGGGGGGGCAATCATCGGCCATGTGAGGGGGAATGACCCATTTTTTATGCACATGAGCGTGAACAATAGAAAAGGGGGCCACATGTTCAATGAGAGCCTGAATAAAAGGAGCATGAGGAAAGCCACGCTTGATTGAAAACTAGAGAGGCGAATCTCATGCCATAAAAAGTGAGGAACATTGATCTTTCTTTTAGGATATTCAATGAGGTGGGTCATGAGATCAATGCAATATCCGTTGCAGGTTCCCCTCTCACCCATCTTGGGATAGATGGTGCAGATGATGCACTGAAAAATAATGAAGAAGGGTGATCTCCAAATAGAGACTTGATTGAGATCTTTGCCCTTTTCCTCTTCATCAAGCTCATCAAGGGTTTTTAAAATATAGCCACGGGCTTCAATGGCTCTAGGTGCATGATTTGGGTCATTCTTATGGAGTTTAAGTCGTCGTGTGGAAACCAAGAGCAGCGACAAACTGACCATAAGAGGCTGAGAGCTCACTGTCGGACGTCATCGAGGTGACAGTGTTAGCCGGACCAAAGAAGCAGGTTGCATAGAATTGATGGATGCCAGCATGATTGAAGTCATGTTGAAAAGCAAAGGGTGCAGCAAGACCAGATGACTCGATGAGATTAATGGCACCCGGATATTTTGCCGGGTGAGTGGGAATATGCTCTAAGTGAATAAAGTGATGAACAGACAGACCTTTTGGAATAATGACAGTGGAGAAAATATCTGCATGAACATTTGTAAGGAGAGTTGATCAGTGTCGCGACGAAACTTAAGGTATGCAGATTTAGGGGCCTTTGTGAAATCCTTAATTTCACGACCTAGAGAAGGAGGGGACTCAAGAGAGATGCGGCGAGCATCACCTTGATGCTGCTCTAGAGGCGGAGGAGGCATGTATGTTGGTCTCCGAGTGCCGGGCTTTGGAAGATTCTTGCGGATCCCAACAAATTCAGCCCGTTTTTCATACTGCAACTCTTCCTCGTAGTTGGATACTTCCAAGGATGAGATGGTTCCACGAACCGGATGCTTAGTGACACGCTTGTAGGGGCGAGCTCGTTCTTGGGAGTCATCGGACCCCGCACCATGGGCGGGACGAGAGAACGACCCGACGGGGGTCTTGCTGTGGAGTGCTTGATCTTCGACATGGCAAAATAAACTCCAACAACCATGTTTGAGAAACCCCTAGGTCACGGACGAGATGCACTGGAAGCACCGAGAGCAGAGTTGTGGGGAAGAAATTGGTTGAAAGAATCGGTTTAAAGAGAGGAGGAGGTTACCTCGGGGCCCAAGGAGAGAGAAGCTCCGACCGGCAAGGTCCTGGCGGCAGCCTGGGGATGTAGGGGAGAAGAGCTAAGAGGAGGAGGCAGCGCGGGGAGTTAGGGAAAATGCCAAGACTCGCGGGCCTCCGGGCTTTATATGGGACCGAATCGTCGGACGACCGACAGACGTCAGACGTCTGGAGGTTAATAAATCGTCGGACGACCAACACTTGTTGGACGTCCGAACATCAGCAGGTCAATGGACGACCGAAACACGTCGGACGTCCGAGAGGGGCAAATAGGAGGCACAGGCAAACATGGGAGCTTTTTCGTTTTTGGTGGCACCCATGATAGTGAGATGGTGAAGAATATCCTAACACATGTAACACCCATGATTGTCTCAAATAATGACCACTCTAGCTAAACAGCTCTAGCGATGTTCATATAAGGGTGTGGGTGGTGGTTTAACCCACCATGTTTGAGTAAATGTGGGATGGCACTCCGAAGATAATCTTGAGCCCATCACCACAACTCCATCATTTAAAGCACCAAGTCACCAAAGCGATCAAAGTAACTTTGAGAGTGTTGGGTTTATTTATGCATCATATAGGGTGAGAGAACTCATGAATTGAATGTCTCCCCCTAAATACATGCCTACACCTAGACAAAACATGAAGTAAGTGTATGTAGGTGTACAAGATTTCACATAATGTTATCAAGCTCCAAGATGCCAAGTTCATGCCTAAGTTGACAAAAACTTGCTTCGTCCAATGGCTTGGTGAAGATGTCTGCTAGTTGCATATTTGTACCCACGTGAGCAATATCAATGTCACCCTTTTGCACATGTTCTCTCAAGAAGTGATACCTAATATCAATGTGTTTTGTGCAAGGGTGATCAATGGGGTTCTCGGCAATCTTGATGGCACTTTCATTATCACATAAAAGAGGCACATGTCTATAGGTGATACCATAATCCTTTAAAGTTGCCTCATCCATAGCAATTGAGTTGCACAGCTTACAATTGCAATGTATTCAGCTTCGGCAGTGGAGAGGGAAACACAATTCTGCTTCTTCAGGACCAACTTACCAAGGAGCGTCCAAGAAACTGACATGCACCGGAAGTGGATTTCCATCCCACTTTGTCACCATCCCAATCCGCATATGTGTACCCAATGAGATCAAACTTTGCATCCTTGGGGTACCATAAGCCCAACTTTGTGGTGTGAACAAGGTATCTAAGGATATGCTTAATTGCCGTATGATGGCTTTCCCTAGGGGAAGCTTGAAATCTTGCACATATGCCTACACTTAACATGATATCTGGTCTAGATGCACAAAGATAAAGCAATGAACCAATCATAGAGCGGTAAATAGATGGGTCAAAAGGAATATTGTTGGTGTCTTCAGTGAGAACATTTTTTGTGGACATGGGTGTCTTACATGGTTTAGCATTTTTCATTTCAAACTTCTCTAGAATGTCCTTGGGGTATTTTGTTTGATACAGGAAAAATCCTACTTGAAATTGTTGTATTTGAAATACGAGAAAGAACTTCAAGTCCGTGTTGAGTGACATTTCAAAGGTCTTGGTCATGGAGGCCGCAAACTTCTTGCACAAATGAATGTAGGAGAACCAAAAATGATGTCATCCACATATATTTGGCATAAGATAAAATCATCGTTATCCCTCTTAGTAAAAAGAGTAGGATCGATCACCCCTCTTGCAAAGTCATCATCGAGTAAAAACTTCTTAAGATGATCATACCAAGCACGCGGTGCTTGTTTGAGGTCATACAAAGCCTTGTGAAGTGTTTACACATGGTCTTTGTGATTGGGGTCAACAAACCCACGTGGTTGTGATACATATACTTCTTCTTGTAGAGGGTCATTAACAAAAGCACTCTTCACATGCATTTGATGCAATGTAAAACCATTGAAAGCAACATAAGCCAGTAAAATGCGAATGGACTCAAGACGGGCAACGGGAGCAAAAGTCTCACCAAAGTCCAAAGATTCAACTTGGGAGTACCCTTGTGCCACTAACCTTGCCTTGTTGCGGATGACTATGCCATTCTCATCTTGCTTGTTCTTAAAGATCCATTTTGTTCCAATGACATTGTGTTCTTCAGTTGGTCTTTTGACTAATGACCATACTTTGTTGTGTTTAAAACTGTTCAACTCTTCCTACATAGCAATGATCCAATCATTGTCCCACAATGCATCTTGTACCTTGAGAGGCACAACACTAGATACAAACGAAAAGTGAGCACAAAAGTTTGTCAATTGTTTACGAGTGACTCTACCTTCCGATATGCCGATAAGAATTTTATCAACATCGACACGACCGGACACCCGTGGCATGATGGAGGTCAGGGTTTCACGAGGTTCAACTTCATTTCCATCATCTACATCCTCAACATATGGATCATTAATGTGTGGTGGAAGATATTCTTCTTCACGTTGCATTTGTTGAGGTTCATCATCAATGATAGCATTTGCTTGGTCTAGCTCTTGATGATGATCTTGCTCTTGAATGTGATCATGGTGAGGGACGTGTTCTCCTTCTTGATCTTGAACAACTGGCATGGTTTGAGCACTAGGATCTTGTGGAGGTATGGGTGTTGAGTCAACTTGAGGATGGGGGAAACTTCCATCTTCTTCTTCATCATCATGGGGTTCTTGTTCCATGGGAAGAAGGGAACCAACACCCATGGTCAAAATATATTGAGAGGGATCTTCCTCACCTGCATCACTTAGATAAACTTGCTCCCCATGGGAGCCATTAAATTCATCAAACATGATGTCACAAGTTTCTACAACACATCCATTGGATTTATTATAGACTCTATAGGCGTGAGAGTTTGGCCCATAACCAACAAATATCCCCTCAATTGTTTTGGATTGAAACTTTCCTAACCGTTCCCTTTTGTTGAGGATGAAACACTTGCATCCAAATACACGAAAGTACTTGACATTTGGCTTGTTCCCGGTTAGGAGCTCATATGGAGTCTTCTCCAATATCTTGCGGAGGAAGAGTCGGTTTGATGCATGGCATGCCGTGTTGACAGCCTCAGCCCAAAAACTGTGTGGTGACTTGTATGCATCCAGCATGGACCTTGCCATTTCCACAAGTGTATGGTTCTTCCTCTCGGCTACACCATTTTGTTGAGGCGTGTAGGGTGCGGAATATTAATGTTCAATCCTCTCATCACTAAGAAATTCTTCCAAGGTGTAGTTCTTGAACTCAGAGCCATTATCACTTCTTATTGCCAAGATTTCTTTGTCAAACTTGCGTTGGGCTTGCTTGCCAAAATCAATGAAGGTTATTTTCGTCTCGTCCTTGGACTTGAGGAAAAACACCCATGTATACCTTGAGTAGTCATCAACAATGACAAGTCCATACTTCTTCCCACCAAGACTATCCCATGACGGAGGCCCAAAGAGATCCACATGGAGGAGCTCCAAAGGCCATGAAGTAGATACGCTATTCTTGGGTGGGTGCTTTGATTGATGTTGCTTCCTGGCTATGCATGCACTACACACACGATCTTTCTCAAAAGATGCATTGGTTAGTCCAAGGATGTGATTACCTTTTAAGAGATCTTAAAGATTTCTCATGCCGACATGGGCTAGCTGGCGATTCCATAGCCACCCCTTGTCGGCCTTGGCCATTAGACAAGTTGCATGGAGGGTGCTCTCTTTAGAGAAATCAACCGTCTAAAGGTTTCCATCCAACTCTCCAACAAAAGCCACTTCGAGAGTGTCTCTCTTAAAGACTATCACATCCGTTAGTCCAAATAGTGTATCATAACCCACGGAAGCCAATTGGCAAACATAACGCAAATGGTATTTAAGGGATTGGACAAGCATGACATTTGAAAGAGACATGTCATTTCTGATAGCCACCTTGTCTAACCCGAGTACATGTCCATTTGATCCTCCACCGAACACAATGCTCATAAATGGTTGAATATCTTCCATGAACTCAAAAAGCAATTTCCTATCTCCGGTCATATGGTTGGTGCATCCACTATCGATCACCCATTTGACTCCACCAGAGAAGGCAACCTGCACACATTTTATGACTTGGCTAGAGGCACCCATTTTACAATGGGACCTCTCAACTTAGTCACAAGGGTCTCAGGGACCCAAAGAGCATAGAACCAGAATGCATTACGAGGACCAACAAATTTAGCATAAACCTCCTCATCCTTTGTTTTACAAAGTACATAGGATGGAGGCATGAACTGTTTTGGCTTGTTGGGAGTGGGTACGCCCCTAGTGACCTTCCCACTCTCCACCTTACCTTTATCCTTGTGTCCTTCTCGTACAAATGTTTCTTTGAGAGGAGTGGTTCACTTGAGAGGAGACATATGATACGTCTCAAACGTATCTATAATTTTTTATGGTTTCACGTTCTTATCTTGTCAACTTTGGATGTTTTGTTTACCTTTTCTATCTTTTTTGGGACTAACTTATTAATCCAGTGCCAAGTGCCAGTTCCTGTTTTTTCTGTGTCTTTGACTCTTTTCAGATCTATTTTGGAACAGAGTCCAAATGGAGTAAAATGCTTGAAATAATTTTTTCCAGAATGAAAGAAGATTGGGAGGCTTGAGGGCCAAGGCAGTGGGCCCACTGGGATCCCACAAGCCCTGTTGCTGCGGCCAGGGGGAGGCCGCGGCAACAAAGCTTGTGCCCTCCCTCGCGCTCCCCTGCCCTAGGTCTTTGGCCTATAAATTCCCTAAAAATCCAGAAAAAATTAAGGGCATCCATGAAAACACTTTTCCGCCACCGCAAGCTTTCGTTTCCGCGAAATCTCATCTGGAGACCCTTCCCGGTGCCCTGCCGGAGGGGACTTTGGAGTTCGAGGGCTTATACGTCAACATCATCACCTCTCCAATGACTCGTGAGTAGTCTACTTCAGACCTACGGGTCCGTAGTTAGTAGCTAGATGAATCTTCAATACAAAGTTCTCCATGATCTTCATGGAGATCTATCCGATGTAATCCTCTTTGGCGGTGTGTTTGTCGAGATCCGATGAATTGTGGATTTGTGATCAGATTATCTATGAACTATATTTGAGTCTTTGCTGATTTCTTATATGCATGATTTGATATCCTTGTAAGTCTCTCTGAGTCTTGGGTTTTGTTTGGCCAACTAGATCTATGATTCTTGCAATGGGAGAAGTGCTTGGTTTTGGGTTCATACCATGTGGTGACCTTTCCCAGTGACAGAAGGGGCCGCAAGGCACGCATCGTGTTGTTGCCATCAAGGGTAACAAGATGAGCTTTTATCGTAGATAAAACTTGGTTTTCTTCTTTGCCTAAAAATAGTATCGATTCTTGGGATAAGTGCAAAGATGCTTACATATCCAAGTATTTTCCGCCGGCTAAGATTATCTCCTTACGTAACGATATCATGAATTTCAAGCAACTTGATCATGAACACGTTGCACAATCTTGGGAGAGGATGAAGTTAATGATTAGAAATTGTCCCGCTCATGGCTTGAGTTTGTGGATGATTATACAAATCTTTTACGCTGGTTTGAATTTTGCTTCTCGCAATATCTTGGACTCCGCCTCGGGTGGAACGTTCATGGAAAACACATTAGGAGATGCTACAAAACTCCTAGACAATATCATGACCAACTACTCTCAGTGGCACACTGAAAGGTCACCTGCTAGCAAAAAGGTACACGCTATAGAAGAAATTAACTCGCTTAGTGCTAAGATGGACGAGTTGATGAATTTGGTTGCTAGTAAAAATGCTCCTTTAGATCCTAATGACATGCCACTATCTTCCTTGATTGAGAGTAGCAACGCTAGTTTGGACGTTAATTTTGTTGGTAGGAATAATTTTGGCACCAACAATGCTTTTAGAGGAAACTATGTTCCTAGGCCTTTTCCTAGTAACTCCTCTAACAACTATGCCAATTCCTACAACAACACTTACGGAAATCATAACAAATTACCCTCTAATTTAGAGAGTAATATCAAAGAGTTCATCAACTCTCAAAAGATTTTCAATGCGTCCATAGAGGAAAAACTACTCAAAATAAACGATTTGGCTAAGAGCATTGATAGGATGTCTTGTGATATTGATGCTTTGAAAGTTAGATGTGCTCCTCCCAAGGTCAACTTGGATGAAACTTTAAAAGCTATGCGTGTCTCCATGAATGAGAGCAAAGAAAGAACCGCCCAAATTCGCGCTAGGCATGAATGGTTTAAAAGGGTGCGTTCTAGTGATGCAAATCACAAAGATCTTAAAGTGCTTGGTGTGATCCCTCTTGAATCTTTGTTTTCGCGTGTCAAACCTATTGATGAAGGGGCTGGATATGAATCCACTTTGGTTGAAAAATTCCCCAATGATTCGGAGCCCACCAATCTTGATGATAAAGGTTTGGAGAGTGGAGTAGAAGAAATCAAAATTTTGGGTAGTAATGAAACTCCCACTTTGGATTTCAAGGAATTCAATTATGATAGTTGCTCCTTGTTTGAATGCATTTCCTTGATGCAATCCATTGCAAACTCTCCACATGCTTATAGCCAAAGCAAAGCCTTTACCGCTCATATCGTAGATGCTATGATGAAATCTCTTGAAGAGAAGCTCGAATTAGAAGTCTCTATACCTAGAAAACTTCATGATGAGTGGGAACCTACTAGCAAAATCAAGATCAAAAACTATGAATGCAATGCTTTGTGTGATTTGGGTGCTAGTGTTTCCGCGATTCCAAAGTCTTTATGTGATATGCTTAGTTTTCATGAGATTGAAGAGTGTTATCTTAATTTGCATCTTGCGTATTCTACTGTCAAGAAACCCATGGGAAGGATCGATGATGTTCTTATTATTGCAAATAAGAACTATGTACCCGTGGATTTCATTGTACTTGAAATAGATTGCAATCCTTCATGTCCCATTATTCTTGGTAGACCTTTCCTAAGGACTATTGGTGCTATCATCGATATGAAGGAAGGGAATATTAGATTTCAATTTCCCCTAAAGAAGGGCATGGAGCATTTTCCTAGAAAGAAAATAAGATTTCCTTATGAATCTATGATGAGGGCTACTTATGGTTTGAGCACCAAGGATGACTATACGTGATTCCATCTCCTTTTACCTAGCTAAGGGCGTTAAACAATAGCCCTTGTTGGGAGGCAACCCAACGAGTCGATCCTTTTTCTTTCTGTTTTGTGTTTTCCACACTTTCATAATTCTGTTATGATTGTGTTTTTTGTGTTTATTTTTGCGTTTGTGCCAAGCAAAACCGTTATGATTAGTCTTGGGGATGATCGTTTGGTCATGCTGGAAAAGACAGAAACTATTTGCTCACGAAAATAATTTTCATTTTTTTCTGTAAGATATTTTGAGTTGATTCTTTTTGCTTCTGATTTCTACACAAATTCTTCAGACTGTCGTAATTTTTAAGAATTTTTGAAGTACCAGAAGTATACGAAGTATACAGATTTCTACAGACTGGTCTGCTGTTAACAGATTCTGTTTTTGTTGAGTTGGTTGTTTATTTTGATGAAACTATGGATAGTATCGGGGGGTATTAGCCATGGAAGATTGAAAATACAGTAACCCAACATCAACATAAGTAGAATTTAAGTTTTCTACAGTACCTAAGGAAGTGGTGGTTTTCTTTCTTATACTAATGTTATCACGAGTTTATGTTTAAGTTTCGTGTTGTGAAGTTTTCAAGTTTTGGGTGAAGTTCTTATGGAAAAAAAGATAAAGAGTGGCAAGAGCTCAAGCTTGGGGATGCCCAAGGCACCCCAAGTTGATTCAAGGATGTCGTATAAGCCTAAGCTTGGGGATGCCCCGGGAAGGCATCCCCTCTTTCGTCTTCAATCCATCGGTAACGTTACTTGGGGCTATATTTTTATTCACCACATGTTATGTGTTTTTCTTGGAGCGTCTTGTATCGTAGGAGTCTTTTATTTTTTTTGTCACAATCATCCTTGCTACACACCTAGAGAGAGAGAGAGATGCACTCACCATGATTTTGTCGAGCTTCACTTATATCCTTTGGTTAGACAATTCAGCTCATATGTGCTTCACTTATATCTTTTGAGCTAGTTGCTTTTGCTCTATGGGCTTCACTTATATCTTTTAGAGAACTGCGGTGCGTGGCTTGGTAGTTGATCTATGCTATGAAAGTAGTCTCAAAAGGGGTAGTTATCCAAAGGGCTATGAAAACTTCCACCTTCATGTGCATTGAATAGTTAGAGAAGTTTGATTCATCTCAATTAGTTTTGAGTTGTGATTGTGGTAATATTGAAGTTATATTAGTAAGGTGTTGTGGATCTAGAAATACTTGTGTTGAAGTTAGTGATTCCCGTAGCATGCACGTATGGTGAACCGCTATGTGATGAAGTCTGAGCATGATTAGTCTATTGATTGTCATCCTTTGTGTGGCGGTCGGGATCGCGCGATGGTTTATACCTACCAACCCTTCCCCTAGGAGTATGCGTTGAATGCTTTGCTTTGATTACTACTAAAACTTTTGCAACAAGAATATGAGTTCTTCATGACTAATGTTGAGTCCATGCTTTAGATGCACTTTCGCCTTCCACCATCACTATCTTCTTTAGTGTCGTGCAACTTTCGTCGGTGCACAAAACCACCCATATAGCCTCCCTCAAAACAGCCACCATACCTACCTACTATGGCTTTTTCAAAGCTATTCCGAGATATATTGCCATGAAACTACCACCATGACATGTGCCACCACTTCTACATTGTCATTGCATGATCGTAAAATAGCTAGCATGATGTTTCCATTGATGTCTATGCCATGCTAGATCATTGTCACGGTACACTACCGAAGGCATTCCATATAGAGTCATCATTGCTCTAAGTTTTGAGTTGTAAGTGTGATGATCATCATTGATGGAGCATTGTCCCATGTGAGGAAATAAAAGAGGCCAAAGATGCTCACCAAAAAAAAGAGGCAAAAGAGCCCACCAAAAAAATGAGAGAAAAAGAGAGGAGGGACAATGCTACCACCTTTCCACACTTGTGCATATTAAGCACCATGATCTTCATGATTGAGGGTCTCTCGTTTTGTCACCACCATATAGCTAGTGGGAAATTTTCATTATTTAACTTGGCTTGTATATTCCAATGATAGGCTTCCTCAAAATTGCCTTAGGTCTTCGTGAGCAAGCAAGTTGGATGCACACCCACTAGTTTTCTTTACGAGCTTTCACATACTCTTAGCTCTAGTGCATCATTAGTATGGCAATCCCTACTCATTCACGTTGATATCTATTAATGAGCATCTCCATAGCTCATTGATATGCCTAGTAAATGTGACCACCTTCTCCTTGTTTGCCTTACAACCTCCACCACACTCCACACCACTTATAGTGCTAAAACCATGGCTCACGCTCATGTATTGCGTGAGAGTCGAAAAAGTTTGAGAAAGTAAAGGTGTGAAAACAATTACTTGGCCAATACCGGGGTTGTGCATGATTTAAATTCGTTGTGCAAGGATGATAGAGCATAGCCAGACTACATGATTTTGTAGGGATAACTTTCTTTTGGCGTTGTTATTTTGAAAGTTAATGATTACCTCGCTAGTTTGCTTGAATTATTATTGTCTCCACGCCAGTAGCAAACTATTGTTTTGAATCTAATGGATCTGAACATTCACGTCACATAAGAGGAGTTACAAAGGACATCTATGCTAGGTAGCATGAAAGCATCAAAAATTCATTCTTTATCAATTCCCTACTCGAGGACGAGTAGGAGTTAAGCTTGGGGATTCTTGATACGTCTCAAACGTATCTATAATTTTTGATGGTTTGACGCTGTTATCTTGTCAACTTTGGATGTTTTGTTTACCTTTTATATATTTTTTGGGACTAACTTATTAATCCAGTGCCAAGTGCCAGTTCCTGTTTTTTCTGTGTTTTTGACTCCTTTCAGATCTGATTTTGGAACAGAGTCCAAACGGAATAAAATCCCCGAAATAAATTTTTCAAGAACGGAAGAAGATCGGGAGGCTTGAGGGCCAAGGCAGTGGGCCCACAGGGAGCCCACAAGCCCTGTTGCCGCGGCCAGGGGTGTCACGCCCAAGATGCGACCCTATCCTCAATTTGGCACGAAGGCCTCGTCAGGGATAGAAACGCATCTCGTCGTGTCGCAAGAATGGATATTGTTACAAGTACATGTACTGAAAAGAAGATATATATATATAGAATTGTCTTACGCTCGCCACAAGCTACATCAGAGTCACGGCAGTACAATACATAATCATCATGAAGAAGAGGAGGGTCCAACTACGGACGAAAAACAAACGAGAAAAGAAGAACGACGCCCATCCTTGCTATCCGAGGCTACCGGCATGGAACCCATCCAAGATCGATGAAGAAGAAGAAGAAGAAGAAGCAACTCCAAATGAACAATCAACGCACTCGCGTCAAGTAACCTTTACCTGTACCTGCAACTCGTGTTGTAGTAATCTGTGAGCCAGAAGGCACTCAGCAATCTCATTTCCAAAGGTATCAAGACTAGCAAAGCTTAATGGGTGAGGTATGGTTAAGTGGTGAGGTTGAAGTAGCTGCTAAGCATATATAAGGTGGCTAACTTACGAGTACAAGAAATAAGAGAGGGAAGATCTACGCATAACGGACGTGAGCTACTGATGATCAAATGAATCATCATGAACACCTACCTACGTCAGACATAACCCCACCGTGTCCTCGATCGGAGAAGGAACTCACGAAGGAGACAGTCACGGTTACGCACACAGTTGGCAAGTTTTAATTAAGTTATCTTCAAGTTATCTAGAACCATTGTTAAACAAAGTTTCCACGTTGCCACATAATCGCGGGCACGGCTTTCCGAAAGATTTAACCCTGCAGGGGTGCTCCAACTAGTCCATCACAAATACCACAAGCCGCATAGAAATCCTCGATCACGGCACTCGCGATCTCGTCGGACTCCTTAGTGGAAAACCTCAACTCTGAGATTACCCAAAGCATCACCGGAATCCCGATGCACAAGATATCTCGTCAAAGGTAAAACTAATCCAGCAAGGCCGCCGGCGTGTCGACGATCCCGATAGGAGCCGTGTATCTCGTTCTCAGGACACGACGGATGAGCGACGCGTACGGTGGCCTGATAGAAATCACCCGAGTTGCCCTGGGTTGGCCCCGCACAGTGCTCTGTTTTGGACCAGCACCATCAGCACTGGTCCTCCCTGTATTATGTAGAATTACTCCTCGGGTAGCACTAACTCCCTATGCATTTCAGTTTAGCAAAATTATTATGTTGGGCAAATAGTACCAATGTTGGGCCTTGCCAGACCAGCTTTAATCTAAAACGAATTATCAAGGGGGTCCCCATAACAACCCCGATCGTGTTAGGAGCACTCAAATATGGAACATAACACCGGTAGCCGAAACTAAGGGGGCAAAGGTGGAACAAAACACCAGGCTAGAAAGGCCGAGCCTTCCACCTTTTACCAAGTATATAGGTGCATTAAATTAAATAGCATTAAATATGGTGATATAACAAGGAACCCATGTTATCACATGGTAGCAACTGCACCTGCAACTAGCAATGCTAACACAAGGTTAAGCAAGCGGTAACATAGCCAATCAGTTGTTTCATAGGTTGAACAGGTTGAAGGTTTTCATGGCATTGTTGAGAGGCTGATATTTAACATGTGGTAGGCAACGAGACATAATCGATAGAAATGGTAATACTAGCATGGCAAAGATAGTAATGGTATCTGGGGAAATGGTCATCTTGCCTGAGATCCCGCTTGGAAGAAGAATGCCTCCCTGAAGCAGACGAACTGATGTAGTCGAACGGGTCCTCACAATCTGACACGCTTGCGGAACTCTATCGAGACGAAGCAAACCGGAAACACAAATCAACACACGATATTCACCACACGATGCACAACACAAATGATGCATGAGCAGCTGAACACATGCAAGACACGGCATGACAATTCACAACACTCAAACACTACACATTAAGTGAAGTTGAATATGCAACGAGTTACATATTGACGAAACTCCACGTTTAATTATTTAGTTCTATCCCGATTAGATACATGGCAATATTAAATGTGGTTAAACATGGCAAGAGGTGAAGCGCAATTAAACTACCTATCTAGGCATTTTAAATGAGGTCGGAAATGTCATATAGCACCTCCAAAACGACCTCACGTGTTAATTTACAATTTTGTCCAGATCTGAACTAACACCTTTAATTAGTTGTTAAACAGAAAAACAAATAGGTTCACTTGATTCTACGCGTCGTTACAAGCAATTTACACATAGAGAACATCTCCAACGGAGCTACGGTTCAAAAGATACAAGCACCACAAGATATGATGGCATGAATGCAATATGTGTGCAACGACGTTCACGAGCACTCCAAAACATACAACCAGCAAGAGAAAATGAAACTACACAAGATTCTAAGAAAGTTTCATCTAGGACACGAACAAATCAGAGCTACGGTTCAACAACTACGAGCAAAACAAGAAATCACTACAATCTGCCAAAATCAGCCACATAGCACTTTCTTCATCCCACAACTACGAGCTAACAACTCCAGTCTACTCAACCAAGGCATGACACGATAGAGGGCAAGAAGCACTACAACAAACAACTAACAACAACTAGCATGGCATCATGGATAACTAGGGAAAGAAGACACAAAATGGCATCTCACACACTATTTCAGACTTAGTGAAAAAAACACTTCATGAAAGTGCAGTTTTCGATCTGAAGCCATATTGACAGCAGAAAAACCATAAGCTACAAGAGTCCAAATGGCATGAAAATTCACAGCATGCTATAGAATCACAAGGTCTACAACTTACTCCATTGCACCAACCTCAAAAAGGCTACAGATCACAAGATACAAGCAAGACAAGACAGCAACAAAATATAACAGATCTCAGACTTAGAAATATTTCAGCTCCTCCAAATCAGCACTATTTCTAGCAACTTGAGAGCAAGCAAACCACACCTAAACATGCATTTCTATTGCAACTAAAAATACCTTGGGCTAGACTAAACAACAAAGAACAACTCCCTAGTTGACAACTTAATCAAACGAAGCATGGAATAAATCCTACGAAATAGACAAGAGGGCAACACGGCAAAATATCACGCGAAATAACTTGCTCAAAAGCTAAAACTAAATAGATTTTTCTACCCCAAAAACATATAAAACAGGTGGGGGTTGCAACACGGAAATATTGCCACACGTAAATGCGAGATAATGTCCTAAACACGGAAAAATAAACTAGCGGCAATTCCCTCCACGCAAAAATACAAGTGACCGCTCTAAAATACATGGAAAAGTGGTTCCTAAAACATGGACTTTTCTATTACGACTTTCGAGAAATCCGGGCACGCGCGAAAAAAATTAACTATGAGCAAAACATTAAGACAACACACATTTCTAGGCATACTTCATGCTAAATGACGTCAAACAAATATGCAAGTTGTAAAATCAGATTCTAAGCGAAATTCTACACCAAAACCATATACTACACGTTCCGATCCGACTTACGAAATAAAATCTACGGGCATTCTAATATCGTCTATATTCTGGAATTAATTATAATTCCGAAAATCATCTATATTACTAACGGGCCAACAGCATGAGCAACATAAAAAATGCGTTGGGGCGGGGAATAGCCTCACCTTTGGGCCGGCTCGAACCGGCCTGGTGAGGAGGCTGGAGCAGACTGGGCCGGTGGCCTCGAGGCGGACCAGGGGGCAAGGCGAGGCCGGTCTGGGCGTTGCGCTAGGCCTGGGGGCGCCTGATCGACTGGGCCTGGATGCGGGGCGGCCCAAGAGGCGCACACGACCGTTGGCTCGTCGATCTCCTTGCTGGCTGCCGAGCTCGACCATGGCGCCGGCAGATCTGGCGTTGCCGCGGCTGGCGGCTCCGGCAGGAGCAAGGGGCGGCCGATGGGAGCGGGCAGGGCACGGGAGGAACAGACGGTGGTGGGCAGTGAGGCCGCGGCGGCGGATCTGGCTGTCTCGCGAGGAACAGGGCTCCAGGTCGATGGCAGCAGGTGGCGCGGGACTGCGGCCAGGGGCGGCGCGGATCTGACTGGCGAGGCACCGAGCGACGGGCTGCAGCGAGGCCTGAGGGGGGGTCCGGCCGGCTGATCGCACCTGGTGCGGTGCGGGGCCCGACGCGAGAGGCGCTCGACGGGAGGCAAAGTGGGAGCGGAGCACGGGAGGTGGCTGGAAGGCGGGGCTCGCGAGTGGCGGCGGATCTGGGCTCGGCTGGGCCCGATCTGGGCTCGGCGGGCCCTGGCGGCGGCTGAGAAACCGATGGATGGAGAGAGAGGGTGCGGGAGGCTAGGGTTTCGGGGGTTGGTGGCACGGATCCCGAGGCACAGGAGGGCGCAGTCTAAAAATAAGCACGGGGGTCTATTTATAAACAAATGGGGGGGCTAGGTTACCAGGAATTTTGTTCCAGATCAAACCGTGCGGTCGGATTCGGACGATTCCGCATGCGGGAATGGGTAAGTGGCCGTGTAGTGTAGATATCCGGAGACGAGAGGGGAAATGGGCGACGCGGCAACGATTTTTAAAACACCGACAACCGTCCGACGGTAGACCGAATACGGTGCCGCTATGGTCGACCGTTCGGGTACCAGACGGTTTCCTATCGCGACGAAATTCCTTAGGCGGCCTAGCTAAAACTAATTACGACCGCATGCCAAGTTTCACCCCGATCAGAGAAAGTTTTCGACACACTTTTAAAATAGGGTTTCGGCGATGCCGCGGGTGTGTGCGTGTGAGGTCAGCTCAAAACGGACAACGACGTGAACCGGAAACTAACAACGGATGCAAGTTTGAAAACTGGCGGCAACGGATCGTTGATGCAATGTTGATGATGCGCATGATGCGATGATGATGCGACAAAAGAAAATTGACACACGACGAAAACGGAAAGAAAAGGGGAATCTTCTGGAACGTCGGTCTCGGGCTGTCACAACTCTCCCACACTACAAGAGGATCTCGCCCCGAGATCCAAGAATGAAAGGAGGGAGAGGATGAGAAAGAACAAGAGGTAAAAACTTAGTCGCTTCTTTGACAAACGAGTGAAAATAACGATCCTTGAAAGTTGCAAGGCGACGAGGAATGATAAGAGAAAGGAGCAAGAATTCACGGAAAATTTCAGCAGCACTTCGGTAGGAAAATGGGACAAAAAATTCGATAAGAAAGAAGAATTAGACAATATTCATAACAAACAATTAAATAGAACAAGGGAGCACCTTGATCTTGGTAGAATAATATAATAGACCCAAAAGAGCAACATCACAATGCCTCCGGAACAATAGAATAGGAACTAGCTCATACGGAAGAAGAGAATGAAGAGAGAATGGCAACTACTAACTCCAATGAACTTGGCAAGCATCCTTGCAAGAAGAATTGAACGGAGTTGTTGGAAAAACAACAACGAAAAGAACAAGATAGTAGTGGGCTTATGGAAACCTTTTCAAACTAATGAAGTGACAACCAGCCACTAACAGAAACAAGGATTGATTGGGAGAAACAAGATATGAACAATTACTTACACCAAGAGGATACATTGAGAACTTGGATTAATGACAAGCCCCATGATAGCAACAATCCATAGGAAAAGCTTTAGGTGAAATCCAAACCAAGATAGCTCAAAGAAGAAATCATGGGTTGAAATATCTCATGATCAAAGAATTGGTGGATTTAATTATCTCATTCTTGAAAGAAAATCTCTCCGAGGCTCCTACACTAACAAGAATGCTATAATACCACCTCAAGGATAAAGGAAGAAAAAATGCACTGAAATGCAAGGGAAAGAATGCTTGAGGTACACCAACAAGAATCTTGAAGAACACTTGAGAATGAATTGAAACCTTGATGAACCACAAGGACCTCCGTATACGAATGAATGATGCAAAGATAACAAGGTAGAAAAGAATAGGATTATAACCTTGCCGGGATTTAGAAGAAGCCTCACAAAGAGATACTTGAGAAAACTTGGAACTCCGGAAAAGAAAGATAAGAACACTAGAGAAAAGGAATTGATATCGTGAGCCACTCCAGAAGAAGAATTGAAATCATTTTATTAAACAAGAATAAGAGTTATGTTATGCTTATCCTTCATCAAGTTTAATTGATGACAAACAACAGATTTAGCATACCACTTATTCTTCTTGAAAGAATCTTGGAGAGACACAGAGAAAAACACCACTTGAAGCATAATTGAAGGAAGCACCGGTAAGAATTCACAATTGAAAGGGAACACCACGAATTAATGGAGAAACAAGAGAATGAAGAGATCATGAGCCACCTGAGAGAAAAACTAGAACAAGGCGCCAGAATAATTGAGAGACGAACGAAGAGGCAACAATTGAGAAGAATTGAGGATGAAAGCTGAAAGCTGAGAACGAAGAATCTTCTAAAATGATGGCCTTCGGAGGATCGAGAAATAAAAACAACTCAGAAAAGCACCGGATAGCGAGAAATGGATTCTCATAATTGGAACAAATGAGAGGATAACACGAAGCTGAGATGACAATCTTCACAAGAATGGAGCAAGACTGAGAGAAACACTCCTTCGAATTGCAAGCTGAGAATGATGACGAGAAATATCACCAAGGATAATGAGACACTCCGGAATAAAGAAGAATGGAAGGTTGAGCCAAATATGAGAATTAATTCGAATAGATCTTGGAGAACGGATATGACTGATGAAATTCATACTTACGTCATAGTTGAAAGCATAGAGATCTCTGGGAAAAGATTACAAGAGCTAAATAAGATCTTGGTAAAAAACCTGTGGGTTATGGGCCCACTCAAAGAAATCACCGTTGAAACAATTGCTAACAAAAAAGATATTGCACTCGTACAATGAAAACATGATGAGGTTGAGCACCTTGAAATAATTGAACGGGTTGAAAACAAGAAATTCTGAGATAACTTCAACACTCCGGATAGAATAGAGATAATGACAACAGAAGACTTGATATGAATCTCCAACACAGGCAAGAATTTAAAGGATGAAAAGGATATGATGACACGGACAACTAAATTAAATTCACCGGAAAAGACCACAAGAATGAATAAAGATGAACATGAAGCTCCTGAGAATCTTCACAATGAATCACCGGCTACAAAAGGAAGAAGAGATAGCGGAAGCATCACTGAATATAAAGGCACCAGGATGATGACTGGAACATTGAAGAAAAGGGCGGGAGGGCGGGAAAAACACGACAACTTGGGACAGATGAGATGAACTCTAGAATAAAAATAGAAAGATTGATCTTGCAAATATTGGAGATGATTGAATTATCTTGAAGAGAAGCACACCGGTTGGAAAAGAATTAACATGACGACTCCGGTTGACAAGAATTGACAAGAGAATTGATTGAGAAAAAAGAATTAGCACTGACATAAAAATATGAGAACACAGATTAGGGAAGATCTGAAATCACCACTTGACATCGAAGAAACTTGAATTACCACATTCCAACAAAACAAAGGGTGAGGCTTATGAAACAAGCCAGAACAAACTCATGAGAAAGATTTCGTTCGATATTTTCATGGACAGGATCGCACGGGCTCGAACCTTACAGTAACCATCAAGTGCAAGGCAGTGCACCCGACATACGAAGCGTCCCCGAGTCGTAGAAAGCTACAAGGGCTCTTTAAGACACAACGAGAACCGTTGTAAGTCGACCGTCAACAAACGAATCCACTAGATGTCGAACCCCAACCTAACATCATGCATTTGGTGGAAGATTGTCCTATAAGCAACTACTTGAATTCCCACCTAAGAATTCCCGAAATATCTGGTCATGCAATCTGGTACACGGATACAAGGAGTAATATCATACAACTCCTATACTAACCCATCACCTGTATCACATCCGTCAACACACGACCAGAATCTCGGACCTTCATCTACTACAGACCCTCATGATCACAACGATACAAAGTATGGCAGTACTCCCAAACAATCTGCACCAGTACTGGGGACATCGGGGTTATCTCGCCACTACTAGTATTGAAGCAATTACGAACATCCGTCGTTCTGAGATACTAAGAAATCTAAATGATAACGATGTGCTCGAGAATCCCCTGGACCTCAACTCCCCGGAAGAAAATCAAGTCAGACAAGAGGCACCAAGACAGAACTCCGTCACATCGGCATCATATAGATACCAAAAATATCCGCGTGATCCTAAAAAATTTTGAGCGAGAAGAGGGGTAGAATTAAATTATTACGTCATGATTCCTCACCAGAGCATAGAAGAGGAGAAAAAAGAATCCTACTCTCCGATATATAACTAGACTCAAAGCAGTTTTTCACTAGACTCGACTCGGCCAAGTTCGATCAATCAAGGGGGCTCCTAGGTCGGTAGTGCTCCGATACCAACTTGTCACGCCCAAGATGCGACTCTATCCTCAATTTGGCACGAAGGCCTCGTCAGGGATAGAAACGCATCTCGTCGTGTCGCAAGAATGGATATTGTTACAAGTACATGTACTGAAAAGAAGAGATATATATATAGAATTGGCTTACACTCGCCACAAGCTACATCAGAATCACAGCAGTACAATACATAATCATCATGAAGAAGAGCAGGGTCCGACTACGGACGAAAAACAAACGAGAAAAGAAGAACGACGTCCATCCTTGCTATCCCAGGCTGCCGGCCTGGAACCCATCCTAGATCGATGATGATGATGATGAAGAAGAAGAAGAAGAAGAAGCAACTCCAAATGAACAATCAACGCGCTCGCGTCAAGTAACCTTTACCTGTACCTGCAGCTAGTGTTGTAGTAATCTGTGAGCCACAGGGGACTCAGCAATCTCATTTCCAAAGGTATGAAGACTAGCAAAGCTTAATGGGTGAGGTATGGTTAAGTGGTGAGGTTGCAGCAGCTGCTAAGCATATATAAGGTGGCTAACTTACGAGTACAAGAAATAAGAGAGGGAAGATCTACACATAACGGACGTTAGCTACTGATGATCAAATGAATGATCCTGAACACCTACCTACGTTAGACATAACCCCACAGTGTCCTCGATCGAAGAAGGAACTCACGAAGGAGACAGTCACGGTTACGCACATAGTTGGCAAGTTTTAATTAAGTTATCTTCAAGTTATCTAGAACCAGTGTTAAACAAAGTTTCCACGTTGCCACATAACCGTGGGCACGGCTTTCCGAAAGATTTAACCCTGCAGGGGTGCTCCAACTAGTCCATCACAAATACCACAAGCCGCATAGAAATCCTCGATCATGACACTCGCGATCTCATCGGACTCCTTAGTGGAAGACCTCAACTCTGAGATTACCCAAAGCATCATCGGAATCCCGATGCAGAAGATATCTCGTCAAAGGTAAAACTAATCCAGCAAGGCTACCCGGCGTGTCGACGATCCCGATAGGAGCCGCGTATCTCGTTCTCAGGACACGACGGTGTGAGCGACGCGTACGGTGGCCTCATAGAAATCACCCACATTGCCTGGGTTGGCCCCGCTTAGTGCTCTGTTTTGGACCAGCACCATCAGCACTGGTCCTCCGTGTATTATGTAGAATTACTCCTCGGGTAGCGCTAACTCCCTATGCATTTCAGTTTAGCAGAATTATTATGTTGGGCAAATAGTACCAATGTTGGGCCTTGCCAGACCAGATTTAATCTAAAACGAATTATCAAGGGGGTCCCCATAACAACCCCGATCGTGTTAGGAGCGCTCAAATATAGAACATAACACCGGTAGCCGAAACTAAGGGGGCAAAGGTGGAACAAAACACCAGGCTAGAAAGGCCGAGCCTTCCACCTTTTACCAAGTATATAGGTGCATTAAATTAAATAGCATTAAATATGGTGATATAGCAAGGAACCCATGTTATCACATGGTAGCAACTACATCTGCAACTAGCAACGCTAAAATAAGGTTAATCAAGCGGTAACATATCCAATCAGTGGTTTGCTAGGTTGAACAGGTTGAAGGTTTTCATGGCATTGTTGAGAGGCTGATATTTAACATGTGGTAGGCAACGAGACATAATCGATAGAAACGATAATACTAGCATGGCAAAGATAGTAATGGTATCTGGGGAAATGGTCATCTTGCCTGAGATCCCGCTTGGAAGAAGAATGCCTACGTGAAGCAGACGAACCGACGTAGTCGAACGGGTTCTCACAATCCGACACGCTTGCGGAACTCTATTGAGACGAAGCAAACCAGGAACACAAATCAACACACGATATTCACCACACGATGCACAACAGAAATAATGCATGAGCAGCTGAACACATGCAAGACACGGCATGACAATTAACAACACTCAAACACTACACATTAAGTGAAGTTCAATATGCAACGAGTTGCATATTGACGAAACTCCACGTTTAATTATTTAGTTCTATCTCGATTAGATACACGGCAATATTAAATGTGGTTAAACATGGCAAGAGGTGAATCGCAATTAAACTACCTATCTAGGCATTTTAAATGAGGTCGGAAATGTCATATAGCACCTCCGAAACGACCTCACATGTTAATCTACAATTATGTCCAGATCTGAACAAACACCTTTAATAAGTTGTTAAATAGCAAAAAAAATAAGTTCACGTGATTCTACGCATCATTACAAGCAATTTACACATAGAGAACATCTCCAACGGAGCTACGGTTCAAAAGATACAAGCACCGCAAGATATGATGGCATGAATGCAATATGTGTGCAACGACGTTCAAGAGCACTCCAAAACATACAACCAGCAAGAGAAAATGAAACAACACAAGATTCTAAGCAAGTTTCATGTAGTACACGATCCAATCGGAGCTACGGTTCAACAACTACGAGCAAAACAAGAAATCACTACAATCTGCCAAAATCAGCCACATAGCACTTTCTTCATCCCACAACTACGAGCTACACAACTCCAATCTACTCAACCAAGGCATGACACGATAGAGGGCAAGAAGCACTACAACAAACAACTAAGAACAACTAGCATGGCATCATGGATCACTAGGGAAAGAGGTCACAAAATGGCATCTCACACACTATTTCAGACTTAGTGAAAATAACACTTCATGAAAGTGCAGTTTTCGATCTGAAGCCATATTGACAGCAGCAAAACCGTAAGCTACAGGACTCCAAATGGCATGAAAATTCACAGCATGCTAGAGAATCACAAGGTCTACAACTTACTCCATTGCACCAACCTCAAAAGAGCTATAGATCACAAGATACAAGCAAGACAAGACAGCAACAAAATATAACAGATCTCAGACTTAGAAATATTTCAGCTCCTCCAAATCAGCATTATTTCTAACAACTTGAGAGCAAGCAAACCACACCTAAACATGCATTTCTATTGCAACTAAAAATACCAGGGGCTAGACTAAACAACAAAGAACAACTCCCTAGTTGACAACTTAATCAAACGAAGCACGGAATAAATCCTACAAAATAGAAAAGAGGGCAACACGGCAAAATATCACGCGAACTAACTTGCTCAAAAGCTAAAACGAAATACACAGGCAAATATTGCCACACGTAAATGCGAGATAATGTCCTAAACACGAAAATATTGCCACACGTAAATGCGAGATAATGTCCTAAACACGGAAAAATAAACTAGCGGCAATTCCCTACACGCAAAAATACAAGTGGCCGCTCTAAAATACATGGAAAAGTGCTTACTAAAACATGGACTTTTCTATTACGGCATTCGAGAAATCCGGGCACGCGCGAAAAAAAAATAACTACGGGCAAAACATTAAGACAGCACACGTTTCTAGGCATACGACACGCTAAACGACGTCAAACAAATATGCAAGTTGTAAAATTGGATTCTACGCAGAATTCTACACCAAAACCATATACTACACGTTTCGATCTGACTTACGAAATAAAATCTACGGGCATTCTAATATCGTCTATATTCTGGAATTAATTATAATTCCGAAAATCATCTATATTACTAACGGGCCTACAGCATGCGCAACATAAAAAAATGCGCTCGGGCAGGGAATAGCCTCACCTTTGGGCGTTGCGCTGGGCCTCGGGGCGCCTGACCGACTGGGCCATGACGCGGGGCGGCCCAAGAGGCGTAGGCGAGCGCTGGCTCGTCGATCTCCTCGCTCGCTGCCGAGCTTGACCATGGCGCCGACGGATCTGGCGTTGCCCCGCTTCGACCATGGCGCCAGCTGGCGGCTCCCGCAGGAGCAAGGGCGGCCGACGGGAGCGGGCATGGCATGGGAGGAACGGACGGCGGCGGGCAGAGAGGCTGCGGTGGTGGATCTGGTTGTCTCGCAAGGAACAGGGCTCCAGGTCGATGGCAGCAAGCGGTACGGGACTGCGGCCAGGGGCGGCGCGGATCTGACTCGCGAGGCACCGGGCGACGGGCTGCAGCGGGGCCTGGGGGGTTCGGTCGGCTGCTGGCATCTGGCGCGGTGCGAGGCCCGACGCGGGAGGCGCTCGACGGGAGGCGAAGCGGGAGCGGAGCACGGGAGGTGGCTGGAAGGCGGGGCTCGCGAGCGGCGGCGGATCTGGGCTCGGCGGGCCCTGGCGGCGGGAGAGGAACCGATGGAAGGAGAGAGAGGGTGCGAGAGGCTAGGGTTTCGGGGGTTGGTGGCGCGGATCCGAGGCAGAGGAGGGGGCTGTCTAAAAATAAGCACGGGGGTCTATTTATAGAAAAATGGGGGGGCTAGGTTACCAGGAATTTTGTTCCGGATCCAATCGTGCGGTCGGATTCGGACGATTCCGCATGCGGGAACGGGTAAGTGGTCGTGTAGTGTAGATATCTGGAGACGAGAGGGGAAATGGGCGATGCGGCAACGATTTTTAAAACAGCGAGAACCGTCCGACAGTAGACCAAATACGGTGCCGCTACGGTCGACCGTTCGGGTACCAGACGGTCTCCGATCGCAACGAAATTCGACAGGCGGCCTAGCTAAAACTAATTATGACCGCATGCCAAGTTTCACCCCGATCAAAGAAAGTTTTCGACACACTTTTAAAACAGCGTTTCGGCGATGCCGCGGGCGCGTGCGTGTGAGGTTGAGCTTAGAACGGACAACGACGTGAACCGGCAACTAACAACGGATGCAAGTTTGAAAAACTGGCAGCAACGGAACGCCGATGCAATGTTGATGATGCGCATGATGCGATGATGATGCGACAAAAGAAAATAGACACACAACGAAAATGGAAAGAAAGGGGGAATCTTCTGGAACGTCGGTCTCGGGCTGTCATAAGGGGGGAGGCCACGGCAACCAAGCGTGTGGCGTCCCTAGGTCTTTGGCCTATAAATTCCCTAAAAATCCAAAAAAAATAAGGGCATCCACGAAAACACTTTTCCGCCGCCGCAAGATTCCGTTTCCGTGAGATCTCATCTGGAGACCCTTCCCGGTGCCCTGCCGGAGGGGACTTTGGAGTTGGAGGGCTTCTACATCAACATCATCGCCTCTCCAATGACTCGTGAGTAGTCTACTTCAGACCTACGGGTCCGTAGTTAGTAGCTAGATGGCTTCTTCTCTCTCTTGGATCTTCAATACAAAGTTCTCCATGATCCTCATGGAGATCTATCCGATGTAATCCTCTTTGGCGGTGTGTTTGTCGAGATCCGATGAATTGTGGATTTGTGATCAGATTATCTATGAATTATATTTGAGTCTTTGCTGATTTCTTATATGCATGATTTGATATCCTTGTAAGTCTCTCCGAGTCTTGTGTTTTGTTTGGCCAACTAGATCTATGATTGTTGCAATGGGAGAAGTGCTCGGTTTTGGGTTCATACCGTGTGGTGACCTTTCCTAGTGACAGAAGAGGCAGCAAGGCACGCATCGTGTTGTTGCCTTCAAGGGTAACAAGATGGGTTTTCATCGTAGATATGAGATTGTCCATCTACATGATGTCATCTTGCTTAAGGCGTTACTCTGCTCTCATGAACTTAATACACTAGATGCATGTTGGATAGCGGTCGACGTGTGGAGTAATAGTAGTAGATGCAGAAAGTATCGGTCTACTTGTTTTGGACGTGATGCCTATAGATATAATCATTTCCTTAGATAACGTCACGACTTTGAGCGGTTCTATCAATTGCTCGACAGTAATTCGTTCACCCACCGTCTACTTGCTTTCATGAGAGAAGCCACTAGTGAACACTACGGCCCCCGGGTCTATTCGCAACTATCATTTCCACTTTCATGTTTACTTTGCTTTGTTACTCTTTGCTTTCAGTTCTCAATTTGCAAACAATCTATCAGGGATTGACAACCCCTTCATAGCGTTGGGTGCAAGCTCTTTGTGTTTGTGCAGGTACTTGTGAACGCTCTTCCTATTGGATTGATACATTGGTTCTCAAAACTGAGGGAAATACTTACCGCCGTTGTGGTACATCACCCTTTCCTCTTCAAGGGAACACCAACGCAAGGCTCCAAGGCCGCGGGGAAATCCTTTGCATATTTGCCAAGGAAGTCCCTATAGGCGTAGCCACAGCAGCAGGATTCCTGGCGCCATTACCAGGGAAGGTCTGTTGTCGCAGTAGCAACATATTTTTCTTGCTTGTGCTTGGGTCAAACCCGAGCCCTTCCTTGGCAAACACCTCATTGTGTTGCTCAAAATCTCATTAAGATTCTTTTTTCCTTGACAACATGTCATGAGTTCTCTCTCTAGTTGTGCCTTTAGAAAACGGGTTTCCTCAAGAATAGATGCTAGGTCACCACTAGATTTAGTAGTACAAGTATCAACCTTGATAATAGGTGAGGAGTAAACCTTGGCTAGAGTTTGAAGATAAGTAAGTTTGAGCGTCTCAAAACTCTTTGTAAGAAGAGTGAGCTCTTCTTTCTTAGCCTTGAGGTACACGGATAAAAGCTCACAATCCCTAAAGAGAGCAGCGTGAGATTTGAACTTACTTTTATCCTTCATCAACTCCTTGCATGAGTTCTCAGCCTTTTCCAAGGAGGCAAGATTGTTAGCATGATTATCAAGGTTTGCACCAATCTTTAAGCATATATCATCATTTTGTGCTTCCTCATATTGGACTTTCCGCTCAAGGATTTCATTATTTTCCTTTTCCTCGGTGAAGAGGGTTTCGAGTTCCTTAATGGTATTGGTGTGCTTACGCACCATTTCCATAAGCATACGAAACGTAGTGAGCTTCTTTCCTTTAAGGGAGCACATGAATTTATTTATTTTAGCAAGCATATGATGATCTATATCGTCATCATCATAGTGATCCTCCGCATCGAGATACTCATCACAAGGAGTAGACAATAGACGGGGGGATTTGAGCGTGGAGTTTCCTTAACCTTGTTAGGGGAGTTTTGGTCCTCCCCATCTTCTGTGACAGCCTTTGCCATCAAGAACTTGTGAGAGTTTCCCTTGTAGTATTTCATATAGTTGTAGGCGACCACATCACCACTCTTGTTGACTAACCTCAAGGTGTTTTGTGAATCTTGAGCTACTCCGGCAACCCAACCAACATCTTCTGGATCTGATTCTTCATGTGCGACCATTGCTTTTCCATATCTACTCTTGAGCTTGGAGTTCATAGGGTTTGGCAACTTCTTCTTTGCAAAGGTCTTGGGAAACCTTGGTTTATCTTCTTTCTTCTCATAAGGGCAATCGTTGGAGAAGTGGTTGGTTTCCTCACAGTTGTAACATTTTCTCACCTTCTTCTTGTGGAATCTTCCCTTGAATTTTCATGTACTAAACTTCTTTACAAAGAGGACAATGTCTTCATATGACGGACTCCCATCGCAGTCAATCTCATCACCATCTTCATAATCATCATCATGTTCTTCTTCTTCACTTTTCTCTTCCTCACATTCATGCTTGGCCTTCAAGGCAAGATTGATCTTTGATGTTGAGGTACCATGCATGGCAAGATGTTTTGTAGCATTTTCCTTTGACTCTTAGAATAGTTGGAAAGTGGATATGATGTCATCCAGAGTCATTCCCTTGAACCCATGATGTTGTCTTATATCCCACACCATTTGGTGATGATATGGAGCAAGGGCATGAAGTAGCTTGTCCACGAGAAATCTCTTGGTCAAGTTGAATCCATCTTGTGTCTTGTCACACTCACAAGACTCAATGTCGGTGGTGAGAGTCATGAGCCATTCTAGAAGCTTCTTGGGGAGTCACATTTTTTCATACAAAAGTTCTGCAATTGCCCCTTGGCAATTTCATAATGAGCAAGTCGGAGGGTAGAAGTGTCGGTCTTGGTCCTTACAATGTTGTCCCATAATTCCTTGGCGCTTGTGATATGTATGTAAGGTCTCCGTTGCTTATCATTCATTCCTTTTTTATGCACATGATTGCGGTGTCATAAATTTCTCTTGGAGTGAGATTCTTTGGGTCGACGGGATGGTAGCCATGCTCCAGAATGTCCAACATTTCATCATTGACGTACCTAAGATGATCCTGCATACCAACTCTCCACAAAGCAAAATCGAAATTCTCATCAAGCAAAGGAGGTTTTTCTCCAGGATTATACTTAGGATTATACTAGTTCGGTCATTGCCAGGAGGTTGTTGGCCAGGTGAAGAACTGGGCACATTTGGCCTCAAGGCCCCACCACTTGGAGGTGATGCCATCATCGTGGATAATGTGGCCAGTCTCATTTGGACCAAGGTGTCAAGAGAAGCATCATGATCCTCCTTTTTCTTAGCAAGGGCCCGTTCCAGATCCTCACAAGTGAAGTACTTGACTTCCGTGGAAGTCGCGCCCTTATCCATTGGATCTGCAACTAGGGGAGTCCCATCAGGGTTCATCTCGCTCTAGGGAAGTTAAGCCACAAGAATAGAGCATGAGGCTCTCATACCAATTGAAACGGATCGAGGTGGACCTAGAGGGAGTGAATAGGTACAGTTACAAATTTTAAATGTTACTTAGAAATTTTAGGCAATAATGCGGAATATGAAAATGAGCCTAACAATTGCAAGGGTGAATAGTAAGCTTTGTGAACCAAGCACGACAACAAGTAGGATATAATAAAGCACAAGTAAGTAATCAAAGACTAACAACAAGTAGGGAGTAAGGTTAGGGATAACCGCAACTCCGAGAGACAAGGATGTATCCGGATGTTCACTTCCTTGGAGGGAAGCTACGTCACCATTTAGAGAGGTGGGTGTTACAACAAAGTCACACCAACGCCACAAAGGCTCACCCTATTCTCTCCTTGAGACAACACCACGAAGGCGTTTCTCAACCACTAGTGGTAAGCCTTTGAGGTGGCTTCCAAACCCTCACGAACTTTCCGGGGGAAATTACAACGGTTTGATTCCTCTCCGAAGAACTCCTACCGCCTAGGAGTCTCCAACCTCCAAGAGTAACAAGATCACGAGGACTACTCAACACTTGCTCAAATCACAAGTAGCTTGGCTTGAGAGGAGGATAGGGAGACGATCTATCTTTTGATTGGAACAACACTCAAAGGGACTCACAGATGCTCTTGGGATCTAGGAATTTTTATAAGCAAATGGGAGTGAGAGAGAAAGGTGTTCTTCAAGTGTTTCACCTGTGTTAGACACCTCCCACTCGAGGTGGTAGAAGACTATATATAGTGGTGGCAGAAATGTGACCGTTGGAGCCACTTATGTTGTGCAGTTGCCAGATGTCTGACAGTTCACGGCCGTCCGGACAGCCACGAGGGGTCGGACGTCTGATAGTAGTCAGTCGTCCGAAGATGCAGAAGGTATCTAATTACCAAAGTATTTGGTGGAGAGGTAATCAGCATACGGTCGTCCGGAGAACGTCGGTCATCCAAAGACACAAAATATACTAGGTCATCATCAGGTGAAAAATGAACAGCACACGGACATTCGAAAAGCATCGGCTATCCGGGACACGGTGGCCCGGAATGGTCGGAAGTCCGGCATTTTGGATCTATTTAGTGGCAACGGAATTCCTACCGTACGTGGACATCCGTTCCTCGGACGATCGGAGGGGCCGGAAGTCCGACATTTTGAATCTGTTGGTTGGCTCCGAATTTCCGGACGGCGTCGGCCATCCGGGGTCCGTACGTCCGAGAACCATTGGACGACCGAACAGGAGCAAATCAACCAGGAAGATAGAGAGAGGAATTTATAATAGCTTTGAGAAAGTTTCTTGCGATACCCAGTGATCCCCTGTTAATAGTGCGAGGTCCCTATACTCAAGAAAGACAAATAAAATGATAGACCACTTCGTCTTGTTTCTTCGTTCTTGAGCATCCTGGACAAATTAGTCATGGTCAATATAGAAACTCTCATGGAAACAAAACCTGAGACACACTTGACTAAGATGATTAGTTTCATATATGTGTGTTGTCAACAACATCAAAATATGATTAAGGGCATGATTGCACTTTCACCTGCGTGGGCTACTCCGCCCCATCGCGCGCATGTTTGCCGTGTAAAAAAAATAGTTTGCCCGATCGCACGACTATGGCCCGTGTACGCTCGCCAATCGGCCGCCGCGGGTCAAAACCTAATCCCTCTGTCGTTCGCGCCGCCGCCAAATTTTGTTGGAGGCACCGTCGCCCGGTAGCCCGCTGTCTTCGTCGCCGCCGATGTTGTCCGTCTTCGTTGGCCCGAGTACACGCTGTCTGCACCGCCTTAGTGACCGGTAATCAGGGATGATCGGGACCTCTCTGACGGCAGCGACGAGGTAGGCAAGTTGTCAGTTTTTTTAGCATTGCATTTATTTCTTATTGATATGGAATATAAAATTATGCGACATATTGTTAAGCAATTTGTTATGAAAATAATTATATTTTCAACGACTTTATGTCATGTTTCATTCAATCTAACACTACATATATATGAACGTCATGTATAGACAGGTTATGACGACAATGATTGGAAAAGCGAGGATGAATCCTGGACATTGCATGAAGACCATAATGTTGACGACAACTATATGATTTGGATGAATCTTATACTGGAACGTTGACATAAACATGAAATACAAAATTATGCAAATATACTTACATGTAAAAAACAATTGACCTTTTTACACGTAGAAGAGGATGATGACAATGAGAATATTGATATAAATGATTCATATGCAGAAAGCGGTAGTCGGGTAAGGTTCATAACTAATGAGGTCATGCGATGTGTATGAGACCTATCGGTGTGTATGTAACACGTAAGTTTGTATATAAAATATGTGCATACAATCATGAAATTTACCCAACTTTTGCGAAGAGGTGGGCATGGTCACGGGAGCACCCCACGCGAAATATGAACGAAATCCGACACCAAACGCACGTTGCGTCACGTCCCGACAGTATTTCAGCCATTTTCGACGATAAAATCCTAGAAACATCATCGAACGTCAGACGTCTTTGAAACCTGGCACCGATGCTTAACATGGATTCTGCTATTTGCACAACAAAATTGGGACCGTTTCGTGAAGTTTCAAAACGAATGTATGCACAAGAAGACCTATCGGTGTGTATGTAACACGTAAGTTTGTACATGAAGTACGTGCGTACAATAATCAAATTTATCCAACTTTTGCGAGGAGGTGGGCATGGTCACCGGAGCACCCCACGCGAAGTATGAACGAAATCCGACACCAAACACACGTTGCGTCACGTGAGGGCAGTATTTCGGCCATTTTCGACGATAAAATCCCAAACAAAATCATCGAACGTGAGACGTCTTTGAAACATGGCACCGATGCTTGACACAGATTCTGCTACTTGCACAAAAAAATTGAGACCGTTTCGTGAAGTTTGAAAACGAATGTATGCATAAGGAGACCTATCGGTGTGTATGTAACATGTAAGTTTGTACATAAAGTATATGCGTACAATCATGAAATATATCCAACTTTTGCGTAATGGTGGGCATGGTCACGTGAGCACCCCACGCGAAATATGAACAAAATCCGAGACCAAACTCACGTTACGTCACGTCCGGGCAGTATTACGGCCATTTCGATGATAAAATCCTAGAAAATGCATCGAATGTTAGACGTCTTTGAAACCTGGTACCGATGCTTAACATGGATTCTACTACTTGCACACAAAATTGGGACCGTTTCGTAAAGTTTGAAAATGAATGTATGTAAAAGGGGACATATCGGTGTGTATGTAACACGTAAGTTTGTACATGAAGTACGTGCGTACAATCATGAAATTTACCTAACTTTTACGAGGAGGTGGGCATGGTCACGGGAGCATCCCACCCGAAATATGAACGAAATCCGACATCAAACGCACGTTGCGTCACGTTCGGGCGGTATTTTGGCCATTTTTGATGATAAAATCCTTGAAAAGTCATCTAACGTCAGACGTCTTTGAAACCTGGAACCGATGCTTAACACAGATTCTCCTACTTGCATAAAAAAATAAGACCATTTCATGAAGTTTGAAATTGAAAAGTAAAGCAAATATGGATAAAAGATTTATAAAACATTATGTAAAAACAATGGCGAGGGCCTTTTGGCGAGACATGTTCTGCCTCGCCAGATCGCCCAAACCCGCCATGAATGTGGCCCAACCCCGCCATGCATGTCGGCCTATGTGGGCATAGTCGGGCGACGAGCAGAAACCCAACGCCCGTAATGCACGCACATTGCGCCGCCCCCATGATCGCCCCTGCGCCGCCATCAGCCCATGACCCCCGACGAATGGTCGAACACGCCTCGTCGTACATGCACGGCCAAACCCGCGATAAGTTTCCACCGCCGGCGAGCACAACAGGCTGTTGGCCGCCCCGTGAGGAGTCTCCACCACCGGCGAGCCCACAACAGGCCGTCGGTAGCCCTTGGAGGAGTCTCCACCGTTGTTCCCATCGGCGGCCCGTCGCCCACACCTGGTCGGTCATCGCCGACGAATTCAAGTCATTTGTTTATGTTTTTTAAATGTACTGTTTGTAGTAATTATAAAAAAATAATTAATATAGGTTTATGTCACACCCTAAATTTTTAGTAATATTTTTCTGAAATAAAATTTTTCCTAGAATAAAAAAAATTAGAAAATGAATTGCTTCATGACTCTTTTCAAAGCCTCTTTTCAAAAACTTTCTTTTCAAGTGGCTTTTCAAAATTATTTTCATGCTTGAGCCCTTACTTGAGACCATTTGAATTATTTAATTAATTATATGGGAATATTATTTTGGCCATGTCTAATTGATATTTGAATTTCTGGATTTTTAGATAATGTTGAAACACTCCTTTTCCTTCCTAAAGAGGTTTTTCCCTAGGTAGATATTTTTGATAATTTATCTTGGAACCTGATTACTTGCATAAAAGCATTTCCTTATTCTGGTAAATTCTTGGGATATTTTATTTTAATATTTTTACCAAAATTTCTATTATTAAAAACAGATTTATATTTTCTTTATAAGGTTGATTTGCACTGCAACCTTGTGATAACTCCTTCTAAAAATTATATAAAAAACATTAGGTGACCTGTGATGCCCATCGATCACATTTATGCAAAATCCTACTCAAGTGTTTTGAATATTTTGAGCACAATAACTACTTTTCTAATCTGATCCAGATTTGAGTTTGTACTACAACCCCTAGAAATATTATTTCCCAAATTCCAAAAAATTTTGGGGATGTCAAGTATAGCATGAGATTCACTTTTACGCAAAAACTCCACTATGTGCTTCGAAAACATTTAGCATAACAACCATTGTTCTCTTTTGGTCCAATTTGGTGCTTTACACTACAACCATACTTTTCTTTGCTCCAATTGCCTTGATATTTTGCATGCTCGTATGGAACCATACCAAAACATTAAATCCAGGAATTGAGCCCCATTGGATGAAAGTAGATGCATGTGATAACAGCTCCAAGTTTCTGTCCAGAAATGTGTTTCTCAAAATATTGCACTAGCTAGTTTTGATTTTTGCCAAACTAACCTCACCAACATTGCTAGCACTAGAGATACCTTGATCTGTAGATTTTGGTGGGCATCAAAGATCATTGGGATCCCCTGGCATTTCATCAAACACTTGGGAGCATGGCCAGATTTGGCATGAGTTTAAGTTTGCATTATGGAATTGCTCTCCTGGCCCTAATGCCTTGTCCAACAGCCTTTCCGTAGCCCCTAGCCTACCCTTGTGAGTTTGCATGGGCACTGGATGCACTGGTGTGTGCATTGGCAATGCGTCGAGCACCCTGCGTGCAAGCTCTGGGTGCACCAGAGCGCATGTTTTACACGCGCTGCTGCCAAATCGCCGCGTCCCCGTGCCCCTTGCCCTTTGGCCAGCTGCAAGCACCGCGTCAACCCTCTCTCCCCGATAGTCGGTCGTCACCCCTGTGCGAACAGAGCAGTGGCAGCGCGAAGGCCGTCGTTCCTCCTCTGCTGCTGCCATAGACGGCGCCGCCCGAGCCCCCTCCGTGCCCCACCTGTCCCTGGACCCCTCCCCCTCGTCATTTGCGGCTGCCCCGCTGCCCTACTACACTTGCTACTGCCTCGCTGCCCTGCTTCCGCCCCTGTTGCGCCTGGAGCTCTGTCCTTGGCGAGCTTATCCGAAGACAGTCGCGGAACCGCCTTGTACTGGCTATATAAGAGGACCCCCGAGCCCTTTGAGCATAGAAGCGACCTCCCCGGACCAGTAGCTCCCCTGCCCTCGCCTCAATCTTGCCAGAGAAGCCCTCGGTGCACCTCTCTAACAGTAGCGCCGCCGTCGACCCCCTGCTCGATTCCGGCAGCCCCGAGACCCTCTCCTCCTCCCAGGACCACCTCTAGCCTACCCAGACCCCAGGGAACTCGTTCGCATCGTCGATCCTAGCCGGGAGCCACCTGAGGCCAAAGCTGCAGGCTGGCCGAAGCCTCCCCGCCATGGATGAGGTGCTGCTCGACCTCGAGCTCCGCAGCGACCCCAACCTCCAAAAATGGATGCGTCACTCCTCCCCGAGCATGTGCACATCCGGAGCGTGGCGTAAGATGCCCTGTGCCGCCGGCAATCGCCGTCGGGAGCGGCTCTGTTCCTGTCCCTGCGCGCGCGGGAGGAAGAAGGAGAACCCGACAGGCGGGTCCCGCCTGTCGGTGAGCCAGCCACAGCCGACTGGCGCACAACCCCTGGTGTATTTTCTAGTTAGCAAAGTGTATTTCCTCGCGGCTGTTTTAGTGATTGCGCTTTCTCTGTTAGAAAGCGTAAAAAGCCTGAAACGTTTTCTTTTGTTTTGATTTTAAAAACTGTTTTTTAACAGAAACTTAGAATAGCTATAACTTTTTATAGGTAATTCCAAATCAATTGATTCTTTTTCCTACTGGCTTAGAATTTCATCTAGTTTATTTTAAGATTTATTTCAAAAAATCAAACAACTTTTATGTACTGTTTTGAAATTGCGTGTTGAATGGTATTATTTTCAAATAGGAGGTGGAGAGAGGAGTAAACTTTCAAAAGTTTTGGAGTGCAATTCTACATCCCTACACACTTGAGGCAAGCATCTTGAATCCATATTTGCATGAGTTGTGTGATGATTGTGGTGGTACTTATATCGCTTGATTTGAGGTTATGTTGATAATAGTATCACATGAAATAATACCTTGCATATTGGTGCATGGTACTCACATTATAACAATGGTGAAATATGGTGATGGCATGTGCTAGTTATGAGAGGTCGTGGAATAACCTAGTCACGCGGAACGTGATAGGTTATGGACTGGTCATGACATGTGTCCGATGACGCCGGTAAAACTTGGTTAACTCCAGTATCGACCTAGATCGAGTCTTGCCCATGTCATACTTCTATATCGTGCTACCACAATTTCCTAGATAATGGATTCGGTAAAGTCAGATGTAGACCTATTATCAGTCACACACCAAGTAGAGGAGCCGGTATGAAGGTATCCATGGCCATGGACTAAATCCAGTCATCCGGTCAGGGGGCATGGATGTTTCTAGTCTCGGACCGGAAGGGAATGGCCCTTCCCAGTGAGCGCACGGTATAAATTTTTGATCCCATGCTAGTCGAGGTCGGAGCCTCCCCGTATTATGGTTTTGCTTTGGCAGCGTAGTCCGGGTGAAGCCAGGGTTCGCGGAGGAAAATCTGTGTGTGCTAATTCTGAGTGTCCGCTTCTAAACTGTCGTACGCGGGATTATTCTTGCCGACTATCAAAAACCGTGAGATGTGGGTAAAGAGTACACCCTCTGCAGAGTCAAAACTATTCGAGTAGCCGTGTCCCCAGTCAAGGACGTTGTTTGATGTGTCAAGTGTAGGTCCTAGAGTCGGTCTTTGGAGTATGAACGGTGATAATAATAATGGTTGTGGTAAATCATATGATGATGTGATGGATGATCATAATTATGATTATTACTCTGGACTATCCCCTATGATTATGTTGTTGGATATCCCTCGGACGGTTCTACCTCGTGGATATTCCATATTTATTATTGTTTCATATAAGCCCTTTATGTGGTGTCGCTGAGACGCTCAACTGTGACATGCTTATTATTTCTTATAAGCCCTTTATGTGTACTGAGACGCCCGACTGTGGCAATGCTTATTATCATTTCTTATAAGCCCTTTATGTGTACTGAGACGCCCGACTGTGGCAATGCTTATTATCATTTCTTATAAGCCCTTTATGTGGTGTCGCTCAGACGCCTGACTGTGGCATGTTTACTGTTTCATATAAGCCCTTTATGTGGTGTCGCTCGGAAGCCCGACTGTGGCACGCATATTATTACTTCTTCCATATTACCATCCTTGCTTGTTTATAAATTATTGGTGGTAACATTGCATTTCTTCATGAGTACATCCATGAGTTAAACTATAATGGAAAGATATTATTGTTAGTGGAATTTGCATGCATCTCACCTGCTTAACGTGTTTGTTTTCTTGATGTTTATGAGTACATTCAAAGTACTCACCGGCGTGTTCCTGGCTATTGTCTTGGCCAGATTGCGTTTGGAGAGGAGCACGATGCCGTCAACCACGGAACCTAGGAGTCGAGGATAGCAACCTTGTGAGATAGGAATTTATCCAGGTCAGTTGTTCTTGTGGGAATGGAGTCCCATGGGCACTGGAGATTCCTCGAGTCGCTTCCGCCGTCAACCTCAGACTTTTGCTCAACCTAGTAGACCTTCATGGTTTTGTAACCCAGATTTTGTATCTTGCTTGGATATTTTGTATCAAGTAAGTGTCTACCAGCTAACAGCAATCCTGGGGCTGGTAAACACAGAGACATGTTTTCTGGAAATTATTTTTTTTAAAACTTGTCGCTACAGTTTACCAAAAAAGTAATGCAGTATGGACATCAACGGTGTGATCGCATGTTCAATACAGAAGTGGCTTAGCCTCATCGACGGGCTTACAACTGGACAGCGTTTTACGTTATATGCAACGAATTTACAAGAAATTTTCTTTATACCGTCCATCAAAATGAGGGATTTTCTATTACATTTTATAATAAAAGGTTATAATCCAAACAATGATAAATTTATGATACAAGAACCATTAGGGAGTAAAGGTCTTATTTCACTGAGGCCGGACGATGTGTTTGCTATATTTGGCTTCAAGAATGAAGGTGTTGATGTTTTTGGTATTGTTAACACTCAAGGAAAGAATTCAATAAAAAAATACCCATTCGGTTTGTGCATAGAAAAACTGGTAACATAATGATTGATGATTTGATTGGAAAAATTGTGAGGGATAAATCCAGCGACGATGACTTCGTTTGTATGACGGTTCTAGTTCTGTTAGGAACTATAATTGCACCAATGTCTGATGTATATGTTCCGAAGGAATACTATGTGTTGGTGCAAGATGTGAAGCTAATCAGTAAGTTGAACTTTAATGCCTTCACGTTGCGAACATGTTTGAGGGAGGTTGGTAAAGTTTTGCAAGACGGTCGTGCTAGGCAATGGCCAACTGGAAACCTTGGGCTGCTTTAGGTATGTTCTTTTATTCATGCATGCATTTTTCATTAATATGTGCTACTCGTCTTAATTCTTGAACTTACATAAATTATTTATTTTATAATACCTATATTAGGAGAAGATGCAGCCAACCACTGGGCCCAAATATGACCCCTTATCACTGTTGAGTCCTTTGATGAAAAATGGACAAAAAGTCGTGCTGAGTTAAGGGACAAGTACGACATCGCCAATAGACGTGGCCATGGAACGGTAGTACAAACTTTTATTTAAAATTCCATTATTATTGTGTATAGATTAGCTAATTTCTGTTTTCCATAATGCAGATTGAGGACCGCATTACTGATGAATATAGAAGGACAATGATTGCACGTCGGCATTTACAAAGTAATAAAAAATCAAGTAGCAGAAAATCAAGCGTCACGGGAAAGTGGAAAGACGATAGTACGTCAGATGCTCCGGCAAGCCTGAAACCTTTTATGAACCGGGTTATGAATGATATAAAGAAGATTCGCAAGGAAATTCTCCAACATCCGGAGTTATGTGCACAGGTGACAATCCCATCAATTACATTTTCATATATTTTATTATGTACGTATAAAAAGTACAAACTAACTCAAATTTGTATCCTAATGTAGAGAATGATGGAGGAACTGAATAAAACCGGAGTGCGCTATAAACCGAGTAAACTTGAAGAACAACAAGAGAATATGTTTGGTGAGAACAACATTTTTTTTGGAAAGAAACTTGCACACGCCTGAAGGTCCAAGGGGTGTTGGCAACAATGATATTGTTTTTGAACGAGACACAATAGGGAACTTCAGTGCGTATAAAGGTGACAAAGAGGACCCTATAGAGTTACCGGAAGAGTCGGAACATAAGGAGTTATCATTGTTACGGACAAATGATATTGCACACGAGAAGGAATGGCTAGCAACACCAAATGACTAAAATAAGTCTCAGGGCATGTGAGACAATTGTAGCGCTATTGAAGAGAGGAGGGAGCAGATTTTTGGGAAACGAACACGAATCCCTTCAAAGTACGTTGAGTCTCCTTTCATTGCAGCGCCTAAGCATGCGAAACGTGCCTTTAAAACTAGTAAGTTTGCATTCTTATAATAAATTAACATATGAATTATTTTAAAATGTTGTCTCGCTAACATACTTGACATTCGTTGCATTGCTATTTGTGAAACAAAGTTCAGATGACATTTACTCTATAGATGGAGTGCTGACTGCGGCAATGCAGTATGTCTGAGCGTATGAGAAGCCAAAAAAGAATAAGAATCATGAAATATACAATGATGGCATGAACGATGTACTCACTGCCGATTGAGCTTGCATCATACTAAATCATGGATGGTTATCTGGTGATGTAAGTAACTCATGTCTCTTTGTTGTGATTTTATAAAATACATATACCACTATAACATTATAATATTTCTGTAGATAATCGACGCTTATGCGTGGTACTTGTCCCAGAAAGTTTTTCGAACCGTGTGCTAATACCGACATATAGGACTCATTGGCTTGTGAATATTCGACCAGATAGAGTCCGTCAGAGAAGTCCAACAACAATAATGACTACGAAATCAATTTGAATGAACTACTTAATAGATGCATGAATGAGTATTTTAAAAAACCAATGGTAAGGTTTTATTTATGGTGACGCATGAGTTTGTTTTAAATGCTTACTTACTGCGAACATATTTCGAGATCATCATGTAGGCTTATTTCGCTCTTAACAAGAATGATAACCACTGGATTAAAGTTGTCATGCATACTAAAAAGAAAGAGTTTCAGCTTCTTGGTTCTTTGATGGGTCAAGAATGAGTGAATCTACTAGAAAATTAGTTGAGGATCTTGTACGTTTCATTATTATTTGTGTATTTTTCATATTCGTCATACACATTGTTTTTTCAAACTTTTGGAAAACACATGCACAGAGAACGACTAGCTAGAGATATAGGAGATGCAAATAAAAGTTTAATTATTATGTATCTGGATGTGTAGGCACGGACGATTATTGCATACAACATGAAGATGGGTGAGTTTGAACTTACACGTTATGTAAGTCTTATCTTTGCGATGCATTTTGAATTATGTCAAATTTATGAATCAAGAATCCATGTGCCTTGTTCGTTCTCCGATGCTTTGAGCAGTGGAACGGTGAAAAATTCACAAGTAGAATTTCTTAGGTGAGTCTATTTTAACATGCAATTTTTTAGTATATCAACATACATTACAAATGTATATTTTACTTTCAGGAATCAGTTGATGATGCGCGACAAGCCATGATAGCTGCAATTCTTTTTTCGCCCAAGAATGTGCTGTCGGAAGTGAAAAATTAAGTTATTCAGCTATCAGGGAGGAAGAACAAAAGATTGTACACAAAGATGTACTAGCTACGCATGGCTCGGTTTATGTTGAACTTGTTTTCATTATGAGGACATTATGTCAAAACTTTTTGTTTCGCATGGCGAACGGTAATTTGAGAAGTGTGCTATATTTTTATTATTATAATATTTACATATTATCATTCTCTGAAGTGAAAAAGTTGTTTGACATCGATTTAGAGTGCTCTTTGACGCGAAGTAATTATTAAGACATTTTTATAATTCATTTCTTTTATAAAACTTTATTTCCCAACAATTTTTATAAATTTATTTAACAAGATACAAAAACACAAATACTTAATCAATTTCATATAAACAATTTTTAAAAAATTAAAACGCTTCATTTCATTCAACTTTTTAGGAAATATTATATAACGGTTGATTGAAATTTAAACTAAACATTCTAAGTCTTAATCTAGTCGTCGTTGACGCCGCCGAGGTCTCCTCGTCGAAGTCAAATGCTTCGCCGTCATCTTCATCGCCGCCGCCGCCGCCGCTACTGCTTATGTTGACGACAAGTGCAATGGAGTCGGCAACGGCAGCATTGTAGCCAGGGACCCGCCCGACTTCCTCGGCTACAATGCTGCCGTTGCTTGGACAAGCTGCAACGGCACGGCCATCTCTGACGCCCGGATGGCCTCCTCCAGCCCCGACATGTCATCCGGGTCGCCCTCCTGTGCTGCAACCTGCCGGTACTCCGTCAAAAGGGCAGGCTCCGGCTCCGACTCCGGTGGAGGCGCGTGGCTCGATCCAGCGCTGCCCTCCGCCGCGCGAGGGGCCACATTGCGGTGGTCACCGCTGCCAAGCCAGATCGACGCACGTTCGCCGGAGCCTCCACGATTGCCGGAGACGCGGGAGGGCCGCGCAGTGCCGCCACTGAAGGCGGCGAAGCCGGCGTTGATGGGAGCTGTAATGGCGCCGGCGGCCGCCTGCGCGCGATGTGGGGCGACGACCTCCTTGAAGCTGCGGCCGTCCCGCAGCTGGTGCAGCCGGGCGCGGTTGTGCTTCACCGGCTGCCGCGGTCCGGCAAACGCGTGGAGGCGCGCGTCACCGTCGGCGGCAAGCATGTCCGGCCAGGCGGGGTGGTTGGGGTCATACAGAGGGTCCCGCAGCTCCTCCGACGATAGTCGCGCCCGGTAGAGGCCGACGGCGCGGGTGAAAAGGTGGGTACCATCGGCACTCCGTCGACGCTGAGGCGCCACCCCGACGACATCCGCACGTCCGATGCTGCAGGGATGCTGAAGTGGGCGAGCTGCTCCGCCTCCTCGAGCGTTAGGTTGGGGCGCGCCATCGCCGGAGACAGAAGGAGACGGGCGAGAGAGGTGCGGGAAGATGCGACGAGGGCGAGAGGGAGAGAGATGGGCGAGCTGGTGCGGGAGTCAGGCACCGGGGGCGGGGCTTTTATATAGGTCGAGCGGGAGGAGGCGAACGGCGGCGGTGGTTGGGGGCATTGATGGCTGCGATGGCGAAGGCGGCCGGACCAAAACGGCGGCAGGATGACCGAGGCGACGTGTGGATCGACGCCGCGTGCAAAAACGCGTGGCACCGAGGCGGTCGACGGGACGCTTCGACAGTCCACATCAGAGTAAAGAGCATGGCAATCCGCGCTGGAGAAATGGCGAGCGGTTGACGCAACTAAACGGCCCTCTGCGCTGCAATAATGCGGGCGGAGGGCGAGGTAGGGTTATCGCACTGTCAGGTGTACAAGGCACGTATAGGCGGACCCGCCTTCGCACGGGCCGCGTACGGCGCGGTGCGCACACCGCGCCAGAACGCGATACGGCGCACACATTTTTATCCCCATCCTGCCTTTTTTTATAAATGGGTATGAGCTAATCTGAACCGTTGATGTGTCAAGGGGGTTGTATCGAAGCGGAAGTGAACAATAAATGATGGAAGACTATGTAGTTTTCAATGACATGACAAATTAGAGAATTCTCGGAGAAGCATGTAACATATTTTGTATCTCTCGAGTTCAACACGATAATGATACATGACAGTAAGGCAATATACTGGAAATCAGATTGCTCTACACAAATATATGTAAGTGCATCTAGTGCCCCTTAGTGATTCTGGTGGTTTTAAGACTTATAGGTTAAGTATCTAATGTGTTTATGAGTGTACACAGGATCTATAAGTCATTGAGGAGTTTGAGATATTTGAAGAATATCGACCCCTAAACATGTATGTCTTCGGTTGAAGAAATTGGTCTGAAGCTGAAGAAATGAATCGCGAGGAATCTGCGATGAAATTGATATTCCTCATGAAGATACTGATATTGAGAAGACCGGTGGTTCCTGAAGAAAATCATTCTGAAGAAATTGAAGCATGAAGATTTACGCTTTCTGTTTTACTTTCTTCGCATTTGAGTAATAGGAACACCATACTGTTAAAGGGGGTCGAAGTTACACTTCGGAATGAATTTCCTCATGATGCTCAACCCAAGCCTAATCCTACCAAAAGTCTCAAGTGAGGAATATGAGTGACATGAGGACTCTCACAGTTGAGGGTCCCGACCGTTTCGGTAACCACGCCAAGTCACTGGTCTTATCCACTCCAACGGTCATATTATTTAAGGGCATTAGTGTCAAATCATGTCGGGATGCTCCTAGGCTATAAATAGCCACCCCCCACAACCACTAGCTGGTTGGCTGCTCCGTTACAAACTGACACTTGTCATAAGAGCAACCCAATTCCTCAAAGCTTTCGAGAGTAATTCATCAGTGAGGAAATACACCACCCACCGAAACCACAAACCAAACCTAGTCATTGAGCATCACTGAAGAAGTTGTTCCTGTGTGGGACTGAAGCCTTTTACCTTTGAGGACTGTGCATCCTCCAGACGGTTAGGCGTCATGGTCTAGAGCAATCCAACAGTCAATTGTGGATCGCCGGGTGACCAAGTTTGTGAGGGTTTGGAAGTCTGCCCTGAAGACTTACCACGAGTGTTGGGCGAGGACTGTGTGTCCTTAGCTCAAGGAGAATACGGTAGGGACTGTGTGTCCCGGGACTGGGTGTCCTTTGGTTTCAATACCAAGCCGCTCCAAACCAGATGTACAACTGTCAGAGCAGTTGGAACTGGGTCATCAACGACTGTCTTCTCTGAGAATCGGGTTCTAATTCCTTAACTCTTTACTTTCTCTGTATTATGTGTTGATGAATTTCACTGTGACTGTTTGAAGAATGTGTTGAAGACTTTCTCTGAATTTCCTCAACCCCAAATTCTTCACAATAGTTAATCATCATCTGTATTCTGCGTGCCTGCTCACTATGCAATCTGTTTTCACATTCTTCACTCTGAAATACTGCTGGTGTGAACGTTTGCACGTCTGATCCTTTACTGTTTCCGCTGTAAGTTAGTCATCCGTAAGGAATTTCCTCAAAAGGAATTTCCTCAGTGATGAAATTCTAAAAATCTCCTATTCACCCCCCTCTAGTCTATATAACGCACTTTCAATTGGTATCAGAGCAAGGTACTCCCTTGTTCTGTGTGATTTTGGTTTAACCACCTGGAGTTTTAGTTATGTCGACTGCAGGCATGTTTAAGGTGACTGCAGCATGTCCTACCTACGAAGGGAAGAACTTTCCCTTCTGGAAGGACCAAATGCAAATGCATCTACAAGCTATTGATAATGATCTCTGGTATATTGTGGAAAATGGCGTCCCCATCATTTCTGCCAGTGTCACTGCAGCTGATGTGAAGAAATTCAAGCAACTTGATTCTCAAGCGAAGAACATCATCTGTGGCCATCTGAGCCCTGGCCAGTTTGGAAGAGTAAGTGCTTTGGGCTCTGCAACACTGATCTGGGAGAGACTGTGCAAGGTAAACGAAGGAGTATCAACCCAGCGTGACTCTCGTGTTGATATTCTTCGCAATCTCTTCAATCGCTTCAAGAGACATGACAATGAATGCTGCGAAGACACCTTTGATCGCCTCACTCACATATCAAATGAACTGCAAGCACTGGGAGCTCGAGACATCACTGATCACGAAGTTGTGAAGAAACTGCTGAGATCTTTGGATTCTTCATTTGACACTCTAGTTCTGATGATTCAAGAAAGACCAGACTACAAGATGCTGGATCCAGCTGATATCCTTGAAAGGTTAATTACTCATGAATTCCAGCTAGAAGAAAAGAGAGATATATATGGACAAAGCTATTCCAGACCACGTGCACTGAAGGCTAGAGCAATTTCCTCATCTGAAGAAGAAGATACATATGACAGCAGTTGTGACCCTGAAGAATTTGGACAGGAGCTTGCAATGCTTGTGAGGAAATTCCAGAGATTTACACGACGAGGCCAGTTCGGTAAATCATCAAGAAGAGACATGAGGAAATCAGAATCTGCATCTGAGGACTACAAGAAACGAACCTGTCACAAGTGCAAGAAATCAGGTCATGACATTGTTGATTGTTCCCGCTGGGGAAAGGAATCAAAGAAGAAGAAATACAAGGATGACAGTTCTGATGACTCGAAGAAGAAGAAGAAATCTTCAAAATCCTCATCTTCAAAGCCCTCATCACACAAGAAGACTAGTTTCAGAAAGGCTCGGGCACTTATCGGCAAGGAAATGGACTCCGAGGCAGAATGAGAGGAATGTGATGACGAAGAAGGCTCTGGAGAAGACTCAGAATCTGGACAGGCTAGTCTTGCACTAGCAACCACATTCGTCAGCAAGTCAATCTTCAATCTTGAAGAAAATGATTACACCATCCATACTGATGACCATGTTGATGACTTCGCTCCAACCTATTGCTTCATGGCAAAAGGTTCAAAGGTATCAAATAATGCCTCCTCCTCTGATTCAAGTGACTGTGAACATAATGATTATAAGAAACCCAGTTACAGTAAACTTGCTATCATTTCCACCAAACAACAAACTGCTCTGGAAAAGCTTCAAAAACTGCTAGACAAAAGTGATGATCTGTTGAATGATGAAATGAACCTTAACCAAATCCTCACTAATGACATGAAAAGTCTTCAGTCTAGATTTGATAATCTTCAGGATCGTTATGATACACTCCTCGCTGATCATGAGAAGCTTTCCTACGAATTTCTTCAAAGGAAGCTTGATCTTGAGAAGCTGAGGATGTCTCATGATGATCTTCGTATGGAAAATGATTCATTACTAGCTCAACAGATCAGCGCTAGTCAAGTTGAATTTATTCCTCCATGTCTTAAATGCATTGAACGCGAAACTACTAATTCCTCACCAGAATCATCAAATGCTACCATTGCTACAAATTCTTCAACTGCACCTGTTGTGTCTATTTCCTCACTTGAGGAAAACACAAATGTTACTGATGAAAATGCAGGGTTGAAGGAATTGTACGTGACAGGCTTGTACAAAAGCCTCAAAGGACATCAAACCCTTTGTGATGTGCTCAGAAAGCAGATCTTGAACAGGAACCCGAGGAAAGAAGGAATTGCCTTTGAGAGGAAATTAAATGCTGATGGATCTTATTGGAAACCTGAGCAGTATCCCAAAACCTCATGGGTTGCTGCTACTGGGCCTCCTTTTGATCCATCTAATCTAACTGGATTCTCATGTGAATTATCCTATTCCTCGGATGAGTCATTTGATTCCAACTATAAACTGTTCAAAAATCAATCTGGTGAAGTATTTGCTCGATATGTTGGAACTAACTGCAGGAATGGCCCTCCTCTGAGGAAAATTTGGGTTCCCAAAAGTTGTCTTGAAAATCTTCAGGTGAATGTCCTCATGACATCACCACTGAAGAATCTGAACCCCAGATCAAATTCCTCAGGAGGACCAAAGTCTTCAAGAGGATCAAAGTCCTCAACTGGTCAAAACTATGCTCGTATCCGTGCTTATGCATCTAACATGCAGGGAAACTACAAGGAATATGAATATGAGCGTTACTCCTCAAATTGTCATGTTCACAAATCCTCAAACCAGTTCTCTGCATATTCATATGAGTACTTTAATCCCCCTACTGTTAAGAGAAGTGCATTAGCTTCAATGCCACCTTTCTCATATGGTGCTCGCAGGATGATGAACGCTTTGCCACCCCTTCAGATGTGGGTGGTGATGAAATCAAACTAATCACTTCTGCAGGTCAGGTCTCCAGATGAAAATCATCATCTGAAGAATTTGTTGGAGACCTGAGGAAATGCTTGATAGGACGCAAGCTAATAATTGATGAAATTTCACACGTCCTTACATTTCTGTTATGATGAAATTACTGATGAAATTAGTATCATATTCTTCAAATCTGAAGCATATGAGATGGTAAGCTGTACTAATTCATCTGCAGGATGACAAACCCAAAAATACTGAGTGGGTTCTCGATAGTGGCTGCACACATCACATGACTGGTGATAAAAGCTTACTGATGAATATGCCACTAACTCCATCACCTCTGAAGCAAATCACATATGCTGACAAAGGTAAAAGCAAGGTATTGGGACTTGGCAAAGTAGCTATTTCCAAGGATAGGCATATGGACAAAGTGATGCTTGTTGAATCCCTTGGTTTTAACCTCTTGTCAGTCTCGATGCTTTGTGATCTTGATATGATTGTTATCTTTGGTACATATAGATGTGTAGTCATCATGGAATCTGACAGATCCAAAGTCTTCGAAGGTGTAAGAAGAGGGGATTTGTACATTGTTGATTTCTCTACAGGTCCTCAACCAGCCACTTGCTTACTAGAAAAAACCTCAGAAGGATGGCTGTGGCACCGAAGACTAGGTCATGCAGGCATGAGGAATTTGCACACGCTTGCAAAGAAGAAGCATGTCATCGGCATCGAATCAGTCAAATTCCTCAAGGATCATCTCTGCGGTGCTTGTGAATATGGGAAAATGATCAGATCCAAACATCCCTCTAAAACCATCATGACCACTACACGTCCATTCGAATTGCTTCATATGGATTTATTTGGACCTACTCACTATGCCACACTAACCAATGCAGCATCTTTATATGGCTTCGTCATAGTTGATGATTATTCCAGATATACTTGGGTGCATATCATAGTGTATAAAACTGAAGTGCAGGAAATCTTCAAACGATTTTCTTCAAGGGCCTCGATGAACTTTGGCATCAAGATCAAACACATCAGGAGTGATAATGGAACTGAGTTCAAAAACACTGGTCTTGATGATTATCTTGATGAACTTGGTATTACTCACGAATTGTCTGCTCCTTATACTCCTCAGCAGAATGGTGTCGTCGAAAGGAAGAACAGGACTCTGGTTGAAATGGCAAGAACTATGCTTGAAGAATATCAGACTCCTCGTCGCTTCTGGCCTGAAGCAATCAACACTGCATGTCATATCATCAACAGGGTATATCTTCACAAATTCCTCAAGAAAACCTCATACGAACTCCTCACTGACAAGAAACCCAATGTAAGTTATTTCAAAGTCTTCGGTGCAAAATGCTAGATTAGAGATCCTCACCATAGCTCAAAATTTGCACCTAAGGCACATGAAGGTTTTATGCTCGGTTATGGAAAGGACTCACACACTTACAGAGTCTTCAACAACTATCACAACAAAGTTGTTGAGACTGTAGATGTGCGGTTCGATGAAACTAATGGCTCGCAAAGAGAGCAATTGCCTTCTGATCCAGATAAGCTGTCTCCTGAGGAAGCGATAAAGCTTAAGCCTACTGAAGACATTATCCCAACTGAGGAAATTGGTGAAGAAACGATCCCCATCGCTGATAAAAACCAAGAAGATGCTCCTGAGGAAATTGCAACAGCACCGCTTCCTCAGCCCAGACAAAATCCTCAACCAGCTCATCCGAGGATTGCAAACGAAGTAGAACTTGACAGAATCCTCAACGACATCAACACGCCAGGTCCTCTCACTCGCTCAAAAGCTTCACACTTGGTTAACTTTTGTGGGCATTTTTCCTTTGTATCCATCACAGAACCCTCAAAAGTTGCTGAGGCTTTTCTGGAACCGGAGTGGATCCAAGCTATGCAAGACGAACTTCTTCAATTCAAGCTGAATGACGTATGGGAGCTCGTCAAACGACCAGATCCTCGCAAGCACAACATCATCGGCACCAAGTGGATTTTCCGAAACAAGCAAGATGAGGACGGTCAAGTGGTGAGGAACAAGGCACGACTTGTAGCCCAAGGCTACACCCAGGTTGAAGGAATAGATTTCGATGAAACTTTTGCACCTATTGCTAGACTTGAAGCTATTCGAATACTACTTGCTTATGCTAATGATCATAACATCACCTTATATCAAATGGATGTGAAAAGTGCATTCCTCAATGGTAAGCTTGAGGAAGAAGTATATGTTGCTCAGCCCCCAGGTTTTGAGGATCCAAAGAATCCAGACAAAGTCTTCAGACTCAAAAAGGCTCTGTATGGTCTCAAGCAAGCCCCTCGGGCATGGTATGATACATTGAAGGAATTCCTCATCAAGAAAGGCTTCAAACCTGGTTCACTCGATCCAACTCTTTTCACAAAATCCTATGATAATGAGCTGTTTGTATGTCAAATATACGTTGATGATATCATATTTGGTTGTACTGACAAAAGATACAGTGATGAATTTGCCTACATGATGAGTGAAGAATATCAGATGTCCATGATGGGGGAGCTGAAATTCTTCTTAGGTCTTCAAATTCGTCAACAAAGCAATGGAATCTTCATATCACAGGAGAAATACCTCAAGGATGTTCTGAGGAAATTCGACATGCACGAATGTAAAGGTGCCAAGACTCCAATGCCTACGAACGGCCACCTCGGCACTGATGAAAATGGTAAAGATTGCAATCAGCAGGTATACCGTTCTATGATTGGCTCCTTATTGTATCTATGTGCATCTAGGCTAGATATAATGCTTAGTGTTTGCATGTGTGCACGTTTTCAAGCAAAACCGAAGGAATCACACCATAAGGCTGTGAAACATATTCTTCGATACTTAGCTCACACACCAACACTAGGATTATGGTATCCCAAGGGCTCCAATCTTCATCTAGTACGGTATTCTGATTCAGACTATGCTGGTGACCGTGTGGATCGCAAGTCAACTTCTCGCACATGCCATTTCCTCGGAAGATCACTAGTTTGCTGGTCCTCAAAGAAGCAGAACTGCGTATCACTCTCCACTGCCGAAGCTGAGTACATTGCTGTTGGTTCTTGCTGTGCTCAATTGTTGTGGATGAAGCAAACCCTCAAGGACTACGGCATCAACATGAAGAATGTGCCTCTCTACTGTGACAATGAGAGTTCTATCAATATTGCATACAACCCAGTACATCACTCGAAGACCAAGCACATCCATATTAGTCATCATTTTCTTCGGGACCATGTCTTCAAGGGCAATACCCTCATCGACCATGTGAAGACTGATGATCAACTGGCAGATATCTTCACTAAGCCCTTGGATGAGAAAAAGTTTTGGAAGTTGCGGTGTGAGCTAAATATCTTAGAGTCTTCAAATGTTTTGTAAAAACATGCACACATCCTAACACTTATGCAAAGTTGATGACTTAGATGTGCAACACATGATGAAACGATTTTCTTCAACTCATGAAGAAAGTCACTCTGAATGTGAAGAAATTAACGAAGAAATTGATTCTCAGGGCCCTATGACAATTGTACGCGGCGTCTGTAATCAACATTCTTATATGGTGGGTAACGCCACCGTCCAATGTGAAATTCCTCAAGTTGATTTTCTTCAAATGATCAATTTCCTCATAATGCATTTTTCTTCAAAAACAGTTGTTCTTCATTGTGATGATCTATTACAAAATCTTCAAAAACACTTGATGACTTTCATTTGCCTAGGTAGACTGTGATTTCTAGTCCTCAACAGCATTCACTTATTGCTAATTCTTCAAGTTGATGTTTCTGCTAAGTGAATGTGATCGAACCCTACTTTCCCGCTGTGCTATACTTATCCAGTCTATTCAATTCTTCATATGCGTTCTACTTGAAACTTTGTTCAAAATCCTCACTGCATCCTTGTCAGCTGATGATTTTGTAACGAAAATCCTCAAATCTTCAAAAATTGTTTTCTTTAAAGGCACAGTAACTGAACCCCCACTTCCCACGATCGGATAACCACGATCTCCACTATCTCCACCGCATCGTAGGGAGCTACACGTGTCCTGCGGAGACGTAGAGGCAGGGGCTATTTGGTCCGAAACTTTCGCGCCAAACAGTAACTTTTGGGCTATAAATATGTCCTTATTCCCCTCGGTATCCTCTTCTTCACCTCATAGCTCTCCTGCCACAGCACACTCCACCGAACCCTAGCGCCACCGCTGGTAGTCTTGTCGCCGGTGAGGAAGAGCTTCACTGCCTCGACCTTTTCATCGTCAGAATCACGCCGGAGTCGGACCATCTTCGTCCGCTGCCGCCGTAGACGTCCTCTGCCACCAAGTTAGGGTGCATTGGACACTCGAACGAAGAGCCTCTCCAACACTACTTTCTGTGTTCTTCGTACGCACCTTCCAGGGTAAATATATCCCATTTTTATAGCAGATTAGATCTGAAATTTTACATCTTCTATGTGAAATCTGTTTTTCCTCAAGATACGATGCGCACATGATTCCTCAAACACTACCTATCACCGCAATCATTGATGAACTAGCTAAGCATCTAAGATTCTCACGAGATTCCTCAATTGTGCGAATTTTCACATCTGTACAACTCTGGAACCCAAGAACAGTATGCTTAGGCAAATTCCTCAACCACTGGTTATATTCCTCAAACTGTCAAACTTTTTCATTTTCTTCAAATCTGAGAACGCATATGACCTCTCCAAATTCCTCGCAACTATACTCTGTTCAAAGGTACACACATGTCAGCTGATGAATCTCTCGGTTCTCATCACATTAACTCATTTGCAGCGTTTCTGGAAGAAACTCTTCAAGGCTCATCAGAATCCTCAAGAGTTCAAAATCATCAGCAAATTCCTCAACTGAAGAAAATGGAGGAAGAGAGAAAACAAAAGGGAGGAAAGAAACTCTTCAAGGCTCATCAGAATCCTCAAGAGTTCAAAATCATCAGCAAATTCCTCAACTGAAGAAAATGGAGGAAGAGAGAAAACAAAAGGGAGGAAAGAAACTGGAGCAGAACACAGCTGCTGATATCCCTGAGGACATATACTTGGACTATTGTACGCCTGATGAACATGAGACAATGGCCAAGAGAAAGATAAGGCTGCAGAAGATTGAACACCGATGGGCGAAGGAATGGAAGGAGTACACGTTTGTGACTCCCAAATATGCGAAGAAATTCGCTTTGAAGCCTCCTGGCAGAAGGGCCCCACTTGAGGATCATCAAGTAGCTCATCCATCAAGCGTCAAGACCATTGATGATTACCCAGATGAGAAAGAAAAATATATGGCCAAGCTAAAGAAGCAAGCAGAAGCTGCAGTGAGGAAATTTAATGAATCCTCAGTTGCTGCCTCCGGTGCTGCTAATTCCTCAGCGGCAGAAACCTCAGGCTCAGAAATTCCTCCCACACAGTCTGTGCCATCAAAGCAAAGGGCTCCAAAGCCTCAAGAGAAGTCTGCTCAGGCTTCTGTCACAAAATCCTCAGCTCCAAAACCCTCAGCTCCAAAACCCTCATTACCAAAACCTTCAACACCAAAACCATCAGCGCCAAAACCCTCTGCACCAATCTCCTCAGCACCAAAATCCTCAGCTCCACCTCCAAAGCCTCAAGAAAAACCATTACAGAAGCAGGTCGTGAAACCTACGACCGCCAGCTCCAGCTCCTCACTCCCAGCTGCAACTAGCTCGGAGACAAAGTCTTCAACACCACTTATGAAGACTTTGACAACTGCTGAACGTGCACCTCTGCCCAGCCCCAGCAAAATCATCGCAGTCCCTTCTGCATCAGAGGGGAGTGATGAATATGATGATGAAACCCTGCAAGCCATCATTAGAAACAAGCAAGAAAGGGTTGCTCAAGCATCAGGCAGTGCTATTCCTCTGGCCATGGACCCCAAGGTCCTCCTTGACTACATCAATATCTGGTATTAGGATCCAAACACTCCCATTGATGATTTGAAACTTCCTCCTCGCATCAGCCACATGGTGGCCACCTTCGTAAATGAAGCCAAGTGGAAAGAACAGCAGGCCCGGCAGGCAAAGGTTGCGAAGGCCAAAAAGGAGAAATTCCTCAGGCAGAATCTCCTCAAGCTGACTCCTGATGCACTGGTGTCAACCCAAGCAGAGCTGCAAGTATTGACTGACAAGTATGACAAGCTGTCAGATCGCAAAAGCATTAAGCGCAATTTCATCAAGCTAGCCACTAGTGTTGTTGATGACTACAACAAGAGAACCGCACCACCAGCACCAACTCCTCAGCCCTTGGTTGAGCAGCCAGCAGATGCATCCCCTGATGAGGAGGAAACTCCTCAAGCTGAGGAAGAACACCAAGAGCGCCATGTTGATGAACCGGCTATTGAAGAAATCATCACGGAAACTGCAACTGATGAAATGGCAACCACTGATGAGACTGCTCCTGATCCAGTTGCTTCATCAAAGCAGGCTGATTACTCTGTTCCAGCTGGTTCCTCACTACCAGCTGAAGAATCTGCAGAAAGAACACCTTCACCTAAAGCTTCAAAGGTGAAGAAGATAATTCCGTCTGCATCAGACGTGAAGAAAACAAGGGCTGCTGAAAAGGAAGCAAAGAAGAGAAAAGCCTCCTCAGTAGTAGAAGAGACAGAGGCTAAGCGCCCCAAAGAAACTGAAGAAACAGCTCCTCTAGACCTAGTGCCTCTAAATGTAGCCCCTTCATATGAGATGGTCGTCATTGATGACCCAGCTACAAGGGCAGATGAGGAAATGAAGGATGTCGCCTTTGAGGAACACACTGATGAGGAAATCCAGATTGATGACAATCCTCAACCTCTTATTCCTCAGACAGAGACTGCTCAAGCATTAGCTGTACCAGCTGATGAAACTGTTTCTGCCACAAAGCCAGCTGAAGAAAAACAAGCTGAGGAAAATGCACATTATGAGCAGACTCCTCATTCTGAACAGGCTGACCCAACTCCTCAAACTGAGAAAGAAGCAGAAATTCCTCAGCCTGAAGCTCAGCCAGAGCAAGCATCATCTCCCCAGTAAGAAGTACTAGCTGATCAAATTCCTCAACTTGAGGAAAATGCTGAAGAAAATGTACCCGCCCAAGACAATGAATTCATTGTGCTCAACCCAGAGACTGCCATGGTTGTCTCCTCCCCCATTCCTCAGCAAAATCTCAAGCCAGTCCAGCGCCAACCATTCTCCAAGCGTCCAAAGTTTCAAAAAGAAGATTTCTTTGAAGAACGCATGTATTTCATCGGAGAGAACCCTTATGACAAGCCTCAAATGAGGCATCTAAAGTTTTGGAAAAGGACTCAGATGAACTACTATTCCTCCGTGCTCTGTGGTCGCAACAAGATATTCCAGTACAGGCACATCCCTCATGTTGAGCTTGAAGCAATACCCTGCCTGGAACCAGTTCTCAATGTACTCCACGATGCAGGTTTGCTCCCTATGTGCTCAGACATATCCGACTGGAATAGCGAGCTCATTCTTCAGTTCTATGCCACTCTGCACATATCTGGCAACGCTGATGACATCAACACTTGGGTGTTTGACTGGATGTCCCAAAATACTCACTACAAAGCTCCTGCTTCTGAACTCCTCGGAGAACTGCCCGTACCAATTCCCTCGGATGGGGCAGTGAAGCTTTATGGTGAGCGTGAGCTGCCAAATGGAATGATGGAAGTCCTCATGAAGCCTTTGGTTGCAGGAAAACCCTGAAGAACAACATTCCTCGTCCATGAGCTCAAGTACACACCCCGGTCTGTCTACAGAATCCTCTGAAGTTGCTCGCGCCAATCAAAGGCCATGACGATGAAGAAGATGTTGTAGGCCTCATGAAGAATATCCTCTTCAACATCATCACGGTATTCCTATTAATATCCATGATTTCTTCTTGAGGACTTTGGCCGACAATGCCATGTGCCCCTATGATCACAAGATATATGCCCCGTGGATCATGAGATTCATCAGGACAAGGACAGGCATCAACTTCCACGCTGATTTCCAAAACCACATGGGTTATATGCCTCATATCCGGGTCAACAAGAAGACTTTCGAGCCCATCGAAGGAAAAGGAAAATCTGTGATTGAAGAAGGCAGCAGGCCCCTTGATGGCCAGTTCAAAGAGCCAGAAGCATATTCTTCATGGGATGATACTGAGACTCGTCCAGCAAGCCCTATTCCTCCTCGCGTGCTAAACACCAGAGAGCTCCTCCTGAGTCTTCACCAGAAGGTGGATCACAACCACAAATGGGTCAAACGCCAGTTTGGTGCCATTGTGAAAACCCTCACTGAAACTCAAAACTCTGTGAAGATTAATCATCACTATCTGCATGAGGTTTTTGATCGCACCTGGGCTACACTTGCACATCTGAAGACTCAGACTGAGCTTGCAGAAATGAACTTTGAGCAGGACTTTGACTGGTCGTGGCCTCCCAAGAGGAAATTCAGGCCCATTCCAGTGCCAGAACTTGAAGACAACTCCTTTTCTTCATTCCGCACTGCTGAATCTGATGAGGAACAACTCAACACAGCAACCGGCCCAAGGAAGAAGACTACCCCCAAGAAGCATCGCGGCTCTTCCTCAACCGCCAAGAAATGAAGTCTTCACGGGCGTTAGTCCTCAGTTTGTCCCTTTTTGCCACTTGATGACAAAAGGGGAGAAACTCGAGAGTTAGTCTTCAAGCGGGATATTTTTGGGGCTTATAAACTATATTAAGTTACAAACTCTTGGCTCTTCTGAAGTTTTTATGTAATGAGTTGTAACTTAAGCCCGATGGTACTGTGACGCTTTTGAACGTTTTTCTTCGCATGCTTATTCCTCAAAGTTTTAATGCACGCATGCTGGAATTCTTCAGATACCATTTGTCATCATGCATCTTCATTTTCTTCATATGATATGTTATATGTATGCATGATTTACAAGACTCAGGGGGAGATCTCCATGATATAAATCATCAATGTGCATCTAATATAAAAGAAAAATCCTCAAGATATGCACATCTTCAGGGGGAGTCTCTCTGAATCTTGTTTTCAAATTCCTCAAATGAGTATTTACACTTCATATTTTTTATCCCTGTTGAAGACTTAACCTAATTGTCATCAACCACCAAAAAGGGGGAGATTGTAAGTGCATCTAGTGCCCCTTAGTGATTTTGGTGGTTTTAAGACTTATAGGTTAAGTATCTAATGTGTTTATGAGTGTACACATGACCTATAAGTCATTGAGGAGTTTGAGATATTTGAAGAATATCGACCCCTAAAAATGTATGTCTTCAGTTGAAGAAATTGGTCTGAAGCTGAAGAAATGAATCGCGGGGAATCTGCGATGAAATTGATATTCCTCATGAAGATACTGATATTGAGAAGACCGGTGGTTCCTGAAGAAAATCATTCTGAAGAAATTGAAGCATGAAGATTTACGCTTTCTGTTTTACTTTCTTCGCATTTGAGTAATAGGAACACCGTACTGTTAAAGGGGGTCGAAGTTACACTTCGGAATGAATTTCCTCATGATGCTCAACCCAAGCCTAATCCTACCAAAAGCCTCAAGTGAGGAATATGAGTGACATGAGGACTCTCACAGTTGAGGGTCCCGACCGTTTCGGTAACCACGCCAAGTCACTGGTCTTATCCACTCCAACGGTCATATTATTTAAGGGCATTAGTGTCAAATCATGTCGGGATGCTCCCAGGCTATAAATAGCCACCCCCACAACCACTAGCTGGTTGCCTGCTTTGTTAGAAACTGACACTTGTCATAAGAGCAACCCAATTCCTCAGAGCTTTCGATAGTAATTCATCAGTGAGGAAATACACCACCCACCGAAACCACAAACCAAACCTAGTGATTGAGCATCACTGAAGAAGTTGTTCCTGTGTGGGACTGAAGCCTTTTACCTTTGAGGACTGTGCATCCTCCAGACGGTTAGGCGTCATGGTCTAGAGCAATCCAGCAGTCAATTGTGGATCGCCGGGTGACCAAGTTTGTGAGGGTTTGGAAGTCTGCCCTGAAGACTTACCACGAGTGTCGGGCGAGGACTGTGTGTCCTTAGCTCAAGGAGAATACGGTAGGGACTGTGTGTCCCGGGACTGGGTGTCCTTTGGTTTCAATACCAAGCCGCTCCAAACCAGATGTACAACTGTCACACCAGTTGGAACTGGGTCATCAACGACTGTCTTCTCTGAGAATCGGGTTCTAATTCCTCAACTCTTTACTTTCTCTGTATTATGTGTTGATGACTTTCACTGTGACTGTTTGAAGAATGTGCTGAAGACTTTCTCTGAATTTCCTCAACCCCAAATTCTTCACAATAGTTAATCATCATCTGTATTCTGCGTGCCTGCTCACTGTGCAATCTATTTTCACATTCTTCACTCTGAAATACTGCTGGTGTGAACGTTTGCACGTCTGATCCTTTACTGTTTCCACTGTAAGTTAGTCATCAGTGAGGAATTTCCTCAGTGATGAAATTCTAAAAATCTCCTATTCACCCCCCTCTAGTCAATATAACGCACTTTTAATATATTAACAGTCCAAACTGAACCGAAACAGGTAGTTATATACTTCTACTCCCTCCGTTTCTAAATATAAGTCTTCTAAAAGATTTTACTAGTAGACTACATACGAAACAAAATAAGTGAATGTACACTCTAAAGTATGTCTATATGCATCTGTATGTAGATTTTTAATGGAACCTCTAAAAAAACTTATATTTGGGAACGGAGGGAGTATATACATAGCACATCATTTTCAGCTTTGTATTACCGATAAAAAATGAGAGTGGATTTTCTACACGCGGGTGCCTAGGCACCCCCTATGAACAGTAACATCAAAATAAATAAAAAAAATCAAAAAAACCTGAAACTTTGCAAGATCAAAGATAATCAAACTTTCTAGGTGCTTGCAAGTTTTCGTGCCAAAAAAATATTTGAGGAGCTCTATGAAGGAAAAACTTTTTAGTACTTCAAATTTTGAGCTCTTTTAGCACTGAAATCTTAAACTTGTTCGTACACCTTTCTTTACATGATATTTTGACATGAAAACTTGTAAGAACCTACGAAGTTTGACCATCTTATATGTTGCAAAGTTTCATATTTTTTTTAACCATTTTTCTATTTTTTTTATTTTACTCTTCACAGAGGGTGCCTAGGCACCCGGGTGCTGTTACACCTTTCTCGTAAAAAATTGGTGTTGTGTGATGCCGCCATTCATCTCTGATGGTCTAAAAATGCCCTTCTTGTATTTCTTTGTCTAGAATTTTATATATAATGTGTATGTTAGTTACCTTAATAACGAAACAAGAATACATATCAGTAATACTTTCTTTCATCATGTGTCTTAAAGGTTAGGAACCTACCCATGCTTTGCTGGGGTAGTGAAGGTTATGGTTTTTCATAAGGTGGTCCACGATGTTCCTATGAACTAGACATTAAACAGATTGAAAGTGAGAAACACTTGCCACTGCTCGCTCGTGCCATCGTCCACAACCCTGGCTCAGCTGAAAAGAATGATATAAACGATGTGAATGTTTAGAAGATTCTGAGCTCTAAACTCAATGCATGTACTGAAATTGGATCTCCAAAGATAATAGCAAATCCACATATAAGTAGATGCAAGCTACAGAGCTATTATCGACAAGAAATCAAGATATCCAGTGAAATTAATGATCATTCTTCGGCAGCAGATCTGAAAATTTTATTACTCCTCCTTGAATTCGTAACTCCTAAGCTTGAGAATGCGCAAATGCTTCTATAAAAGCTTAAGACCACCAGTAACATCGTAAACCATGTATGTCGGCATTGCTAAAAAATCAGTAGAATAAACAAACAAAACTCAGTTAACCACCTGGTAGTTCGCTACACAAAACAAAGGACATTTAAATCCCGAAACCTGAAGATATGCTACAGGAGCACAGATATATTTGATAAAAATTGATCCCAAAACTTGAAGCTTTAGTTTATTTTGCAGGAAAGGGTTCTCTTTGTTGGAAACAATTGTTTGAGAATGTTTCACGATGTATTGATCGGTGCATAGCATACGTATATAGAGAGTATAAAGTAGGCCTCAACCTCAACTATACAAAGGCTAGGAGGTGGGCCGGGCCATACAATATACATGCACAAATCATATATTCAACACCCCCCGCAGTCGAAGCATCGCCGGAGACGCAAAGACTGGACCTAAACTCCTCAAAGACAGAAGTAGGCAGTCCTTTTATCATGACATCAGCGAACTGTTGAGCTGTAGGAGCGTGGAGAACCCGGATGCGCCCAAGAGTCACCTGCTCGCGAACAAAGTGTATGTCGAGCTCAATATGCTTTGATCGACGAAGGTGAACCGGGTTGGTGGAGAGGTACACAGCAGAGACGTTGTCGCAGTAGACCAGCATCGCCTTGTGGACATCACAAAGCAACTCCTGAAGTAGCTGACGAAGCGAGGAGCATTCAGCTATGGCGTTAGCCACTGCCCGATACTCTGCCTCGGCACTCGAGCAGGAGACGGTGGGTTGTCGTTTGGAAGACCAAGAGATCTGAGACGGCCCAAGATAGACACAGTACCCCGAAGTGGAGCGTCGTGTGTCCGGGCATCCAGCCCAGTCCGCATCATAGTAGGCGACGAGGTCGGTAGAGGCAGAGGCTGTCAGCGTCAATCCCATGGACTGGGTGTCGCGTATGTAATGAAGGATACGCTTCACCAGGGTCCAGTGAGAATCACGTGGAGCATGCATGTGAAGACAAACCTGCTGAACAGAATACTGCAAGTCAGGGCGCGTCAGGTTCAGGTACTGCAAGGCACCCACAATGGAGTGGTAGAAGGCCGCATCGGATGCAAGAGAACCCTCCATAGCGGAAACCTTGGCCTTGGTGTCAACGGGCGTGGGAGCAGTCTTGCAGTTAAGCATGCCTGCTCGATCGAGAAGCTCATGGGCGTAACACTGCTGGTGCAGGAAAAACCCATCGGACCGTCGAACCACCTCAATGCCAAGGAAGTAGTGCAAGGGCCCCAAGTCCTTCAGGGCAAACTCAGCATGAAGCCGAGCAGTGAGCCGCTAGAGGAGCGCGATAGTGGATGCCGTCAGGATGATGTCGTTGACGTACAGGAGCAAGTAGGTTGTGTCAACTCCGTGATGATACACGAAGAGGGACGCATCAGAGCGAGTCGATGTAAATCCGAGTGTGTACAGCATGCAGCGATGCGCTGGTACCAGGCCCAAGGCGCCAGCTTAAACCCGTAGAGAGAACGGGATAGCAGGCACACATGGTCTGGATGCGTGGCGTCGACGAAGCCGGTGGGTTGCTCACAGAATACCTGCTCAGCGAGTTGGTCGTGCAGGCGTTAGAAACGTCCAACTGATGCATAGGCCAGGCTCGGGACACGGCAAGCTAAAGCACGGTGCGGATCGTGCCCGTTTTCACAACCCTGGCAAAGGTGTCGGTGAAGTCCACGCCCGCACGCTGCCGAAAACCTCGAACCACCCAGCGAGCTTTATAGCGCTCGAGAGTGCCATTCGGACGAGTCTTGTGCCAAAAGACCCACTTGCCCGTGATGACGTTAGCACGAGGCGGCCGAGGTACAAGCTGCCAGGTGCGGTTCCGCTGGAGTGCGTCGAACTCGTCCTGCATCACAACGAGCCAATGAGGGTCCCGAAGGACGGCTCGAGCTGACGACGGGAGAGGGGATGGCGCAGAGGCGGAAGCAGCGAGAAGATACTCGTCGCTGGTGTACCGCATGCTCGGACAGAAGGTGCCAGCCCGAGAGTGAGTCATCGGGCGGGGCAGCGAGTCCGGGGAGACGGTGGGTGATGAAGACGAGGACCCGTGGTAGACGATGAGTGGGGCGCCATCGCCTTAGTGGAGGCCGACGGTGATGCGGCCGCCGAGGTGGCCGACGGTGTGGTCGGGTCCAGCGAAACCGACGGTGGCGTTGCCGCCGGAGGTACCCGCGGCGTAGTCGGAGCCGGGGACATCGAAGGCGTCGCGGGTGTCGGGTGAGGTGTGGCCCCTAAGGCAGCCAAGCAGGGAGGAACTCGACCCGTGGCGCGGGGGGCACTCTCAACGGCGGGAGGCGGCCCAAGAGCAAGTGGGTGGCCGTCACCGGGAGCGGGAAAGGCCGCAACATCCGAAGGTACCTGCTTAAAAGGAAAAACCATCTCGTCAAAGTAAACGTGACGGGAAGTGGTGACCCGATGCGAGAGGGGATCGTAGCAGCGGTAGGCTTTGGTATTGGCGGGATAGCCAAGAAAGATGCAGGCCACGGACCGTGGTGCGAGCTTATGAGGAGTAGTGGAATCAGTGCTAGGGTAGCACAGGCAACCGAAGATGTGAAGCTCGGCATAGGAAGGTGGCGTGCCGAATAAAAGGTGATGAGGAGTAAATTTGCCACGAGGGCGACAGGGGCGAATGTTGATGAGAAGTGATGGAGTGGCAAGCGCGTCAGGCCAGAAACGTGGGGGCACATTGGCGTGAGAGAGAAGGGTCCGCACGCAGTCATTAAGAGTGCGAAGCACACGCTCAGCACGACCATTTTGTTGCGAAGTGTACGGGCAAGTGAGACGAAAAATCGTGTCGTGGGTGGCGAGATGGTTGCGAATCGCAAGGTTATCAAACTCCTTCCCGTTATCTGTTTGCAAGGCATGAATGGGGTGTCCAAACTGCGTGGAGACATATGAGTAGAAGGCGGTAAGAGTGGTAACAGCATCCGACTTTCGCCGCAACGGGAAGGTCCACACGTAGTGCGAAAAATCGTCAAGTATGACAAGATAATAAAGATAGCCCGTGTTACTTGCAACAGGAGAGGTCCAGACATCACTATGAATTAACTCAAACGGGTATGAGGCAACATGCGAGGAAGTACTAAAAGGAAGACGAACATGTTTGCCGAGACGAAAAGCATGACAAGTGTGATCGTCGATCTTATTATACGTGAATGGAAAACTCCGAAGAATATGACGAAGGGTGGCGGTGTTGGGATGACCGAGACGCGCATGCCAAAGGTCCACTCGGACGGAAAGCTCCATGGGAGCGACGATGAAAGAAGTGGGCGAGTGGGCCGGGTAGAGCTCGTCGGGGTTGTCAAAGCGGTAGAGTACCATCTGGGTACGGGCATCCTTGACAGAAAAACCAAACATGTCAAATTCAACGGTGACAGGATTGTGACGTGTAAGACAATGAACGAAAACAAGGTTTTTAATGATGTTAGGAGAAACTAGGACATTAGAAAGGTGTAATGGTGTGGAGTTAGAGGGAAAAGCAGCATGCTCAACATGAGTAATAGGCATGGAGGAACCGTCGCCGACAGTATTGCGAGCGGTTGTGTGAACTGGATGAGCGGTAAGAAGGTTACCGGGGTTGGCGGTCATGTGAGTCGTGGCTCCGGTATCCATGTACCAATCACCACCCCCAGGGTGCTGTTGCGGCGTTGGAGTGGTGTGGAGCGCCGCTAGAAGGGCGGGATCCCACGGTGCCGGCGGGAGAGCCGGGGCCGATGGCAGCGGCTAAGGTGGTGGCGCCACGAACCAGGGGGGCATGGAACGCCGATGAGGAGCCGGACGAGCACCGAAGAAACCTGGGACGGGGGCGCGCGGGACGGGCATGGAGTACGTGTCAACAACCCCCGTCCAAAGGTTCTGGCCTGCCTGCTAGGGCGCCGCTTGGTGCGACGGCTGCTGGTGACGTGGCTGCCCGCCTTGGGCGGCCGGTTGTTGTTGCTTCTGTTTGCGGCCACCACGGCCACCGCGGCCACCGCGGCGCTGTGGCTGCTTGGCGGTAGGCTCTGGGGGGGGCGGCAGCGGCAGGTGGAAAGACGATAGTACGTCGGATGCTCCGGCAAGCCTGAAACCTTTTATGAACCGGGTTATGAATGATATAAAGGAGATTCGCAAGGAAATTCTCCAACATCCGGAGTTATGTGCACAGGTGACATTCCCATCAATTACATTTTTCATATATTTTATTATGTACGTATAAAAAGTACAAACTAACTCAAATTTGTATCCTAATGTAGAGAATGATAGATGCATGAATGAGTATTTTAAAAAACTAAAGGTAAGGTTTTACTTATAGCGACGCACGAGTTTGTTTTAAATGCTTACTTACTGCGAACATATTTCGAGATCATCATGTAGGCTTATTTCGCTCTTAACAAGAATGGTAACCACTCGATTAAAGTTGTCATGCATACTAAAAAGAAAGAGTTTCAGCTTCTTGGTTCTTTGATGGGTCAAGAAATGAGTGAATCTACTAGAAAATTACTTGAGGATCTGGTACGTTTCATTATTATTTGTGTATTTTTCATATTTGTCATACACATTGTTTTTTCAAACTTTTGAAAAACACATGCAGAGAGAACGACTAGCTAGAGATATAGGAGATGCAAATAAAAGTTTAATTATTATGTATCGGGATGTGTAGGCACGGCCGATTATTGCATACAACATGTCGCAGCAGGAAGATGGGTGAGTTTGAACTTACACGTTATGTATGTCTTATCTTTGCGATGCATTTTGATTTATGTCAAATTTATGAATCAAGAATCCATGTGCCTTCTTCGTTCTCCGATGCTTTGGGCAGTGGAACGGTGAAAAATTCACAAGTAGAATTTCTTAGGTGAGTCTATTTTAATATGCAATTTTTTTAATATATCAACATATATTACAAATGTATATTGTACTTTCAGGAATCAGTTGATGATGCGCGACAAGCCATGATAGCTGCAATTATTTTTTCGCCTAAGAATGTGCTGTCGGAAGTGAAAAATTAAGTTATTCGGCCATCACGAAGGAAGACCAAAAGATTGTACACAAAGATGTACTAGCTACGCATGGCTCGGTTTCTGTTGAACTTGTTTTCATTATGAGGACATTATGTCAAAACTTTTTGTTTTGCATGGCGAACTCGGTGTTTGGTAATTTGAGAAGTGTGCTATATTTTTATTATTATAATATTTACATATTATCATTCTCTAAAGTGAAAACGTTGTTTGACATCGATTTAGAGTGCTCTTTGACGCGAAGTAATTATTAAAACATTTTTATAATTCATTTCTTTTATAAAACTTTATTTCCCAACAATTTTTATAAATTTATTTAACAAGATACAAAAAACGCAAATACTTAATCAATTTCATATAAACAATCTTTAAAAAATTAAAACGCTTCATTTCATTCAACTTTTTAGGAAATATTATATAACGGTTGATTGGAATTTAAACTAAACATTCTAAGTCTTAATCTAGTCGTCGTTGACGCCGCCGAGGTCTCCTCGTCGAAGTCAAATGCTTCGCCGTCGTCTTCATCGCCGCCGCCGCTGCTGCTGCTTATGTTGACGAAAGTGCAATGGAGTCGACAACGGCAGCATTGTAGCCAGGGACCCGCTCGACTTCCTCGGCTACAATGTTGTCGTTGCTTGGACAAGCTGCAGCGGCACGGCCATCTCTGACGCCCGGATGGCCTCCAGCAGCCCCGACATGTCGTCCGGGTCGCCCTCCCGCGCTGCAACCTGCCGGTACTCCGTCAAAAGGGCAGGCTCCGCCTCCGCCTCCGACTCCGGTGGAGGCGCGTGGCTCGATCCAGCGCTGCCCTCCGCCGCGCGAGGGGCCACATTGCGGTGGTCACCGCTGACAAGCAAGATCGACGCACGTTCGTCGGAGCCTCCAAGGTTGCCGGAGACGCGGGAGGGCCGCGCGGTGCCGCCACTGAAGGCGGTGTCATGGGTATAAGTGTGACAGTAGATGTGTAGGGTACGAAAGGATGGGCAGAGCCTTAGCTACGGCAAGGTTGTCTCAGTTCATGCCCCTCTACGGTGGAGGTAAAAGCCCTACGTCTCAGTGCTCTTGGGAGCTTGTTGTCGATTGGAATGTGGATTACAGTGAATTGCTAACCCCTGCACCAGTGGAGAAGGGCGACTTATATAGAGTGCGTTGCCCTTCACAACGGTTCGGTGCACAGGGATGGAGTAGTGGTGATTAAATGTCTACGTTACAGGTAACGTATGCCTTAAATGCTAATAAAGATACATGAAAGCGTATGACCGTTGCCCTCCAGGGGGGTTACGATATACAGAGTGGAATCCAGTCGGTAAGTTTGATACGCTCCGAATGCTCATTTCCGACTGGATGATGGAGGAATCGTCACCGACTGGATGAAGGGAAGTCCTTAATTCAGTCGGAACTGACTAAGGGCCTTGTCCCATATGAAGGGTAGTCCTTGGGTAGGACCTATAGGGCAGGCCTATGACCCTACCCTAGGACTATAACCCCATCATTAGTCCCCGAATGGATCGGGGTTGGAACGACGGAGCAATGCTTGGAGTATGGATCCGACTGGCATGGATGTGACTTTGGCGTTGTTTGCCTCGATCCATTTTATCCTCTTGACCAGTGATCCGAGTGGATATATCTGTGAAACGAACCGCCAGTAACCAAGTGCTTCCGTGGAATCTTTTGACGTGATCGGTCAACTGACAGCGGCGGATTTTCTGGGATCCTCAAATTTCTGTTGCCGCGCGCTCAGCGGGGATGACGACATCGTCATCGAGTAGTATCTGCCGCCTCGATTTCCGCGCTGTCATCTCCTCCACTAATATCGCAGCAACCGGTCGGGGGATAAGATTTCGGGGCCACCTGCTAGTGACCCAGTCGGAACCTTATTTAAACCTCCCCGGCGAGGGTTTCTCGTTGCACTCGCCAGATAACTCGCACTTGCCCCGCTTCTCCCGTGACTTCCTGCGCATCCCAAGCTCCTTCCTTCCCCTCCTCCCCCGCGGATCTGCAGCCTCCACCATGACAAAGGGGCAGACGAGCAAGCTCGAGGCGCGGAAGAAGAAGAAGAAGGCGGCTCCTGCTCAGCGGCGGCAGCGAGCACTGCCGGCGGGTTAGATCCAGGGGGATTTCCTCCCCTCCGCGGTGACGAAGGAGGACATGCTGTAGCTGGTGGAGCAAGGCATGATCGAGCACAAGACGTGGAGGTTGCCGGCGGAGGGCGAGACGGAGCCGGCGCCCCAGGAGGGGGAGCGCGTCTTGCTGCTCAGTCACGTGCACCGAGGCTTCTCTCTGCCTCCTCATCCCTTCTTTAGAGGTATAATGAACTACTTCGGGGCGCAGCTCCACCATTTTCCTCCCAACGCAATAGCTCATCTCTCTGCCTTCGTCGTGCTGTGCGAGTGTTTTATCGGCTGCCCTCCCCATTGGGGGCTCTTTAAGCACATCTTCTCTGCTAGATCTCAAACCATCAAAAGACTTAGCCAGCCGGACGACAAAACTCACCTCCTCCAGCTCTGCGGAGGCTTAGGCTTCCAAAAGAAAAGTAAAAGTAGCTATCCCGCTCTTCAGTTGTCCGAATCTGTTAGGAACTGGCAGTCGACTTGGTTCTACTGCCAGGACGTTGCTTGCCCGAATGCCGCAACTAGACTGCCACCTTTTAGCCTAGACCGACCGGCTCCGCCTAGGCAGCTTGCGCTCACGAAGATGGAGAAGATCTAGATCCAGCCTCTGGTCGATGCGTTGGTAGAGGTCGTCCGAAAGGGGGTCACTGGCATAGACTTGTTGGAGATTTTTCTGGGTAGGCGTATCCAGCCTTTGCAAGCTCGACACCACGCCATGTGGCACTACACGGGGCCTGAGGACTCCACTCGGACTAACCCTGAGTGTGTGATCGTGGAGCTTGTGACGTCGTGGGTTCGCAACATCACAGGCACCTGCGATAACCCCAGAGGAGCCCGGCGAGTGAAGCCCTTCTACGCGGACAACCCTCCTCCGAATGAGGTGAGTATAACTTGTCGAGTGCACACAATTGTCTTAGATTTATCGCTTTTTCTGGTATCACTGTCTGACGTCTGATGTTGTCGACTGTATCTCGTGCAGGCGTGGACCAACTGGTTTTCTCCTGTCTCGAACGGGAATCCGGCTGAGGAAGAGGAAGGCAGCTAGGAGGGCAGCGTGGAGAGCGTAGAGTACGTCTCCGACAGTGGGGAGACGGAGGAGGAGTCCGAAGAAGAAGAGGGGGAAGATGACAAACAGAACTCGCCACCCCCACCACCAGAGCCTCGAACTAAACGCCGCCACGAACCCGTGGCTCCGTCGGTTCCTCCAACGGCCTCGAGTGCCCCGCCAGCTCCTCGTGTGGTTCCGAGTGCCATGCCAGCTTCTCCCGTGGTTCCTAGTGCTCGGAGCACAAAGAGGACCAGGGACTCTGCTGCTGAGCTCGCGGGCCAGCCCTCTAAGGTGGCCAAACCGAGTGGATCCAAGCCTCGGAAGGCTTTGCCGCGGATGAGGATCGCCGTTCCCGTCGCCTCAGCGTAAGTGTATTGTTCTTCTATCTTCTTCCAGTATTTGATTGAACTCATGCTTATTGGTCGAGTGAATTTTACTCGACAAAGCTACCACCTCCGCCACTTCTCTGCCACGCCAGGGGGACGATCCCATGGATACGGACAACGTTGTCACATCCCAGCAAGGTACGTCGTGGCGACTCCGAGAGCTTACATTATTGTTTCACGAATTCTGTCTTTGGTCTTGCCTTTTTTCCTGTGGTCTCACGTCATTCGGTCGGGCTTCCTTCAGAGGTGATTCATGTGGAGGAGGACGACCAGAAGAGGTCCGAGCAAGTTGTGGTGCCTGTCCTTGAGGCTGTTCCACCTGTTACTACTCCCGCCATGGACGCGCCGCCAATCGAGACGATGCCGTCGACTGAAACGGCGCTTATCGCTGCTGAACCGACTGGAGCAGGACTTGGGATGCCCAAGGAGTCTCTTGTGGTGCCAGGTCCGTCGACTGTCTAGTACGACGCCCAGCGCCTCCCGGAAGATCAGGTGGGAGCTGCCAAGGGGGCCATGGTGCAGGCGGAGTTGATGGCGGGTGATGCCAAGAGAGCGTACGACTCCATCGCGTCTGTGTACAAGCGAAGCTTGGAACTCCAGGACGATATCCGAGTAAGTGGGCTAGTAAGTATTTGCTTTCCCCTTGTAACCCACTGGGTGTTTAAGCCAGATACTCGGATACAGAATGATTAGTTTGCGGTGGGTTCACTCTTAGTGAACCCAGTGGGTGTAGTCCCCGAGACTTCTGTCGAGTGCTTGCACCGGCAGTTGTCTTTATATAAATTTTCTTTAACTTGATCAGATCAAAACTAATTTGTTCGAATGTTACCGGTGGGGGCATTCCGAGTGCACCTATTGGATTAGTCCCCGAGAGTAATTTTACTCAGGTCGGGTAGTAGTAGCCTCATAGGCTTGTTCTTTGTTATGTATCTCAATAGGGCGGACCTGTTTGAGCTTCATGCCAGTGGCGTCACTCTTAGTGAACCCACTCGTTGTAGTCCCCGAGACCGCTGTCGACTGCTTGCGTCGGCAGGGGTCTGAAGAACGTCGAGTTTGTATTGTTGTCCTTGTTGAATTTGTCTGATCGTCTCTTCACGCTGACTTGCAGAAGACTTGCGAGATGGGATCAGCGTACAACACTCTGAAAGCTGAAAAGATTCAGTTTGCTGCGGAACTGGACGCAGCAATGCTTGCCTCGGCTGGTCTGAAGGGTGTTCTGGCTGAACGAGAGAAGTCCTTGGAGGAGTCCCGTGAGGAAAACAAGGCATTGGTGGCCGAAATGGAGAAAATGGGGAAACAAAGAACCGAGCTGATGGGACAGATGCAGGTGATGAACAGGCGGTGCATAGCATAGGAGAAGTACGTCAGTGACTGGGCAAGGAAGATGATTGCGCTTCTCGGTGGTAAGTTCTGTTTTTCCGAGTGCTTCTTGACTGTGTATTTCATTCTGCGCTTACTTTTTGCTCGTCTTGTCTTTGCAGATTTTTGCATGGACGCTGAGGCTGAAGCAGCTGACGTTGAGCGGTCGGTTCTTCCGAACGTTCCACTCGGCGAGGACGCCAATCGAGACATGCTCCAAGCGCACATTCGCCTGGGCAAAGTGGGACCTTTCATCGGTCGACTGAGAGAGGTCGTCGGCCGAATCTACAAGGAGCTGTGGCCCGAAGACGAGTCTCGGCAAGAGATGGAAGGGTTGATGACTCGGCTGGAGGAGGTCCCGAACCGAGTGCGGGCGTGGAAGAAGTCTGCGGCTCGCTGTGGTGCGGACATGGCGTTGTCGCTGGTCCGAGTGCACTTCAAGGAGGCTCGCGAAGAGAAGCTGAAGGCGTTGCAAGTCGCCAACACCAAAAAGCTTCGATTCGAAGATTTCATGGAGACCTTCCTTGAGAGCGCCACTCGCATCGCAGACGGGATCGACCTCGACACTTTCGTGGAGCCTGCCAATCCCAGTGTCAGTCCTGACGACTCTTGAGAAAACTTTTACCTCGGTATGCCGAGTGTTAGTTGTATGAAACTTTGGCCACTGCTGTTGGCCGTCACATTCGTGGTTCGGTGTGGATAAGCTTGATCTACACCGAACCAACTATCTTTAGACGAACTTTGAATTTGAATCGAATCTTTTGCTCTTCCTTTGCCAAAGAGTTGTTGACACGATCTTGGCTCATGGTTTTTGTTTGGCTTTCTTGGTGAAGCCAATGGCAAACATGCGGAGCATGCAATTGTCAGTTGTCTTGACATCTGCATGAGCCTCACTGAGGGTCTGCTGAGTCTCCGAGTGGATCTGTAGGATACACTCGAAGGCAATTGTGTACTTAGGCGATTCATGATCGAGGCTAAGTCTTCGAGTGCGACTATAAGGTCGTACTTGGAGCGAGTTGTTACTCATGTAATTGTCAGTTGTCTTGACATCTACATGAGCCTCAATGAGGTTCTGCTACTCATGTAATTGTCAGTTTTCTTCACATCTACATGAGCTTCAATGAGGGTCTGCTAAGCCTCCGAGTGGATCTGTAAGATACACTCGAAGGAAGCTTTCTATTTAGGCGATTCTTGATCGCAGACAAGTCCCCGAGTGCGACGTTTAGTGCACATTCGAAGAAAGTTAGTACTTAGGCGATTCTGGATCGCGTCAAAGTCCCCGAGTGCGACGTTTAGTGCACACTCGGAGAAAGTTTGTACTTAGGCGATTCTTGATCGCAGCTAAGTCCCCGAGTACGACGTTTAGTGCACACTCGGAGAAAGTTTGTACTTAGGCGATTCTTGATCGCAGCTAAGTCCCCGAGTGCGACGTTTAGTGCACACTCGGAGAAAATTTGTACTTAGGCGATTCTTGATCGCAGCTAAGTCCCCGAGTGCGACGTTTAGTGCACACTCGGAGAAAGTTTGTACTTAGGCGATTCTGGATCGCATCTAAGTCCCCGAGTGCGACGTTTAGTGCACACTCGGAGAAAGTTTCTACTTAGGCGATTCTGGATCGCAGCTAAGTCCCGGAGTGCGACGTTTAGTGCACACTCGGAGAAAGTTTGTACTTAGGCGATTCTGGATCGCAGCTAAGTCCCCGAGTGCGACGTTTAGTGCACACTCGGAGAAAGTTTGTACTTAGGCGATTCTTGATCGCAGTTAAGTCCCCGAGTGCGACGTTTAGTGCATACTCGGAGAAAGTTTGTACTTAGGCGATTCTTGATCGCAGCTAAGTCCCCGAGTGCGACGTTTAGTGCACACTCGGAGAAAGTTAGTACTTAGGCGACTCTGGATCGCAGCTAAGTTTTTTTTTGAGACCGGAGTCTGTGACCGCGGAAGAATTTTGAATCTGCAAAAACTCAATGTGCTTTGTATTACTTCAACGATACTTGTTCTTTACATTGCTTCAGTCGACGGTCACGTGTAGAAGCGCTTTAGGAGCTCTCCGTTCCATGCTCGTGGCTCGTCCGTTTCCCTGTCGAGGTTGTAGAGTCAATATGCTTCGTTGTTTAGCACCTTGGAGATGATGAAGGGTCCTTCCCAGGCGGGAGCCAACTTGTGAGGTCTCTGCTGATCCACTCGGAGCACCAGGTCACTTGCTTGGAATGTACGACTCCTGACGTGTCGCGCGTGAAAGCGCTGCAGATCTTGTTGATAAATGGTTGAGCGAGTCAGTGCCATCTCGCGCTCCTCCTCTAGAAGATCCACTCCGTCTTGCCTTGCTTGCTCTGCTTCAGCTTCGGAGAAGAGTTCAACTCGTGGAGCATTGTGAAGAAAGTCACTCGGAAGGATTGCCTCTGCTCCGTAAACGAGGAAGAACGGGGATCGCCCTGTAGATCTATTTGGGGTTGTGCGGAGACCCCAAAGCACCGAAGGTAGCTCGGTGACCCATGCCCCGGCGGCATGTCCCACTTCTCGCAGGAGTCGAGGCTTCAAACCTTGCAGAATAAGTCCATTCGCCCGCTCTGCTTGCCCGTTTGTTTGGGGATGTGCCACAGATGCAAAATCCACTCGGATACCTTGGCATGTACAGAAACCTTTGAATTTGTCCGAGTCAAAGTTTGTTCCATTGTCAGTGATTATGATGTGAGGTACCCCGAATCTGGAGATGATGTCCCTCACAAACTGGATGGCCATAAGGGCGTCGAGCTTCTTGATGGGCTTGGCTTCAATCCACTTTGTGAACTTGTCGACTGCCACCAACAGATGTGTGAATCCCCCTTGGCCTGTCCTGAATGGACCGACTGTATCTAATCCCCATACTGCAAACGGCCAAACAAGAGGGATTGTCTTCAACGCAGATGTTGGCTTGTGGGACTTGTTAGAGTAGAACTGACAGCCTTCACATCGGTCTACCATATCTTTCACCATTTCATTCGCCTACAGCCAGAAGAAGCCAGCTCTGAATGCTTTGGCGACGATTGCCCTTGAGGAGGCGTGATGACCCCAGGTTCACGAGTGAATTTCTTCCAGGATTAACTGTCCCTCCTCAGGGGAGATGCATCGTTGAAGAACGCCTGAAACGCTTTCCTTGTACAACTGGCCATCAATGACAGTGAACGACTTTGACCTGCAGACGATCTGTCTGGCTTGGACTTCGTCTTCTGGTAATTCTTGCCTCAAGATGTATGCAATGAACGACACAGTCCAATCGGGGATGATAGCAAGAATCTCCATGATCAAATCAACCACGGCGGGGACTTCGACTTCAGTCGGATCTGTCGTGCTCTTTGGTTGTACTGGTTCCTCCGTGAAAGGGTCTTCTTTAACTGAGGGAAGGTGAAGGTGCTCGAGGCAGACGTCACTCGGGACTGGTCTCTGAGTGGATCCGAGTTTTGCCAATTCATCAGCTGCTTGGTTTTTCAGTCGCGGAACATGGTGGAGTTCCAGACCTTCAAACTTTTTCTTGAGCTTCCTCACCGCATTGCAGTATGTGGTCATGGTGGGATTCCTGACGTCCCACTCCTTCATCACTTGATTAACCACCAAATCTGAATCGCCATAGACCATCAGGCGACGGACGCCGAGTGCGATGGCCATGCGCAGTCCATAAAGGAGAGCTTCATACTCTGCCTCGTTGTTGGAGGAACCAAAGTGTATTTGCAACACATACTTGAGTTTGTCACCTTTTGGCGATATGATCACAATGCCAGTGCCGGAGCCATTCAACATCTTGGACCCATCGAAGAACATTGTCCAATGAGCCGAGTAGATGTGGGTCGGTTGCTGTTGTTCTACCCATTCTGCTATGAAGTCAGCCAGAGCTTGAGACTTTATAGCTTTCTTGGCCTCGAACTTGATGTCGCAGTATAACATCTCCATTGCCCACTTCGCCACTCGGCCCGATGCGTCCCGATTGTGTAGGATTTCCGACAACGGAGCATCAGAAATGACAGACACCGAGTGGTCTTGGAAATAATGAGCCACCTTCTTCGCAGTCATGTAAATCCCGTAGAGAAGTTTTTGATAGTGGGGATACCTCTGCTTGGAAGGAGTCAGGACTTCGGAGACATCATACACTGGCCGCTGAACCTTGTATGCTTTGCCTTCTTCTTCTCGTTCGACTGTGAGAACAGTGCTGACGACTTGATTTGTAGTCGCGATGTACAGAAGAAGGGGTTCTTTACTGAGCGGAGCAGCAAGAACCGGCTGGGTGGAAAGTAGGACTTTGAGGTCGTCGAATGCGATTTGGGCTTCGTCTGCCCACTCGAAAGTATCTGATTTCTTCATGAGTCGGTACAGAGGAAGTGCCTTCTCGCCGAGTCGACTGATAAACCTGCTCAAAGCCGCTAGGCAACCTGCAAGCCTTTGAACATCGTGTATTCTGGCCAGCCACTCCATTCGGACGATGGTCCCGATCTTTTCGGGGTTGACATCGATCCCTCGTTCGGAAATGAAGAAACCGAGTAACTTTCCACTGGGAACGCCGAATGAACACTTGGCTGGGTTGAGCTTGATATCGTACCTACGAAGGTTAGCGAATGTTTCTGCCAAGTCAGTCAGCAGGTCGGAACCTTTGCGTGACTTGACTACGATATCATCCATATACGCCTCCACATTCCGACCGATCTGGTCAAGGAGGCATTTTTGGATCATGCGCATAAAGGTTGCTCCTGCATTCTTCAAACCAAATGGCATAGTGATGTAGCAGAAGCACCCGAATGGGGTGATGAAGGCTGTTTTTAATTCATCGGGGCCATACAGAGGGATCTGATGATAGCCCGAGTAGGCATCAAGGAACGACAAACGCTCGCAACCCGCAGTCGAATTGACAATTTGATCGATGCAGGGGAGCGGAAAATGGTCTTTTGGGCAGACCTTATTGAGATGCTTGAAGTCGATGCACATTCGGAGCGACTTGTCCTTCTTGGGCACCATGACAACATTGGCGAGCCACTCCGAGTGGCGTACCTCATGAATGAAGTTGGCTGCCAAAAGCTTAGCCACCTCTTCTCCGATTGCCTTCCTCTTGTGCGCGGCGGACCGACGCAGGCGTTCTCGGACAGGCCGATCGGCGGGATCCACATGCAGTTGGTGCTCAACCAACTCCCTGGGTACACCTGGCATGTCAGCGGGCTTCCATGCGAAGATGTCCCAGTTCTCACGGAGGAATTGGATGAGCTCGGCTTCCTATTTAGGATCGAGGGTGGTGGAGATGTTTGTCGGGGCAGCGGTGTCGTCCGTCGGGTGAATGCTGACCTTCTTCGTCTCTCCCGCCGACTGGAATGCGGACTTCGAAGCTGGCTTCTTCGAACGCATCAAGTCAGAGGGGTCGACTGTCTTCTAGTACTCGTCAAGCTCGAGGACAGCCATCTGCTGATCGGCGATCCTCGATCCCTGCTGCAGACACTCCTTGGCCCGCTGCCGATTGCATGTGATAGTGATCACACCTTTTGGGCCTGGCATCTTTAGCTTCAGGTACACGTAACATGGGCGGGCCATGAAACGCGCATACGCCGGGCGGCCCAGAATTGCGTCGTACGCACTCTGGAAGTCCACCACCTCGAATGTTAGCTTTTCCTTGCGGAAATTCTTGTCGGAGCCGAAGATGACATCCAACGCGATCTGGCCGAGTGACTTGGCCTTTCATCCAGGGACGACTCCATGGAACTGCATGCTGCTCTCGCTAAGTTTGGACATCGGAATGCCCATCCCCTTGAGAGTGTCAGCGTACATGATGTTCAAGCCACTGTCGCCGTCCATGAGGACTTTGCGCAATCGGACTCCTTCCACCACCGGGTTGACGACCAGAGCCTGCATCCCTGGGGTGGGTACGTGCGCTGGATGATCCGACTGGTCAAAGGTGATCGCAGTCTGAGACCATTTGAGGAACGTAGGGTTGGTCGGCGTCACCATGTTCACCTCCCTGTTCACCAGCTTTAGTCGACTCTTGCTCTCAACGTCAGGAAAAATCATCAGTGTTGCATGGACTTGGGGGAACGGATCCTCCTTGTCCTCCTCATCCTGTTCATTGTACTTTTCACTCGGCTGTCCTTCGCCGAACCCCTGGATCAGAAGGCGACATTGTCGAGTTGTATGCTTCGGATATATGGCATTGCCCTCTTCATCCATCTTCGTGTGAATTGGACATGGCTGGTCCAGGATGGGGTTTCCGAACTGCTTCTTCTTGGGGGTGAACTGAGCCTTCCCCTTGCCCTTGAACTTGGCATTGGTAACGGCTACGGCCTCTGCCTGCGGAGTGGACGGAGCTTTCTGCTTCTTCTTCCGAGTGTTGTTCCCATCTCCATCGGCGACTGCTTTGTGCTTGCCACTACGAATGCGGTCCTCTTCTTCGCCATTTGCATAGCGTGCCGCTATCTCCATCATCTTACTCATGGAGATGTCGCATGTTCGACCGAACTTCAGGTACAGATCTCTGTACCGCATGCCTGCCTTGAAGGCGCATACTGCTTGGTGCTCTGTGACGTTCTCCACCGTGTGGTAGAGGGTCGTCCAACGTAGAACGAAATCGCGCAGGGGCTCATTCTGCTTCTGGACACAGTGATGGAGCTCCACGAGACTAGCAGGGCGTTTGCACGTCCCTTCGAAGGTCCTGATGAAGACTCGGGCTAGATCTGCCCAGCTGTAGATGCTTGAGGGGGCCAACTGGTTCAGCCATGCTCGTGCCGAGCCGTCGAGCATCAGAGGGAGGTGTTTCATGGCGACGTGGTCGTCCCCTCGTCCGATATGGACTGCCACTCGGTAGTCGTCCAGCCACGTTTCTGGCTTGGATTCTCCTATATACTTGCTGATCCCCGTCGCCAATCGGAAGTTGGGAGGGATGTCAGCCGAACGGATGGCTCGACTGAAACACTCGGGACCAGAGACGATGGTCCTGCTTCCACTCGGACGGTCCATATCGTGGCCATCGCGGTGGGCCCGACCCCTGTCGACCCTCCTCTGGGCGATATGCCCTCTCGCGTCGGGCCTTGGATCATAAGTGTCACCGACTGAACGTCGGTCATCATGATGTCGGAGCCCGTAGGGCCCACCCCGCGGAGGGGCGCATGAACGGCGACGATCTTCGGGATTCATGGAACGGCTGCCTCCCCTGTGTCGTTGATGAGAACCGGGACTGTGAACTGACCGATGCGTGTTCGCGTGAACAGAACTATTGTGAATCCTGTTGTGCGACTGGGAGACCGCCAAATTTTGCTGCTGCGCCGTGTGCAGCAGGGCACGGATTTGCTCGATCCCTCTGCCAGCCTCTGAATCAGTCGGCTGGAGAGAATCGGTTATCTTGGCAGCGGCAGCCAGGTTGAGGACGGATGTGCGGAACACCTCCACGTTGCTCCGCCGAGTGTGCCGACTGGCAGAACGGCAGGGCTAATGGCGAGCGCCGGATGTTTCGCCAACCTCGTGCTCGTTCCGGCCAGTTTGGCGGGGACTTTAATGGGAGTTGGCCATGTGCACTTCAGCTGCAGGCCCGCGACTCAAGTACTCGGAAGGAAAGTCAGTCGGAACTGAGTCCGAGCGCTGGGACGGCGGCGCAACCACAACCGACTCTAGGACCGCCACTTGTGAGGAAGCGTTCTGGCGCGCCTGGGCGTGTTGCACCCAACGCTGGAGCCGCAGACGGTGGGACCGCTTGTTGCGGCGCGCGACGGCGGCGTAGGTCGACACCGGAGCCGACTGCTGGAGAAGAAGAATACCGTGGGTGCCGGCACAGAAGTGCGTAGCCCCGTGACTGGGGAGCGCCTCGACGTCGAGAGGGGCATCCCGAAGCCATGCCGAATCGTCGATGATGAAGGAGAGAGCGCCGAAGAGGATCTCGTGACCCATGCTCAGATCTCCACCGGATGACATGATGAAAAAATGTAGTCGCAAACTCGCCGGAAGTCGCTTAGACGCCTGCCCCACGGTGGGCGCCAACTGTCGTGGGTATAAGTCTGACAGTAGATGTGTAGGGTACGAAAGGATGGGCAGAGCCTTAGCTACGGCGAGGTTGTATGAGTTCAGGCCCCTCTACGGTGGAGGTAAAAGCCCTACGTCTCAGTGCTCTTGGGAGCTTGTTGTCGAGTGGAATGTGGATTACAATGAATTGCTAACCCCTGCACCAGTGGAGAAGGGCGACTTATATAGAGTGTGTTGCCCTTCACAACGGTTCGGTGCACAGGGATGGAGTAGTGGTGATTAAATGTCTACGTTACAGGTAAAGTATGCCTTAAATGCTAATAAAGGTACATGAAAGCGTATGACCGTTGCCCTCGAGGGGGGTTACGATGTACAGAGTGGAATCCAGTCGGTAAGTTTGATACGCTCCGAATGCTCATTTCCGACTGGATGATGGAGGAATCGTCACCGACTGGATGAAGGGAAGTCCTTAATTCCGTCGGAACTGACTAAGGGCCTTGTCCCTTATGAAGGGTAGTCCTTGGGTAGGACCTATAGGGCAGGCATATGACCCTACCCTAGGACTATAACCCCATCAGGCGGCGAAGCCGGCGTTGATGGGAGCTGTAATGGCGTCGGTGGCCGCCTGCGCGCGATGTGGGGCGAGGACCTCCTTGAAGCTGTGGTCGTCCCACAGCTGGTGTAGCCGGGCGCGGTTGTGCTTCACCGGCTGCCGCGGGCCGGCAAACGCGTGGAGGCGCGCGTCGCCGTCGGCGGCAAGCATGTTCGGCCAGGCGGGGTGGTTGGGGGCATACAGAGGGTCCCGCATCTCCTCCGACAATAGCCGCGCCCGGTAGAGGCCGACGGCGCGGGTGAAAAGGTGGGTACCGGGCTCGGGCACCGGCGCCATCGGCACTCCGTCGACGCTGAGGCGCCACCCCAACGGCATCCGCACGTCCGATGCTGCAGGGATGCTGAAGTGGGCGAGCTCCTCCGCCTCCTAGAGCGTTAGGTTGGGGCGCGCCATTGCCGGAGACGGGAGGAGACGGGCGAGAGAGGTGCGGGAAGAGGCGACGAGGGCGAGAGGGAGAGAGATGGGCGAGCTGGTGCGGGAGTCAGGCACCGGGGGCGGGGCTTTTATATAGGTCGAGCGGGAGGACGCGAACGGTGGCGGTGGTTGGGGGCATTCATGGCCGCGATGGCGAAGGCGGTCGGACCAAAACGGCGGCAGGCTGACCGAGGCGACGTGCGGATCGAGGCGGTCGACGGGACGCTTCGGCAGTCCACGTCGAAGTAATGAGCACGGCAATCCGCGCTGGAGAAATAGCGGGTGGTTGACGCGACTAAACGGCCCTATGCGCTGCAGTAATGCGGGCGGAGGGCGAGGTAGGGTTATCGCACTGGTCAGTTGTACGCGGGCCACGTATAGGCGGACCCGCCTTCGTACGGGCCGCGTACGGCGCGGTGCGCGCACCGCACCAGGACGCGATACGGCGCACACATTTTTATCCCCATCCTGCCCTTTTTTTATAAAAGGGTATGAGCTAATCTGAACCGTTGATGTGTCAAGGGGGTTGTATCGAAGCGGAAGTGAACAATAAATGATGGAAGACTATGTAATTTTCAATGACATGACAAATTACAGAATTCTGGGAGAAGCATATAGCATATTTTGTATCTCTCGAGTTGAACACGATAATGATACAGGACAGTAAGGCAATAGACTGGAAATCAGTCCAAACTGAACCGAAACAGGTAGTTATATACTTATACTCCCTCCGTTTTTAAATATAAGTCTTTTAAAAGATTTTAGTAGTAGACTACATACGAAACAAAATAAGTGAATGTACACTCTAAAGTATGTCTATATGCATCCGTATGTAGATTTTTAATGGAACCTTTAAAAAACTTATATTTAGGAACGGAGGGAGTATATACGTAGCACATCATTTTCAGCTTTGTATTACCTATAAAAATGAGAGTGGATTTTCAGCACTCGGGTGCCTAGGCACCCCCTATGAACAGTAACATCAAAACAAATAGAAAAAAATCAAAAAAATCTGAAACTTTGCAAGATCAAAGATGATCAAACTTCCTAGGTGCTTGCAAGTTTTCGTGCCAAAAAAATATTGAAGGAGCTCTATGAAGGAAAAACTTTTTAGTACTTCAAATTTTGAGCTCTGTTAGCACTGAAATCTGAAACTTGTTCGTACACCTTTCTTTACATGATATTTTGACATAAAAACTTGTAAGAACCTACAAAGTGTGATCATCTTATATGTTGCAAAGTTTCAGATTTTTTTTGAACCTTTTTTTCTTTTTTATTTATTTTACTCTTCATAGAGGGTGCCTAGGCACCCGGGTGCTGTTACACCTTTCTTATAAAAAATTGGTGTTGTGTGATGCCGCCATTCATCTCTGATGGTCTAAAAATGCCCTTCTTGTATTTCTTTGTCTAGAATTTTATATATAATGTGTATGTTAGTTACCTTAATAACGAAACAAGAATACATATCAATAATACTTTCTTTCATCATGTGTCTTAAAGGTTAGGAACCTACCCATGTTTTGCTGGGGTAGTGAAGGTTATGGTTTTTCATAAGGTGGTCCACGATGTTCCTATAAACTAGACATTAAACAGATTGAAAGTGAGAAACACTTGCCACTGCTCGCTCCTGCCATCGTCCACAACCCTGGCTCAGCTGAAAAGAATGATATAAACGATGTGAATGTTCAGAAGATTCTGAGCTCTAAACTCAATGCATGTACTGAAATTGGATCTCCAAAGATAATAGCAAATCCACATATAAGTCGATGCAAGCTACAGAGCTATTATCGACAAGAAATCAAGATATCCAGTGAAATTAATGATCATTCTTCGGCAGCAGATCTGAAAATTTTATTACTCCTCCTTGAATTCGTAACTCCTAAGCTTGAGAATGCGCAAATGCTTCTATAAAAGCTTAAGACCACCAGTAACATCGTAAACCATGTATGTCGGCATTGCTAAAAAATGAGTAGAATAAACAAACAAAACTCAGTTAACCACCTGGTAGTTCGCTACACAAAACAAAGGACATTTAAATCCCGAAACCTGAAGATATGCTACAGGAGCGCAGATATATTTGATAAAAATTGATCCCAAAACTTGAAGCTTTAGTTTATTTTGCAGGAAAGGGTTCTCTTTGTTGGAAACAATTGTTTGAGAATGTTTCACGATGTATTAATCGGTGCATAGCATACGTATATCTCGTCAAAGGTAAAACTAATCCAGCAAGGCCGCCCGGCGTGTCGACGATCCCGATAGGAGTCGCGTATCTCGTTCTCAGGACACGACGGATGAGCGACGCGTAAGGTGGCCTGATAGAAATCACCCACGTTGCCTTGGGTTGGCCCCGCACAGTGCTCTGTTTTGGACCAGCACCATCAGCACTGGTCCTCCATGTATTATGTAGAATTACTCCTCGGGTAGCGCTGACTCCCTATGCATTTCAGTTTAGGAGAATTATTATGTTGCGCAAATAGTACCAATGTTGGGCCTTCCCAGACCAGCTTTAATCTAAAACGAATTATCAAGGGGGTCCCCATAACAACCCCGATCATGTTAGGAGCGCTCAAATATGGAACATAACACCGGTAGCCGAAACTAAGGGGGCATAGGTGGAACAAAACACCAGGCTAGAAAGGCCGAGCCTTCCACCTTTTACCAAGTATATAGGTGCATTAAATTAAATAACATTAAATATGGTGATATAACAAGGAACCCATGTTATCACATGGTAGCAACTGCACCTGCAACTAGCAACTCTAAAACAAGGTTAATCAAGCGGTAACATAGCCAATCAGTGGTTTGCTAGGTTGAACAGGTTGAAGGTTTTCATGGCATTGTTGAGAGGCTGATATTTAACATGTGGTAGGCAACGAGACATAATCGATAGAAACGGTAATACTAGCATGGCAAAGATAGTAATGGTATTTGGGGAAATGGTCATCTTGCCTGAGATCCCGCTTGGAAGAAGAATGCCTCCGTGAAGCAGACGAACCGACGTAGTCGAACGGGTCCTCACAATCCGACACGCTTGCGGAACTCTATTGAGACGAAGCAAACCGGGAACACAGATCAACACACGATATTCACCACACAATGCACAACACAAATGATGCATGAGCAGCTGAACACATGCAAGACACGGCATGACAATTCACAACACTCAAACACTACACATTAAGTGAAGTTCAATATGCAACGAGTTGCATATTGACAAAACTCCACGTTTAATTATTTAGTTCTATCCCGATTAGATACACGGCAATATTAAATGTGGTTAAACATGGCAAGAGGTGAATCGCAATTAAACTACCTATCTAGGCATTTTAAATGAGGTCGGAAATGTCATATAGCACCTCCGAAACGACCTCACATGTTAATTTACAATTCTGTCCAGATCTGAACTAACACCTTTAATTAGTTGTTAAATAGCAAAAAAAAATAGGTTCACATGATTCTACGCATCGTTCCAAGCAATTTACACATAGAGAACATCTCCAACGGAGCTACGGTTCAAAAGATACAAGCACCGCAAGATATGATGGCATGAATGCAATATGTGTGCAACGACATTCACGAGCACTCCAAAACATACAACCAGCAAGAGAAAATGAAACAACACAAGATTCTAAGCAAGTTTCATGGAGGACACGATCAAATCGGAGCTACGGTTCAACAACTACGAGCAAAACAAGAAATCACTACAATCTGCCAAAATCAGCCACATAGCACTTTCTTCATCCCACAACTACGAGCTACACAACTCCAATCTACTCAACCAAGGCATGACACGATAGAGGGCAAGAAGCACTACAACAAACAACTAACAACAACTAGCATGGCATCATGGATCACTAGGGAAAGAAGTCACAAAATGGCATCTCACACACTATTTCAGACTTAGTGAAAATAACACTTCATGAAAGTGCAGTTTTCGATCTGAAGCCATATGGACAGCAGCAAAACCGTAAGCTACAGGATTCCAAATGGCATGAAAATTCACAGCATGCTAGAGAATCACAAGGTCTACAACTTACTCCATTGCACCAACCTCAAAAGAGCTACAGATCACAAGATACAAGCAAGACAAGACAGCAACAAAATATAACAGATCTCGCACTTAGAAATATTTCAGCTCCTCCAAATCAGCACTATTTCTAGCAACTTGAGAGCAAGCAAACCACACCTAAACATGCATTTCTATTGCAACTAAAAATACCAGGGGCTAGACTAAACATCAAAGAACAACTCCCTAGTTGACAACTTAATCAAACGAAGCACAGAATAAATCCTACGAAATAGACAAGAGGGCAACACGGAAAAATATCACGCAAACTAACTTGCTCAAAAGCTAAAACGAAATACACAGAAAAATCCCATGGATTTTTCTACCCCGAAAACATATAAAACAAGTGGGGTTGCAACACGAAAATATTGCCACGCGTAAATGCGAGATAATGTCCTAAACACGGAAAAATAAACTAGCGGCAATTCCCTGCATGCAAAAATACAAGTGACCGCTCTAAAATACATGGAAAAGTGGTTACTAAAACATGGACTTTTCTATTACGGCATTCGAGAAATCCGGGCACGCGCGAAAAAAATAACTATGGGCAAAACATTAAGACAACACACGTTTCTAGGCATACGACACGCTAAACGACGTCAAACAAATATGCAAGTTGTAAAATCGGATTCTACGCAAAATTCTACACCAAAACCATATACTACACGTTCCGATCCGACTTACGAAATAAAATCTACGAGTATTCTAGTATCGTCTATATTCTGGAATTAATTATAATTCCGAAAATCATCTATATTACTAACGGGCCTACAACATGAGCAACATAAAAAAAATGCGCTGGGCGAGGAATAGCCTCACCTTTGGGCGTTGCGCTGGGCTGGGGGCGCCTGACCGACTGGGCCTGGACGCGGGGCGGCCCAAGAGGCGCATGCGAGCGCTGGCTCATCGATCTCCTCGCTGGCTGCCAAGCTCGACCATGGCGCCGGCGGATCTGGCGTTGCTGCGACTGGCGGCTCCGGCAGGAGCAAGGGGCGGCCGACGGGAGCGGGCAGGGCACTGGAGGAACGGACGGTGGCGGGCAGAGAGGCTGCGGCGGTGGATCTGGTTGTCTCGCAAGAAACAGGGCTCCAACTCGATGGCAGCAAGCGGCGCGGGACTGCGGCCAGGGGCGGCGCGGATCTGACTAGCGAGGGACTAGGCGACGGGCTGCGCGGGGCCTGGGGGGTCCGGCCGGCTGCTGGCACCTGGCGTGGTGCGGGGCCCGACGCGAGAGGCGCTCGACGGGAGGCGAAGCAGGAGCGGAGCACGGGAGGTGGCTGGAAGGCGGGGCTCGCGAGCGGCGGCGGATCTGGGCTTGGCGGGCCCTGGCGACGGCTGAGGAACCGATGGAAGGAGAGAGAGGGTGCGAGAGGCTAGGGTTTCGGGGGTTGGTGGCTCGGATCCCGAGGCAGAGGAGGGGGCTGTCTAAAAATAAGCATTGGGGTCTATTTATAGACAAATGGGGGGGCTAGGTTACCCGGAATTTCGTTCCGGATCCAATCGTGCGGTCGGATTCGGACGATTCCGCACGCGGGAACGGGTAAGTGGTCGTGTAGTGTAGATATTTGGAGACGAGAGGGGAAACGAGCGATGCGACAACGATTTTTAAAACAGCGACAACCGTCCGACGGTAGACCAAATACGGTGCCTCTACGGCCGACCGTTCGGGTACCAGACGGTCTCCGATCACGACGAAATTCGACACGCGGCCTAGCTAAAACTAATTACGACCGCATGCCAAGTTTCACCCCGATCAAAGAAATTTTTCGACACACTTTTAAAACAGGGTTTCGGCAATGCCGCAGGCGCGTGCGTGTGAGGTCGGGCTCGGAACGGACAACGACGTGAACCGGCAACTAACAACGGATGCAAGTTTGAAAACTGGCGGCAACGGAACGCCGATGCAATGTTGATGATGCGATGATGATGCGACAACAGAAAATAGACACACGACAAAAACGGAAAGAAAAGGGGAATCTTCTGGAACGTCGGTCTCGGGCTGTCACAAGGGGGGAGGCCACGGCAACCAAGCGTGTGGCCTCCCTGGCGCTCCCGTGCCCTAGGTCTTTGGCCTATAAATTCCCTAAAAATCCAAAAAAAATAAGGCCATCCACGAAAACACTTTTCCGCCGCCGCAAGATTCCGTTTCCGTGAGATCTCATCTGGAGACCCTTCCCGGTGCCCTGCCGGAGGGGACTTTGGAGTTGGAGGGCTTCTACATCAACATCATTGCCTCTCCAATGACTCATGAGTAGTCTACTTCAGACCTACGGGTCCGTAGTTAGTAGCTAGATGACTTCTTCTCTCTCTTGGATCTTCAATACAAAGTTCTCCATGATCTTCATGGAGATCTATCCGATGTAATCCTCTTTGGCGGTGTGTTTGTCGAGATCCGATGAATTGTGGATTTGTGATCAGATTATCTATGAATTATATTTGAGTCTTTGCTGATTTCTTATATGCATGATTTGATATCCTTGTAAGTCTCTCCGAGTCTTGGGTTTTGTTTGGCCAACTAGATCTATGATTCTTGCAATGGGAGAAGTGCTTGGTTTTGGGTTCATACCGTGTGGTGACCTTTCCTAGTGACAGAAGGGGCAGCAAGGCACGCATCATGTTGTTGCCTTCAAGGGTAACAAGATGGGTTTTTATCGTAGATATGAGATTGTCCATCTACATCATGTAATCTTGCTTAAGGCGTTACTCTGTTCTCATGAACTTAATACACTAGATGCATGCTAGATAGCGGTCGACGTGTGGAGTAATAGTAGTAGATGCAAAAAGTATCGGTCTACTTGTTTTGGACGTGATGCCTATAGATATAATCATTTCCTTAGATAACGTCACGACTTTGAGCTGTTCTATCAATTGCTCGACAGTAATTCGTTCACCCACCGTCTACTTGCTTTCATGAGAGAAGCCACTAGTGAACACTACGGCCCCCGGGTCTATTCGCAACTATCGTTTCCACTTTCACGTTTACTTTGCTTTGTTACTCTTTGCTTTCAGTTCTCACTTTGCAAACAATCTATCAGGGATTGACAACCCCTTCATAGCGTTGGGTGCAAGCTCTTTGTGTTTGTGCAGGTACTTGTGAACGCTCCTCCTACTGGATTGATACATCGGTTCTCAAAACTGAGGGAAATACTTACCGCCGTTGTGCTACATCACCCTTTCCTCTTCAAGGGAACACCAACGCAAGGCTCCAAGGTCGCGGGAAAATCCTTTGCATATTTGCCAAGGAAGTCCCTATAGGCGTAGCCACAGTAGCAGGATTCCTGGCGCCGTTACCAGGGAAGGTCTGTTGTCGCAGTAGCAACATATTTTTCTTGCTTGTGCTTGGGTCAAACCCGAGCCCTTCCTTGGCAAACACCTCATTGTGTTGGCTCAAAATCTCATTAAGATTCTTTTTTCCTTGACCACATGTCATGAGTCCTCTCTCTAGTTGTGCCTTTAGAAAACGGTTTTCCTCAAGAATAGATGCTAGGTCACCACTAGATTTAGTACTACAAGTATCAACATTGATAATAGGTGAGGAGTAAACCTTGGCTAGAGTTTGAAGATAAGTAAGTTTTGAGCATATCAAAACTCTTTGTAAGAAGAGTGAGCTCTTCTTTCTTAGCCTTGAGGGACACGGATAAAAGCTCACAATCCCTAAAGAGAGCAGCGTGAGATTTTAGCTTACTCTTATCCTTCATCAACTCCTTGCACGAGTTCTCAGCCTTTTCCAAGGAGGCAAGATTGTTAGCATGATTATCAAGGTTTGCGCCAATCTTTAAGCATAGATCATCATTTTGTGCTTCCTCATATTGGACTTTCCGCTCAAGGATTTCATTATTTTCCTTTTCCTTGGTGAAGAGGGTTTCGAGTTCCTTAATGGTATTGGTGTGCTTACGCACCATTTCCATAAGCATACGAAACGTAGTGAGCTTCTTTCCTTTAAGGGAGCACATGAATTTATTTATTTTAGCAAGCATATGATGATCTATATCGTCATCATCATAGTGATCCTCCGCATCGAGATACTCATCACAAGGAGTAGACAATAGACGGGGGGATTTGAGCGTGGAGTTTCCTTAACCTTGTTAGGGGAGTTTTGGTCCTCCCCATCTTCTATGACAGCCTTTGCCATCAAGAACTTGTGAGAGTTTCCCTTGTAGTATTTCATATAGTTGTAGGCGACCACATCACCACTCTTGTTGACTAACCTCAAGGTGTTTTGTGAATCTTGAGCTACTCCGGCAACCCAACCAACATCTTCTGGATCTGATTCTTCATGTGCGACCATTGCTTTCCCATATCTACTCTTGATCTTGGAGTTCATAGGGTTTGGCAACTTCTTCTTTGCAAAGGTCTTGGGAAACCTTGGTTTATCTTCTTTCTTCTCATAAGGGCAATCGTTGGAGAAGTGGTTGGTTTCCTCACAGTTGTAACATTTTCTCACCTTCTTCTTGTGGAATCTTCCCTTGAATTTTCATGTACTAAACTTCTTTACAAAGAGGACAATGTCTTCATATGACGGACTCCCATCGCAGTCAATCTCATCACCATCTTCATAATCATCATCATGTTCTTCTTCTTCACTTTTCTCTTCCTCACATTCATGCTTGGCCTTCAAGGCAAGATTGATCTTTGATGTTGAGGTACCATGCATGGCAAGATGTTTTGTAGCATTTTCCTTTGACTCTTAGAATAGTTGGAAAGTGGATATGATGTCATCCAGAGTCATTCCCTTGAACCCATGATGTTGTCTTATATCCCACACCATTTGGTGATGATATGGAGCAAGGGCATGAAGTAGCTTGTCCACGAGAAATCTCTTGGTCAAGTTGAATCCATCTTGTGTCTTGTCACACTCACAAGACTCAATGTCGGTGGTGAGAGTCATGAGCCATTCTAGGAGCTTCTTGGGGAGTCACATTTTTTCATACAAAAGTTCTGCAATTGCCCCTTGGCAATTTCATAATGAGCAAGTCGGAGGGTAGAAGTGTCGGTCTTGGTCCTTACAATGTTGTCCCATAATTCCTTGGCGCTTGTGATATGTATGTAAGGTCTCCGTTGCTTATCATTCATTCCTTTTTTTATGCACATGATTGTGGTGTCATAAATTTCTCTTGGAGTGAGATTCTTTGGGTCGATAGGATGGTAGCCATGCTCCAGAATGTCCAACATTTCATCATTGGCGTACCTAAGATGATCATGCATACCAACTCTCCACAAAGCAAAATGGAAATTGTCATCAAGCAAAGGAGGTTTTTCCCCAGGATTATATTTAGGATTATACTAGTTCGGTCATTGCCAGGAGGTTGTTGGCAGGTGAAGAACTGGGCACATTTGGCCTCAAGGCCCCACCACTTGGAGGTGATGCCATCATCGTGGATAATGTGTCCAGTCTCATTTGGACCAAGGTGTCAAGAGAAGCATCATGCTCCTCCTTTGGCTTAGCAAGGGCCCGTTCCACATCCTCACAAGTGAAGGACTTGACTTCCATGGAAGTCGCGCCCTTATCCATTGGATCTGCAACTAGGGGAGTCCCACCAGGGTTCATCTCGCTCTAGGGAAGTTAAGCCACAAGAATAGAGCATGAGGCTCTCATACCAATTGAAAGGGATCGAGGTGGACCTAGAGGGAGTGAATAGGTACAGTTACAAATTTTAACTGTTACTTCGAAATTTTAGGCAATAATGCGGAATATGAAAATGAGCCTAACAATTGCAAGGGTGAATAGTAAGCTTTGTGAACCAAGCACGGCAACAAGTAGGATATAATAAAGCACAAGTAAGTAATCAAAGACTAACAACAAGTAGGGAGTAAGGTTAGGGATAACCGCAACTCCGAGAGACAAGGATGTATCCGGATGTTCACTTCCTTGGAGGGAAGCTACGTCACCATTTAGAGAGGTGGGTGTTACAACAAAGTCACACCAACGCCACAAAGGCTCACCCTATTCTCTCCTTGAGACAACACCACGAAGGCGTTTCTCAACCACTAGTGGTAAGCCTTTGAGGTGGCTTCCAAACCCTCACGAACTTTTCGGGGGAATTACAAAGGTTTGATTCCTCTCGAAGAACTCCTACCGCCTAGGAGTCCCCAACCTCCAAGAGTAACAAGATCACGAGGACTACTCAACACTTGCTCAAATCACAAGTAGCTTGGGTTGAGAGGAGGATAGGGAGACGATCTATCTTTTGATTGGAACAACACTCAAAGGGACTCACAGATGCTCTTGGGATCTAGGAATTTTTGTAAGAAAATGGGAGTGAGAGAGAAAGGTGTTCTTCAAGTGTTTCACCTATGTTAGACACCTCCCACTCGAGGTGGTAGAAGACTATATATAGTGGTGGCAGAAATGTGACCGTTGGAGCCACTTATGTTGTTCAGTTGCCAGATGTCTGACAGTTCACGGCCGTCCGGACAGCCACGAGGAGTTGGACGTCCGATAGTAGTCAGTCGTCCGAAGATGTAGAAGGTATCTAATTACCAAAGTATTTGGTGGAGAGGTAATCAGCATACGGTCGTCCGGAGGACGTCGGTCATCCAAAGACACAAAATATACTAGGTCATTATCAGGTGAAAAATGAACAGCACACGGACATTCGAAAGGCATCGGCTGTCCGGGACACGGTGGCCCGAAATGGTCGGAAGTCCAACATTTTGGATCTATTTAGTGGCAACGGAATTCCTACCGTACGTGGACATCCGATCCTCGGACGACCGGAGGGGCCGGAAGTCCGACATTTTGAATCTGTTGGTTGGCTCCGAATTTCCGGACGGCGTCGGCCATCCGTGGTCCGTACGTCCGAGAACCATTGGACGACCGAACAGGAGCAGATCAACCAGGAAGATAGAGAGAGGAATTTCTAATAGCTTTGAGCAAGTTTCTTGCGATACCCAGTGATCCCCTGTTAATAGTGCGAGGTCCCTGTACTCAAGAAACACAAATAAAATGATAGACAACTTCGTCTTGTTTCTTCGTTCTTGAGCATCCTGGACAAATTAGTCATGGTCAATATAGAAACTCTCATGGGAACAAACCTGAGACACACTTGACTAAGATGATTAGTTTCATATATGTGTGTTGTCAACAACATCAAAATATGATTAAGGGCATGATTTCACTTTCACCTGCGTGGGCTACTCCGCCCCATCGCGCGAATGTTTGCCGTGTAAAAAAATAGTTTGCCCGATCGCACGACTACCGCCCGTGTACGCTCGCCAATCGGCCGCCGCGGGTGAAAACCTAATCCCTCCGTAGTTCGCGCCGGCGCCAAATTTTGTTGGCGGCACCGTCGCCCGGTCGCCCGCTGTCTTCGTCGCTGCCGATGTTGTCCGTCTTCGTTGGCCCGAGTATGCGCTGTCTGCACCGCCTCAGTGACCGGTAATCATGGATGATCGGGACCTCTCCGACGGCAGCGACGATGTAGGCAAGTTGTCAGTTTTTTTAACATTGCATTTATTTCTTATTGATATGGAATATAAAATTATGTGACATATCGTTAAGCAATTTGTTATGAAAATAATTATATTTTCAACGACTTTATGTCATGTTTCGTTCAATCTAACACTACATATATATATATGAACGTCATGTATAGACAGGTTATGACGGTAATGATTGGAAAAGCGAGGATGAATCCTGGACATTGCATGAAGACCATAATGTTGACGACAACTATATGATTTGGATGAATCTTATAGTGGAACGTTGACATAAACATGAAATACAAAATTATGCAAATATACTTACATGTAAAAAAACAATTGACTTTTTTACACGTAGAAGAGGATGATGACAATGAGAATATTGATATAGATGATTCATATGCAGAAAGCGGTAGTCGGGTAAGGTTCATAACTAATGAGGTCATGCGATGTGTATGAGACCTATATATCGGTGTGTATGTAACACGTAAGTTTGTACATGAAATATGTGCGTACAATCATGAAATTTACCCAACTTTTGCGAGGAGGTGGGCATGGTCACGGGAGCATCCCAAACGTAATATGAACGAAATCTGACACTAAACGCACCTTGCGTCACGTCCGGGCAGTATTTCGGCCATTTTCGACGATAAAATCCTAGAAAGTTCATCGAACGTCACACGTCTTTGAAACCTGGCACCGATGCTTAACACGGATCCTCTTACTTGCACACAAAAATAGGGACCGTTTCATGAAGTTTGAAAATGAATGTATGCACAAGGAAACGTATCAGTGTGTATGTAACACGTAAGTTTTTACATCAAGTACGTGTGTACAATCATGAAATTTACCCAACTTTTGCGAGGAGGTGGGCATAGTCACGGCAGCACCCCACGCGAAATATGAACGAAATCCGACACCAAACGCACGTTGCGTCACGTCCCGACAGTATTTCGTCCATTTTCGGCGATAAAATCCTAGAAACATCATCGAACGCCAGACGTCTTTGAAACCTGGCACCGATGCTTATCACAGATTCTTCGATTTGCACAACAAAATTGGGACCGTTTCGTGAAGTTTCAAAACGAATGTATGCACAAGAACACCTATCGGTGTGTATGTAACACGTAAGTTTGTACATGAAGTACGTGCGTACAATCATCAAATTTATCCAACTTTTGCGAGGAGGTGGGCATGGTCACCGGAGCACCCCACGCAAAGTATGAACGAAATCCGACACCAAACGCACGTTGCGTCACGTCAGGGCAGTATTTCGGCCATTTTCGATGATAAAATTCCAAAAAAAATCATCGAACGTGAGACGTCTTTGAAACATGGCACCGATGCTTGAAACAGATTCTGCTACTTGCACAAAAAAATTGAGACCGTTTCGTGAAGTTTGAAAACGAATGTATGCATAAGGAAACCTATCGGTGTGTATGTGACATGTAAGTTTGTACATGAAGTATATGCGTACAATCATGAAATTTATCCAACTTTTGCGTAATGGTGGGCATGGTCACGTGAGCACTCCACGCGAAATATGAACAAAATCCGAGACCAAACTTACGTTGCGTCACGTCCGGGCAGTATTTCGGCCATTTTCGATGATAAAATCCTAGAAAATGCATCGAACGTTAGACGTCTTTGAAACCTGGTACCGATGCTTAACATGGATTCTACTACTTGCACACAAAAATTGGGACCGTTTCGTAAAGTTTGAAAACGAATGTATGTAAAAGGGGACCTATCGGTGTGTATGTAACACATAAGTTTGTACATGAAGTACGTGCGTACAATCATGAAATTTACCTAACTTTTACGAGGAGGTGGGCATGGTCACGGGACCACCCCACGCGAAATATGAACGAAATCCGACATCAAACACACGTTGCGTCACGTTCGGGCGGTATTTTGGCCATTTTTTATGATAAAATTCCTTGAAAAGTCATCGAACGTCAGACGTCTTTGAAACCTGGAACCGATGCTTAACACAGATTCTCCTACTTGCATAAAAAAATAAGACCATTTCATGAAGTTTGAAATTGAAAAGTAAAGCAAATATTGATAAAAGATTTATGAACCATTATGTAAAAACAAAGGCGAGGGCCTTTTGGCGAGACATGTTGTGCCTCGCGAGATCGCCCAAACCCGTCATGAATGTGGCCCAACCCCGCCATGCATGTCGGCCTATGTGGGCGTAGTCGGGCGATGAGCAGAAACCCTACGGCCGTAACGCACGCGCATTGCGCCGCCCCCGTGATCGCCCCTGCGCCGCCATCAGCCCATGACCCCCGACGAATGGTCGAACCCGCCTCATCGTACACGCACGGCCAAACCCGCGATGAGTCTCCACCACCGGCGAGCACAACAGGCTGTCGACCGCCCCGTGAGGAGTCTCCACCACCTGTGAGCCCACAACAGGCCGTCGGTAGCCCTTGGAGGAGTCTCCATCGCTGTTCCCATCGACGGCCCGTCGCCCACACCTGGTCGGTCATCGCCGACGAATTCAAGTCATTTATTTACGTTTTTTAAATGTACTGTTTGTAGTAATTATAAAAATAATAATTAATATAGGTTTATTTCACACCCTAAATTTTTAGTAATATTTTTCTGAAATAAAATTTTGCCTAGAATAATTTTTTATAGAAAATGAAGTGCTTCATGACTCTTTTCAAAGCCTCTTCCCAAAAACTTTCTTTTCAAGTGGCTTTTCAAAATTATTTTCATGCTTGAGCCCTTACTTGAGACCATTTGAATTATTTATTTAATTAGGTGGGAATATTATTTTGGCCATGTCTAATTGATATTTGAATTTCTGGATTTTTAGATAATGTTGAAACACTCCTTTTCCTTCCTAAAGAGGTTTTTCCCTAGGTAGATATTTTTGATAATTTATGTTGGAACCTGGTTACTTCCATAAAAGCATTTCCTTATTCTGGTAAATTCTTGGGATATTTTATTTTAATATTTTTACCAAGATTTCTTTTATTAAAAACAGATTTATATTTTCTTTATAAGGTTGATTTGCACTGCAACCTTGTGATAACTTCTTCTAAAAATTCTCTAAAAATTTATAGGTGACCTGTGATGCCCATCGATCACATTTATGCAAAATACTACTCAAGTGTTTTGAATATTTTGAGCACAATAACTACTTTTCTAATCTGATCCAGATTTGAGTTTGTACTACAACCCCTAGAACTATTCTTTCACAAATTCCACAAAAAATTGGCGATGTCAAGTATAGCATGAGATTCGCTTTTATGAAAAAACTCCACTATGTGCTTTGAAAAAATTTAGCATAACAACCATTGTTCTGTTCTGGTCAAATTTGGTGCTTTACACTACAACCATACTTTTCCTTGATATAATTGCCTTGATATTTTGCATGCTCGTAAGGCACCATACCAAAACATTAACTCCACGAATTGAGCCCCATTGGATGAAAGTAGATGCATGTGATAACAGCTCCAAGTTTCTGTCCAGAAATGTGTTTCTCAAAATATTGCATTAGCTAGTTTTGATTTTTGCCAAACTAACCTCACCAGCATCGCTAGCACCTAGAGAGACCTTGATCTGGAGATTTTGGTGCGCATCAAAGATCATTGGGATCCCCTGGCATTTCATCAAACACTTGGGAGCATGGCCAGATTTGGCATGAGTTTAAGTTTGCATTATGGAATTGCTCTCCTGGCCCTAATGCCTTGTCCAACAGTCTTTCCCTAGCCCCTAGCCTACCCCTGTGAGTTTGCATGGGCACTGGATGCACTGGTGTGTGCATTGGCAATGCGTCGAGCACCCTGCGTGCACGCTCTGGGTGCACCACAGCGCATGTTTTACACGCGCTGCTGCCGAATCGCCGCGTCCCCGTGCCCATTGCCCGTTGGCCAGCTGCAAGCACCGCGTCAACCCTCTCTCCCCGATAGTCGGTCGTCACCCCTGTGCGAACAGAGCAGTGGCAGCGCGAAGGCCGTCGTTCCTCCTCTGCTGCTGCCATAGACGGCGCCGCCCGAGCCCCCTCCGTGCCCCGCTGCGCTACTACACTTGCTGCTCCCTCGCTGCCCTGCTTCCGCCCCTGTTGCGCCTGGAGATCTGTCCCTGGCGAGCTTATCTGAAGACAGTCGCGGAACCGCCTTGTGCTGGCTATATAAGAGGACCCCCGAGCCCTTTGAGCATAGCAGCGACCTCCCCGGACCAGTAGCTCCCCTGCCCGCGCCTCAATCTTGCCAGAGAAGCCCTCGGTGCACCTCTCTAACAGTAGCGCCGCCGTCGACCCCCTGCTCGATTCCGGCAGCCCCGAGACCCTCTCCTCCTCCCAGGACTACCTCTAGCCTAACCAGACCCCAGGGAACTCGTTCGCATCGTAGATCCTAGCCGGGAGCCACCTGAGGCCAAAGCTGCAGGCTGGCCGAAGCCTCCCCGCCATGGATGAGGTGCTGCTCGACCTCGAGCTCCGCAGCGACCCCAACCTCCAAAAATGGATGCGGCACTCCTCCCCGAGCATGTGCATAGCCGGATCGTGGCGTTAGATGCCCTGTGCCGCCGGCAATCGCCGTCGGGAGCGGCTCTGTTCCTGTCCCTGCGCGCGCGGGAGGAAGAAGGAGAACCCGACAGGCGGGTCCCGCCTGTCGGTGAGCCAGCCACAGCAGAGTGGCGCACAACCACCTAGTCTGTTTTCTAGTTAGCAAAGTGTATTTCCGTGCGGCTGTTTTAGTGATTGCGCTTTCTCTGTTAGACAGCATAAATCGCCCGAAACGTTTTCTTTTGTTTTGATTTTAAAAACAGTTTTTTAACAGAAACTTAGAATAGCTATAACTTTTTATAGGAAATTCCAAATCAATTGATTCTTTTTCCTACTGGCTTAGAATTTCATCTAGTTTATTTTAAGATTTATTTCAAAAACATCAAACAACTTTTATGTACTGTTTTGAAATTGCGTGTTGAATGGTATTATTTTCAAATAGGAGGTGGAGAGAGGAGTAAACTTTCAAAAAATTTGGAGTGCAATTCTACATCCCTACACACTTGATGCAAGAATCTTGAATCCATATTTGCATGAGTTGTGTGATGATTGTGGTGGTACTTATATCGCTTGATTTGAGGTTATGTTGATAATAGTATCACATGAAATAATACCTTGCATATTGGTGCATGCTACTCACATTATAACAATGGTGAAATATGGTGATGGCATGTGCTAGTTATGAGAGGTCGTGGAATAACCTAGTCGCACGGAACGTGATAGGTTATGGACTGGTCATGACATGTGCCCGATGACGCCGGTAAAACTTGGTTAACTCCAGTATCGACCTAGATCGAGTCTTGTCCATGTCATACTTCTATATCGTGCTACCACAATTTCCTAGATAATGGATTCGTTAAATTCAGATGTAGACCTATTATCGGTCACACACCAAGTAGAGGAGCCGGTATGAAGGTATCCATGGCCATGGACTAAATCCAGTCATCCAGTCAGGGGGCATGGGTGTTTCCAATCTGGGACCGGAAGGGAATGGCCCTTTCGAGTGAGCGCACGGTATAAATTTTTGATCCCATGCTAGTCGAGGTCGGAGCCTCCCCGTATTATGGTTTTGCTTTGGCAGCGTAGTCCGGGTGAAGCCGGGGTTCGCAGAGGAAAATCGGTGTGTGCTGATTCTGAGTGTCCGCTTCTAAAATGCCGTACGCGGGATTATTCTTGCCAACTATCAGAAACCGTGAGCTGTGGGTAAAGAGTACACCCTCTGTAGAGTCAAAACTATTCGAGTAGCCGTGTCCCCAGTCAAGGACGTTGTTTGATGAGTCAAGTGTAGGTCCTAGAGTCGGTCTTTGGAGTATAAATGGTGATAATAATAATGGTTGTGGTAAATCATATGATGATGTGATGGATGATCATAATTATGATTATTACTCTGGACTAACCCCTATGATTATGTTGTTGGATATCCCTCGGACGGTTCTACCTCATGGATATTCCATATTTATTATTGTTCATATAAGCCCTTTATGTGGTGTCGCTGAGACGCCCGACTGTGACATGCTTATTATCATTTCTTATAAGCCCTTTATGTGTACTGAGACGCCCGACTGTGGCAATGCTTATTATCATTTCTTATAAGCCCTTTATGTGGTGTCGCTCAGACGCCTGACTGTGGCATGTTTACTGTTTCATATAAGCCCTTTATGTGGTGTCGCTCGGACGCCCGACTATGGCACGCATATTATTACTTCTTCCATATTACCATCCTTGCTTGTTTATAAATTATTGGTGGTAACATTGCATTTCTTCATGAGTACATCCATGAGTTAAACTATAATGGAAAGATATTATTGTTAGTGGAATTTGCATGCATCTCACCTGCTTAACGTGTTTGTTTTCTTGATGTTCGTGAGTATATTCAAAGTACTCACCGACGTGTTCCTGGCTATTGTCTTGGCCAGATTGCGTTTGAAGAGGAGCACGATACCGTCAACCCCGGAACCTAGGAGTCGAGGATAGCAACCTTGTGAGATAGCAATTTATCCAGGTCAGTTGTTCTTGTGGGAATGGAGTCCCATGGGCACCGGAGATTCCTCGAGTCGCTTCCGCCGTCAACCTCAGACTTTTGTTCAACCTAGTAGACCTTCATGGTCTTGTAACCCAGATTTTCTATTTTGCTTGGATATTCTGTATCAAGTAAGTGTCTACCAGCTAACAGCAATCCTAGGGCTGGTAAACACAGAGACATGTTTTCTGGAAATTATTTTTTGAAAAACTCGTCGCTACAGTTTACCAAAAAAGTAATGCAGTATGGACATCAACGGTGTGATCGCATGTTCAATACAGAAGTGGCTTAGCCTCGTCGACGGGCTTACAACTGGACAACGTTTTACGTTATATGCAACAAATTTACAAGAAATGTTTCTTATACCGTCCATCAAAATGAGGGATTTTCTATTGCATTTTATAATAAAAGGTTATAATCCAAACAATGATAAATTTATGATACAAGAACCATTAGGGAGTAAAGGTCTTATTTCACTGAGGCCGGACGACGTGTTTGCTATATTTGGCTTCAAGAATGAAGGTGTTGATGTTTTTGGTATTCTTAACACTCAAGGAAAGAATTCAATAAAAAAAATACCCATTCGGTTTGTGCACAGAAAAACTGGTAACATAATGATAGATGATTTGATTGGAAAAATTGTGAGGGATAAATCCAGCGACGATGACTTCGTTTGTATGACGGTTCTAGTTCTGTTAGGAACTGTAATTACACCAATGTCTGATGTATATGATACGAAGGAATACTATGTGTTGGTGCAAGATGTGAAGCTAATCAGTAAGTTAAACTTAATTTAATGCCTTCACATTGCCAACATGTTTGAGGGAGGTTGGTAAAGTTTTGCAAGACGGTCGTGCTAGGCAATGGCCAACTGGAAACCTTGGGTTGCTTTAGGTATGTTATTTTATTCATGCATGCATTTTTCATTAATATGTGCTACTCGTCTTAATTCTTGAACTTACATAAATTATTTATTTTATAATACCTATATTGGGAGAAGGTGCAGCCAACCACTGGGCTCAAATATGACCCCTTATCACTGTTGAGTCCTTTGATGAAAAATGGACAAAAAGTCGTGCTGAGTTAAGGGACAAGTACGACATCGCCAATGGACGTGGCCATCGAACGGTAGTACAAACTTTTATTTAAAATTCCATTATTATTGTGTATAAATTAGCTAATTTTTGTTTTCCATAATGCAGATTGAGGACCACATTATTGATGAATATAGAAGGACAATGATTGCACGTCGGCATTCACAGAGTAATAAAAAATCAAGTAGAAGAAAATCAAGCGTCACGGGAAAGTGAAAAGACGATAGTACGTCGGATGCTCCGGCGAGCCTGAAACCTTTTATGAACCGGGTTATGAATGATATAAAGGAGATTCGCAAGGAAATTCTCCAACATCCGGAGTTATGTGCACAGGTGACAATCCCATCAATTACATTTTCATATATTTTATTATGTACGTATAAAAAGTACAAACTAACTCAAATTTGTATCCTAATGTAGAGAATGATAGAGGAACTGAATAAAACCGGAGTGCGCTATAAACCGAGTAACTTTGAAGAACAACAAGAGAATATGTTTGGTGAGAACAACATATTTTTTGGAAAGAAACTTGCACACGCCTGAAGGTTCAAGGGGTGTTGGCAACAATGATATTGTTTTTGAACGAGACACAATAGGGAACTTCAGTGCGTATAAAGGTGACAAAGAGGACCCTATAGAGTTACCGAAAGATTCGGAACATAAGGAGTTATCATTGTTACGGACGGATGATATTGCATAGGAGAAGGAATGGCTAGCAACACCAAATGACTAAAATAAGTCTCAAGGCATGTGAGACAATTGTAGCGCTATTGAAGAGAGGAGGGAGCAGATTTTTGGGAAACGAACACGAATCCCTTCAAAGTACGTTGAGTCTCCTTTCATTGCAGCGCCTAAGCGTGTGAAACATGCCTTTAAAACTAGTAAGTTTGCATTCTTATAATAAATTAACGTATGAATTATTTTAAAATGTTGTCTCGCTAACATATTTGACATTCGTGGCAGTGCTATTTGTGAAACAAAGTTCAGATGACATTTACTCTATAGATGGAGTGCTGACTGTGGCAATGCAGTATGTCTTAGCGTATGAGAAGCCAAAAAAGAATAACAATCATGAAATATACAATGGTGGCATATGAACGACGTACTCACTGCCGATTGAGCTTGCATCATACTAAATCATGGATGGTTATCTGGTGATGTAAGTAACTCATGTCTCTTTGTTGTGATTTTATAAAATACATATATCACTATAACATTATAATATTTCTGTAGATAATCGACGCTTATGCGTCGTACTTGTCCTAGAAAGTTGTTCGAACCGTGTGCTAATACCGACATATAGGACTCATTGGCTTGTGAATACTCAACAAGATAGAGTCCGTCAGAGAAGTCCAACAACAATAATGACTACGAAATCAATTTAAATGAACTTCTTAATAGATGCATGAATGAGTATTTTAAAAAACTAAAGGTAAGGTTTTATTTATAGCGACGCACGAGTTTGTTTTAGATGCTTACTTACTGCGAACATATTTCGAGATCATCATGTAGGCTTATTTCGCTCTTAACAAGAATGGTAACCACTCGATTAAAGTTGTCATGCATACTAAAAAGAAAGAGTTTCAGCTTCTTGGTTCTTTGATGGGTCAAGAAATGAGTGAATCTACTAGAAAATTACTTGAGGATCTGGTACGTTTCATTATTATTTGTGTATTTTTCATATTCGTCATACACATTGTTTTTTAAACTTTTGAAAAACACATGCAGAGAGAACGACTAGCTAGAGATATAGGAGATGCAAATAAAAGTTTAATTATTATGTATCCGGATGTGTAGGCACGGCCGATTATTGCATACAACATGTCGCAGCAGGAAGATGGGTGAGTTTGAACTTACACGTTATGTATGTCTTATCTTTGCGATGCATTTTGATTTATGTCAAATTTATGAATCAAGAATCCATGTGCCTTGTTCGTTGTCCGATGCTTTGAGCAGTGGAACGTTGAAAAATTCACAAGTAGAATTTCTTAGGTGAGTCTATTTTAACATGCAATTTTTTAATATATCAACATACATTACAAATGTGTATTTTACTTTCAGGAATCTGCGCGACAAGCCATGATAGCTGCAATTATTTTTTCGCCGAAGAATGTGCTGTCGGAAGTGAAAAATTAAGTTATTCTGCTATCATGGAGGAACAACAAAAGATTGTACACAAAGATGTACTAGCTACTCATGGCTCGGTTTATGTTGAACTTGTTTTTATTATGAGGACATTATGTTAAAAAAAATTGTTTCGCATGGCGAACGGTAATTTGAGAAGTGTACTATATTTTTATTATTGTAATATTTACATATTATCATTCTCTGAAGTGAAATCGTTGTTTGACATCGATTTAGAGTGCTCTTTGACGCGGAGTAATTATTAAAACATTTTCATAATTCATTTCTTTTATAAAACTTTATTTCCCAACAATTTTTATAAATTTATTTAACAAGATACAAAAAGCGCAAATACTTAATCAATTTCATATAAACAATTTAAAAAAAATTAAAACGCTTCATTTCTTTCAACTTTTTAGGAAATATTATATAACGGTTGATTGAAATTTAAACTAAACATTCTAAGTCTTAATCTAGTCGTCGTTGACGCCGCCGAGGTCTCCTCGTCGAAGTCAAATGCTTCGCCATCGTCTTCATCGCCGCCGCCGCCGCTGCTGCTTTTGTTGACGACAAGTGCAATGGAGTCGGCAACGGCAGCATTATAGCTAGGGACCCGCCCGACTTCCTCGGCTACAATGTTGCCGTTGCTTGGACAAGCTGCTGCGGCACGGCCATCTCTGACGCCCGGATGGCCTCCTGCAGCCCCGACATGTCGTCCGGGTCGCCCTCCTGCGCTGCAACCTGCTGGTACTCCGTCAAAAGGGCAGGCTCCGGCTCCAGCTCCGACTCCGGTGGAGGCGCGTGGCTCGATCCAGCGCTGCCCTCCGCCGCGCGAGGGGCCACATTGCGGTGGTCACAGCTGCCAAGCAAGATCGACGCACGTTCGCCGGAGCCTCCACGGTTGCCGGAGACGCGGGAGGGCCGCGCAGTGCCGCCGCTGAAGGCGGAGAAGCCGGCGTTGATGGGAGCTGTGATGGCGCCGGCGGCCGCCTGCGTGCGATGTGGGGCGATGACCTCCTTGAAGCTGCGGCCGTCCCGCAGCTGGTGCAGCCGGGCCCGGTTGTGCTTCACCGGCTGCCGTGGGCCGGCAAACGCGTGGAGGCGCGCGTCGCCGTCGGCGGCAAGCATGTCCGGCCAGGCGGGGGTGGTTGGGGGCATACAGAGGGTCTCGCAGCTCCTCCGACGATAGTCGCGCCCGGTAGACGACGACGGCGCGGGTGAAAAGGTGGGTACCGTGCTCGGGCACCGGCGCCATCGGCACTCCGTCGACGCTGAGGCGCCACCCCGACGGCATCCGCACGTCCGATGCTGCAGGGATGCTGAAGTGGGCGAGCTCCTCCGCCTCCTAGAGCGTTATGTTGGGGCGCGCCGTCACCGCAGACGGGAGGAGACGGGCGAGAGAGGTGCGGGAAGAGGCGACGAGGGCGAGAGGGAGAGAGATGGGCGAGCTGGTGCGGGAGTCAGGCACCGGGGGCGCGGGCTTTTATATAGGTCGAGCGGGAGGAGGCGAACGGCGGCGGTGGTTGGGGGCATTGATGGCCGCGATGGCAAAGGAGGTCGGACCAAAACGGTGGCGGGCTGACTGAGGCGACGTGCGGATCGACGCCGCGCGCGAAAACGCGTGCCACCGAGGCGGTCGACGGGACGCTTCGGCAGTCCACGTCAGAGTAATGAGCACGGCAATCAGCATTGGAGAAATGGCGGGCGGTTGACGCGACTAAACGGCCCTCTGCGCTGCAGTAATGCGGGCGGAGGGCGAGGTAGGGTTATCGCACTGGTCAGCTGTACGCGGGCACGTATAGGCGGACCCGCCTTCGCACGGGCCGCGTACGGCACGGTGCGCGCACCGCGCCAGAACGCGATACGGCGCACACATTTTATCCCCATCCTGCCCTTTCTTATAAAGGGGTATGAGCTAATCTGAACCGTTGATGTGTCAAGGGGTTGTATCGAAGCGGAAGTGAACAATAAATAATGGAAGACTATATAGTTTTCAATGACATAACAAATTACAGAATTCTCGGAGAAGCATGTAGCATATTTTGTATCTCTCGAGTTCAACACCATAATGATACAGGACAGTAAGGCAATAGACTGGAAATCAGATTGCTCAACTGAACCGAAACAACAGGTAGTTATATACTTATACTCCCTCCGTTTCTAAATATAAGTCTTTTAAAAGATTTTACTAGTAGACTACATACGAAACAAAATAAGTGAATGTATACTTTAAAGTATGTCTATATGCATCCGTATGTAGATTTTTAATGGAACCTCTAAAAAACTTATATTTAGGAACGGAGAGAGTATATACATAGCACATCATTTTCAGCTTTGTACTACCTATAAAAATGAGAGTGGATTTTCAACACCCGGGTGCCTAGGCACCCCCTACGAACAGTAACATCAAAACAAATAAAAAAAATCAAAAAAATCTGAAACTTTGCAAGATCAAATATGATCAAACTTTCTAGGTGCTTGCAAGTTTTCGTGCCAAAAATATATTTGAGAAGCTCTATGAAGGAAAAACTTTTTAGTACTTCAAATTTTGAGCTCTTTTAGCACTGAAATCTGAAACTTGTCAGTACACCTTTCTTTACATGATATTTTGACATGAAAACTTATAAGAACCTACGAAGTTTGACCATCTTATATGTTGCAAAGTTTCAGATTTTTTTAAAACCTTTTCTCTATTTATTTTTTATTTTACTCTTCATAGAGGGTGCCTAGGCACCCGGGTGCTGTTACACCTTTCTCATAAAAAATTGGTGTTGTGTGATGCCGCCATTCATCTCTGATGGGCTAAAAATGCCCTTCTTGTATTTCTTTGTCTAGAATTTTATATATAATGTGTATGTTAGTTACCTTAATAACGAAACAAGAATACATATCAATAATACTTTCTTTCATCATGTGTCTTAAAGGTTAGGAACCTACCCATGCTTTGCTGGGGTAGTGAAGGTTATGGTTTTTCATAAGGTGGTCCACGATGTTCCTATGAACTAGACATTAAACAGATTGAAAGTGAGAAACACTTGCCACTGCTCGCTCCTGCCATCGTCCACAACCCTGGCTCAGCTGAAAAGAATGATATAAACGATGTGAATGTTCAGAAGATTGTGAGCTCTAAACTCAATGCATGTACTGAAATTGGATCTCCAAAGATAATAGCAAATCCACATATAAGTCGATGCAAGCTACAGAGCTATTATCGACAAGAAATCAAGATATCCAGTGAAATTAATGATCATTCTTTGACAGCAGATCTGAAAATTTTATTACTCCTCCTTGAATTCGTAACTCCTAAGCTTGAGAATGCGCAAATGCTTCTATAAAAGCTTAAGACCACCAGTAACATCATAAACCATGTATGTCGACATTGCTAAAAAATCAGTAGAATAAACAAACAAAACTCAGTTAACCACCTGGTAGTTCGCTACACAAAACAAAGGACATTTAAATCCCGAAACCTGAAGATATGCTACAGGAGCACAGATATATTTGATAAAAATTGATCCCAAAACTTGAAGCTTTAGTTTATTTTGCAGGAAAGGGTTCTCTTTGTTGGAAACAATTGTTTGAGAATATTTCACGATGTATTGATCGGTGCATAGCATACGTATATAGAGAGTATAAAGTAGGCCTCAACCTCAACTATACAAAGGCTAGGAGGTGGGCCGGGCCATACAATATACATGCACAAATCATATATTCAACACCCCCCGCAGTCGAAGCGTCGCCGGAGACGCAAAGACTGGACCTAAACTCCTCAAAGACAGAAGTAGGCAGTCCTTTTGTCATGACATCGGCGAACTGTTGCGCTATAGGAATGTGGAGAACCCGGATGCGCCCAAGAGTCACGTGCTCGCGAACAAAGTGTATGTCGAGCTCAATATGCTTTGTTCGACGAAGGTGAACCGGGTTGGCGGAGAGGTACACAGCAGAGACGTTGTCGCAGTAGACCAGCATCGCCTTGTGGACATCACAAAGCAACTCCTGAAGCAGCTGACGAAGCGAGGAGCATTCAGCAACGGCGTTAGCCACTGCCCGATACTCTGCCTCGGCACTCGAGCGGGAGACGGTGGGTTGTCGTTTGGAAGATCAAGAGATCAGAGACGGCCCAAGATAGAAACAGTACCCCGAAGTGGAGTGTCGTGTGTCCGGGCATCCAGCCCAGTCCGCATCAGAGTAGGCGACGAGGTCGGTAGAGGCGGAGGCTGTCAGCGTCAATCCCATGGACTGGGTGCCGCGTATGTAATGAAGGATACGCTTCACCAGGGTCCAGTGAGAATCACGTGGAGCATGCATGTGAAGACAAACCTGCTGAATAGAATACTGCAAGTCAGGGCGCGTCAGGGTCAGGTACTGCAAGGCACCCACAATGGAGTGGTAGAAGGCCGCATCGGATGCAAGAGAACCCTTCATAGCGGAAACCTTGGCCTTGGTGTCAACGGGCGTGGGAGCAGTCTTGTAGTTAAGCATGCCTACTCGGTCGAGAAGCATATGGGTGTAACGCTGCTGGTGCAAGAAAAACCCATCGGACCGTCGAACCACCTCAATGCCAAGGAAGTAGTGCAGGGGCCCCAAGTCCTTCAGGGCAAACTCAGCATGAAGCCGAGCAGTGAGCCGCTGGAGGAGCGCGATAGTGGATGCCGTCAGGATGATGTCGTCGACGTACAGGAGCAAGTAGGTTGTGTCAACTCCGTGGTGATACACGAAGAGGGACGCATCAGAGCGAGTCAATGTAAATCCGAGTGTCTGCAGGAATGCAGTGATGCGCTGGTACCAGGCCCAAGGCGCCAGCTTCAACCCGTAGAGAGAACGGGATAGCAGGCACACATGGTCTGGATGCGTGGCGTCGACGAAGCCGGTGGGTTGCTCAGAGAACACCTCTCGGCGAGGTGGTCGTGCAAGAAGGCGTTAGAAACGTCCAACTGATGCACAGGCCAGTCTCGGGACACGGCAAGCTAAAGCATGGTGCGGATCGTGCCCGATTTCACAACCGTGGCAAAGGTGTCGGTGAAGTCCACGCACGCACGCTGCCGAAAACCTCGAACCACCCAGCGAGCTTTATAGTGCTCGAGAGTGCCATCCGGACGAGTCTTGTGCCGAAAGACCCACTTGCCCGTGATGACGTTAGCACGAGGCGACCGAGGTACAAGCTGCCCGGTGCGGTTCCGCTGGAGTGCGTCGAACTCGTCCTGCATCAGGCGAGCCAATGAGGGTCCCGAAGGGCGGCTCGAGCTGACGACGGGAGAGGGGACGGCGCAGAGGCAGAAGCAGCGAGAAGATACTCGTCGCTGGTGTACCGCATGCTCGGACAGAAGGTGCCAGCCCAAGAGTGAGTCATCGAGCGGGGCAGCGAGTCCGGGGAGACGAGGGTGATGAAGACGAGGAGCCCGTGGTAGACGATGAGTGGGGCGCCGTCGCCTTAGTGGAGGCCGACGGTGATGTGGCCGCCAATGTGGCCGACGGTGACGCGGCTGCCGAGGTGGCCGACGGTGTGGTCGGGTCCAGGGAGACCGACGGTGGCATGGCCGCCGGAGGTACCCGTGGCGTAGTCGGAGCCGGGGACATCGAAGGCGTCGCGGGCGTCGGGTGAGGTGCGGCCCCTAAGGCAGCCAAGCGGGGAGGAACTCGACCCGTGGCGCGGGGGGCACTCTCAACGGCGGGAGGCGGCCCAAGAGCAAGTGGGCGGCCATCACCGGGAGCGGGAAAGGCCGCAACATTCGAAGGTACCTGCTGAAAAGTAAAAACCATCTCGTCAAAGTAAACGTGACGGGAAGTGATGATCCGATGCGAGAGGGGATCGTAGCAGCGGTAGCCTTTGGTGTTGGCGGGATAGCCAAGAAAGATGCAGGCCACGGACCGCGGTGCGAGCTTATGAGGAGTAGTGGAATCAGTGCTAGGGTAGCACATGCAACCGAAGATGTGAAGCTCAGCATAGGAAGGTGGCGTGCCGAATAAAATGTGATGAGGAGTAAAGTTGCCACGAGGGCGACATGGGCGAATGTTGATGAGAAGTGATGGACTGGCAAGCGCGTCAGGCCAGAAACGTGGGGGCACATTGGCGTGAAAGAGAAGGGTGCGCACGCAGTCATTAAGAGTGCGAAGCACACGCTCAGCACGGCCATTTTGTTGCGAAGTGTACGGGCAAGTGAGACGAAAAATCGTGTCGTGGGTGGCGAGAAGGTTGCGAATCGCAAGGTTATCAAACTCCTTCCCGTTATCTGTTTGCAAGGCATGAATGGGGCGTCCAAACTGCGTGGAGACATATGAGTAGAAGGCGGTAAGAGTGGTAACAGCATCCGACTTTCGCCGCAACGGGAAGGTCCACACATAGTGTGAAAAATCGTCAAGTATGACAAGATAATAAAGATAGCCCGTGTTACTTGCAACAGGAGAGGTCTAGACATCACTATGAATTAACTCAAACGGGTATGAGGCAACATGCGAGGAATTACTAAAAGGAAGACGAACATGTTTGCCGAGACGACAAACATGACAAGTGTGATCGTCGATCTTATTATACGTGAATGAAAAACTCCGAAGAATATGACGAAGGGTGGCGGTGTTGGGATGACCGAGATGCGCATGCCAAAGGTCCACTCCGTCGGAAAGCTCCATGGGAGCGACGACGAAAGAAGTGGGCGAGTGGACCGGGTAGAGCTCGTCGGGGCTGTCATAGCGGTAGAGTACCATCTGGGTACGGGCATCCTTGACAGAAAAACCAAACATGTCAAATTCAACGGTGACGGGATTGTGACGTGTAAGACAATGAACGAAAACAAGGTTTTTAATGATGTTAGGAGAAACTAGGACATTAGAAAGGTGTAATGGTGTGGAGTTAGAGGGAAAAGCAGCATGATCGACATGAGTAATAGGCATGGAGGAACCGTCGCCGACAGTATTGCGAGCGGTTGTGTGAACTGGATGAGCGGTAAGAAGGTTACCGGGGTTGGCGGTCATGTGAGCCGTGGCTCCGGTATCCATGTACCAATCACCACCCCCAGGGTGCTGTTGCGGCGTTGGAGCGGTGTGGAGCGCCGCTAGAAGGGCGGGATCCCACGGTGCCGGTGGGAGAGCCGGGGCCGACGGCAGCGGCTGAGGTAGTGGCGCCACGAACCCGCCGGCGCCGTAGGAGGGCGCGGGCGGGTACGGCTGAGGGGGGCATGGAACGCCGATGAGGAGCCGGACGAGCACCGAAGAAACCGGGGACGGGGGCACGCGGGACGGGCATGGAGTACGTGTGAACAACCCCCGTCCAGGGGTTCTGGCCAGCCTGCCAGGGCGCCGCCTGGTGCTACGGCTGCTGGTGACGTGGCTGCCCGCCTTGGGCAGCCGGTTGTTGTTGCTGCTGTTTGTGGACACCATGGCCACGGCGGCCACCGCGGCGCTGTGGCTGCTCGGCGGTAGGCTGTTGGGGGGGGGGGGGGGCGACAGCTGCAAGTGGAAAGACGATAGTACGTCGGATGCTCCGGCGAGCCTGAAACCTTTTATGAACCGGGTTATGAATGATATAAAGGAGATTCGCAAGGAAATTCTCCAACATCCGGAGTTATGTGCACAGGTGACAATCCCATCAATTACATTTTTCATATATTTTATTATGTACGTATAAAAAGTACAAACTAACTCAAATTTGTATCCTAATGTAGAGAAGGATAGAGGAACTGAATAAAACCGAAGTGCGCTATAAACCGAGTAACCTTGAAGAACAACAAGAGAATATGTTTGGTGAGAACAACATTTTTTTTGGAAAGAAACATGCATACGCCTGAAAGTCCAAGGGGTGTTGGCAACAATGATATTGTTTCTGAACGAGACACAATAGGGAACTTGAGTGCGTATAAAGGTGACAAAGAGGACCCTATAGAGTTATCGGAAGAGTCAGAACATAAGGAGTTATCATTGTTACGGACGGATGATATTGCACACGAGAAGGAATGTCTAGCAACACCAAATGACTAAAATAAGTCTCAGGGCATGTGAGACAATTGTAGCGCTATTGAAGAGAGGAGTGAGCAGATTTTTGAGAAACGAACACGAATCCCTTCAAAGTATGTTGAGTCTCCTTTCGTTGCAGCGCCTAAGCGTGCGAAACGTGCCTTTAAAACTAGTAAGTTTGCATTCTTATAATAAATTAACATATGAATTATTTTAAAATGTTGTCTCGCTAACATACTTGACATTCGTTGCAGTGCTATTTGTGAAACAAAGTTCAGATGACATTTACTCTATAGATGGAGTGCTGAATGTGGCAATGCAGTATGTCTGAGCGTATGAGAATCCAACAAAGAATAAGAATCATGAAATATACAATGGTGGCATGAACGACGTACTCACTGCCGATTGAGCTTGCATCATACTAAATCATGTATGGTTATCTAGTGATGTAAGTAACTCATGTCTCTGTTGTGATTTTATAAAATACATATACCACTATAACATTATAATATTTCTGTAGATAATCGACGCTTATGCGTCGTACTTGTTCCAGAAAGTTGTTCGAACCGTGTGCTAATACCGACATATAGGACTCATTGGCTTGTGAATACTCGACCAGATAGAGTCCGTCAGAGAAGTCCAACAACAATAATGACTACAAAATCAATTTGAATGAACTACTTAATAAATGCATGAATGAGTATTTTAAAAAACCAAAGGTAAGGTTTTATTTATAGCGACGCACGAGTTTGTTTTAAATGCTTACTTACTGCAAACATATTTCGAGATCATCATGTAGGCTTATTTCGCTCTTAACAAGAATGGTAACCACTCGATTAAAGTTGTCATGCATACTAAAAAGAAAGAGTTTCAGCTTCTTGGTTCTTTGATGGGTCAAGAAATGAGTGAATCTACTAGAAAATTACTTGAGGATCTGGTACTTTTCATTATTATTTGTGTATTTTTCATATTCGTCATACACATTGTTTTTTCAAACTTTTGGAAAACACATGCAGAGAGAACAACTAGCTAGAGATATAGGAGATGCAAATAAAAGTTTAATTATTATGTATCGGGATGTGTAGGCACGGCCGATTATTGCATACAACATGTCGCAGCAGGAAGATGGGTGAGTTTAAACTTACACGTTATGTATGTCTTATCTTTACGATGCATTTTGATTTATGTCAAATTTATGAATCAAGAATCCATGTGCCTTGTTCGTTCTCCGATGCTTTGAGCAGTGGAACGGTGAAAAATTCACAAGTGGAATTTCTTAGGTGAGTCTATTTTAACATGCGATTTTTTTAATATATCAACATACATTACAAATGTATATTGTATTTTCAGGAATCAGTTGATGATGCGCGACAAGCCATGATAGCTGCAATTATTTTTTCGCCGAAGAATTTGCTGTAGGAAGTGAAAAATTAAGTTATTCGGCCATCATGATGGAAGAATAAAGGATTGTACACAAAGATGTACTTGCTACGCATGGCTCGGTTTCTGTTGAACTTGTTTTCATTATGAGGACATTATGTCAAAACTTTTTGTTTCGCATGGCGAACTCGGTGTTTCGTAATTTGAGAAGTGTGCTATATTTTTATTATTATAATATTTACATATTATCATTCTCTGATGTGAAAACGTTGTTTGACATCAATTTAGAGTGCTCTTTGACGCGAAGTAATTATTAAAACATTTTTATAATTCATTTCTTTTATAAAACTTTATTTCCCAACAATTTTTATTAATTTATTTAACAAGATACAAAAAGCGCAAATACTTAATCAATTTCATATAAACAATTTTTAAAGAATTAAAACGCTTCATTTCATTCAACTTTTTAGGAAATATTATATAACGGTTGATTGAAATTTAAACTAAACATTCTAAGTCTTAATCTAGTCGTCGTTGACGCCGCCGAGGTCTCCTCGTCGAAGTCAAATGCTTCGCCGTTGTCTTCATCGCCCCTGCCGCCGCTGCTTATGTTGACGACAAGTGCAATGGAGTCGGCAATGGCAGTATTGTAGCCAGGGACCCGCCCGACTTCCTCGGCTACATTGCCTTTGCTTGGACAAGCTGCAGCGGCACGGCCATCTCTCACGCCCGGATGGCCTCCTGCAGCCCCGACATGTCATCCGGGTCGCCCTCCTGCGCTGCAACCTGCCGGTACTCCGTCAAAAGGAAAGGTTCCGGCTCCGGCTCCGACTCCGGTGTAGGCGCGTGGCTCGATCCAGCGCTGCCCTCTGCCGCGCGAGGGGCCACATTGCGGTGGTCACCGCTGCCAAGCAAGATCGACGCACGTTCGTTGGAGCCTCCACGGTTGCCGGAGACGCGGGAGGGCCGCGCGGTGCCGCCGCTGAAGGCAGCGAGGCCGGCGTTGATGGGACTGTAATGGCGCCGGTGGCCGCCTGCACGCGATGTGGGGCGACGACCTCCTTGAAGCTGCGGCCGTCCCGCAGCTGGTGTAGCTGGGCACGGTTGTGCTTCACCGGCTGCCGCGGGCCGGCAAACGCGTGGAGGCGCGCGTCGCCGTCGGCGGCAAGCATGTCCGGCCAGGCGGGGTGGTTGGGGGCATACAGAGGGTCCCGCATCTCCTCCGACGATAGCCACGCCCGGTAGAGGCCGACGGCGCGGGTGAAAAGGTGGGTACCGGGCTCGGGCACCGGCGCCATCGACACTCCGTCGACGCTGAGGCGCCACCCTGACGGCATCCGCACGTCCGATGCTGCAGGGATGCTGAAGTGGGCGAGCTCCTCCGCCTCCTAGAGCGTTAGGTTGGGGCGCGCCATCGCCGCAGACGGGAGGAGACGGGCGAGAGAGGTGCGGGAAGAGGCGACGAGGGCGAGAGAGAGAGAGATGGGCGAGCTGGTGCGGGAGTCAGGCACCGGGGGCGCGGGCTTTTATATAGGTCGAGCGGGAGGAGGCGAACGACGGCGGTGGTTGGGGGCATTGATGGCCGCGATGGCGAAGGCGGTCAGACCAAAACGGCGGCGGGGTGACCGAGGCGACGTGCGGATCAACGACGCGCGCGAAAACGCGTGCCACCGAGGCGGTCGACGGTACGCTTCGGCAGTCCACGTCGGAGTAATGAGTACGGTAATCCGCGCTGGAGAAATAGCGGGCGGTTGATGCGACTAAACGGCCCTCTGCGCTGCAGTAATGCGGGCAGAGGGCGAGGTAGGCTTATCGCACTGGTCAGTTGTACGCGGGCCACGTATAGGCGGACCCGCCTTCGTACGGGCCGCGTACGGCGCGGTGGGCGCACCGCGCCAGGACGCGATACGGCGCACACATTTTTATCCCCATCCTGCCCTTTTTTTATAAAAGGGTATGAGCTAATCTGAACCGTTGATGTGTCAAGGGGGTTGTATCGAAGCGGAAGTGAACAATAAATGATGGAAGACTATGTAGTTTTCAATGACACGACAAATTACAGAATTCTCACAGAAACATGTAGCATATTTTGTATCTCTCGAGTTCAACACGATAATGATACAGGACAGTAAGGCAATAGACTGGAAATCAGTCCAAACTGAACCGAAACAGGTAGTTATATACTTATACTCCCTTCGTTTTTAAATATAAGTCTTTTAAAAGATTTTACTAGTGACTATATACGAAACAAAATAAGTGAATGTACACTCTAAAGTATGTCTATATGCATCCGTATGTAGATTTTTAATGAAACCTCTAAAAAAACTTATATTTAGGAACGGAGGGATTATATACGTAGCACATCATTTTCAGCTTTGTATTACCTATAAAAAATGAGAGTGGATTTTCAGCATCCGGGTGCCTAGGCACCCCCTATGAACAGTAACATCAAAACAAATAGAAAAAAATCAAAAAAATCTGAAATTTTGCAAGATCAAAGATGATAAACTTTCTAGGTGCTTGCAAGTTTTCGTGCCAAAAAATATTTAAGGAGCTCTACGAAGAAAAACTTTTTAGTACTTTAAATTTTAAGCTCTTTTAGCACTGAAATCTAAAACTTGTTCGTACACCTTTCTTTACATGATATTTTGACATGAAAACTTGTAAGAACCTATGAAATTTGACCATCTTATATGTTGCAAAGTTTCAGATTTTTTTGAACCTTTTTTCTATTTTTTTTATTTTACTCTTCATAGAGGGTGCCTAGGCACCCGGGTGCTGTTACACCTTTCTCATAAAAAATTGGTGTTGTGTGATGCCGCCATTCATCTCTGATGTGCTAAAAATGCCCTTCTTGTATTTCTTTGTCTAGAATTTTATATATAATGTGTATGTTAGTTACCTTAATAACGAAACAAGAATACATATCAATAATACTTTCTTTCATCATGTGTCTTAAAGGTTAGGAACCTACCCATGTTTTGCTGGGGTAGTGAAGGTTATGGTTTTTCATAAGGTGGTCCACGATGTTCCTATAAACTAGACATTAAACAGATTGAAAGTGAGAAACACTTGCCACTGCTCGCTCCTGCCATCGTCCACAACCCTGGCTCAGCTGAAAAGAATGATATAAACGATGTGAATGTTCAGAAGATTCTGAGCTCTAAACTCAATGCATGTACTGAAATTGGATCTCCAAAGATAATAGCAAATCCACATATAAGTCGATGCAAGCTACAGAGCTATTATCGACAAGAAATCAAGATATCCAGTGAAATTAATGATCATTCTTCGGCAGCAGATCTGAAAATTTTATTACTCCTCCTTGAATTCGTAACTCCTAAGCTTGAGAATGCGCAAATGCTTCTATAAAAGCTTAAGACCACCAGTAACATCGTAAACCATGTATGTCGGCATTGCTAAAAAATCAGTAGAATAAACAAACAAAACTCAGTTAACCACCTGGTAGTTCGCTACACAAAACAAAGGACATTTAAATCCCGAAACCTGAAGATATGCTACAGGAGCACAGATATATTTGATAAAAATTGATCCCAAAACTTGAAGCTTTAGTTTATTTTGCAGGAAAGGGTTCTCTTTGTTGGAAACAATTGTTTGAGAATGTTTCACGATGTATTGATCGGTGCATAGCATACGTATATAGAGAGTATAAAGTAGGCCTCAACCTCAACTATACAAAGGCTAGGAGGTGGGCCGGGCCATACAATATACATGCACAAATCATATATTCAACACCCCCCGCAGTCGAAGCGTCGCCGGAGACGCAAAGACTGGACCTAAACTCCTCAAAGACAGAAGTAGGCAGTCCTTTTGTCATGACATCGGCGAACTGTTGAGCTGTAGGAACGTGGAGAACCCGGATGCGCCCAAGAGCCACCTGCTCGCAAACAAAGTGTATGTCGAGCTCAATATGCATTGTTTGACGATGGTGATCCGGGTTGGCGGAGAGGTACACAGCAGAGACGTTGTCGCAGTAGACCAGCGTCGCCTTGTGGACATCACAAAGCAACTCCTGAAGCAGCTGACGAAGCGAGGAGCATTCAGCAACAGCGTTAGCCACTGCCTGATACTCTGCCTTGGCATTCGAGCGGGAGACGGTGGGCTGTCGTTTGGAAGACCAAGAGATCAGAGACGGCCCAAGATAGACATAGTACCCCGAAGTGGAGCGCCGTGTGTCCGGGCATCCAGCCCAGTCCGCATCAGAGTAGGAGACGAGGTCGGTAGAGGCAGAGGCTGTCAGCGTCAATCCCATGGACTGGGTGCCGTGTATGTAATGAAAGATACGCTTCACCAGGGTCCAGTGAGAATCACGTGGAGCATGCATGTGAAGACAAACCTGCTGAATAGAATACTGCAAGTCAGGGCGCGTCAGGGTCAGGTACTGCAAGGCACCCACAATGGAGTGGTAGAAGGCCACATCGGATGCAAGAGAACCCTCCATAGCGGAAACCTTGGCCTTGGTGTCAACGGTCGTGGGAGCAGTCTTGCAGTTAAGCATGCCTGCTCGATCGAGAAGCTCATGGGCGTAACGCTGCTGGTGCAGGAAAAACCCATCGGACCGTCGAACCACCTCAATGCCAAGGAAGTAGTGCAGGTGCCCCAAGTTCTTCAGGGAAAACTCAGCATGAAGCCGAGTAGTGAGCCGCTGGAGGAGCACGATAGTGGATGCCGTCAGGATGATGTTGTCGACGTACAGGAGCAAGTAGGTTGTGTCAACTCCATGATGATACACGAAGAGGGACGCATCAGAGCGAGTCGATGTAAATCCGATTGTCTGCAGGAATGTAGCGATGCGCTGGTACCAGGCCCAAGGCGCCAGCTTCAACCCGTAGAGAAACGGGATAGCAGGCACACATGGTCTGGATGCGTGGCGTCGACGAAGCCGGTGGGTTGCTCACAGAACACCTGCTCAGCGAGGTGGTCGTGCAAGAAGGCGTTAGAAACGTACAACTGATGCACAGGCCAGGCTCGGGACACGGCAAGCTGAAGCACGGTGCGGATCGTGCCCGGTTTCACAACCGGGGCAAAGGTGTCGGTGAAGTCCACGCCCGCACACTACCGAAAACCTCGAACCACCCAGCGAGCTTTATAGCGCTCGAGAGTGCCATACGGACGAGTCTTGTGCCGAAAGACCCACTTGCCCGTGATGACGTTAGCACGAGGCGGCCGAGCTACAAGCTGCCAGGTGCGGTTCCGCTGGAGTGCGTCGAACTCGTCCTGCATCGCAGCGAGCCAATGAGGGTCCCGAAGGGCGGCTCGAGCTGACGACGGGAAAGGGGACGGCGCAGGGGCGAAAGCAGCGAGAAGATACTCGTCGCTGGTGTACCGCATGCTCGGACGGAAGGTGCCAGCCCGAGAGTGAGTCACCGGGCGGGGCAGCGAGTCCGGGGAGACGGCGGGTGATGAAGACGAGGAGCCCATGGTAGACGATCAGTGGGGCGCCATCGCCTCAGTGGAGGCCGACGGTGATGCGGCCGCCGAGGAGGCCGGCGGTGACGCGGCCGCCGAGGTGGCCGACGGTGTGGTCGGGTCCAGGGAGACCGACGGCGGCGTGGCCGCCGGAGGTAGCCGTGGCGTAGTCGGAGCTGGGGACGTCGAAGGCGTCGCGGGCGTCGGGTGAGGTGCGGCCCCTAAGGCAGCCAAGCAGGGAGGAACTGGACCCGTGGCGCGGGGGCACTCTCAACGGCGGTAGCCTTTGGTGTGATGACCCGACGCAAGAGGGGATCGTAGCAGCAGTAGCCCATGGTGTTGGTGGGATAGCCAAGAAAGATGCAGGCCACGGACCGCGATGCAAGCTTATGAGGAGTAGTGGAATCAGTGCTAGGGTAGCACAGGCAACCGAAGATGTGAAGCTCAGCATAGGAAGGTGGCGTGCTGAATAAAAGGTGATGAGGAGTAAAGTTGCCACGAGGGCGACAAGGGTGAATGTTGATGAGAAGTGATGAAGTGGCAAGCGCGTCAGGCCAGAAACGTGGGGGCACGTTGGCGTGAAAGAGAAGGGTGCGGACGCAGTCATTAAGAGTGCGAAGCACACGCTCAGCGCGGCCATTTTGTTGCGAAGTGTACGGGCAAGTGAGACGAAAAATCGTGTCGTGGGTGGCGAGAAGGTTGCGAATCGCAAGGTTGTCAAACTCCTTCCCGTTATCTGTTTGCAAGGCATGAATGGGGCGTCCAAACTGCGTGGAGACATATGAGTAGAAGGCGATAAGAGTGGTAAGAGCATCCGACTTTTTCCGCAACGGGAAGGTCCACACATAGTGCGAAAAATCGTCAAGGATGACAAGATAATAAAGATAGCCCGTGTTACTTGCAACAGGAGAGGTCCAGACATCACTATGAATTAACTCAAACGGGTATGAGGCAACATGCAAGGAAGTACTAAAAGGAAGACGAACATGTTTGCCGAGACGACAAACATGACAAGTGTGATCGTCGATCTTATTACACGTGAATGAAAAACTCCGAAGAATATGATGAAGGGTGGCGGTGTTGGGATGACCGAGACGCGCATGCCAAAGGTCCACTCCGACGGAAAGCTCCATGGGAGCGACGACGGAAGAAGTGGGCGAGTGGACCGGGTAGAGCTCGTCGGGGCTGTCATAGCGGTAGAGTACCATCTGGGTACGAGCATCCTTGACAGAAAAACCAAACATGTCAAATTCAACGGTGACAGGATTGTGACGTGTAAGACAACGAACGGAAACAAGGTTTTTAATGATGTCAGGAGAAACTAGGACATTAGAAAGGTGTAATGGTGTGGAGTTAGAGGGAAAAGCAGCATGATCGACATGAGTAATAGGCATGGAGGAACCGTCGCCGACAGTATTGCGAGCGGTTGTGTGAACTAGATGAGCGGTAGGAAGGTTACGGGGGTTGGTGGTCATGTGAGCCATGGCTCCGGTATCCATGTACCAATCACCACCGCCAGGGTACTGCTGCGGCGTTGGAGCGGTGTGGAGCGCCGCTAGAAGGGCGGGATCCCACGGTGCCGGCAGGAGAGCCGGGGCCGACGGCAGCGGCTGAGGTGGTGGCGCCACGAACCCGCCGGCGCCGTAGGAGGGCACGGGCGGGTACGGCTGAGGGGGGCATGGAACGCCGATGAGGAGCCAGACGAGCACCGAAGAAACCGGGGACGGGGGCACGCGGGATGGTCATGGAGCATGCGTTAACAACCCCCGTCCACGGGTTCTCGCCATCCTGCCAGGGCGCCGCCTGGTGCGACAGCTACTGGTGACATGGCTGCCCGCCTTGGGCGGCCGGTTGTTGTTGCTGCTGTTTGTGGCCACCACGGCCACGGCGGCCACCGCGGCACTGTGGCTGCTCGGCGGTAGGCTGCGGGGGGCCGGCGGCAGCGGCAGGTGGGGGAACCCGGACAGCGGCTGCGCCTGGAAGGGCCCCGAGGCGGGCCGCAACGGTGGGGCCGGGCGGCGGGTGGCGCGGCGCCATGGGTACCGGTGGTGAGGGCCGTGTGGGTGGCCCGGGTGCGCGACATCCGCATCCGCCTCTCCTCCAGCTTGAGGTACGCGACGATCTTTGGGAAGGCCGGGTTGGTGATGAGAGGGATGTTGGAGGCGGCGTTCCCAAAGTCGTCGTTCAGCCCGGCGATGAGGGTGCAGAGAAGAAGCTCGTCGAAGACCATCTCACCGAGGTCACGGTGCTCGAAAACAAGTTTCTTTAGGCGCATGCAAAAATCGTCAACAGACGAGTCGAGCTGTTGGCGCCCAAAGAACTCGCCGTGCAGGAAAACCTTGCGTTAGAGCGCGTTGTCGGTGAAGAGGCCGTTGAGCTTGGTCCAAACGGGTGAGCATCACCGTCGGCGGAGACCACCCTGTGGAAGAGATCCTTCGATATGGTGGTGTAGAACCAACGGATGAGAGTGGCGTCGATGGACATCCACTCCTCATCATCCTCCATGAAGCGGGAATCCACAGAGCCATCGATGTGATCCCGGAGTGTGTACTCGTGGAACACAAGGGAGAAGTACGTCTTCCAGACATAGTAGGTGGAGGTGAGATGATCGAGAACGACGGGAACCCGAACGAGGATGTTGAGATCGCGGATGATGACGGGGTCGGGGCCGTCGAACGGGTTGGTGTGGCGGCTGCGGGTGGTGCCGGAGGTGGCGCGGGAGGCCATGGGCTGAAAGGGGGGACGGCGGCGCACGGGTGGGGTGGCGCGGCCGAGGCGGCGTGGCGCGGTGGAGAGTGGCGCGGCGGGAGGTGGGCGTAAGCATGAGCGATGGCGGCGGCGCACGAGAGCGGTGGCGCGGCGGCGTAGAGACGTGGCGGCTGCGGCGGCTCGGGTTGGCGGCGGCGATGTGATCGCGGCGGCGGCGACGGCTAGGGTTAGGTTAGGATCGTAGGTATGATACCACGTTGGAAACGATTGTTTGGCAATGCTTCACGATGTATTGATCGGTGCATAGAACACGTATATATAGAGTACAAAGTGGGCCTCAACCTCAACTATACAAAGGCTAGGACGTGGGCCGGGCCATACAATATACATGCACAAATCATATATAGAAAAACCAAACATGTCAAATTCAACGGTGACAGGATTGTGATGTGTAAGACAACGAACGGAAACATGGTTTTTAATGATGTCACGAGAAACTAGGACATTAGAAAGGTGTAATGTTGTGGAGTTAGAGGGAAAAGCAGCATGACCGACATGAGTAATAGGCATGGAGGAATCGTCGCCGACAGTAATGCGAGAAGTTGTGTGAACTGGATGAGCGGTAAGAAGGTTACCGGGGTTGGAGGTCATGTGAGCCGTGGCTCCGGTATCCATGTACCAATCACCACCGCCAGGGTACTGCTGCGGCGTTGGAGCGGTGTGGAGCGCCGCTAGAAGGGCGGGATCCCACAGTGCCGGCGGGAGAGCCGGGGCCGACGGCAGCGGCTGAGGTGGTGGCGCCACGAACCCGCCGGGGCCGTAAGAGGGCGCGGGCAGGTACGGCTGAGGGGCTGCATGGAACGCCCGATGAGGAGTCGGACGAGCACCGAAGAAACCAAGGACGGGGGCGCGCGGAACGGGCATGGAGTACGCGTGAACAACCCCCGTCCAGGGGTTCTGGCCAGCCTGCCAGGGCGCCACCTGGTGCGACAGCTGTTGGTGACGTGGTTGCCCGCCTTGGGCGGCCGGTTGCTGCTGCTACTGTTTGCGGCCACCACGGCCACGGCGGCCACCACGGCGCTGTGGCTGCTCGGCGGTAAGCTACGGGGGGGTGGGGGGTGGCGGCAGCAGCGGGTGGGGGAACCCGGGCGGCGGCTGCGCCTGGAAGGGCCCCGAGGCGGGCCGCAGCGGTGGGGCCGGGGCGGCGGGTGGTGAGGCGCCGCGGGTACCGGCGGTGAGGGCCGTGTGGATGGCCCGGGTGCGCGACATCCGCATCCGCCTCTCCTCCAGCTTGAGGTACGCGACGATCTTCGGGAAGGTCGGGTTGGTGATGAGAGGGATGTTGGAGGCGGCGTTCCCGAAGTCGACGTTCAGCCCGGCGATGAGGGTGCTGAGAAGAAGCTCATCGGAGACCGTCTCACCGAGGTCACGAAGCTCGTCGACAAGTTTCTTTAGGTGCATGCAAAAATCATCAACAGACTAGTCGAGCTGCTGGCACCCAAAGAACTCGCCGTGCAGGAAAACCTTGGTTAGAGCGCGTTGTCGGTGAAGAGGTCGTTGAGCTTGGTCCAAACGGCGTGAGCGTCATCGTCGACGGAGACCACCGTGTGGAAAAGATCCTTCGAGATGGTGGTGTAGAACCAACGGATGAGAGTGGCGTCGATGGACATCCACTCCTCAGCCTCCTCCATGAAGCGGGAATCCACGGAGCCATCGATGTGATCCCGGAGTGTGTACTCGCGGGACACAAGGGAGAAGTACGTCTTCCAGGCTTAGTAGGTGGAGGTGAGATGATCGAGAACGACGGGAACCCGAGCAAGGATGTTGAGATAGCGGATGACGACGGGGTCGGGGCCGTCGAACGGGTTGGTGTGGCGGCTAAGGGTGGTGTCGGAGGTGTCGGGGGAGGCCATGGGCCGAGCAGGGGGACGGCGGCGCGCTGGTGGGGGGTGGCGCGGCCGAGGCGGGGCGGCGCGGCAGAGAGCGGCGCGGCGGGAGGTGGGCGGAAGTGTGGGCGGCGGCGGCGGCGCACGAGAGCGGCGGCGTAGAGACGCGGCGGCTGCAATGGCTCGGGGTGGCGGCGGCGGCGGCGGGTGGGCAGCGGCGGCGATGTGATCTCGGCGGCGGCGGCGATGTGGTCGCGGCAGGGGCGGCGGCGGCAGGTGGGCGGCGGCGGCGATGTGATCGCGGCGGCGGTGGCTAGGGTTAGGTTAGGATCGTAGGTATGATACCATGTTGGAAATGATTGTTTGGCAATGCTTCACGATGTATTGATCGGTGCATAGCACACGTATATATAGAGTATAAAGTGGGCCTCAACCTCAGCTATACAAAGACTAGGAGGTGGACCGGGTCATACAATATACATGCACAAATCATATATTCAATACTTTTAAGGTCATTCATGCTGCCCACTTTACTTTTTTTTTTGCGAGACATGCTGCCCACTTTACTTACACAACTATGACAACAAAACCATATCAACACAAGGCCATAGTATATGTTATGTAGTAGCATGAATAGAAACTTGGGTGTATTTTAGTGCAGAGATATACAAGTAGTTTTCTAAGGTGAAGGCTTTGCACTATCTGCAAATAGCTATGTCAAACAATTTGAACCTATGCCTAACGGCTATTGGATGTCTACAGTGAAATATTGTGTCCCTAAGCGTGGAATCATGGTTCAGTTTTAGTTCTCAAGAATCTGCATACCCATTGTCAGATGTACCGCTAGTTTATTTGGATAAGCATGCCAACAATGCACTGATAAATAGAGTGCTGCCATAGAAATTATAAATTTTAGTGTAGGTTACTGTAATGTAATTTCAGACATATACATTAGAGAAATTGTTTAGCCAACTATTCAATTAGATATACATGCAACTATGTTTATATATACTAATCAAAAAAATCACTTCTCCCTATTTCTAATTTGGAACAAGCACAATAATTGACCTCCGACACTGAAATCTGAAGTCAGTGTACGCGTGTATGTATGTACACCCAGTCAAAAATCTAGGGAACACAAAGTAAGAATGTGAATGCCCAATAAAAATAATCTGGCTGGGAAACTCGGCTACTCCGAGCTCCCCCGATTGAGCGCTCGCTGGTCGTTCGGTCCTATCTTTACCTCTTATAAGGCGTCTAATTTTTAGTCTATTTTCACATTGTGGTTATTTTCCTCTTCTATCACTCTGTCGGGGTTCTCGGACCGGGGGTACCTAGGCCCGCATGCCTGCGGTCCATGGCCCGCCGTGCGGGGTGGGCCTGAGGGTGCTCGCTACTGAGGCCCGAGGGTACGGCCCTCATGAGGAGCTGCCCCGCGGGGATTTCCCCCCGGAAGGTTTCCCGTGGGGCTCGCAGGGAGGTGGCGCCTCCTGAAGCTCCTCCTCCCGAGGGGCGGATCTGTCAAGGGCGGCACGTCGAGACCACGCGGTCCGACGGCCCCATGAGGGTGACGTGAGCCAAGATGCGTGGCGTCAGGGTCGGTGCTAGTGGGTGATGTCTACTACACAACTTTATTCTTATAGACTCGTGTTGGGCCTCCAAGCGCAGAGTTTTGTAGGAGAGTAGCAATTTTCCCTTAAGTGGATGACCTAAGGTTTATCAATCCGTGGGAGGTGTATGATGAAGATGGTCTATTTCAAGCAATCCTGCAATCAAATACAAGAAAGCTCTTGTGTCCCCAAAACACCCAATACAATGGTAAATTGTATAGGTGCACTAGTTCGGCGAAGAGATGATCATACAAGTGCAATATGGATGGTAGATATAGGTTTTTGTAATCTGAAAATATAAAAACAGCAAGGTAACAAGTGGCAAACAACAAGCAAAATGTTGTATTAATGCTTGAAAATAAGGCCTAGGGTACATACTTTCACTAGTGCAATCTCTCAACAATGCTAACATAGTTGGATCCCTCAACGTGCAACAAAGAATCACTCCAAAGTTCCTATCTAATGGAGAACAATAAGATAAAATTGGTGTAGGTAGTACAACCACTTCAAAGTTATTCTTTCCGATCAATCTATTCAAGAGTTCATACTAAGATAACATCTATCCTTTCCGGTCAATCTATTCAAGAGTTCGTACTAAGATAACATCAAGCTATCCTTTCCGTTCGATCTATCTAAGAGTTCGTACTAGAATAACACCAATGATACATATCAATCGATCCTAATGTCACCTAGATACTCCAATGTCACCTCAAGTATCCGTGGGTAAATTATGCGACATGCATCAAACAATCTCAGGGATATCATATTCAATCCAACACAAAGAACGTGCAAGGAGCACCCCAAGATTTCTATCGGAGAACATGGTATGAAAACGTGCAATCAACCCCTATGCATAGATCCCCAAGGTCACCAGAACCCGCAAGTTGATGCATCAACATATATCAAGTGAATCAATAGAATACCCCAATGTCACTACGGGTATCCCACGCAAGAGTTACATCAAGTGTTGTCATACCAGTATGTTCAATCTAACATGACGAGATCTTAAAGGAAAAGATTCAATTCATCACAACTAGATGGTAAGGAAAATACATCATATGATCCAACTATATTAACAATTGTTCTTGAGATCGTGCCCTCTCAAGAACACAAGAGAGAAAGAGAGAGAGATTGAACACATAGTTACAGGTATATACCCTCAGCCTCGAGAGTGGACTACTCTCTCCTTGTCATGGCCTCCGCCGGGATAATGAAGATGGCAACCGGTGATGGTTTTCCCTCTCTGGTAGGGTACTGGAATCGCTTCAGATTGGTTTTTCGGCAATACAGAGAGTTGCGGCGATGGAGCAGAAGTTCTCTCTTTATTTCTGGGGTTTTTAGGATTTATAGGATTTTACAGCGTTGGAATCACACGCAACGGAGCCACATGGGCCCCACAAGCCATCAGGACGCGGCCAAGGCCTAGGCCGCGCCGTGTTGGCTTGTGCCTCCGTCGTAGCCCTCCTGTGGTGGTTCTTCGCTCCAACGTTGCTCATATGTTCCAGAAAAAATCATAAAAAAGTTTCGGGCGATTCCAAGAACTTCTATTTTCTGCACAAAAAACAACATCATGGTAATTCTGTTGAAAACAACGTTAGTCCGGGTTAGTTCTAAATAAATCATATAAAGTATCAATACCATATAAAGTTATTATAAAATAGGCAAATATGGCATGAATACTTCATAAATTATCGATACGTTGGAGATGTATCGGCATCCCCAAGCTTAATTCCTACTCGTCCTCGAGTAGGTAAATGATAAAAGAAATAATTTATGAAGTGTGAATGCTAGCATAATGTATAATATTGATCAAGGATAATTTCAGCCATTTTTCTAGCATCATAACCAACAAGTATAGCTCATAACGCTTCTTAAGATCGAGTAGCAAGTTATTCACATGTTAAAGAATAGACCATAAACTTTCTTGAAAAATAGCAAACTATGTTTCCAGTCATCAAACAATTACAATTCATCTTATTTTCAGGAAGGGTCTATGTAAGAGCTTTGGTTCAGCAAATTCCACATAGTCAACTATCATTTAGTCTTCCATGATTGCTGACACTCAAAGTATATTTTTAGAACAAACAGTTTCACTCAAACACAAGGAAGATAGGGGCTTAAAGTTTCGCCTCCCAACTTATTTATCTTCGAGATAATGTCAACAAATAATGAATCGTGATCACCTATATTCAATTGGATATATGTGTCTAGATCTTTCCCCACCACATGATGCTTGCCAACTAAGGAATTAATAGATTGGAATAAGAAGTTGACTCGACATGAAAAGTAAAAGATTGGCCCTTCGTAGAGGGAAGCAGAGGTTGTCATGCACTTTTTATTTTTGGATGTGCAATATGGTAAGGAAAAGGAACGTCACTTTATATTGCCCCTTGTGATGGCAACCTTTATTATGCAGTCCGTCGCTTTTATTTCTTCACCATCTCAAGTTTGTACAAAGCTTATTTTCCCTTCCAATAAAAGATCATACATATTTAGGAGCAGTTTTTATTGCTTTTTGCACCGATGACAACTTACTTGAAGGATCTTATTCAATCCATAGGTAGATATGGTGGACTCTTATGGCAAGAAACAAGGTTCAAGGATTTGGATGCACAAGTAGTATCTCTACTTAGTACGAAGTTTTGGCTAGCAAAAGGTTCTAAACAAGCACCACATGTTAGAGGATCCATGACAATATAACTTCTGTGTGCATATAAACAAACATAACCATTAAGTTGTCTTGCTTGTCCAACATCAACTACTTGATCAAGTTCGAAAATAATTAATGGGGCTCACAAACATAGAAGATGTCCAAGATAGTATATCTATATGTGAAACCTCTCTTCCTTCAATGTTCTTGGTAGAAACTAGGGTTCTACCGGCCCTCTGCCT